>NC_000079.6:39747567-40377567 GCF_000001635.26 Mus musculus
GATCATGTGGTTTTGGTCTTTGAGTTTGTTTATATAATGGATTACATTGATGGATTTTCGTATATTAAACCATCCCTGCATCCCTGGAATAAAACCTACTTGGTCAGGATGGATGATTGCTTTAATGTGTTCTTGGATTCGGTTAGCGAGACTTTTATTGAGGATTTTTGCATCGATATTCATAAGAGAAATTGGTGTGAAGTTCTCTATCTTTGTTGGGTCTTTCTGTGGTTTAGGTATCAGAGTAATAGTGGCTTCATAAAATGAGTTGGGTAGAGTACCTTCTACTTCTATTTTGTGAAATAGTTTGTGCAGAACTGGAATTAGATCTTCTTTGAAGGTCTGATAGAACTCTGCACTAAACCCATCTGGTCCTGGGCTTTTTTTGGCTGGGAGACTATTAATAACTGCTTCTATTTCTTTAGGTGATATGGGACTGTTTAGATGGTCAACTTGATCCTGATTCAACTTTGGTACCTGGTATCTGTCCAGAAATTTGTCCATTTCGTCCAGGTTTTCCAGTTTTGTTGAGTATAGCCTTTTGTAGAAGGATCTGATGGTGTTTTGGATTTCTTCAGGATCTGTTGTTATGTCTCCCTTTTCATTTCTGATTTTGTTAATTAGGATTTTGTCCCTGTGCCCTTTAGTGAGTCTAGCTAAGGGTTTATCTATCTTGTTGATTTTCTCAAAGAACCAACTCCTCGTTTGGTTAATTCTTTGAATAGTTCTTCTTGTTTCCACTTGGTTGATTTCACCCCTGAGTTTGATTATTTCCTGCCGTCTACTCCTCTTGGGTGAATTTGCTTCCTTTTTTTCTAGGGCTTTTAGATGTGTTGTCAAGCTGCTAGTATGTGCTGTCTCCCGTTTCTTCTTGGAGGCACTCAGCGCTATGAGTTTCCCTCTTAGAAATGCTTTCATTGTGTCCCATAGGTTTGGGTACGTTGTGGCTTCATTTTCATTAAACTCTAAAAAGTCTTTAATTTCTTTCTTTATTCCTTCCTTGACCAAGGTATCATTGAGAAGAGTGTTATTCAGTTTCCACGTGAATGTTGGCTTTCCATTATTTATGTTGTTATTGAAGATCAGTCTTAGGCCATGGTGGTCTGATAGGATACATGGGACAATTTCAATATTTTTGTATCTATTGAGGCCTGTTTTGTGACCAATTATATGGTCAATTTTGGAGAAGGTCCCGTGAGGTGCTGAGAAGAAGGTATATCCTTTTGTTTTAGGATAAAATGTTCTGTAGATATCTGTCAGGTCCATTTGTTTCATAACTTCTGTTAGTTTCACTGTGTCCCTGTTTAGTTTCTGTTTCCACGATCTGTCCTTTGAAGAAAGTGGTGTGTTGAAGTCTCCCACTATTATTGTGTGAGGTGCAATGTATGCTTTGAGCTTTACTAAAGTGTCTCTAATGAATGTGGCTGCCCTTGCATTTGGTGCGTAGATATTCAGAATTGAGAGTTCCTCTTGGAGGATTTTACCTTTGATGAGTATGAAGTGTCCCTCCTTGTCTTTTTGGATAACTTTGGGTTGGAAGTCGATTTTATCCGATATTAAAATGGCTACTCCAGCTTGTTTCTTCAGTCCATTTGCTTGGAAAATTGTTTTCCAGCCTTTCACTCTGAGGTAGTGTCTGTCTTTTTCCCTGAGATGGGTTTCCTGTAAGCAGCAGAATGTTGGGTCCTGTTTGTGTAGCCAGTCTGTTAGTCTATGTCTTTTTATTGGGGAATTGAGTCCATTGATATTAAGAGATATTAAGGAAAAGTAATTGTTGCTCCCTTTTATTTTTGTTGTTAGAGTTGGCATTCTGTTCTTGTGGCTGTCTTCTTTTTGGTTTGTTGAATGATTACTTTCTTGGTTGTTCTAGGGCGTGATTTCCGTCCTTGTATTGCTTCTTTTCTGTTATTATCCTTTGAAGGGCTGGATTCGTGGAAAGATATTGTGTGAACTTGGTTTTGTCGTGGAATACTTTGGTTTCTCCATCTATGGTAATTGAGAGTTTGGCCGGGTATAGTAGCCTGGGCTGGCATTTGTGTTCTCTTAGTGTCTGTATAACATCTGTCCAGGCTCTTCTGGCTTTCATAGTCTCTGGTGAAAAGTCTGGTGTAATTCTGATAGGCCTTCCTTTATATGTTACTTGACCTTTCTCCCTTACTGCTTTTAATATTCTATCTTTATTTAGTGCATTTGTTGTTCTGATTATTATGTGTCGGGAGGAATTTCTTTTCTGGTCCAGTCTATTTGGAGGTCTGTATGCTTCTTGTATGATCATGGGCATCTCTTTTTTTATGTTTGGGAAGTTTTCTTCTATTATTTTGTTGAAGATATTAGCTGGCCCTTTAAGTTGAAAATTTTCATTCTCATCAATTCCTATTATCCGTAGGTTTGGTCTTCTCATTGTGTCCTGGATTACCTGGATGTTTTGAGTTAGGATCCTTTTGCATTTTGTATTTTCTTTGACTGTTGTGTCGATGTTCTCTATGGAATCTTCTGCACCTGAGATTCTCTCTTCCATTTCTTGTATTCTGTTGCTGATGCTCGCATCTATGGTTCCAGATCTCTTTCCTAGGGTTTCTATCTCCAGCGTTGCCTCGCTTTGGGTTTTCTTTACTGTGTCTACTTCCCCTTTTAGTTCTAGTATGGTTTTGTTCATTTCCATCACCTGTTTGGCTGTGTTTTCCTGCTTTTCTTTAAGAGCCTGTAACTCTTTAGCAGTGCTCTCCTGTAAATCTTTAAGTGACTTATGAAAGTCCTTCTTGATGTCCTCTATCATCATCATGAGAAATGTTTTTAAATCTGGGTCTAGATTTTCGGTTGTGTTGGGGTGCCCAGGACTAGGTGGGGTGGGAGTGCTGCGTTCTGATGATGGTGAGTGGTCTTGATTTCTGTTAGTAGGATTCTTACGTTTGCCTTTCGCCATCTGGTAATCTCTGAAGCTAGCTGTTTTAGTTGTCACTGTTAAGAGCTTGTTCTTCAGGTGACTCTGTTAGCCTCTATGAGCAGACCTGGAGGGTAGCACTCTCCTTAGTTTCAGTGGGCAGAGTATTCTCTGCAGGCAAGCTCTCTTCTTGCAAGGCAGGTACCCAGATATCTGGTGTTCGAACCAGACTCCTGGCAGAAGTTGTGTTCCACTCACTAGAGGTCTTAGGATCACGTGTGGAATCCTGTGTGGGCCCTTGCGGGTGTCAGGCGACTCAGCTGGCAAGGTAGCCGGGGCTCGAGTGGAGTGGAAGGGGTTTGTGCCCCAGATCAAGCCCGGGTAGCCTGCTTCCCTATGTACCGCAGTCTCAAGTTCCACGCGATTGGATTGGGGTAGGCGCTGTGTTCCACTCACCAGAGGTCTTAGGGTCCCGTGGGGAGTCCCGTGTGGGCCCTTGCGGGTGTTGGGCAAGACTCTGCTGTCAAGGTAGCCCGGGGCTCGAGTCTCGAGTCGAGCGGAAGGGACTTGTGCCACAGATCAGGCCCGGGTAGCCTGCTTCCCTATGTACAGCAGTCTCAAGTTCCGCGCGATTGGATTGGGGCAGGCACTGTGGTCCACTCACCAGAGGTCTTAGGGTCCCGTGGGGAGTCCCGTGTGGGCCCTTGCGGGTGTTGGGCAAGACTCTGCTGTCAAGGTAGCCCGGGGCTCGAGTCTCGAGTCGAGCGGAAGGGACTTGTGCCCCAGATCAGGCCCGGGTAGCCTGCTTCCCTATGTACCGCAGTCTCAAGTTCCGCGCGATTGGATTGGGGCAGGCACTGTGGTCCACTCACCAGAGGTCTTAGGGTCCCGTGGGGAGTCCCGTGTGGACCCTTGCGGGTGTTGGGCAAGACTCTGCTGGCAAGGTAGCCCGGGGCTCGAGTCTCGAGTCGAGCGGAAGGGACTTGTGCCCCAGATCAGGCCCGGGTAGCCTCCAAAGTATCTTTTACAATGAGGCAATATGAGACTTTATTTATACTTATGCAGCAAATCTTCATATCGGCTCTTGTTTCTGTTTCTGCCTTTTCTCTCTACACATCTCTTTCCTTTTAAAAGTATTTCTTTCTGGTGCTTGTTCATAGATAGTTGTTGGTTGGTTTGACATTAGAAACCAAAGTCCTAAGAGAACTCTAGCATTCCCACTGAAGTTACAGTTAAGCATGGGAAGTATTTTGTCTTCTTCCCCACTGATTTCCTTAATGAAAGAAAACCCCAAAAGCAGAGATCTCTTTCATTTCCGTCAATTCACTTGATTGGATGTTTAAAATGTAAGGAAGGATTTTGCATACTTCCACGTGTCTCTGTGGACATGAACAACAGAATGTGAGCTCTTTCTCATTGAATTACTCGCTTTGCAACAGAACCTATGCTTGGTTCTTGTGTGTGTCAAAATGCCTTTTTATATAAAGTCCATCCTTTTGGGTTTTTCTGTGAGCCCCCTGAGGCCATCATCCTCAGTCTGTCAGCTAGCCTGCTCTTCCCTAATACATCTGCTTTCTGTATTCTTTCCTGAGGTATCTCTGTCAGTTAAAAGAAATGCTGTAGTTTATGTTGCACTCTATTGACAAACCTGTTTATGTGAAAAGCTGAACTGAAATAAGAAGCTTTGGTGAAAACTGTGAAGGTGTGCTCCGTTCTGTTTTGCTTGTTAGGTTTTTGTTATTTAAAGGCACATGAAAGATACGCAATCAAAAGAGGGGGAAATCAATCCTTCATTTGACTTATGGACTTTCTAAAAATGTTTATTAAGAAAAGCAATCAGTATATTTTTTCCAAGTGTGAATAAGCCTTTCAGTTCTTCAGTTTTATACATGGATTTTCAACATTTTACAGTGATGTTTTATATATATATATATATATATATATATATATATATATATATATATATATTACAGATTTATAATTTCCAATGAAAATGTACTCTTTCATTTATTCATCCATATCTAACGTCTTAGTTTTGAAATCCCCTTTTTCCTTCCAATGGTGTGCACGGGAAGATAGGCAGTCTAGGAGGTACCTTTTAGAAAAAACGATGCATCGGTACCTTGGTTTCAAGCTTTTGAAGTCACTTCCTAAGGTCCTTTCCTAGGGTGGTTAGCAGCCACCTGCACTGAGAGGGGCTAATCCATTAGTGTTCCTAGCTCTAAGAAGGTGCCAAGGTGCCTGAGGCAACTGACCATGAGTTTTAGTCTTAGCACCTGCTGGGGGATGGGTCTGGGAGGCTCCTTGTTACAAGACATAAACAAAGACGCCTTTCATCTGACCCAACTATGGAAGCCAGGGTGGGTGGAGAGGATTCTTTTTTTAATTACTTTATGGGTCACTTCTCAGAGACTTGTGTATCAATGTCTGACACTCCTAACCCACTGGAGAAATTTTTACAAGAGAAAGTATCTCACACTACCTAAGCCTGAGCCTTTTCCCTTCTGTAGATGTGCATTCATGACCTTGGGTTTGTGGTCCTGCAATTCTAGTCCTGCTCAGCAGTGTTGCCTAGAAGAGGAAAACCTGGGGTGCTCTGCTGTCCATTTGTTCGGGGATCCCTTCTTAGTATCTCTTGGGTTGTTTTGGAAATTACCTTACATTTGAACACTGTGGCATGTCCCAACTGCTGGGTTCCAACTGATCCCATCTTTTTGAGTTAACCTTTCAAAATCTGAGCCACCCTGAAGAGTTGGCCTGTATCTTTAAGGAGCAAGACACCAGGGACATGGGAGCCTCCAGAGGGTCTAGGGAGGCAGGAGCTGTATCAAGGTCCACAATCAGCACTGGACAGAGACCCATGACTTCAGTTCTTCTTCATGCCCATATTAGGAATATTCTTACTTCTGTGCGGTAGATTTCTCATTATTTTTCATTTCACCTTAGACGCAGTCATTAACATGTCTGGCAACACAAACAGCAACATACCTGTTTTCAATTAAAAAGCCCAAACTTTCATTTTTTTTTTTTAAGTACAGGGTATAGTTCCTTATTAAAAGAAGAGCAAAACAAAACAGACATGCTAAATGCAAACCTACTGATTTTGACATTTTATTTTTTGAAATGATTGTGTTTTAATACATTGTCATTTTCTAATGAGATACAAATGTATTTCAAAATGAGATCATAAGTGGATGCTATATTAAAATTACATTTTACTTAGCACTAAATATGAACTCCATCATGCTGAAATGACATGCCTGATATATAGATGCTTATCCTATACTATTCTGCACAGTTTAGCATGCAATTTCCTCCAGGAGAAGTTACATTGTCTCCTATGCCCTGTTCTGATTTGAATCAGAAGTAAGGAAGCATAATGCCAACGGTGGAATATTCCGTCATCTTATTGTTTACTTTCTAAAATGTATATTTCATCCACTCTTTCCATATATTGTCTTTAGGTCAAAGATATGAAAACATTCTTTGAAATGCAATACCAGTGAGATTGATTAAGAATGGCAAAATACCCCGAATGAAAATCAATGTCTCCCTCCGATAGCAAAATGGTGTCAGAGGTTTTCAGAATCTGACAGATCACCTGCCAAAGGCGACAGAATTGGTCCACACCTTCTGTTTTCTTTGAGAAATGCAGACTTTGAAGGCAATACTTTATTTGCTAGAGAAATTAGGTTTTTGAGTAAAGTTTATCAAATTAATATCAAAATTCTTAAGGTTGAAAATATTTATTTCAATAAAGAAGTGGAAATTTCAGAAACTAAATACCTTTTCTAATATTTATGTTGTTATTGAAGATCAGCCTTAGTCCATGGTGATCTGATAGGATTCATGGAATTATTTCAATCTTGTATCTGTTGAGGCCTGTTTTGTGACCAATTATATGGTCAGTTTTGGAGAAGGTACCATGAGGTGCTGAGAAGAAGGTATATCTTTTTGTTTTAGGATGAAATGTTCTCTGATATCTGTTAAATCCATTTGTTTCATAACTTCTGTTAGTTTCACTGTATCTCTGTTTAGTTTCTGTTTCCATGATCTGTCCATTAATGAGAGTGGGGTGTCTCCCACTATTAATATGTGCGGTGCAATGTGTGCTTTGAGCTTTAGTAAAGTTTCTTTTATGAATGTGGATCCCCTTGCATTTGGAGCATAGATGCTCAGAATTGAGAGTTCATCTTGGTAGATTTTACCTTTGATAAGTCTGAAGTGTCCCTCTGTATCTTTTCTGATAACTTTAGGTTGGAAGTTGATTTTATTTGATATTAGAATGGCTACTCCAGCTGGTTTCTTGGGACCATTTGCTTGGAAAATTGTTTTCCAGGCTTTTACTTTGAGGTAGTGTCTGTTGAGGACCCAGCAATACCACTCCTGGGCGTATACCCAGAAGATACTTTAGCATGTAATAAGGACACATGCTCTATTATGTTCATATCAGCCTTATTTATAGTAGCCAGAAGCTGGAAAAAACCCAGATGTCCCTCAACAGAGGAATGGATACAGAAACTGTGGTACATTTACACAATGGAGTACTACTCAGCTATTTAAAACAATGAATTCATGAAATTCTTAGGCAAATGGATTGATCTGGAGGGTCTCATCCTGAGTGAGGTAACCCAATCACAAAAGAACACATGTGATATGCACTCACTCATAAGTGGATATTAGCCCAGAAGCTCGGAATAACCAAGATACAATTCACAAACCACACAAAACTCAAGAAGAAGGAAGACCAAAGGGTGGATACTTCAATTCTTCATAGAAGTTGGAACAAAATACCCATGGAAGGAGTTACTGAGACAAAGCATAGAGCAGAAACTGAAGGAAGGACCATCTAGACACTGCCCCACCTGGGATCCATCCCATATACAGCCACCAAACCCAGACACTATTGAGGATTATAACAAGTGCTTGCTGACAAAAGCCTGATATAGCTGTCTCCTGAGAGACTCTGCCAGTGCCTGACAAATACAGAAGTGGATGCTCACAAGCCATCCATTGGACTGAGCACAGGGTACCCAATGAAAGAGCTAGAGAAAGCACCCAAGGAGTTGAAGGGGTTTGCAGTCCAAAGGAGGAACAACAATATGAACTAACCAGTACCCCCAGAGCTCCCAGGAACTAAACCACCAACCAAAGAGTACACATGGAGGGACTCATGTCTCCAGCTGCATATGTAGCAGAGGATGGCCTAATTGGTCATCAATGTGAGGAGAGGCCCTGTCAGGGCTCTATGTCCCAGTATAGGGGAATGCCAGGGCCAGGAAATGGGAGTGGGTGGGTTGGTGAGCAGGGGGAGGGGGGAAGATATAGGGGGAGAGGATTTTCGGAGGGGAAACCACTCTGGAAATCAGTCTGGCGGTTCCTCAGAAAACTGGACATAGTACTACTGGAGGATCCCTCAATACCTCTCCTAGGCATATCCTTGATTCTGAGTGTGGGGCTTTGGGAGGGCGTAGGAGATTGATATTCCAGGGTAGATACAGGACTGAGTAATAAGGAGAGCTTCATCCCCCCATCTCTCCACTCTCATCTTCTTGTCTCTCCATAGTTTAGATGAAGGTCTAACAACTCTGTTTTAAATGAAGGCTTAGTTTCATTATGGTTCGTGACTTTGACTTTTCCCTTTCAGACCAGTCTGGATTGTTCTTCATACTAAGCCATTTTCCCTTTCATATGTGGAAATTTCCTACCCTTACCTCTCTAACATCAGATAGAAGTAAAGCTGGACACAGGGATCATTAAGCCTCGCTCTTGACATAAAGAGAAAAAAAGTGACTCAGCAGGAGTAACATGGTCTTTTTTCGCTTTTAAGAACTTCAGCCTTGGGGCTCATGATAGACCATTGGCATAACATGTGCAGCCTTGGATTTTAAAGTCAGGCTCTCATTAGAATAGGCTTCCCTAGAACTTACTATGTAGCCAAGGATGACCTAGAGCTTTGGATCCTCCTGCCTACATTTCCTCAATGGAGAAGCCTTCATCAGTGGTTCTCAACCTCCCTGATGCTGCTAACCTCTTAACACAAATTCCCCATGTTGTGACTCCACCACCACCAATGCCATAAAATTATTGTATTGCTACTTCATAACTGTAGTTTTACTGCTGTAATGTAAATATCTGATACACAGGATATCTGATATGCGACCCTCCCAAAAGGGGTGGTGATGCACAGTTGAGCAACACTGTCTTAAGTGCCTGGATTACAAGTAGGTACCACTACACTTAGCTTTATTGAATTCTGGGACTATCAATTGGGGCTTCCTGAATCCTAGGCAAGCATTCATCCAACTGAGCTGCATCCCAAGACTGACTTTTAAAAAGTCAAAAATCTCATGAAAAAAATATTACCTGTGGATTCTGAGATCAAACTTGAATGCTAGTACTTTCTTTTAAGTGTGTCTGTTCTTCCTCTAAATCAACACATGTGTACAATAGAAACAGTCCTAAGTACAGGGAGAAGATTGCCATGGGGGGAGAAGTGGCAACAAAGTGATTTGACATTAGCTTGGCTCAATGTTACCAGACCCTTTAAAATGAGAAAGACATTAAGCTAGTTAGAAAGACGTATATTCCTTCCTCTAAAATGAACCCCTTCCTTCTGCAAGATGACAACAGAGAGCCAGGTTGAAAGGACACATTTCTATATTTTCAAATGCAGTCTGTAATATGATTAGGCTTAGGATCGCATTGTATATATTTAGGAGAATCCTTAAGCACAAGCCCATGAACTATAAACAAATGCTTGTTAGCATTTAGAATTGGACCTGGAGAGGGCAGAGTTGGCTGTGGGGAGGGACAATTTGGACAAGGAAATAGGAGCAGAGCTGTGGCTGGTGATACCATTGAAGATGAGAAACACTATCATTCCAAGCCAAGACCTACTGGAAGCAGATCCCACCCATGGTGGACCTCATTCTTGCGAGGTATACCACATCTCCAACATCGGAACTCAACAGCTCCCGGAAGTTTCTGCAGAGATTTTTAATGGAAGAACTGAACAAGATGGGGACTTCTTGTGCTCTGGACTGTGGGCACTGCCATGGGAAGGATCACCAAGTGACTGCTTCTGCTGCCATTCAGAGTGGTGGACATGGTGGACATGACAGAGGACTATCTGGCCAAAGCCAATACCTACCTGGGGGGGGGGGGAAAGAGGGCAGGAAGGTGAGGAACTCTTTCTGTTGTGGGCTGCAGGATTTCAGCCCTGAGCCCAACTCCTATGATGTGGTCTGGATGCTGCTGGTGATAGGCCACCTGACGGATCAGCACCTGGCTGAGTTTCTGCACCCCTGAAAGCAGGGGCTGCACCCAAGACTGCACTGTCATCCAAGTCGACATGGCCCAGGAGGGTGTGATCTTGGACAATCTGGGCAGCAGTGTGTGCTGTGGCCTGGAGTGGTTCGCTGGATCATCTGAAGTGTAGGCTTTAGCCTCCTGACAGGAGCTCCAGGAGAACCTGCCAGATGAGATCTACCATGCCTATAGCTTCATCCTGAGATGAGGCCAGGGGCAGAACTGGGAGCCAGCAGCTGGCAGGCAGCTCCCCACAGAACTAGCTGCCTATGGGGAGAAAACGAAGAGAAAACTCTTCACCTGGCTGTCAAGGACCAGAAGTGTTCGGATGACTGTTTCCCAGGATAGCGAGGCAAGCCACACATGGTAGAGGAATGGCCATAGTCCTAAACCCTTTTTGTTGATAGGCCATAGCAGCCTGTAGTTAGGGGAATTTTGCTAACCTCTTCAGCTCCTTGGGAGTTCCTTCTTCACAGGTATATGCAGTTAATAAAAGGGTAAGCCATCTTCTCAAAAATAAAAATAAAAATAAAACAGAATTTTGAATTGATGCCTACTGCATATATCTTTGGGTTATCATCTTTCATATGTATGCTTTTCTATACAGTCTTTGCTATCTTTTAGAAAGAAATAAAGCTAAACTGCTCACTAGGACCATGTTCTAAGCTAAACTGCTCACTAGGACCATGTTCCAAAGGACATTTTATTTATGATACCACAGGCATTTTTTCCTTGTCAATGAATGTTGAATTGTATAATTATTTTTGTAATGATGGGACTAGCACATCTTTGGCAGGATGTGTTTAAGCATGGGTTGTCAGGAGACTGCCCACTGTCCCCAGATATTTGTCATAGAGTCTATGAGGCTTTGACTTACAGCAGTATCCATCCACAGGCTATAAGCACAATGAGAAAGTCATAAGTTAGAGACAGATTCATATAAACACAGCCCACAAATACAAGGTCATGGAAACAGGACCAGAAGAGATTAAGCCAAGGACAGTACTGTAGAAGATTGTTATCTTTTGGGAATGAAAGAATGGACACTTTTTCTATTTGTGGCTTTTTTTTTTCCTTGCCGGTGTGGAGTATTCCTTCAAACCCCTGTGTTGCTCTGTGGTGACAGGGATTTGTCTCAATAACCTTGTAAATACATATTTTAAAGCACCTAGCTGGGAAATTCCATTGCTCTCTGCTTTACATTTTATGAACATAATGAAAGTGTGAATAGGATCTGCTAGAGAGCAGACAGCTACGCAATGAAGCATCTCTTACATCATATTTGTGCAGGGATGGACCAAGATGGGATGGAGGGTACTAATGTGCATAGGAGGATCTTCTGATGAGAGCTTACGACTCCAACGAGAAGTTAACGTATCTTACTTACTCTAACGTAGTAAGATACGTTAACTTTTACTATAAGCTAGGCACCTGAAAATTGTGATCTGTGCTCTAAGAATCTCAGACAGAATAAAAGCAATCTATTACGAAGAACTGCTCATGCTTTGGAAAGTAACCAACCTATTTAAAACAAAACAAAAGCAAAACAAAACTGAATTATCATGCTATTATAAATGGATTCTGAATATATTGAGCCAATTAGGAAACAAACAAGCAAACAAACAAGCAACAACAACAACAAAAAACCCAGCAGACTGGACTGCAACAAGCAGAAGGGAAAACATCCTGTACACACAAACAGACTGACACCAGGTCCTGTGAGTATCGACTGCACATGTCTAAGAGCCTGAGTTCAGTCCCCAGAACTAGGTGTGCACGCATGTGTGCGGGTAAACGCGTGTGCGCACGTGTGCAAACACACACAATCACACACTCACACACACACTCACTCACACATTCACACACACACTCACACACTCACACACACACACTCAAACACACACACACTCACACACTCACACACTCACACACACACACACACACACACAATAGTGATGATGATGGTGGTGGTGGTGATGATGATGATGATAACTATGATGACGATGACAAAGCCCAAACATGCTTCTACAGTGTTAATTTCCCTTCACTGAATGAAGTGAGCTTTGGTGTCAACGTTATCAGAATTTAATAATGAACGAATATTGTTATTTTATTCTTGGAAAGATTATGCATTCGCTTTAAGAGGGAAACATTTATTCTCTTTGATTATGACGGTACTCATCAATTTTTCATTTCTCTCATAAGTGCTCCTGATCAGGATAATGAAGCCGAGATGGGCAATTCATCAGGCCCTGATGCAGATCAGGGCCAGCTTTCCATTACTCTAGAAACTCACCCTCATTTACCCAGTGCAGTGCAGATATTAATCCTGTCTCCTCCTTAGATTTTTCTTCATCTTTTAGAGATTGATAAATGAAAAAGTGCTTTGTAAAAAGGGATAAGGAAACTCTAGAGTGCTACACAAATGTGCAGCGGTATTATTTAAAATTATGATTCATGCTTGGCTGTTTAGAATGGTGCTTTTTGTTTAATCATGATACCTGGTTCTTCTCAGTTGCTTGGAGGATCAACTAGAATGGCTCATTGATTGGTAAATGAATGTCACACTCTTCTTTTTATGTAGGCAACGGAAATGATCATTATTCCTTCTTGAGGATGGCTCAGCGATGCAGAAGGGATGGGAATGCGGCTATTTAACATTTCATGATTCCACTCTGCCAGATAAATGGCCTGACTTTTAGGTGTTCTCCTGTACCCATTCTGTCCCACTCTGTCCCTAATCGCTTTGACAGTAATGGACATACAACCCCACTTATTGAAACTCATCTCTGACAACTCCTCGAATCTCACTTTTTCTTCCTTCCTTCCTTTTTAAAATAATTCTCAGTTTGGTATTAGAAACACAGAGAACCTTCTAGAAGAAATTTCCCCATGCTCTGGTGTTCTAGATGGCCTTAGGTACTATAAATTAACTTGCCTTGAAATCCTTCAGTTGGATATAATCAAGTTACAAATGAACAAGCTCACTCTTAAGTTTGGTTTACAAGTAGGAGCTCCCTCTGCTAGCGCCTCTACCCTAGTCACTCTATGTTAGGACATAGGGTCCTGTAAGCCATGCTTGTATTCTGAGTCCTTGATGAGTGGAAAAATGGAAGCTCACTGCAGGGCATTCTTAGACATAAGCATCTTTTTTTTCTTAGTGTTTTTAATAAAGGGCCCATAACAACATGGTTGGTGTTCAGAGTTGTATAATTCCTCCGGCCATATTGTAAACAAGGAATAAGAAGCTTAGCTCTATTTTAAAGAAGGCTAATAACCCAAAAGTAGACTAATGCTTGCTTTTTAAAGAATTCTTTTCATCTTTATTTAAGTGTATATGAGGGTGCCCACAGTAGCCAGAAAAAGGTGACAGATCTCATGGAGCTAGAGTTACAGGCAGCTGTGAGCCACTCAAAGTGGGTGTTGGGTTCGGAACTCCAGGGGAAACTCATAAGTGTTCCAAACTGCTGAAAAGTTTCTCCAGCCCCAGTGCAAACATTTTCCATTTCATGGAAATGTCCTTTTGAATATAACAGAGCAATTAAAAGGCAGGAGTTTTTCTGTAACAAACCAACACAGCTCTGAACTGACAGAAGTCAATTTGAGGTTCTTTGGCCACATCTGACTGACTCTGTGGAAGTTTCAATGCTGAATGTTTAGAGGCCTTGACCTTCCTTACTTAACTGCATGCAGGATTCTGGCATTTAAAAGTAAGCCAATACGCTTAAATTAACACGACAGGGCTCTATGAAGTTCTTGGATGTACTGGATATCAAAAGAGGGACATTGTGGTGGTTTGAGTAAGAATGGACCCTGTGGACTCAAACTTTGGAGGCTCAATCATCAGATAGTGTCAGTATTTAGAGGGATTAGGAGGTGCGGCAGAGGAAGTATGCACTAGGGATGAGCTTTGAGATGTCCAGTCCCATACCACCAAGCCCACAGACTCCATCTTTCTCCTTCTCCCTCTCCCTCCCCCTCTCCCTCCCCATCCCTCTCTGTCTCTCTTCCCCTCCCTTCCTTCTTCCTCCTTCCCCCTTCCTCCCTCTTTCTCTCAGCCTGCACATGGGGGATATAGCTCTTAGCTCCTGCTTCAGCACCATGCCTGCATGCCACTCCGCTTACCACAATAATGGATAATAAACCATCCTCTAAAATGGTGAGCAAGACCCAAATTGAACGCTTTATTTGATAACAGTTGCCTGGGCCATAGTGTCCCACCACAGAAAAAGAATAGAAACTTAGTGCAGTAAAGGAAGAGGCTCTTTTAGGTATAAGTATTATCTCAAATAAATGCATGCTAAACAAATGACAAAAAAAAATGCATGTTAAAGAAATGTTGCTCATTGTGATGAAAGGATGGACCATCTAGAGACTGCCATATCCAGGGATCCATCCCATAATCAGCTTCCAAACGCTGACACCATTGCATACACTAGCAAGATTTTGCTGAAAGGACCCAGATATAGCTGTCTCTTGTGAGACTATGCTGGGGCCTAACAAACACAGAAGTGGATGCTCACAGTCAGCTATTGGATGGATCACAGGGCTCCCAATGGAGGAGCTAGAGAAAGTACCCAAGGAGCTAAAGGGATCTGCAACCCTATAGGTGGAACAACATTATGAACTAACCAGTACCCCGGAGCTCTTGACTCTAGCTGCATATGTATCAAAAGATGGCCTAGTCGGCCATTACTGGAAAGAGAGGCCCATTGGACATGCAAACTTTATATGCCCCAGTACAGGGGAACACCAGGGCCAAAAAAAAATGGGAATGGGTGGGTAGGGAAGTGGAGGGGAGGGTATGGGTACTTTTGGGATAGCATTGGAAATGTAATTGAAGAAAATATGTAATAAAAAATATATTAAAAAAAAAGAAATGTTGCTCATAATTGATTTGGGTCATGTCTTATTATTTATGCTTCCCACAAGTGAGCTTCTTCTAAACTTGAAAACCAAGCCAGAGCTCAGCAGCTCCTAAAAGGCGTAAGTTTCTTCCTTATTAAAGTCTTGCTACAGACTCCCTGTGAGCCAATATAGTCCTGACGTGCTGTTTACTTGGCATGTACATTTCAGAGAGGAAGAAAAAGGGACGGATTTATTGTGAAAACAAAGCAGTTTTGTCTTCTGACTGATGGAACCATAGGATAGGTGAACACTTTAGGATGTGGGTATGAAGAAATGGTGTGACATTGCTGAAAGGACCCTGTCAGAAGGACGAGGAATCAAAGAGCACCCTAGGACATGGCAGAGTGGTAGACGTCTTGTACAATAGCAGACCACACATCTTGTTAAGCTCATCTTTAGTACTTAGGATTTTTCTGAAGATGTCTACCTGGGCACATGAGTGACTAGTTCATACTGATTCCTATGTAGTGTGGTCTGGTGACTGGGTAACTATGATTTTCTGACCACTTGTGTATCTACCATCTTTTAGAGCTAATGTCTGACTGGATACCCTTCAGGCAGGAAGCAGGTAGAAAGAAGTAACCTTAACAAACACAAAAGTTATCCTTAATGATAGGTCCAGGGTGAGGCACAATTCCACTGGGCAACCTCAAGCACATGGTCTCAGATAGAAGCCATATGGTCCTGAAAGACGGAGATATCAGATAGAAACACAGTGAAACCCTACAAGACAGCTTACATCTTCTCCAGGGAGTTAGCTGCTAGGTTCACAGTGGGGCCCTGTAAATTTTTTTCCACCTCAAACAATCTGGGTCTAAGTGAGAAACTCATGTGAAGGTTTCACGTGTTAAAGCTTCTTCCAGGGAGGAGTGATGCTAGCAAGACAAAGTGACCCAATCAGAGCTTAGCTTCAGCATGGCAAGGAAAGGAGTGCATAGAAGCAGTATCCTTGGGAAAGAGGAAAACTGATCCAATGCTGGGGCATTCGGACAAGGACGTTGCATCTGGGAAGGCTGAGCATAGAAGGGTAACCGTCGAGATGCAATGACTCATTCATGAAGGGTTTTCAGAGCAGAGGCTCAGAGATGGACAGTGATGCCAAGAGAGGGACCACAGCAGTTGGTAGCAAGAGAGAGAAAATGATGAGCCATATCTGAGAGATGGGGACTGGACGTCTCCAGCATTACACTTAATGGGTGAGAACTGACTTCCAGGATTTGAGCGTGTGACATTTGATCACAAAACACCCCCCTATACTCTTCACATCACCAACCATTCAGTTCACTAAGATTTTACCATGTGTTCCCATTGTAATTTTTTTTTAGTTTTAGAGATTATGTTTCCTGATATTCTTATAGATGTTCCAGTTACCTGATATGCTTATATTCACATCTATCTTTACTTTCAATCTACTTGAATCTCAGAGTCTACATATTTCTCTACTAGACAGTCTTCCCATCTCTACATATTATTAGACTGCATTCTTCACTGCTAGCTACTGTAATTATTTAAGATAAGATTGATAATGTCTACTTCTTCCTGTATGCTTAATATTTTTGTTTCACCTTTATTTTTTTTAATACAAGTTCCCTTTACATTCCCTAATTAGTTAGGGCTCTCAAATGATGTAATTAAACCTTTGTGCCTTTTTTCATGTGATAAAGCAAAAGCAACAATATACTTTTTCTCTCTGAATTACCACAAGCCCTTAGAAATTTTGCAAGTACAGTATTCTTTATGACAGTATGCATCTGCATACAGTGGTTGTTTCTCCTCACAATATGATACTAATGTTTCATACTCTGACGCTAATGCTGACTTTGTTTTGTCAAACTACTAGAATTTTGCTATGATGTGGCTCCTTTCTTCCTAATCCTCCAGTTCTGATTAACATATATGAGACAATAAATGTAACACTCTTGAAGACAGCATTTAATTCAATTTTACAGGAGCCCACACCTTTGAACTTTTAAAAGATATTTCAGATTTTTAACACAATTATTTTAAACAGATTGAACATCTAATGTGTTCAGAATTGTCAATCTGTGGGACTTTTAAAGTAATTTATGTTTTATATTGTGATAGTAATATTAATATGACATCTTAGGGATAAATGAAAAGATTCTAATTGAAAAGTATTGTGTTTGTGTGTCAAGTTGACAGGGGTCAGTTGTACTAGTTAGTTTTAAAAAGAGTGAACTTGACACAAGTTAATGTCATCCAGAGAGGAGGGAGTCCCAATTGAGAAAATGTCTCCATAAGATTGTGCTATAGGTGAGTCTGTAGGACATTTTCTTAATTAGTGATTCTTGGCGGGAGAGGCCATCCCATTGTGTGTGCTGCTATCCCTGGGCTGGTGGTCCTGAATTCTTTAGGAATGTAGCCTGAGCAAGCCATGATGAGCAAGCCATCCGGTAAGCAGATTACAGTAAGGAACTCCTCCAGTTTCCTTCTCTGTGTCATTTCCTGCCTTCACTGCACAGGTGATGAGCTGTTTTATGGAACCATGAGTGAAGTAAGCCCTTTCTTCCCCAAGTTACTGTTGGCATCTTTCCCTTTGATACTATGTTTGAATAATTTACAGGTTTAGAATCGCTTAACCTCCAAGTGTACAGACTCTTTGCTTCTTTCCTGAAATATCTGTTGTGTGCATGTAATGACTGCCCTTCTCGACGTCAAAATGTCTGTCTGGTTCCGATTTAGAGTTTCTATTTTACTTATGATCCCTATTTATTGAGCCATGATCACCATATCTTCATGGAGATCTTTGAAATACATAGCTATTTTGAAGACTTTGTCTGATGCAGCTAACATCTTTATATGCTCACAGCCAGTTGGTTTTCACCACACATCTCCCTATTTATAAGTCACACTTTCCTTCTCTGTGTAAACACAATCACCTTTGGCTGACATTATTGAAATTTTGAGTCCTTTATTGTAGCAATTTTGGATTCTGATTATCTTACCTAAGAGTTAGTTATTGTCTCTTTGGCTTAGTTTTTTAGTAAATTGTTTGGATTGTGATTGTATGTTTTCTTTCCCTTTATAGTACACAGCCCCGGTATTTCTGTGTACTTTCTACCATTCTTATGTTTACTTTCTCCATCTGATATCCTACATATCACCCCTGTGAGTGAATAGGATGGTAATTAGCTAATCATTTGGCCAACTGTTTTTTGCTCAAATACTTCGTACCAATTAGGCTTCTGTTCTCTCTTGATAGCACGATCTATTTAAATGCCAAACAGATTTGCATTGACATACAAGCAGATCTCACTTCCATGGGTCCTTTAATGGTTGCTAGGCCCTCTCAGAAGTTCCTGGACCCCTTCTTGAGCCAGACCCAGGTTCGAACTTGCTTACCCAGCTCCATCATGTCTCTCTCATGCTGGTGTCCTCATATTAGAATTCTGTCCTGTCTTCTTTTCTGCTGTTTCCTCAGGCAGGACCCAACTCTTCAGTTCCTTCTACATTTGTTGTTTTCATTGTCAGTTCCTCTGGTTACAGAATTTTGTCCTATGCTAAGGTAAAATTCACTCCATCAACACAATTCCTCATTTTTCCAGAATACTCTCCCCTCCTGCCATCAGGACAACTGAGCTGAGGGATAGAGAGGATGCAATCTCCCAGACAAGGACATCCTGAACTTCATTATTTTACTTGGAGCTATAGTTTTTATGAATAACTTGCCTTTTTCTGCTTTTTTTTCCAGGAAAACAAATTGGTACTTTTGATAATTCTGTTCAATTTGAGATTTTCTGAAGGCAGCGGTGAAGGTGGGGTTCTAATATTTTTTTAAAGATTTATTTTATCTTTTAGTGTGTGTGTGTGTGTGTGTGTGTGTGTGAGAGAGAGAGAGAGAGAGAGAGAGAGAGAGAGAGAGAGAACAGGTTTCCTCAGATTCCAAAATAAGGAGCCATATCTGCCCAAGTAGAATTACAGGTAGTTGTTAGCTGACCAATATGGGTTCAGCGAACTGAACTCAGTTCTTCTGCAAGAACAATATGCACTCTTAACTGCTGAACCATGTTTCCTGACCATGGTGACATTTCTTTATGATAGATATAAATTATTTCTTTATTTCTAGCCTTTTTCAAATAAACTGATATTGAAATTTCTATTACATCTCACACTTGCTTATACAACATGGAAGAGACAGACACCTGCCTCACATATGGACTGTTTACTGTCTCTCTGTTTGTAGTCATATGCCAAGACAATTGTATCACATATTTTGTTGGACTGATGGTTAAATGCTTATTTGAATAAACACATTTTCCTGCTGAAAAAAATATTAAATGTTTCTCTATCTACATCTGTGGTTAGCACTGATGTGGTTGTGGCTAGACTGTGAGTTTACTAGAAGTTTAGAATCTGACTTCTGCTTTTTAAAAAAATGTTTTGTGTTTTCTGGAGGAAAGATGCTGTCCCTGTTTGCTTTTCTGTTGCCATGAGAAACACTGTGACCAAAAGGCATTTGGAGGTGGAGTTAACTTCATCTTCCAGGTTATAGTCTATCATCAAAAGATCCATAGCAGAGACTTAAGGCCAAGTTGAAAAGAGAACTGAAGCAGAGAGCACGGAGGAATGCTGTATAGTGGCTTACTCAGATATCTGCCTTATATGCTCAGGATCACTCTTCGTAGTGGGCTGGATCCTCCTATGTCAATCAGCCCTTAAGAAAGTGTTCCACAGGCCAAGGTAAAGGAGGCAGTTCCTCACCTGAACTGTTCCTCTTCCCAGGTGTTTTTTGTTTGTTTGTTTTTTGTTTTTGTTTTGTTGTTGTTTTTTTGTTGTTATTGTTGTTGTTTTGGTTTTTTGGTTTTTTTTTTCGAGACAGGGTTTCTCTGTATAGCCCTGGCTGTCCTGGAACTCACTTAGTAGACCAGGCTGGCCTCAAACTCCGAAATCTGCCTGCCTCTGCCTCCTGAGTGCTAGGATTCAAGGTGTGCGCCACCACGCCCAGCCTCTTCCCAGGTGTTTTACATTAACAACTGACTCTAACTATGGCAGATGCTATGGAATTATTCTCTACCCAGCCATTAGAAAGAAAGGGAGACACATTGCTATTCATGATCAGTTGATTGCTATAGCTCTTCATCACTACTGGAAACCATCTTTGCAAACTTCCATGGTGTTTCACTGGTGAGAAAGAAAGAAAGAAAGAAAGAAAGAAAGAAAGAAAGAAAAAAAGAAAGAAAGAAAGAAAGAAAGAAAGAAAGAAAGAAAGTTAGTTATTGGTGGCTATTCTTTCATACTTCTCAGGAACTAATTTTTAGCCAGTGCCAAAGACTTCAGATCCTGTATGGTGTTGACATTTATTCTAGGTTCTGCCCCACTGTTATCTGGCAACAGCCAGGTGTACCTGACTCACTATAAAAGGGCTACTTGCCCGGTCCTCACTGTCTTGCCCTCTTGCCCTTGCTCCTTTACCCTCCCACCCTGTCTATCCCCATCCCCCTCTCCCTCTCTCCACATGCTCATGGCCAGCCTCTACTCCCCTTCTCTTCTCTTCTCTTCTCTTCTCTTCTCTTCTCTTCTCTTCTCTTCTCTTCTCTTCTCTTCTCTTCTCTTCTCTCCTCTTCCTCTCTCTCTCTGCATTTCTCTATCTCTACTACCCTCTTAACTCCCCCTCCACATGTCCTGAATAAACTCTATTCTATACTATACCATCATGAGGTTGGTCCCTCACAGGGAAGGGATGGCTCAGCATGGGCCTGAGGGGGCACCCCTTCTCCCACATCATAAGGTGCCTCTACCAAACATATCTCTGCTTTCTTCATGTTTATAAAACATGACATATAGTATGAAAAGGACTTAACTGCAACACTACCTTCATGATGAAATTTTTTTGGTAGTCCTGCCAGAGTTAGAAGAGACCTCTCCTCTCCAAATGGCTGACAATGCTTGTAAAAACCACTGCATGGGGGAAGGCTCCTTGGAGAGTAGGTTTCTGTGCATGGACCTGGACCACATTACCTTTGGTCTTGTGGAAGATAGGGGTTGGGCTTGGGAGAAAATGTAATAAAGACTTCTCTGGAAAGGGCTTGGCTCTACCAGGGACTGGCGTCTCCTGAAGTCCTCCAAGACAGAGGAAGAAATGTCATGTGGACAAACAGAAGGAGAGAGGTGATTGCTGACAGATGGAGGCTCCAGAGGACACTGTGGGACAAAGTAAACTAGAGGAGATGCTGGCAGTGAGATCGGAAAGTGGACTGGGGATCCTGTAAACAATAGTAAAACCTGAGGGTCTGACATTTGTGGATTGGGTGGGGGTGGGCTAAAATTGTTTTCCTGTCTAAAAGAGGAACATGTGAGCACAGGAGGGAAAACAGTGCTTTGTTGGATATGTGTGCGTTGCAGGAAATCTGCAGGCAAATCCAAGTCAGTAATTAACCTTTCAACATTCCCAATATCATTGTTATATTCTCCCAATTGTGTATAATCATGGGATCATTGTTTGGGAGTGTTTTAGCAGCCAGGGTGACTAATAAAGTTTTCTTATATTTTTGACGTGTGGTCTTAATGTGAAAATTCAAATGGGTATCTGGGAATTCTTCTCTCTCAGGTAATGCTTGTCTGCCACCTGTCTAACAATTTCATTGTAGCCCCCCGGGGGCATTCTGGGAGTCAGCTGTTTGTGCTAAAAAGGAACTAATGGTTGGTGTAAATGGCACTAAAAATAGAGTGCTGTTATCAAAAGGTCCAGATGCTAGCTTATCAGATGCTGAGAAAGGAAACCCTTGCTAACTGGTTGCTATTCTCCTCCTGTCAGTTCCTCTTAAGGAGACGTTAACACTGTACACAGCTGGAATGTGGTAGTTCTTTTCGAACAAGACTCCAAGCTGGTCCAAGGGCCTTCTGTGTCCACTTTCTGATTCATTTGTTTTGTTTGTCTGTGTTCTAGCTCGGCTGGCTTACAGCATGACAGTTAGTAACTGTTATTATTATTGGAGAATGTCATTCGACAAACAGAAAAGGTTCCTAAACCGTAGGAAAGCTCAGGAAGTTTTTAACCCCAGGTGAGAATGACAAAGTCGCAGTTTTGCCCAACCTCATTTTGCAATCGGTTTGTAAAGAACCACTAGTCTACACAGTTAAAGGAGACTTCCAATGTGCTCCAGTCAAATTCTCTCACTTTGGGACCTCGGGCAGGAGTTGATGCTCAACTTTTTGAAATAGCCTAGTGATAATCAGAGGAAAGGCTCTGGTGAAGATGGAGGACTCTTTAGTTTTAGGCTCTTATCTTGCCCTCTTCCTTCTCAAGTAACAAAAGATTTTCCTCCTTCATTCTCTTTTTAAAATTGTATTATCAGTTTTTTTAAAGGTACAGTTGTTTTAAATTATATTAAAACATAATTACATCACTTCCTCCTTTCTTTTCCTTTCTCTTGCCTGTCATGTCCTCTTCTTCCAACTTCTCTAGTGACCCTCTCAAATTGATGACCTCTTTGGTTATATGTATATGTATATGTATATGTATATGTATATGTATATGCATATGTATATGTATATGTATGCATAATGCATAAATACAACCTCCTGGGTCATTTTGGTTGTTTGTGCATACATGGTTTCCTAAGCTGATCGCTTTGTATTGAATAAGTAGCCAGGGGTAGCATCTTTGGGAGAGGCTAATTCTCGCTCCCTCTGCAGTCCTCGGCTGCTTGCTGTTCTTTGTCTAGCAGTCTACCTCCTGAGAATTTCCCTCGTTCTTGTTAGTATGTCAGTGAATATTGTCATGCTTCAGATCTTGTTGATGCAGCTATCTCTAAGAGAGGCAGCTCCCAGTAGACTCCTTGCTATTTTTGTTTTTACCATCTTTGTATCCTTTCTTCTGTGGATTTTCCCTGAGCCAGGTGTGCAGGAGCTGGGTTGTAGATATATTCTATGGAGCTGGGTTCTCCTACAACCTATTGATCTCTGCATTATATCCAGTTGTGGTCTCCATTTGTTAAAGAGAGAGCGTTCTTTGATGACCTATGACAACAACACTTATTGGTGGGTATAATGATACTATTAGAATGTAATAAGGAATTACACTGCTCTAGTAAACTGGTGGTTGTAGATTCTTATTAGCCCCAGGTTTCTAGGACCAGGTATGATTTCCCTCCTACTGAGTGGACCTAAGGTTCACTTAGACATCTATTGGTTTCCACTAACATATGAAAAGCAGTACTGTACCTTATGGACATCTTGCCATGCTGGTCATTATTATGGTTCATAGATGTCACAGCTGGGTAGGACTACCAATTACTTCCTCCCCTTGGCAGCTTGAATAGTATTTTCTGGATGCTAGAGTTCAGGAAGGAGGCTTTCATGTTAGATACAGCTTATCTCCTGTGTAGTGTTTTCAGGAATAGTGGTTTACTTTAGACTCTGAGAGTCATCCACAATCAACAGCAGTAGCCTATATTATTTGAGAATCATTTGAACTATTCTGACAGTCTTGGTCAGGGTTTTTATTCTTGTACAAAACATCATGACCATGAAGCAAGTTGGGGAGGAAAGGGTTTATTCAGCTTACACTTCCACATTGCTGTTCATCATCAAAGGAAGTCAGGACAGGAACTCACACAGGGTAGGAACTTGAAGGCAGGAGTGGATATAGAAGCCATGGAGGAGTGCTGTATACTAGCTTGCTTTTCCTGGCTTGCTCAGCTTGCTTTCTTATGGAACCCAAGACTACTAGCCCAGGGATGGCACCACCCACAATGGGCTAGGCCCTCCCCTCTTGATCACTAATTGAGAAAATGCCTTATAGCTGGATTTCATGAAGGCATTTCCCCAAGGGAGGCTCCTTTCTCTACAGTAACTCCAGCTTGTGTCAAGTTGACACACAAAACCAGCCAGAACACTTGGCCAAGCAGTGGAAAAGAGGTTTGTCATGCTTGGGGGTTTTATTAGTCTTTGATTCTTATGGGGAACATTATCAGCCCAAGTGCTATAACTTTTATATACAAATAATATTACATATTATAATTGTATATTATATTTATTTATATTTATTTGTTTATTTATACATTTAACTTATTTTTATTTGTAATATATGTTTATATACTATATTTTATGTAATTAATACTTAATTATATATTTTACAATTATAATATATCTATTAGGCATAGTTTTTAGTAGATATTTAATATGATTACTTGAATCCTTCTCAAACAATCTTGATGCCATTTATCCCTATCTCCTCCTCCTTCTGTATTGACTTCTTCAGCCCTCCAGTTTTCACCCCTCTCTGTTTTTCCACTTCAGCTGTAAAGAAAAAATGAAATCATGAAATTTGAAGATAAATGGATGGATCTAGGAAATAGTATATTGAATAAGGAAAGCAAGAGCCAGACAGACAAACTGTGTGTGTCCTATTTCATCTGTGATTACTGGTTGCAAATTTTCAGATGTGAGTATAGAACATGGGGTAACTGCAGAAAACAGGAAATTATAAAAGGACCATGAGGAGCAGTAGGACTCGAAAAGGGACTAGCAGCGTATAGGTAATTTTTCATTCTTGTATATTACCTCCACTTCTTCACAGGTTCTCAGGGAAATGGAATTTGTGGTTTCTCTTTTATTTGTGATTTTGATAGTGCCAAAGACACTAACAAAACTCCACAAGGCTGAAAATGGTGTGTCAAGGAAAGCAGTAATAATTCCTGCATGTGGTTCAAGTGCAGGGCATATACTTCAGTTTCCACACAAGCATGAGAAATACATGTGAGACAGGACTCCTGGGTGAAAATGAACACGTGGCTAGAACTTCCTGGTGCCTACAGACAGCTGACCTGATGTGATTTGACTATACTAATGCCCTAAAGCAACAGCACTTATGGTTACCTAGCCTGTTAACCCCCAATACACAGTCATGTATCACATTGGTCTACCCAAACATTCACCAAAGCATAGGTAGTGGGATTTCAAGAGTGTTTTATGGCCGTTTATGATTCTTCTGATTTCTCTTTGCACATTCTGAATTCGATAGCCTGGCCACCTTGGGAGAATGCAAGTTTCCTGAGAAGGAGTTGACCTCAACTTGCTTGGATTTCTCTTCTCCTCTGTGGTTATGGTCACTGTGAAGGATACTTACGTTTTCTCATTTCAGATGTCAATCCCAATACGTATACCTTTGGATGTTTTTATCTTAATGTTTTACGTTTATTTTAGTTTTTCATAAAATCAAGATGCTCTTGCCGAAATGAATGCTGAAGATAGCTGTAAAAAACAAACAGAAGGAAAAGCAACCATCACTTCTGGTTTGAAAATTATTTACTCCACAAGGAAAAAAAAATGTGAATTCTACTCGTATCATTCTTAACAGCTAGGTTAAACTAGTGCAGGATCCTCTGACATTGCAGATGGGTTTTATTGTTGTTGTTGTTGTTGTTTACCATGTTGCTGGTATGCCCCAGAACAGTGAGACAAATGACCACTCCTCTATTTCTGTAAAAACGTGAAGGTATACCCAGCCTGGCAGCCAACAAATAAATCTCAGAAGTCAAAAAAATGAGGGTTCCGGGGTCCAGTTAAGAGCTCAAGAATAACAGTGTTTGTTGCCCAGTGTGTGGCTTTTGTGTAAATGAGAAATCTGTTTGCCCGCCTTGCTTTTAGATGAAATTTTAGGCAGTCCTTGTGGGGTATTGTACACTTGGGAATAGAGATAGGTTGGGTCTAGGGCTGGAAATACAGGGTTTAGAAACACTGTGTCTTTGACAGACTACACAACCAAAAGCATAGAGCTCAATCTTTTATAAGAATCATTGCTGTGTTGATTATCATTTCGGAGTCACTATTCATACTGATGTTTCAAAACGTTATTTATTTCCTAAGTACTATCATCCTATGTTATTACTTTTCAATAATAGACCTAAATGTTTCAGTATTTTGTTTATTCTGGATTCCCTTCAAACCAGAAGTCCTGTTGAAAACTCCAAGTCCCATTTCCTATGAACTACACAGCTTCCTTGGAAGACTCCGCCGGGGAAGCCAGCATGTTACAGAATGGGCCCTCTCTGTAAGCCAACACAAAGCCATCTCCAGCCCTTCATGACTGGGTGGGGGGTGAGTGTTGGACACAATAGACACATTCCAGAGCCGTTTTTCATTTAAACACATTAAAAACCAGAACGCATGCATTTCAGGTAAACACAACCGCTTTACATTCCTGAAAGAATAATTACATCCTCATGCCAAAGAAACTATTTACATAGAGCAGTAAGCAATGCAGGATCCATACTGTCCACTCCAGGAGACTGCGCCTGGTGAGAGCGGCTGCGGGTGGGGGGTGGAAGTGGGTAGACCTGGAGCTGGTAGAGTTTGGAGAATTTTTAAATTTCTAAGATGAGGTCTTGGTATAACGTAATTTCGGAGGGTCAGAGTGGGATCATATGGGAGCTTGATCTACCTTGTGAATTTGATTTCAAATAATGTAAAAGCTGCTGAAGAGAGGGACCATTTGTTTTGGTAGCCTGTCAGAAGTAATTTCAGACCTGACAGGATGCCCAACCAGCAGTGCGATGTCTAGCTTTCAGCTCTCACGCCGGACACAAGAGAATCCTCAGTGTAGAAGCAGGGCTGCCAGATCCTGCAGCTAAGCTGCGCCAATAGCTGCATGCCCACATTCCCTCCTCCGTGATGCGTCTCTCCTACTCCCCTGCCTGCCCTCCCTGGGTGGGTATAGAATTCAGTCTTTTATGGAATCACAATGAGTTGATATAAGCAATTGCAACAAAAACAACATCAAAAGAAATTACACCACCATCAAACTATCTCATAATATCATTAGTGACCTAAATTAAAGCAAGATAATTGCCCGAGCAGACAACAAACAGCCACGAAGAATACTAATAATGTCGAAAGCCCGTTCCAACACTCTGCCAGGAGCCCAGCTTCAAACGCTCTTGCAATTTGTGTTCAGATCTCCTGACAAAGCTCTTTCTCAAGTTCAGAAAAAGAAAACAAAACCAGTCTCGCTCACCTTTATCTCTGTTTTCTCTAACCTTCTTCCAGGTCCTTATTACAATCATAAAGCAGAAACGGGAGCCTCAAAGCTAAGCTGAATGTTGACCCAGAAGTGCTGACGTAACTGTGGTTGTTGTTGGGGAAGCAACGTGTCTCAGGCATGAAGTTCAGGTCAATGGTGTATTGGCTGAAACACTTAATTTTCTGTAATAAATTGGATCATAAGGGGAAAGTTCACCACAGTCATTCCAGTCTTCTGGGAATGCTGGTTCTAACAATGACTTTCATCAGCAATGTCTAATGTACATGATACTAAAAAATAGGGGGTGCCTGAAGTGAGACTCTTATACTTCTCCTCTGTTTCCTAGGGTCAGATGTGACAGGAATGGACCTGAGTGGAAAACTTAGCTATGACTTCATGGATCCAGATGAACCGGTTTCCTCAGTAGCACATGAACAAGACGTTCTAAGTTTTTCTCAGGTTCTCAAAGATAGTTACATGCATCATAAGATCAGAGTTGGAACCCAGAGAAACATCCTATTTAAAAAGCCACTATGGTCTTGGACCACTATTGAGTTAGGTACAGAAACAGGTACCCATGGCCCATCATTGGTGGGCAATGAAGAAAGAGTACAAGCAAAGATCCTTGTAAAAACCTGCGCTCGTTATTTTCATTTGTAAGTGGCGAGGAAGTGCATTTGAGCTCAGTACAAACATCTTCCTCATTATGATTTTTCCTTCCTTAAGTATGATTGTATTCTCCACCTGCTTCACTAACGCTGAAAAATAAAGAGGTGTGTTCAGTGGGCCACTGGGTGTGGTATTCTCCTCTGATGCTTAATGAAAAAAATCAGCCAAGGTTTGCTTCCAGGTCCTGGATACTGACGGACTACTGAGCCTCTTATCTTCGTCAGGATCTAGGTACCCCCCACAGCCTGGCTGGATAATCAGATGCTCCATGGGCAGTTGCGAGTGAGAAAGCCAGCTTCTTGCTGCACATCTACTTCTGCTTCTTTCAGTTCTATTAAGAATAAAACAGAATTCTTTCAAGATACCATGTGCCTGTTATTGTCCTCGTTCCATATCATCTTATGATAATCACTTCGTTCACATCTTCAGAGTCATCAGGTTTAGTGGATATAAAATAATACAAATCAGCCAGAAGAGCTATGGCCAAGGACGCCTAGGCACTGACTGCCATGTAGACTTTGAACATGATGGAGAACTGCCTGGACCTGACTAATACTGTTTTGAACAAACTAAGAGCTGATGGGAAAAATTAAAGAGAAAACACATGTGCTTCGTGTGGTTCCCAGCTATTAACCAAACCTCAATTACACTGAGTATGACTGAGATGTGTTACTTATAGTATATAAAAAGCAGAGGTCATTGTACAGATCATAGAGCCCACCCACCTTAGTTTACAAACAGACTTTCTCTGCTTTAACACAGGGGTAAGTTCTCAGAAATGCATTGCTCATGATTTTGTTATGCAAACACTGTGAAGTATACTTATATTACCAATCAACTGTCTGAGGGTTTTTTTTTTTTTTCCTCTACCCATACTGAGACTTTGGGTAGACAAGGAGACTCATGCTCTGATTTGGGCAGTTTTTGTTGCCCTCAGAGATTGACAGCAGCCATAGCGGTGGGTAGGTGGGGCATCAGCCAGTGGTACCCTCAGATGTTGCAACCCTTAGGTCTCCAGAATCTGGACAATTAGCCATACATGTAGAACAGCTCTTTTGTAGACCTAGGAAATTAGGATTCCTCGACCCTTAGTGGTGGCTGGACTTGCAACTTCTAGACAGGCCTAGATGTCAGGATTCTTCAAGATTCAGCAACTCCCAATGTTTATTGCTCTCAGTAAACAGTCAGATGTCCTTGACCCTAAAGACTCACTACTGGGAAGTCTTACACGGCCTGTGGTTTCTCTTCTACCTGCTTTAGTCTCAGCTTTCCATCTCTATCTGCAACCTACTTTGCCAACCTGCAGTTGCTATGGTGGCCCCTCTCTCCTCTCTTTCTCCATGTCTATAGTCTGTAAATAGGTAAGGAAACACCAGTTGAGATGAGCCTTTTACTGAGTCTAATACTGGAACAGCACAGGAATAGTACAAGATAGTACCTCCCAACAGACTCACCCAGTAAGCCTGAGAAGCCTGTTTCTATAGCCAGAGAGCTTTATATTCCAATCATGGTTGTTTGTTATAGAAATACCATAGCTTTACCATTTAGCACTCCTGGCAGCCATTGGACCCATCACAGCCTTGTATTTTTAGTACTAAGTCACAGCAGCCCCTCTACTAGGCCACCAAGGAAAGTGCTCTCCCCTCTGGCCAAGGTAAAAATGGCTGCAGGGTCACTTACTGTTCACCAAGGTTGTGACAGTAGGAGCTATGGTATAATCCATTTCAAATAGTCCTGGTAGAAGCTTTGACTTCACAAATGAGGGTACTCAGCTGCTGTCATCATGTTATTTTCTCAAGGTGTCTATGGAATGTTCCAGATGACCGGTGTTAATATAATGATAGTAGATTTGGCTATTTGCAAATATAAGGACAATAAATTTGGAGATCCCTTCTGTGAAGTAGATTGTCAATGCCTTCACTCAAGGCACACAGGGCAGGCAGAAAGGGCCAAACAACTACCAATTAAGGAATCAAATGGCTCTATTACCCTAATATCTTTGCTTATTTATAGGAAAATGAACAGCAAAAGTTCTTATCATTAACACTAACAGTTAATAATACTTGATAACTCTCTGTTCCCTTAGGGAGAAATAAGTTCCCCTCTTTTATCTTAGATAATCTAAGATGGCCTTGATGCCCCCAGAAGTTATCTTTTGGGACAATCACTTGTACATGGGTTGACCAATATTTGAATACTGTTATATAACTTATGACAATATTAGAAATGGAATCTAAAACATTTGGTGACTTTTCTAGGACATTATATCTAATTAGTACAGAGATAAAACATCAATTCACAGCCACATTACTTAATTCATAATTATTGCTTTTTATATTACAGCATAAAGTCCAATTAGCTATTTCTCTTAGGGTCATGAGTGATATGAACAAACTTGAAAAAAAATGACCAAGTTTGGATCAAGACAAATTGGTTTCCATAGTAACTTCTGAGAAAATTAGTTGTGTGGTGGTATGGAATAACTGATTTCCAGATACTGAGCTATCTGGACACACAGGCACTTCTAGGCCAAAGTACAGAGTGTCCTTATGCAATGTAGGCCCCTGCTTATAACAAGGTCCTAATTGATCTAGGAGTCTAAGTTGAAGAGAAAATGAAGTCTTTTTCAATGATCAACTAGATCTATGATTCTCAAGATATGGCTAAAGAGTACATTTGGAAAATTTGCATTCTCTGAGTAATGGGAAGAGAGTACTGATCACCACTGATAGGTAGGGGCCAGAGATGTGTGTGATGCCCTCCAATAATGATCATGGTACATCTTACATATTACTGAGATGGTTGAGTCCTGGCATAGGTCTGTATGATCTCCATATGCTTTTTCAGTTAAAAGATAAATTGCTCTTATTAATTTTATTATTGTAATTATTATTCATACTGTATAAAACCTGTAATAAACCAGCTATTTCAAATATTAATTAGAATTTATTTTAGTTGTTGTTGTTTGATAAATTGAAGTTATCTGACTCAAATTAAGAAGAGATTCTTGAACTTTCTCAGCTCAGAGGAAAGCTGGGTATGTCTAAATCCGATGGTTCTCAAACTTCAATGTACATCAGAAAAACCATGGTGGGTTTATTAGTTAGACTTTCTTATGCCAAAGGTTTGGTACTGGGCCCCAGGAGTTGGGCTTCTTGGGAAATCCCCAGTTGATGCTTCTGGTCTGAGAGTAGGATTTAAGAGTCACTCTGTTCTCTGATTCAATCTCTAGGAGAGGTGAGGGATGTTTGTGTTTGTTTTTATCTAATTTGAGTTTATTCTGAGCAAGTCAATAGCCATTTTATTTAAATGGTGACATTGATGTCAGTCAAACTAGAGTCCAAAATAGTCTTTACAATCCTGCCTCTTAGAGTGTTTGGTTACTCATGTTTTTTTGTTGTCATTGTTGGTTTTTTTTTTGTTTGTTTGTTTGTCTGTTTGTTTTGGTCACATGTGCTAGCAAAGTCATCTAGAGACACTACAAGAATCTGCAAGAAGCATTTTTCCATAAGCCCCTTGCCCTTTCTCCTATCTAAAATGTGTCACTATTGATTTAATGAAGAATTAGGCGTGTAGACAGCTTCCAGCCTGATATTAACAGGGTTAACTGTGAAACAGCCATGTAGACTCTGGTTATTAAGTTTGCAATTGGATTTGCATACTATTGATGCCTGATCCCAGGAGTGCATCTGTGATATGGACAATAAAATGAAAAAGAAAAATAAAGCCAGCTCTCCAACAAGTTTCTGCTTAGCCTACTTTCGCCTCTCTTGCTTACAACATTTGTTTTCCTACACTGTAAGTCAGAAGAGAGTAGGCGATGATAATGCTTACTCTGGCTGGAAAATGCTGGTCCCAAACAGCAGGCCTGGCTCTGATTACATCTCATAATCAAGCTGTGTACAGTATGACTTGACTTAATGTCTGGGCCATGTTCATCTGCACATTTGAAAGCTCGATGTTGCAGACTATAGCATCAATTGGCTTGGGCAAGAAGTCCCAGTTCATCAGGCTTCTATTTTCTCAAGGATGATGTTCCTGCTTCCTCTCCAGGAGAGACTCCCCAGGATAATTGAGTACTCATTTAGCAATTAGGTGATATCATTTTCTAGGCATAGTGGGGGAGATGATTTGAAAAGAAGGAAAAACAGTACCGAAATGTTGCTCAGTTAAGCTAGGTCACAAAAGACTGCTGCTGTGCATGAATTCAATAGTACAGCTGCATTGACCTTGAATTTGGAAGAACAGCAAATTAAATGGCCTTAGACTAGACTATGGTTACTTAAATTAAACTGTGCGTATACATACAAGTATGTTTGTACATTTATGAGTGAGATTTTCTTTACAACAGTGAGCATTATCAATGTCTCATCTATATCAACATCTGTATCAAATGTATATGATGAAGGAAGTTGTACTCTGTTGTGGGAATGGAAACACTATTTTTAATTTGCTGTGGTTCTCAGATCAAGGGAAAGGAGATAGTTCTTTGCCAACCTCTATGGGGTTGCACTTAGATGCTAATGTGTGGAATCTCCATGAGGCCTTTGTCTCATTTAATCATGTGTCTGTCTCATGAAAGGGGAATATAATTTCAGATGTACATTAGTACAAGTCGAAATTGATACGTTCCAGAGAAATCACACAGGAGCTGTTTCAGAAGGCATGAAATAATTGATGGAATGGATCCACACATATATATATGTCCACATGCGTGCCTACACATACACACACACACATGAACACACTCACACATGCACATGCACAATTATCTAATAAATTATATGATCAGGAATGTACACAGATGAATATACACTTATTCTATATACACAGGAATATGCACTTATTCTAATCATTTAATTATATGAGTGGCATTTCTTTTAAAAATAAAATTATAATCTAGAATCACATAAATTTATTAATTCATCAATCAATCAATCAATCAATCAGTTAGTCAACCTTTTCTTTTACTCATGTTGCAAATGTATCTATTGAATAACATGGACCAAATTCTACTGTTCTAGTTGTGCCTACACAGACTCTTAATAACAATTGTTTTTCATACCTTAATATATCTAGCAGAGTTCTATGTTCCAAGCAATAGGTTAGTTTTGTTGGGGTAGGATTGTTTGCTTGTTGGTTGATTGGTTTTATATAAGGCAAATGAAATATCACAATCTATAACTGAAATGGATGATGTTTATGTCACTGAAATCATATGACTCTTAAATGGAATACATTACTCCATATAAGTTAATTGACCACTGGTTACAGTAAAAGACTGTACATACATCACAGGGGCACCAGGTAGTACACATGTAACAGAATTACCAATAGAATCATATCCTAGTCATTGATTCCAATATTAAAATTTTTTGGAAAATGAGGTGGAGAGATGGCTTAGTGGTTAAGAGCACTAACTGTTCTTCCAGAGATGCTGAGTTCAATTCCCTGCAACCACATGGTGGTGGCTCATAAGCATCTGTAATGGGATCCAATACCCTCTTCTGGTGGGTCTGAAGATATTGACAGTGGACTCACATATAAAATAAATAAATCTAAAAAGAAAGAAAGGAAGGAAGGAAGGAAGGAAGGAAAGAAGGAAGGAAGGAAGGAAGGAAGGAAGGAAGGAAGGAAGGAAGGAAGGAAGAAAGGAAGAAAGAAAGAGGGAAAGAAAAAATTTCCTGAAAAACATAGCCTGTGTGTGGAAAAATGTTTCTTAACACAATATGAATCTCACAGAATATCCAAACTAAGTTTTCATATTTTTTTTAGTCTGCAATAGGGATCGATGTTGTAGTACTTGCTTTTAATCCCAGCATTCAGGAGACAAGTGAATGTCTGTGAGTATGAAGCCAGCTGGTCTATATGGCAAGTTGAAGGACAGCCATGGATACACAATGAGTCCCTGTCTCAAAAGCAAAATCAGCAATATCGATCTTTAGCGTGTAATTATCTCACAAAGTTAGGAAGATATATCTAAATACGTGTGAGCAATAAGTGCAATGATGAAAATAAATTCTTATTTTGGTATAAATTTAATCAACACAACCCAGAGACTTGTGCAAGACAGATGGTAAGATACGTAAGTGAGCCTTTTCTCACAGAGCAGCCTCAGGTGACAGAAGGGAAGCAAGGTGTGGCCAAGGCAGGTTGTTCCTGGGATTTTCCATTCAGATGCTTTGATGCTTTGGTGGGTGTCTTCAGCAACATTGCTGACTCTGGTTAAATAAATACCTGATATTTTAGGTGTGGAGACTGACAATTCACTTCAATAAACCTGATTGGGAAATGAATCTTGGAGTTCAGAAGTGGAGACATGGTCAATTGTTTGTTGTCTCCTAACAGAAGATTGGTCACACGGTGACAGGACCTCAGCAAACACAGGGAAAACACACACACACACACACACACACACACACACACACACACACACACACGCCAGTGCTGGTGGTTTCTTCCCACCACAGAAGAGCACTGGGCAAGAAAGAGGCAAAGAGAATGACAAAAGTGTGACTAGAAATTGTTTTTACTTCAGGCTGCCCATACTCATTAACAAAATGGGACTGCATTAGTCTGTTCTAATTTGATATGACAAAGTACCTGAAGCTTGGTAGCTTTATGAACAAAAAAGACTTGTTCCACTCACCAGTTGCAAGAATGAAACCTCAAATTCTGGCATCCCTGTGGCTCTCCCAATGATAGTCTGTCAGGAGGGCCATCCTCGAGAGTTACAGATGATACTGCAGGGCAGGGAGGGACCCAGTCTTGTCTCTTAGATAAGAACTCTTTTGCAAGAGCTACCCAGCACTCCAGTAGAAAAGCAAAGACCTAAGACTTCCCACTAGGCCCACCCCTTAAAGGTCCACAGCCCCTCCCAACACTGCTCCCACTGAACACCAAGTCTCTAACACATGAACCCTTCAAGAAAATAACTTGTCCTTGTGTCATCCCAGAGACAAGGTGTTTAGTAATGACTTACCCATGGGGTACCAATCTTTTGGCCCATGGGCTTCAGGTGAGGTACATTCTATTTCATGGCGATACCAACAGTAGTCTTCCTCCCTGGGAACTCCATGTAGCCCTTCCAGCTGAGCAGTAGACTTTTAGGGAATTCAGGGATTGGCTTGCTTGGACACAATTATTCTACCTCCAAAACCAACCAAACTATAAGAAACGTAAGAGCAAACCCACTCATCTGCAAGGAGCTCTACCACACAAGGTAATCTCTATCCTGTAGTTCAGCCTCATCTGCTGCTTTATAGTTAGATTATGAACTGCATTCTAAAGACCCCCTGATCCCAAAGAGGATGCATTTTGTTCTGTCCTGAGTACTCATGTGTGGGAGGTACAACATCCCACACTCACCGGATTGACAGAGAACAAGAATTTCTATTGCAGGATACTTCCAAGGAGTGAGTTAAGACAGCCTCAGACTTTGTTACTTCCAAATAGAAACAGATTTTGCTCCAGAATTCCCTAGTTTTATGTTTGGGGCAGCTTTGTGTAGCCTTGGACACATAATTTTTGTACATTTTTGGAGCCTCGTTTCTGGTTTTCTCTCATCACCCTTCTCAGATATCACTTTCCGCACTCAGTAGTTCTGGATAGATACATCGGCCCATTCCTCATTATGTTTTTGAGTCATCCTGACTGACACACTATCTCTCCCCACTCCTTCCCTCTCTTCTTCATCCCCTCCTTCCACCTATATAGGTCTACTTTCCCCACCCTCCTCCCACACCACACAAAGGCAGAGAATGTTCATTTTTATCTTTGTTTTTAGTTCATGGCCTGCAGAGGAACTAGGGAATATTCCTGCATGCAATGCTATTCAGAATGTACTGCGGTCTCCTGGGAATCAACTCTACTGACATGAGGTGAAAGTCATCTCCCACCATGTTACTTAAGAGCCAGCATGACAAGACAATTGATGTTGCATTCATTGACTAATGCTCCTGATGGTTTAAGCTGAACTCTTGGCAATTTCATTGGTACAAATCATAATTTCCTTCTGCTTCCATATTCTTTTTTTTTTCTACCCCAAGAAACTCCTCTGAGATGAACGAGCATCCACGTATTGAAAGGCAAGGGAGTATGCACAACATTGCCATGATGGTTGTTAAATGATCACATTATATGACTGGAACAAAGAGACTTTGGGTCATGTTAGCAGGGGGTTCCTTTATTCAGAATGCACAGACTAAGAATGGAACCCCCAATCTTTCCACCTTCTCCTTGGTTTCTGACCTACACCCATGCAAACTGAGTCTTTGGCTCAAAGTAAACAATGCAATATTCTGCTGTCTTTGCCTGACTATTTTAGCTGAATTGAAACAAATGTGCCTCTAAAATATATGCCTGCTAACCCACTGAGGCCCAACAGGGAGCTACTCAACAGCCTTTTATTCAAGTTAATTCTGCTACTAAAAAAAATGAAATAGAGAAACACAAGTTATTGCACTTGCAGATTACACACATTTTGCTTAATTGTGTATAAATGAAGCTAGAGGGAACATAATTCTGTCATTTTCTATGCCAGGAATGGAGGTGAGCAGGTTTTTGGGCATTTGAGTAATATAGGCTGATGTTACTGGCAGACATTAGCCCACAGTTATCTAAACACTGTGTGTCTCTAGTCCCACAGAGTACTGCATGGCTCCTAGATTAAAAAATATGTTTTCTAATTCCAAGAAAATTTCTAAATGTGGGCTCTCTTGTTAATTGTTCAGTGCTAAACAGCCGAACTATAAAAGGAATAAGAAATGAGAAAACACTGTTGAGTATTAAAAGTGAGGTACCATTCGATCTATAGCTTCTTATCAGTTGTTTCCAATGCAATACACAGGTCTGAAACTCTTATACTTTCCTCTTCAGAGACGTAACACCAGCCTTGGCTGCTACCAAGCTCTACAGGGCATATTACAATTCAGCAAGCCAGCAGGAGTTTGGTTGTGATTAAGCGAAGAAGGAAATCATATCCACTAGATACACAGTAACATTCTATTGTTTTGTATAAAATTTCCTATTTTTTTAAAGATTTATTTATTTATTTTATGTATCTGAGTATACTATCTCTCTCTTCAGTCACACAGGAAGAGGGCATCAGATCTCATTACAGATGGTTGTGAGCCACTATGTGGTTGCTGGGAATTGAACTCAGGACCTCTGGAAGAGCAGTCTCTGCTCTTAACCTCTGAGCCATCTCTCCAGCCTCTCCTATTTTTTTCATTCTAAGTGGTTTAGAACATTCAAAGAAACTAAGGGACAGTTTACAGAATAACACCTTTCTTTCTTTCTCTCTTTCTCTCTTTCTTTCTTTCTTTCTTTCTTTTCTTTTCTTTTCTTTTCTTTTTTTTTTTTTTTTTTTTGAGACAGGGTTTCTCTGTATAGCCCTGGCTGTCCTGGAACTCACTTTGTAGACCAGGCTGGCCTCGAACTCAGAAATCTGCCTGCCTCTGCCTCCCAAGTGCTGGGATTAAAGGCAAGTGCCAGTAGCAGAATGGAAAGCTTCAAAAGAACGTAAAAGAGTCCTGCTGTGGTCAGTCCAGAGAGAAATCTGCCAATAGAAAAAGATGCAGATAATGTTGTCCACACTAGAGGAAGAGGGAGGGCAGTTATATTCTTGAGCATCTGTAAAAGCAGATGTGGATTCATAAGGCCATAGTGTTGGTGCCTTTTATCTGTGTTGTCTATTTAATCCTACACACCTTTCTACCTGTGTTCCATCATACCTATACTTGATACCCCCCTGTGTGTGAGTAGACAACTGAACTTTAATAAAAGTTGGCTTTTGTTTTTCCTCCTTATCAAAGGTTTGCTGCTCTTTCACTTCAAACCAGCCTTTACTTCCTGTGCATCAGGCATCTGTTTTAAGATGAGGGTTTTATTGCTATTCAAGCACGATGAAGCCAACAGCATAGGAGAACATCATGATTGAAAGAATAGTTACTCAAACATGCCTTGAGAAGGTGATATGCCACATCACTGGGACACAAAGACATGTACCAGGAGGGATGGTTAGAGAGTCGGCTGGGACAGAATGTGAAAAAAAGCCCCATTGTGATTTTTTTTATCTGCAAAGAGAGGACAAGCCAACATAGAATTGGTTGGGACTAGATGGATAGGACAATTTCAGTGTGCTCTAGGATGCACAGCTGCCTGGCATCTGGCTCTGGGTATGATCCAGCATAGGAAGTGGCAGAACTATGTCAGTCTGGAGAATAAGCACTGGATGGGTTGGTTTGCAGTAAAATGATTACGGGTGAGTTAGTTGCTATCTTTGAGAAGTAGCTAGTCTTTGCTCCAGAGTCAGGAAGGCCCCAAAACATCACGGAAACAGGATAAAGAGACAATGAAGAGGGCAACACATTATTCCAGTTAAGAAAATATAGAAAAGCGTTTACATTTCAGACCAGCAAGTACTCATGGTGAGAATTTATATGTGCTGCTCTAGCTGACTTTTCTCTTGTATATGAAATGTGGGGTCTTTCAACTGCCAGGGTTCTAATAGGGATTAGGCGATCAGAATTGTAGACGTGCATTGCACAGGCATGTGATACGCTCAGGCGCATCTCGTACCTAGAAACGTTTAATACATGGCTGCTTTCCATTCTCCTGGAATTTGTTGGAAACCAGAGGATTGGTCATACTGTGGATCGTCACACATTGAGTCATGGCAGTAATAAGGCTAAGTCTACAGTTCTGGGGACCTCAGACAATAAAGGGATTCTATCAGGCATCCGAGCTCATCATCACTGGAACTCAAGGAGAAATGACAAATAGATTTTTTTTGACAGCATTTTTGAGGCCTTAGAAGTTTGTGTAATCAGCTACATTCATGACTAAAGATTAGATCACCAGTCCATATTCTTTCTAAGAACTTTAAAAACACAACTTTAAAAGCAGGATAAGAAATTTGAAAGTATGTTTAAAAGAATGCTTGCAATATCAAAGAAAAATGGTTCCATGAATACCCTGTCAGTTATCGTTCTACCTAGGAATAGGTATATAAATTTACTTTTATCTGAGTGCAAGTTCCTGATATAGTCATATATATATTCATTTGTATATCATCCATATATATTCATATGTGTTCATTTATACATGCATTATATATATATACATAAATATGTATACAAACACACATATATAAATAGTCTTGGACAGAGTGCTGTCTGTATGAGAATGTATTATTTATTCATCTCTTCAAATCCCCTCAACTCAGCACTTACTATAACCACCACTGCTGTAAGAAATTCCAAATTGGCTTTTTCTTCAGCTTCCCCATGTAATTCCTACAGAGCTTGCTCTGGACACAGGCCTTTGCTTCTCTAATCTCCACTTGCTGAGGACATGCAACAGCTCAGTGGACTCTGCACTCTCATATGCACAACACACACAAGTGAAGGAGTGAAGTCTACACTTCCAACTTGACTGGCAACCCTCAGCAGCTGACATATTATCCTGCTTTCCTGTGTGTCCTTGGAGTGAGCAGCTCTGGGGCATCTCAATGAAGACAGCAGAAATGAGACAATGTCCTCTACAGTTGTAAATGCAAGAACATATCCTTGTACTCACTGCCATCCATTCTGTGTATCACTCTTGTCTTCTGTTCCTGCTTCTTGGGCCCTTTTCAGATGAAGGTCCTGGGCTTTTAGGCCTTGTGAGGCTAAATCCACTGGCACAGAGGATGCCCTCAGAAAACTGAATGGAGGTACTGCAGTGAAGTGCGAGCCACACAATGGTGATCCTGTACAACTGGATGGTTGGTAGCGATCATCTCTGGCAGGAAGTGACTGCAATCAGTGACTCCTACAGCTGGGTGTCATTAGAATTAACCTCAAGGAGAAAGCAAAGTCAGAGAAAATGGCAGTTGTGGCACCAGCAAAAACAGCCCGTCTTTGTTCAATTCTTGGCTCTGTGACTACTCTGTCGTTCCTATTGTCCGTTGTTGTGCTTGATTTGGGATGAGGCTCTTCATTAGTCTTTTTAACGTACTGCCTGATTAGATTTCTTCCTTCTAAATAAGTACCTAAAACAAGACACATTCTTCCCTGTACAGTTTTAGATACAGTCCCTAAAAATTCAATATTCATTTTCACTTCCAGTCAGCTTGAAATATCTTCCAATTTCCTTTTGATTTCTTCATTAACCTCTGGGTTGTGCAAACATGTCCCTTATTTAATTTCTGAGTCACCTGCGGTTTTCCTTGCCCTGTGTGCTATCAGCTTTCGTGCTATTAACTTTACTTGTTGTTGTGTCACAGTAGATGTCCGACAGAAGCAACTTGTTGGAAGAGAGGTTTGTTTGCATTCATGGCTTCCCATGGCATGACCCATGGTGGTGAGGACAGTATGATATAGTTCAGGGATATGAGACTATGCAACCAGGGCTCTCACATCATAACCAATCAGGAAGCTCAGGGTGGAACTGTTCAAGGCCTACCTGGCCATCCATTGCCTGCTTGGATCCATGTCTCAAAAGTTCTACCACACCCAGTAACAGCATGAATGGCTAAGATTCAAGTGTTCAAACATAAGCCGGTGGGAGAGATGTCAGAATCACACTCTAACATCATTTCAGTCTCCTAATGTATATCACTTTAATAACTTGTCAATATTTTGATTTGGGAGGCTAGAGGGTATTGAATGTGGGCCCCTGTGTACACTAAGGATATGTTTTACCACAGAGTTCCAGTTCTTACCTGTATATTGGCCTAACTTAATTTCACTGTGGTCAAAACATATGTTCTGTTTAATTGCAATTATTTAAAGAGTTTTGAAACTTGTTGTCTTAGAAACGTCTGGTATAGTCACCATAGAGTCCACCTTAGTGGACATACTAAGTATTGAAAAATAACTCATTTCTTTTCACCTTTTCTCTATGAAATTGTCTTTATACATTCAACTACTGAGCCAGGATGATCTAAGGTGTTTGTTCCTCTAATTATTTTTCTATCTGTTCGTTGGTCAATTTGGTCTGAAAGAGATATTACAATCTGTACCTATGATTGGAAATTGTGTATTCTTTCCTTGGCTTTTGCCAGATTTCATACATGTTTATTTATGGTTGTTCTGTTTTCCTGAATCAAGTCTTTCATCACTTTTAATGTTCTTCTTTGTCACTTTGAATCTACTATCCTGGTGTCTATTCTATTGTATAGTAATATGCCCCATTTCAGCCTTATGATGTTTGGTGTTCACCTACAGTATCTATTCCTACACATTTAATGTGTCTTCCATCACCCATGGTAAAACACTCACTGGGATGAATGCATCAGTCCTCACATTGTTGACCTCTACCAAGATAGAAATCGTGGTTCCAAAATGGGAGAAATATGCCCACCAGGAGACACAGAAGTTTACTGTAGGTTTTATAGCAATTATTTCTCTCCAATCTGTTTGGACAAAGAAAGGCATTGCTTTATTGTTGACTTTTTTATAATATTATGACAAGGTAATATTTCTCTAGTACCCTGAAGACAGTGAAAGGGTACCTGTGATGCACAGGATTCAATGAGGTCTTTGGATATTTTGTGCCTCATAATAACACTGAAAGGACAGTAGCAGCAACTGTGGTTTAGTAAGGGCAATAGATAATATTCTTAGGTTGTTGAATAGTGAGAGTCTGGGTTTCCCTGTGAGTTGAGCTTCACATACCAACCTAAATGCTCATGGAAGGTGAAGGACTTATATGAGGAGTAGTGGAAACTGGAGATGACAAGTTCTAATCAAGTCTAGAAAGCCATCTGAAAACAGCTCTGCAGCTTATTCATCAACCCTTTAAAACACATCCTTGCAGGATACTGAGTTAGCCATCATTTTGAAGGCATGTAGTGGTGAATGGATTAGATCCGCTAGATGGCCAGGCATACTGCCATAATGAGATGGGAAGTCAGTCTCTGGTGTATCTGTCCCTGACATTCTATATCCTTTTTCCTTAATCTTGAGGATCCTCCCCCAATAAACATCCTACACTCAAGTCTTTAACTCAGAAACACTTGTTTTGGTTGAGGGATAACAGGTGGAAAGGTGATTGGACAGTATTGTGCTACTGGCTCATAAACATAACTTCATTTACCTCTCATAACAAATTGGATGCTAGTATGATACTTAGAGAAAAGGAATTATAGTGTAGTATGTTCTCCCTCAAATTCTTTCCTTAACTGAAATAGAGCTTTATTTAATGAAGACCCCTCTCCCTTCACTGTTCTCAGGGATGCCTGAATGTCCATAAGTTCAGTTCTCAATCTCTTCTATATCATAAATGCATACTAAGTGACCAGCAAATTCCAGACAGTTCTGTGGATATGGGGACTGTCTTAGTCAGGGTTTCTATTCCTGCACAAACATCATGACCAAGAAGCAAGTTGGGGAAGAAAGGGTTTATGCAGCTTACACTTCCATACTGCTGTTCATCACCAAGGAAGTCGGGACTGGAACTCAAGCAGGTCAGGAAGCAGGAGCTGATGCAGAGGCCATGGAGGGATGTTCTTTACTGGCTTGCCACCCCTGGCTTGCTCAGCCTGCTCTCTTATAAAACCCAAGACTACCAGCCCAGAGATGGTCCCACCCACAAGGGACCTTTCCCCCTTGATCACTAATTGAGAAGATGCCTTACAGCTGGATCTCATGGAGGCATTTCCTCAACTGAAGCTCCTTTCTCTGTGATTACTTCAGCTGTGTCAATTTGACACAAAACTAGCCAGTACAGGGACACAAGAGTCGGTGAAAATAAAATAACTACAGATTTCTCAGTGTTTTTATTTTATCAGAAACAGACAACAAGAAGCAAGGAATATGCATTTCTAATGGTGGTAAGGGCCAGGTAAATGTGCCAATATCTGCTCCAAAGAGTTTCTACCAACAAACACTACAGAAGCTGAGAAAACCATAACTACCTGTCAGGCTCGCTTCTGAAAATGTTGGTCTTGTAATTTAGGATTCTGGAACAATGAAATCAGAATGAAGCAAGTAGGAGGAAGATGGGACAATGGGCATCCATTCCTTTGGTTCAAATCACAGAACAACAGTGGGCTGTTCCAGCTGATAGATATAGTGCAGCCTGTGTCCATCAAGAAGCATTTAGTCCTCATAGCCTTTGTGGATGAGGAGCAGGTCCTTCAGTTACTGTTATTGTTCTCAGTACCTCTGTGCTATCATGGAAGCTACTATAACTCACTACGGTGTCAGTCTTAGTTAGAGTTTCTATTGCTGCAGTGAAGTGCTCTGACCAAAAAATTAAGCTGGGGAGAAAGGGGATTATTTGGCATACACTTCCACGCTGTAGTCTGTCATTGAAGGAAGTCAGGGCAGGAACTCAAATGGGGCAGGAACCTGGAGGCAGGAGCTGATGCAAACTATATGGAGAATGATGCTTTCTGGTTTACTTGTCATGACTAGCTCATCCTGTTCTCTTACAGCAGGAAGGACCACTAGTTCAAATGTGATGCTACCAACAATGGGTTGGGCTCTTCCCCTTCAATAATTAAGAAAATGTTCTACAGCCAGATTATATGGAGGTGTTTTCTCAGTTGAGGATCCCTCCTTTCAAATAACTCTAGCTTGTGTCAAGGTGGCATAAATCTTGCGAGGAAAGTGTCTTCATTTGAATTTACCCCTTGTTAAATTCATTCTCCACTTTCTAGGTGCTAGATAAAGAACTGAATGGTTGTTAGGATTCAAAATGAAGTATATACAGACACTTTTCTTATAGTTTGTATACTAACTAATAATTCAAGGTTATGTACTTGATAAAGAGGATCCAGAGACCTGCCCCAGGGCAGCTTCCAGGGGTGAAATATTGCTTTGCTTCTGAGGCTCTGGGAATTTCTTTCGCTTTCCCCGAAGCAACTTTGCCTATGGTTATCTTACCTGACAACAGAAAGTGAGTCTGACAAGTGATTGGTACACTGGAGCATCACACATTCGTTTGCATAAGCCAGGCCTAGCCCCCTGTGCCAATTATCCAAATGCTGCTCTTAGAAAGGTCTGGAGAAAATCAGGTTATTCCTCTTACTCGAGCTTGCTGTGTATCCTGGCTGTCACTGTTCCTAGGACAATTGTTATGACTCAAACCTTAGAATGTTCAGGTTAGAAAACTCTGTTCTGCTGGCACTAGGAGGGCCCTTCCAAATAGGTTTTGGTTTATGAGCTCTTCATAGCCTGGTGATCTGAGAAGTCAGAAGTATTCCTACAACTCCTGTCAAAGGCAATCGAGGTTTCTAACCACTAGCTGTATGGATTTAATTTGCACCCATGACCTATCTGTCTCTAGAGATCACCTAATGCCATGTGATTTGTGCTAGGAATCCATAAATGATCTGTCCTCCGGCAGCCACTGCATCAAATCTGTCTACTTCCAGTGGACTTTGGAATGTGAGTCCTGATCTCACTATGGCCATTTTGTCTAGAATGATCATATATTATTTAAAATAGACATTTGTTTTAAAACATACTTTCCTTTCATTGGCAAAAATTCAGTGAGTTAAAATCTTTCAACAAAGTGTTGGATGATTTTTTTTTCTTTTTGGTAAAGAGATAAATTATGTGAGGAAAACGGGAAACATAAGACCCAGTATTTTTAATATCTTTTGGGTGATGACATCTGTGATAATAATTGACAGTGACCATTAGACCTAACACTGTGGATTATGGCAATTAATTACTTAACACCAGGGGCATAATTATAAACCCCACTGAGAAAAAGATTCTGGTGTTGTGGTACACATTTTAATTTCAGCACTCAAGAAACAGAGGCAGGAGGATCTCTTTGAGTGTGAGATCAGTCTGCTTAACAGAGTAAAATTCAGGCTATCTAGGAATACCTAGAAAGACTCTGTCTCAGAAACAAGAAAAGAAGGAAGGAAAGAAGGAAGGAGGGAAGGAAGGAAGGAAGGAAGGAAGGAAGGAAGGAAGGAAGGAAGGGCAGGAGAGAGGGAGGGAAAACTATGATTAGTCAAATGACCAGTAATACACCCAAAATGTCATAGATAGTGTAAATGCTAAATACAGAAACCCCTGAGATTTTCTGGTTTTGTTTCTTCCTCTAACATTAGAAGAATTTGGTTCCCAATTTTTATAGGGATTGAGTTTGATGAACTATCTAAATACAAAACAAAGTTGGACTGCGCTGGGTAATTAAGTGAGACCAGCAGGTTTCCAAATAAAAAGTAAAAGTAGGTCTAGGAATAATTTCGTGTTTCTCTGCACCAGGTCCTAGGTTCAATCCTTGTCACACTCATTTTTAAAAGGGCAAAAAGACTTTCTGGTTCACACATTGAAAGACTCCATTGCTTGTGGTCTATTGATAACATTGAAGTTCACAAATTAGAAACTATCTGGTGATTTTAAAGGTTGAAATGAGTGTATAGTGCTGCCACCTCTCCTCCGACCTGCATCAGACCTGCTGAGCCTGAACCATACAGGTAAGCTTCCTTTCCACTACCCACCTTCCCTGCTTACTGAGACCTCTGAAGCAAGCAGAGTTGCCCTGAGCAGCCTGCTATCACAGGGGACCTCTATTACCCTGCTACCTCTCCTCTCACCATCATCAGACCTGCTGAACCTGAATCATACAGACCTGTAGATCCTGAACCATACAGACTTGCAGATCCAGCACCAGACAATACAAGGATATTCATCAGAGGCCTGCCACACCAGTACCATGGAGGTTAACCCCCTCCCAATACCTACTACAAAAGAAACATCTAGGGACCAAAGCCATCCAGATTATTAAAGGTCCTCAAAAGAACACAATCAACAAAAGCCAGCACAACATGACACCTTTAGAGCACAGATACCCTTCTACAGCAAGCCCTGGATATTCTACCATAATGGAAGCAGAAGAAAAGGAGGCTGTTAAAAAGAAAATGAATAAATCCCTTAAAGAAATATAGGAAAACACAATTAAACAGGTGAAGGAAGTAAAACTGTCCAACATCTGAAAGTGGAAGTAGAAGAATAAGAAAAACACAAACTGAGGGAATCCTGGAGATGGAAAATGTAGGGAAGAGAACAGGAACAACAGATATAAGCATTGGATGATTATTATTATTATTTGGGTCACTTTTCTTTGCTCACTGGAAATGTTTGCAATGTTCCAGAGGGAGTCAGTTATAGTAGGGTTGAGGTATCATTTTCCTCTTTAAGACCTGTATTCAGGGCACAAGACTCTCTCTGCAGTACTTTCCCCCAAATAGAATTCTGCCTGAAAGAAGTCATTATCCAGGGATAACTTCACTATAAAAGTAGAGTAGTAAACTGAAAAACATTCACCTTTAAATAGCAATTATCTGGGGGAATAAATGTATGTTGGTAGTAGTGTCTGTGCTAAGGTAAAGAGGACAACACCATCAGATTAGTGGTTAGTATTGGGATTGTAGGCTATATAGGAGAAGAGTGTAAATACAATGTGAATTTTGCCTTTTGTACTAGACAAAAAAGTGGTAATTAGTGAGTTTTGAATGGAGGTAGAAGGAAGAGAGAGAGAGAGAGAGAGATTAGAGAGCATGAGACAGTCCCATCTCTCAGTAGATACAGGTAAAGGGAATCTGCATGTCAGGTAAGACTATTTTTTGGGGTAAGAAAAGGGAGAATGAGTAAGAAAAATATAAAAGACTGATATAAGGCAAGAAAACTGACTTGCTTATTTGCAGGATTCATTTTGGCACCTCTATCATTACCTCCTCAGCTCTTATAAGCTTGCCCTACTCTTGGGAGTTGCATTTTATGGCTGTCCCCATTCTTATCTTCATTTTTTTTCTCCTGAGGATTTTGGATTAACTTTCTGACTCACTGGTGTTTAGTGAACAATCGGGTTGGACCGCCACATTCTCTCTGCTTAAGTAGTCTCAGATGGGCTAGGTACTGTCCGTGGGAGGGATGAATAATAATATTGGCTTCAGCTGCCTCCTGACTGTTGCCAGTGCCTGGTGTGTGAGGGATAGAATCTTGTAAGATGTTTCCTGGTGGTTCTCCTGGCCCAATTGGTTTCCTCTACTGTGCTTCAGCTTCATCTAATCATACAAGTTTGGCATATGTGAGGAGCACTTACTAAGTGAGCCAGGTGATATTTCCCTGGGAAGTTGCTATGAACTGGAAAGCTCATTCGAAACCAATTCCAAGTGGGATCACAGCAGCAATCTTGGCAAGGGCTTCTTTTTCTTCTCCCAACAACAGAGGTGCTGGGAAGGGCTTCTTGTCTCTTGTAAGGAAACAGACCATTGTGTATTATCCTGAGTCATCAAAAAAACATGCATGATCTTTGGGACACCACAAAATGACCAAATCTATAATTATATACATACAAGTAGCTATTTTTACCTAACTTTCTGTTTACATCCTTCTACACCTTTTTTTTCTTTCACCTTTTCAACCCTCTAACACTAGATAAAGAAAAACAGCCAACAACCAACCAACAACTCAACAACATCAATCCAACAACAACCTAACAACCCCATCTATCAGGGATCTAGCATTTAGATACCCTCTGAAAAGTTCCCAGAATCTCAAACATCACAAAATCATAGAAACTTGTCTGTAGCTGGGAAAATCATGCCCCATTAGAGCACGAGGCAAATCATAGTCACCTTCTGTGGACAATCTAAACAGCCCCACACCCGACAACTGAGTTTAAAATGAAAACATATTCTTACAATATGTCTGTGTGTTTAAAAAAAAACTTTCCAAAAATTGTCACTATATATACATATAGAAAAGCATCAGGTCTAAAGCAAAGGAAACATTTTCAGCAAAACCTTAGCAGAACACTTTCCCAACCAAGGGAAAGAAAGGTCCATCTAGATATAAAAGATAAATAGATATAACTAGAAAATATGCTTACAATATTCTACTATAGTTAGAACATTAAATGTAAGTACAAAGAAAATGGATGGAAAGGTGGAAGAGAGAAACACTGAGTCACATGTAAAGGCAGAACCATTAGAATAATAATTTATTTCTCAAACAAGGAGATCTTAGATAATGATATATTTCAAGTTCAGAAAGACCACAGGTGTCAACCCAGATTATTATACCCAGAAAAACTATATGTAATAATTAATAGAGAAAGAAAAACATTCCAATATTAAAAGGAAACTAGTAGAATTTCTAGGAAATAAATAAGCTTTATAATGGATAATGGAAGAAGTTCTTTGAATTGAAAAGAATGTTAGATGCCAAGAAAATATAGCAATCCAACAAGGGGATTCAGAAGGTAAAAGTCCTTGCTGTATAAGCATGAACACCAAAATTTGAATCCCTAGAATCCCTATAAAATCAGACTTCTTACTGCAAGCATAGTTGTAGTCCCATCACGCCCATGCAGGGAGTGGAAAGAGAATTCCTGGGAGCTCACCAGGCAAGTCAACTTGTAATATCGAATAGAGAAACAACAAAGGTTTCTCAAATAAGGTGGACAATAGACATGAAAACTTAAAGTGTTCTCTGATCTCTACATAAGTACCAGGACACATGTACAAATAAAGCAGATAACTCGAATGCAACTAGAACTGCATAATAACAGCATGGCATCCCTGATGACATGGCGATCCTCAGTCACACAACGATTACAAGGGTGTCCCATTGATACCTATTATAGGTTATTTTATATATAATTTTAGAAAAAGACGAAAGACGAAAACATGGCTAGTAGTTTGAAGTAGCAACCTCTATAAGTAATACAAAGCAAAACAAAACAAAAGCAACAACAGCAGCAACCAGGAGATGGTCCCTAAAGAAATCTCAAAATAGAACACAAAGCTAAATTAAAATCAGGAAAGCTAAAAGTTATCTCTTTATAAGGTCAGTTAGATCCTCCCTGACAGCTAGGCCCACCAGGACCAGTTTGCATCCTCCTGTTGTGGTTATTTAGATTTGCTTTAGCAGGGTAGCCAAGACGTGGAGCAGTACTTAACTAACTTGTTCAAATCCTCCAACACTTGCTCCGGCTCGATCCATAGACAGTCCTTCCGACTTCATATGGCTTCTGACGACTTGGAAGGCCAGTGAAAATGTTTCTGAATGAGCCACAACGGAAGCAGCTCCTCCAGAAATACAAAGAAGAAAAGTTGCTTCAAAGACTGAAAGAACAGCGAGAGAAAGCCAAACGTGGAGTGTTCAAAGTGGGTCTCTATAGGCTTGCTCCGCCCACCTTTCTTGTCACAGACCAGAGGGGAGGGAAAGCTAAGCCAGAAGAGGTTTTTCCATATACCGGGCAGATTATAAAATCAGAGGCCAAAGAACAGATGGAGCAGACTAAGGATGTAAATAAATAAATGCCAAGATGGGTTGTTTCTCTGTTGGAACCATGAATTCCTCTCTGCCTGTTGATGATGCTAAGACTAACCAAAAAGAAGCAATCTCAGACGTGGAAGGAGTGGGCTCTGCAGCCACCTCCCAGGATATGCTGACGACTAGCCCTGAGACAAATACCTTCTCACGGAGGAACTCCTCACAAGAAGAAACTAAGGTGTCCCAGTCAGGACTGTTACAGAAAGCCTCACTTCTGAATGTCGCTTTCTTGGTCCAGCCTCAGCTGCATGTCTCCTGCACTGGGAGGAGACCAGGCAGGAGATCCTGGCAGACAGTTCTCCTTTGGAGATGACCTCACTGTCTTCTCACCAGCTAAGACTCTGAAGAGAATACCAGGAGGGCTTTTAATTTAAAAAAATAAGTGGATAACATTCTTTTTTTTTTCACATTGTTAATTCTCTGATACATTATTTTTTAAAAAATAAATAACATATGCACTGGTATTCACTTTCATTTCGTCTGTTTATATTGCATTACACAGTGTTCTGTTCATGGAGACATATTTTAATGATGATAATGTAAAAACCCTGTAGGTTTTTTAAACAGTAAATGTGAAATAAAGTTTTGCATCTGCAATAATAAAAAATGATAAAAGTCAGTTAGAAGACAAAACTGTAATTAGGACAAAAGAGAAACAGTACAAATATGCAGTTAGAGTATGAAATTTAAAATAGTATATGGTGATGAAATTATAAGAATACAATAAAATATACTGTGCTTTCAGAAAATAATTTGAAAACACTTGAAGTAGTTATGAAAGTGCAATATCCAAGAATTCTTTAGGGAAGAAATAAAAATACTGTGGAGAGTACTAATGAAACGCTTAATTAGCTGTAGAACACATTGAGAGACCCTATCCACTTTCGAGGAGCAATGAACTTTCACCTCATACAAACTGCCATAAAACATAATAGGTACAAATATAACAGGCACTGAATAACTCATGAAGATTAATAACTTTGATATTAGCACTATCGGAACAGTGTGAGAAAAGCATTCTTACAGACCAGGCTCCCTATTAATAAATAACTTTCTAAATTTTTACATTTACAAAAAGTTGCATTGATCGGCAAGTATGTGAACATAGATTCATCTAAAATGATTATGTTTTCCTCAGAAGCTCAGGACTGGGTGAAAATGTCGTCATGGTCTGGGAAGATGTTTTAGGTAGTGGAAAAGCCTACTGAAACAAGTTTGAGTTATGGAACCCACAGTGGAAAGAGAGACCGGGCTTCTAACAGTTGTCTCCTGACTGTATGACCCATAATGTGCCATTGTGTGCACACACTTGCACTCTATTACACACACCACACATGAATATGCACATAATAATAGTAAGTAAATCTTGTTAAAGAGAATAAAAAGGAAGATCAAAATTAATCTTTATGAAATTCACAAGCTGTACAATAAATAAACTCTAATTAAAGGTGACTATAGTTCCATTAGAAAACCATTATTTTGATATAACCACTTTACTGATAAAAGAAGGAAAAGCAACTTTTCCTTTAGAAAACATTAAAATAAAATAAACAAAAAAATTTGAAATTTCAAGAAGCTCAGGGTTGTGCATGGCTTTTGTCTTAGTCAGGGTTTCTATTCCTGCACAGACATCATGACCAAGAAGCAGGTTGGGGAGGCAAGGGTTTATTCGGCTTACACTTCCATACTGCTGTTCATCACCAAAGAAAGTCAGTACTGGAACTCAAGCAGGTCAGAAAGCAGGAGCTGATGCAGAAGCCATGGAGGGATGTTCTTTACTGGCTTGCTTCCCCTGGCTTGCTCAGCCTGCTCTCTTATAGAATCCAGGACTACCAGCCCAGGGATGGTCCCACCCACAGTGGGCCCTGCCACCCTTGATCAGTAATTGAGAAAATGCCTTACAGCTGGATCTCATGGAGGCATTTCCTCAAGGGAGGCTCTTTTCTCAGTGATAACTCCAGCTGTGTTAAGTTGACACACACAACCAGCCAGTACACCTTTGTTCCTAGAGCTTGGAAGTGAGAGGCAGGCAGATCTCTGATTCTGAGACAATTCTGCTCTACACACTGAATCCCAGGACAGCCAGGACTACACAGAGAAACATTGTCTCAAAATACAAAATAAAATTAAAATCCTCTTAAAATTATACATCTGGTGATAGGACAAACAATACCTACAGGGGTTTTTTTTTTTTTTTTTTGTGGCTGTTTTGAGACAGAATCTCACTATGTATCTGGCTAGCTTAGAAATCCAGGCTAGGATGTCCAGCAATGCTCCTGCTTCTGCCCTCTTCCCTCTGAGAACTGAGATTAAAGGTGTGCATACAAGACCACACCTGGTCCTTACTGAGCCTTTATTGATTATAAAGACAGGGAAACTCCAAAGTAGGAGTGACACAGAAATGCTCATAAAAAGCCCAGTGTTTCCTCTGTATGAATCACTTTACCTGAGCCATAAGACAGTCATCCATCTAGAGCTAAAGGGGCTGAGGCCACACCATCTCTAAGTCTGCTCAAATGTACCTTGAATTATTCCAGATTTTATCACTTGAAGGACTATTAGCTGCAGAGGGACTACTTGACCTGACTCTTTTTTCCATGCATCAAGAAATAAAGATTATTTGGAGAGGGACATCCTTCCTACACTATGCTGGCAAATGACCTGCATCACCAGCAATTGGTAACTGGGGCTGCCGTGAGCATACCAGACAAGCTTGAAGCCACCCTTGTATCCCATTAGCTTCTGAACACTCCGTGTATCACTTAGTAATGTCCCTAAAATTACCTAGCCTCGCTCACGTCTCTATTTGTCCCGCATTGTTTCACATATTTATTGCTTTTATATAAAAACCCATAATAGCATTATGTTCCCATCATCTCTTCAGATGTCACATGTGCACATAACGTTAACAAAGACCTCTAAGTTTTTCTCTTACTGGTTGTCTCTTATATTCACTGGGCTCTAAGATCCATCTGTTGACCATCCATAGGAAATGAAGGACATGGAGGGGATTCATTCTCCAACCCTTGTAAGTGGATTGCAATTTTATATTATACATGTTAGGCATGTATATTAGCACAGCAACTTCCAGAATGCACCAAGGTAAACATGAAGCTTTGGTGCTGCTGTCCCCTCTCAAACTTCTCAAAAGAATTGTCCTGCTGAGTGCTCCTGTGTTTTCCCATTCACCTTGCTCTGTTTGCATGTGTTCCTGTCCCACTCTTAACTGGGGAGTTTCTTGTTTGTTTTGTTGTATTTTGGGTTTTTTTTGTTTTGTTTTGTTTTATTTTTTACTTATTTGTTTTTTTCAAGACAGCCCTGGCTGTACAGGAACTTGTTCTGTAGACCAGACTGGCCTTGAACAGAGATCTGCCTGCCTCTGCCTCCCATGTGCTGGGATTAAAGGCATATGCCACTACCACCCAGCTTCTTTATTGAGATTTTAGTCCTTGCTTTACTTGACTTCTTGGTACCACTTGCCAGTATTGCATATTGCTTCTTAGACATCCTCCCAGGCTTCCTCATGTCCATTCTCCCTTCCTCACTCATGCCTTTTCTCCTAAGTGACCAGGCACACTTTGTCTCTACCCACCCTTTAGAGCAATGCTTCTCAGCCTTCCTAATGCTTCAACCCTTTGATACGGTTCCTCATGTTGTGGTGGCCCCCAAGCATAAAATTGTGTCATTGCTATTTCATAACTGCCACTTTGCTACTGTTATGAATGATAATGTAGATATCTGATATGTGAGCCCCATAAAGGACACAAGCCATAGGATGAGGACCACCCCTCTTCTGCTCAGTTCTCCATCATAAGGGATACAGATCCTAAGGACTTAAGCATCATACATTTGACCCTAGAACTCAGTCCCATGCCTTTGGGAAGGTTTATGAATAAAATGAACAGTATCTCATTACATTTTCGTAATCTAGTAACAGCCATTAAGATTGAGTTTCAGGAATGAATAAAATTACAAAGGAAAACAAAGGTATCCGTCAGCCGTGGATGCTTACAGAAAAGTGGTGCAGTAGAAGGACTTGTCAACACTAGGGCAGAACAGATCTTAGAAAAGCAGAGATATTAAAAGTCATATGCTGTACCAGAAGATGGCCTAGTCGACCGTCATTGGGAGGAGAGGCCCCTTGGTCTTGCAAACTTTATATGCCCCAGGACAGGGGAACACCAGGGCCAAGAAGTGGGAGTGGGTCGGTAGGGGAGCAGGGTGGGGCGAGGGTATAGGGGACTTTTGGGATAGCATTTGAAATGTAAATGAAGAAAATATCTAATAAAAAATTGGAAAAAAGTCATATGCAGAGACTCATCTAGGAGAACCTTTCACTGAAAATTAATGAGGATTGGGTGAGAGATTTAGCCAATATTTTCACATTAGTTACTTCTTATTGTGACCAAACTCATGACAAAACCAATTTGAAGAAGAAAGAGTTGGTTTTGTCTCATGGCTTGAGGGTCCAGTCCACAGTGAGAAGGATGGGAGCAAGAGCATAAGGCAGCTATCTCACTCTACCTACAATCAGGAAGCCGTAATCTCTGGATGCTGGTGCTTGGTCAGCTTTCTCCTGTTTCCTTTAGAGTCTTGGACCCCAGGCCATGGAATGGTACCATCCACATTCAAAACAGGTCTTCCTTGTTCTGAATTGATGGAGACATCAATTCTCTCTAGAAACACTCTCACAGACATGCACAGATGTGTCTCCTAAGTGACCCAAATTGTGTCTTGTTGACAATGAACAGGAACCATCGCAGTCTTTGCACCAGAAGAATCAGACGGTTGCATATACAGTGTGACTCTCCCTTGCTAGCGGAGCACACACTAATATGAATTGCATTTAAACAATGGAATGACATGTGGCAGTATAAATGTCACTACACATGGACAAGTCTTAAAGTGTAAGCACTCAAATGTCAACATACTCTGTTACATACAAATAATATGAAGTTTAGTGTGCAAAATAACCGCGTATTTGATTAGGAATTTTAAAAATACTTATCAGTGTCATACAAGTATTAAAAAGTATGACAATAGGGACACTTGCACATCTAGAATAAGTGGCTTCCTCTTGGGATCAAATCAGAAGGAAAACAAAAGGTAGTTAACTGCCGGGTGGTGGTGGCACACACCTTTAATCCCAGTACTTGGGAGGCAGAAGCAGGTGAATTTCTGAGTTTGAGGCCAGCCTGATCTACAAAGTGAGTTCCAGGACAGCCAGGGCTATACAGAGAAACCCTGTCTCAAAAACAAACAAACAAACAAAACAAAGGGTAGTTAACCTGTTTACATATTTAATACTGAACTCCTTCAGTGGGTTGTGAGGTTTTATGTTATTTTCTAATCATCATTGTACCTCTGTTTTGTAGTCTTCAAAATGGTAAAAGGGAAAAGGTGTGGAAAGCAAGAAAGACTTTTGTCAGGGAAATCCTGGGTGCATGTGTGTTATTGACGTGGGCACGGTCATGTTAAGGACCCTAGCTTCAGACATAGAGGGAAACAGCGAGGCTTCCTAGCTCCTTTCTCTGGGGGCTCTGAGAGAATTGGCAGAGCCTTCCCTTCTGGTTTGTGTGTAGATGCTGAGAGTGTGAGCCTAAAATGCCCATCACTGTTCTCACCCCTCCCATGTTCATGTCCTGAAGACTGCTTCCCTATAAGGATTATTCCTATGGAGCTAAGTTAAACCTGCCACCTTGATCTAGTTGTATACAAAAATCCCATCTCCATGTTTCCTTTCCTGTAGCCACCCTGTCTCCTTGTTCCTTTACATACAATAAACATGCTGAGCTTCGGCACAGCTGAGGTTTCTCCATCCAAGACCACAGGCCACCCAAACCTACTCATTCCTGTGTGTCTGTTTCTGTCCATGAGTATATCTGTTTGTGTTCTATTATTCTGGTACTGCGGCCAGCTAGGTTATTCCCTGGAGAATAAGCAAGAACTTGCCGAGAAGTGAAGAGACACACTTGGTACTAAACCCAAGGATGGAAACCTGAGGTGGCTTATTAAAATCATCACTTAATAAAATGTCAGTGGAAAGAGAAGTGATCGGGTTAAGGCCGAGAGCTCTAGAGCTGGGAGGTCCTGGTTAGAATCTTGGCTCTTTCTAGGTAGTTTTAATGTCTCAGAATCTATGAGGTGTCATGAGGACTGTCACCTGGTGATAAACATGTACTAGTATAGATTATTTTAAGCACTCTTCAATTCCAGTAATTTACATCTCCATTTACTATTTGTTTATTTATGTATTTAGTGTGTGTGTGTGTGTGTGTGTGTGTGTGTGTTTGATGTATGAGTTTAGGTGACCACAGAAGCCAAAGGAAGGTATCTGACCCGCCAAGAACAGGGGTTATAAGTGGTGTTGAGACATTCTGTAGGTTCTGGGAAATGGAACCAGATTCTCTCCAAGTACAGTGAGTACGCTTAACACTTGAGCCATATTTTCAGGCCCAAAATTTATACTTCTTGATATTTTAAATATCAACTGTACCTTTTTCTCTCTCCTAGACAGTATATTAGAAACAGAAGCTGTACAGCATCAGTGAGGTTTTGCAGCCTGCAGAGGATGGAAAAGGCCCACATTTGTAGGCCTTATGCCTTCATCTCTAGCTGTCACAAGTAACTGGATATTGTATAAATATTTTGTGTAGTAAATTTAAGCAAGATAACTGAATCCTGAAATCTGTCCTTAAACAGATGGAAAAACAGAGGTTGCCGAGTGTTTCCCCTCTGTAGGGAAGATTGACTTGTAAGAATTATGTCTTCTCGCCTTGGTCATGTCAACATGCTCTTTATTTATGTCTCCCACTTGTTCTTTTATCCCTCAGAAATAAGCCGTGACCACGGGTACCTAACTGTGTAAACACACCCCAGTGTCCTGGGCTGAGAAGCGTGGACCAAGGTCCTCTCCGTGGCTCCCCAGAGCTGATTTGCACCTGTTGGGCAGCAAATGCCCTCGGCTTGTTATTGAACTAACGGACTTAGTGGGAAGCTTCCAGGTGCTGAGTGGAAGTTGAATCCTAGTTCAGCGTGGGGGTGTTCACCACACCTTGATAACTTCAGCATATGGTTTTCCCAGAGTGCAAGAACACTCCGGTGGAAACACGTTTTCTTCCTAACAGGCTACTGGAACCAGCAGAAATTCTAAAAGAGAGAAAAAAAATAAAAGCCACAAATCAACACACTCACACCTTAGAGTCACTGTAATTAAGAAACAGTTCTTGTAGCACATTCTTGTAGCCCGTAGAACCAGCCCATCACGTAACCTCAGGTAAAAGTAAGGAAATATGAGGCCAGCTATTTGAACTGAACGAAGCACACATTTTCCCTCAAATACAGGCTGACTTTTACGCCACAGGTGTCTGGGTAATTGCTGTGCATTAGGAATATATCATATTTAACAGGCCTTGTACTCACATTTCCACCTGGGTGGAAATGACCAGTCCTATCTCCATGTTTCACCCTGACTATGGGGTATGCATGAGTCTGTAGTGTTTAATAAGATTTGGCACATGGAAAGAGCAGGCCTTCCTGCCCCCTCCTCCTCATTCTGCTATTGATTACTTGTGAGAACAAGGTAAATCATTTGACCGGGGCATGTGTGTGTTTCCTGCTAAGTAAGAACTCAGTGCTCCTGAGCAGGCCCATTGTGGAAGGGAAAAATCCGAATTCTGTCCCTTACCAGAGGAAAAGTAAAAATGTAAATGTAGACTTAATAATTCGAGGGGAAAATAGAATTGGTTGGTAAGATCTGGACCACCATCTTGAAAATGGAAGTAAATTACAAAAGAGCAAAGCGGGTCATGAGAGCACACTTACCCTGATTCCCATTGGAAAAGCAAGCTTTCTCTCTCTCCCACCAGAATCTGAGTGCCAGGGCAAATGGCCTCAGATGTCACAATGTCTTATTATAGTACGTTGTCTGCTTATAAATCTATAATCCTCTTAGTTTCTTAAGTGATTTAAAATGACTTAAGATAAAAAAAAAAAAGATGAGATTGTTCAATTAAAAAACAAACAAACTCAGAGCTTTGAGAGATGGCTCAGTAAAGATGCATGCCAACCAGCCAAACATCCTGAGCTGGATCCCTGGGATGTACCTGAGAGAAAAAGAGAAGAATGCCCATACGTGGTCATCTGATCTCCACACACATGAGCACTTGTGCACATGTACACACACACACACACACACACACACACACACACAAATAAAGTAACAAAGATAGAAACTCAGAGGTACATAAAAGGAAAAATATCTAGATATATAATTCCAAAATTACATTGTATTTTAATTTGATGCTCTTGGTAACTAAGAAGTAATGGAAGTAAATTGCTTTAAAAATTCTTACTATCAAGCCAAGACCATGCAACCTCAACATGTGTTCCCTAAAACACCTCATCTCAGACTTCAGAGTATGATATGTTATTAACTATAGTAAGTTCCTGGGCAAGCAAAGCTTTCTATTTCTATAGAAGTATAGTGGTACAACTAGTTATGGAACATATTTTTAATATTTCCCTGTGGCTGTTCCTCAGCATGTAGAGTCTCAAAACAGTATGTGTTTTCATGGTAATAGAATAACTTTCCAAATTAGTATTTGAATTGATGACTTGAGTTTCATTTTAAAAAAAATCAAGATATAAAATTTTGCTTGAGATTAGGATAGAATTCTAACCCATTTTTTAAATGGCCCCAAATGTGTCTGCAAAATGGTGTTCCCATCATTGATGGTTAAAAATCAAAATATTGATCCCCTCTGGAAAAAGGCAAGATTTTCTACACCCTGCTGTATCAGTTATCCAGCCAAGATTTACTTCTTTATGAAAAGTAGGCATGCATATTCATCTCACTCCTTTGTACAGGTTCTTCCACCTTTAATAAGAAAGTAAAATTACATGTAAACCATACAATTATAATACATTTCTTTATGATTTCTTCTCAGTACTTGCTTGCTATAGCTACCTTGTATACCTATATGATTGGCAACTATGGGTTGTGAAAGGAGAGAGTTTAAGACACCTTGCTCTTGGCAGCTTGTCAAGATGCTGAAGCTAACTTGTGTACACTGCTGGGGTTTAAGGAGTTTACTCTGTAGTGAAAACTAACAGATATACGTGTGCACACCATTGATGAATTCTCCTCCCATAATCACAAACACAGCTTTTAATATTTAAATGTATAAAGGTACCTTAAACACATTTGTTTTTCTGCAATCCAATTGAGACACCATGTTTAACAGATGCTTGGAGATGCCACAGCCAGGAGAGTCTAAACCAAACATAGAGACCAAGGACCACAGGTCACGATTTTGTGTCCCCACTTCACGAAAAGTGTGGCATTCCAGCATACCCATTGGCATGGCTTAGAAAGAAATCTGGGCCAAAGTGTATTTCAAGGTAGTGTGTTAAAGGAGCCCAGGAGCCATTTGCACATTCTCCAGCCATAAGGCATGTCACATGAATAAGAAGAGGAAGGGTTCCAGTCAAAGAAAAAGACCTGAACAAATGTATGCTGTTAACTCTCCATCTTTCTACCACTGAACTGCTTAGCAGGCACGTCGAGTGGAGTCAGTGACCACCACTCGGCTATAAAGGGCATCCTGTGTTAGGAGGGAGGCTGAAACAGATTAGTGTTCCCGCCTTCTCTCCTGTTGCAGAGCATGTGGAAAGTCATAATATCCATGCAATGCACTGAACAAATCTGTTAACATTCTAAGTCCCTTCGTCCACAGGGTCTAGAGACATCAGAACTTAACCCTGAGGCCAGCCTCGGAGGAGGAAGAAACTCACAATGTTTTCATGACATCCATTTGTGGCATTTGAGCTGAGGATCTCAGTGACTGGATATTCAAAAGAAACCTCCCTGGATAAGGGCTCTTGCTCTGCTGGTCCTTGTGATATACAATTTATAGACAAAGGCCACCTGGAGTTTTGGCTTCCCACCATAAAACCCTCCTCCCCATTTAAATAAGTTGTTTAACCTTTTGGATTTTATAACTTCATTGGAATAATTGGAAAGCTAGGGAAAATTGTTTTCTATTTCTTATGTTAAATGTTGTAAGGTTAGTGTGCATATTAGTGCATGAAAAATTGTTGACTACGTTTGTATATTTTGGGGAATCAAAATCATTTATGTAATCTAATAAATTATTATGTAATGACTTATTTGTTGTGCCTAGTTCATTTCTTTAGTATTTTTATAGTGAGTCTTTGATGAGATGTTAGAACACTATAGTTAATCAAATGTGAGAATAAACTTATTCTTGAGAAATAAGATCTATATCACCTACTTATAACTTCTTTAAGACTAAAATGTATTAATGTCGTCATCAGTTGACCTCAGTGTTGATGAAATAAAATTTATTCAAGATATATAAATTCACTGTTTTATGCTATATTGTTTAAATATAAATATATAAGTGTATCATGTCTGATTTTCCCATTAATGAATTATAGTGTCACATACTTTTCGTAGAAACTACCAAATGATCTTGGGAAAGAAGAGATATGTTTTATGTGAATACAATCTTCATGTGATGGAGGCATATTCTGAGGAAGCAAGGGGTTCTTGAATTGAAAAAAAAATCTAACATCAATATGTATTTTATGAGACTTGTTCCATGTCTTAGTAAATAATAAATTGTTTTCTTAGCAATCATCTAAAGTATTTACAATATTTTTGGAATATAAAAGAACGAAATACTTACGTCAGACTGTCCTTTGAGCCAATATATGGCATAGAAACAAAAGACATTAGGAAGTTAGAAAGAGATATTATTATCGTGCACAGTGATTTAGGGAGCATCTGGGTTTAAAAAAATTCAGTAAAATTAAAGTCATATTTTAATATTGTTGCTAGAGTAGTTATAAAGATAGGGACGAAGAACTTTCTAATTCTACTCCTCAAAACCACGTCTGAAGCTACTTGTAAATAAGGGGTTCTTACATTTAACTGTATGTGTAAATGTTTTTATAATCCAGAATATGAGAGTCCCTGATAGCATCATTAAATGGTCATCAAGTGCCTGTATTGACCTTACAGTTTGCTCTTTAGCTTTCTACAAAGAGATATGTGCTGAGGCAGGCACAGGATTCTTTTCCCTGAAGCTCAATTTACAAACAACCTTGCAGAGCTTCTTTAGATCCAGGCTCTCTTGTACGTTGATCAGAGAATCACTCACCCTCATTATACTCTCTGTCAAGGACATCCAGTTCATTCATTCACACATTGTCTCTGCTCCCAGTTCACATATTCAGAAAGAAGATTCTGGCAGATGCAAAGGAAGCTATCAGTAAGACACAGCCTCCCCTCTCAAGGTGGAAACGTAAGGTTGCCTGCCTGCTGTCCACACTTTCTGTTCCTTACGTTGCCTTTGACTATTGGAAATAGTCACTTTTCCAGACTCCCTAGAGCTTGCGATGATGATAATGTAAACAGGATGTAAGTAGAATAGCCAGAGTTCACCCTAGTAGAACACCAGAAAAACCACCCTTTTATTTCATGCAGAGTGGAATTAAAGATCGCACCTTGAGGAGTAGAGGCCTCTCTTGATTCTGAGCAACAGTGAGTGAGAAGGCCAGAGAGGACTTCTGAAAAGTTCCCAAGCAGCTTAGTGTTAATGGCTCTGTACATCTAGATTTCCTCCAACTTCAAAATATCATAGTTGGTATCTTTCAGGGATTCGATTTTTCTCAGGGCAAACTTTAAATCCCCCATCTTTGGGACCAGAGAGATGGCTCAGCAGTTAATGGCATTGGCTGCAGTTCCAAAGGACCCAGGTTCAATCCTCAGTACCTGTACAACAGCTCACAACGGTCTGGAACTCAAGTTCCAGTGGGTCTTATTCCCTCACAAAGACATACATGCAGGTCATATAAAGTGCACATAAAAATTACATAGATAGATAAATAGATAGGGAGTGAGGGAGGGGAGAGAGAGATTGAGACTTAAATTTTTTCTCATCTTTGGTTTCTTTTGAATTCTGTATCACAAAAGATTAAGAGCAATGCAGCATTTTGTGACGAATACAGTGAGATGAAGAGAAAGACCGCCATATCCAGGGATCCATCCCTTAATCAGCCTCCAAACACTGACACCATTGCATACACTAGCAAGATTTTGCTGAAAGGACCCTGATATAGCTTTCTCTTGTGAGACTATGCCGGGGCCTAGCAAACACAGAAGTGGATGCTCACAGTCAGCTATTGGATGGATCACAGGGCCCCCAATGGAGGAGCTAGAGAAAGTACCCAAGGAGCTAAAGGGATCTGCAACCCAATAGGTGGAACAACATTATGAACTAACTAGTACCCCGGAGCTCTTGACTCTAGCTGAATATGTATCAAAAGATGGCCTAGTCGGCCATCACTGGAAAGAGAGGCCCATTGGACATGTAAACTTTATATGCCTCAGTACAGGGGAACGCCAGGACCAAAAAGTGGGATTGGTTGGTAGGGGAGTGAGGGGGAGGGTATGGGGGACTTTTGGGATAGTATTGGAAATGTAAATAAGGAAAATACCTAATAAAAAATATTAAAAAAAAAAAAAAAGAAAAGAGGAGGCAGCAACATGACGCCATACTGTTTAGATCTGGGCAAGAATGGGAAGGATAATAAATCCTGAAAGTCAGTTGTCTTCGAAACTTGGCCACATTGCTCACTTTCAATATGGCTCCAATAAACACATTATGGAAAATAAGATGAAGTACATGTTCTCAGATTAGGTCCAAGTTAGATTTCTCTTAATGTAGCAGGACCCGCCTACTTCTCTGTCACTCAAGTCAGCAGGAGGGGATGGATTTCCTCCTGTCCTTTTGCTTTTCCCCTTCTAACCATGTCCTAGTTAGGGAAAAATTAGAGTAGAGCAGAAAGTCATATGACCCCTTCCACAACGAAATGAGAACTCCCCACACTGGCACGTGTCTTTGAAACAGTCGTGTCGAGTTTCCCTTGATTAATTAAATAGCTATATATCTACAAACAGGCTCCTGGTTTGTTTGTTGAATACTATACATTTTAAGGGAGAGTCCTTACCTTTATTCTAAGAAGAACTTTCTGCAGTTTAGTAAAACTGATATTGTGAAGCCAGAGGGCCCTGGGCTCAGATTCCATCCAGGAATGCTTGTGCAGGACACCTTCATATGTTATTGGTTACGGGGCTCTAATTTTCTGTCTTTCAAGAAAAGATCTTATTGGTGACCCAAAGGCCTTTTCTTGTTTTTCTAGTAACATAAGGGGAAGGTGAGTGGGGAAGGTATGTGGTTTGAGGGATAAGTCGCAGGGATTTGCATTTCAATAAAGTAGATTCCTATCTAGGATTTCCTCTTCATCCTACCTTTTTTTTTTTTTTTTTTTAAGGCCTGGGATGAATCTTCTTAAATTTTAATTAATTAACTAACCTTTCAGTCTATTTTATTTTTTTCCCTAATTGTGACTACTTTAAAGTCCTAATTTTATATGGAAAGTTGAAGGGGAGAGAGAGAGAGAGAGAGAGAGAGAGAGAGAGAGAGAGAGAGAGAGAGATCAAATCTCAAATAAGCAAAAGAAGAATGAAAGAAAGAGAAAAACGAAGAAAAGTGGGGGAAAGGTAGAGACCCAGGAAAGACATTATTAGCAAGAATAAGTGTTTAAAGGAACTTACCCAGTATGATTTCTTCAGGATATATTTACCAAGTAGGCACAAAAGTTTCGTTTTGTTTTAATGAAAGCACAAATGTTTATGGTAGGCTTCTCTTAAATCATTTTAATAATCCTTGTTGTGGCCTGCATGTATGTGTGTGGAAACAATTATCGTGTTAACACGGGATTCATAGCTAACATGTTTGCAAAGACCCTCAATAGCAATGCCATTTCCTCTGTATGAGATTTAGCATTCCGCACTGAGTATAAAATATATATATAGAGAGAGATTTAAGAAGTAATAGGAAAAACATGTGTTCCTGCACCTTGCTTTGCATAACAATTCATTAAGGCAGAAAAAAATATAAGCAAACAACGTCAGGCTGGCTGGTGTTAAATATTTGCAGTGTTGCATTGGCTCACTGGAGGAAACCAGTCTACTCTTTAGACCAAGGGATTTGATGTGGTAAGTTACATGGATAATGAGAACAACACTTGGTACAAATGTTCCCAGTTAATATGACTTATATAGAGCTTTCCCCTGGAAACATGACACCTGTATGTTGCATGATGTGCCTGTCCTTCCTCCAAAGCAAAAATAGGCAGTGTTCTCTTTGAGGGATGAGTTCTGGCTTGTCCTGAATGATGTTCTGTCACGTTTTTCTTTCTTGTCTTGCCCCATCCTTTTTCTTCCAGTGCTCACTTTCCCATCATGGACATACTCTGATTCAACTTTAAAAGAAGAGATAGCTTGTTTTTTCTTCTTTCAATTTTTTTAAAAATTCATTTTGTTATTTCTCGACTATGCTTATGTGTCTGTGCATGGGTAATGTGCGCACTGATGCAGGGGCCCACTGAGGCCAGAAGAGGGTCTGCTTGATCTCCTGGAAGTGGAGTTACAGGTGGTTGTAGTGTTCTTACAGTAGGTACTGGCATCTGAAGTAAAGACTACTAAGACAGTAGTACATGCTCTTCACCACTGAACTCTCTCTCTAGCCCCAAAGGTTTATTCTACTTTTTGAGATGATTTGTTTGTATGCGAGTATAAGCACACACCTATAGATTCCAGGATGATCTGAAGTTACAAGCAGTTGAGAGATGCCTCACATGAATGATAGGAACTGAGTTTGGCCCTCTGTAAGAATAGTGCATGCTCTGAACTGCTAATCTACCTGTCTGCTCTTTTTAATTTCTTTCAAAAGCAAGAAATTAAATGATCAGACCCTTTCTTGTACTGCAGTATAGCTGTGGGAACTTTTAATGAACATTGATTGGTATAGGTGATGTCTCATTCCTGATGTCAGGGGTCATTTTTTTTCCATAATTAAGTGTAGTGCTAACACTGCAGCATCTCTTTCCTTCCTGGTTGGACTGAAGTACCTGACCTCTCTTCTGAGCTTGATGGGAGTTTCTAACCCTGGCTGGGCGCTGCATCTTGTTAAACATGTTCTTTCTGCCACTTTACTCATGTGACACACTCACCTGGAGTTGGTAGACATGAGAGACTACATTGCTCAATTAGGTAAAACTTCAGAGGATAAATGAATATTGTCATGGAAAGATGACTTTAATGAGATGTGAATTCTATTTATAGTGAGACATATGCAATGACTAGAAATGTTAAATGAAATGGAAGGAAACCGAGTCAGAAAACGGCCATAGTGCTGTTGGCAGTGCCAACTTTAATAACGAAATGAACGTGCACTACAGGCTAGAGAGACTAGTTTCCAGTAAAATCTCAGTTAATCCTCTTGTTAATTTGCTGTGTATAATAAGTGGCATCTGTGTGCATATACAATACATATTTATGTAACTATAACAAATAAAATATTATTATTGCATATATGGTGAGAATATTGAAGATCAAAGAAGTTAGTTAAATTATCTAAATCAGTGGTTTGCAACCTGTGGATCATGAACCCTTTAGGGATTGGACAACCCTTTTATAGGGGTTGCATATCAGGTATCCTGCATATCAGATATCTATATTACATGGTTCTTAACAGTAGCAAAATTACACTTATAAAGTTGCCGCCAGATAAGGTTATGGCTGGAGGTTACTGCAACACGCAGAACTTCATTAAAGGGTCATAGCATTAGGAAGGTTGAGAAGCCCTGATCTAAATCAAGTCTCTTGGCCACAGTGTTTTCAGGGGTAGGGGTAGGACTATGAAGGGGAATGCTTAGTAAAGGAACCAGAAAGGGAATGGATGTTGGAGGTTTCTAGTTCAAGGTGCATATGACACAATAATCAAGGAATTATCTAGAAGCCTTGTACTATGTGGATTGTGCCTGATTATGGGAATTTAGGGGGACACAGGGCTTTTGTAGAAGAATAGTTGTTCCAGGCCTTGCTGAAGCAGGCCTGGGTGGTACACTTTTAGGAAGCAATTCTAATTGCGTGTTTAGCTCACTAGTGAGTCTGGATCCCTTGCAGATGGTCAAAACCAGAGCTGGTGAGGATTAGCTGAAGAACACGGCAAAGTAGGCAAGTTAGCTGGTAGAACTATTCATAAAGAGTAATGTGAGATAATTTTAATGTAAACCTTACTTCTTTTTTTTTAAAGATGAGCCGATCCATACAATGTAACCCTAAGCAACACGGGTAATTAATTCTTTTAAAATGACAAGCCTCTGAATTGTTGCTTTGTGGGAAATTCAAGCGAGGCTAACGCTACTAGGAAAGAAAAGAAAAGAAAAACCTGAATTCAGGCCTTGTTTTCTTTTCATTTTGATTCATGAAGGCCAGTCTCAGAAGTAAGTTATTGTTCATATCAACTAAAGAGAAAGCATTGGAAATGAGATAAGAACTAAAAAGCACATTTGGAACTGGCTTGCCCAAGACTGTGTGTTTTTATCTTGAAAAGAAAAAATCTATTAGGACTCCACCATTGTACAAATTCCACAGTTCTTTTATTTTATAAAATAGAAAATGATTGCAATTTTGTGTAATGTATTGGGCAGGTTTAATAGGATCCTACTCTTGCCGAGTACCGTCGTGACAAATAAGCGCAATAGAAAATTGCTGACACAACGGGAAACCGCTAGTTCAACATAAATGGTTTCTGTAAATAAATCTAGTGTAATTTCCCTATACATCTTGACTGCTGCTCTCAGCTCCACTCACAGGAGAGCAGCGGTGCGGCGCAGTGCTGGCAAGAGGCTGGCTTTTGCCTTTTTCTGCGCACTGAACATTTAGCGGTTTAGGCGGTTTTTTTTTTCCGCCCCCACCACACCTCTTCAACTGAAAAGGGGACACAATATGGGCTCCAGACTTGGAGTTCTTTCCCAGAGGCCACTGATGGAAGACTGCAGACAGTTGACCCCAGAGAATGTGAAAACAACCTGGAAAAGGATCAAGGCTTTAAAACTCAGTTTTTCGTTTTAATTGAGGTAGGGTCAAACAGGTTCTATTTCTGCAGTCTTCTCTTATGTTACTAGCTGACACTTGTTAGAGCGGATGACCATTGTACTTTCCCTAAATTCATTTAACAAAAGACAGAAGTGAAGAACCAGTCTAGCATAGCTATGGGTTCTGTGTTCAGTCAGTCAGAGATGGTTAATAGAGTCAGGCCATGGTAGTTGCGTCTGGATTAGATAGATGGACTTTGGTTATCTTTCCATAATCAGTAAGGATAATGACCATATAAACAATATTTGCATTTTATTATATGTTTTGATAGTTGGCTTTAATATCAACGTTCCATAAGTCAGGATACCTAAACAGGAAGTCCCATCTAAAGAACCGAAGTAATTGGTGTGGGAAGACACACTGTGAGGGTGGGATGGGCTTCCAGTAGCAGCCCCGATGTGAAGAGCGCTGGAAGACTTTGTTCTTAAGCCTTCCAAAGCCCTTATAGTGGCAACACACAAGTAGAGTCTGTGATGGAAACAAGAACTACACCAACCCAGAGATGTTTAACTTCATCTACAGCTCTTCATTCAACAAAGGCAAAGGCCTGACAGATAGGCTGTCTACGGTGTTTAAGCGCAGTGTGAAACCGTTTGTCAATCTACGAAATTCATTACACATCAAGTCAGTTAGGAGACAGCAATGGCAGTTGTCTAGTGCTTGGGGATGGAGAGAAGCATGAACCCAGGCTTTGGAAAAGGAGGAAGTGAGACACCTTAAAGTCCACTAGAGAGCTGGAGTTGAGTCACCATCATTTTCTTTCTATTGGTATGAGAAAACATTGACCAAGAACAACTTGGAGAGAAATGATGTTTTCATCCTATAACTGTCAGGTCACAGTTCATCACTGAGGGAAGTCAAGACAGGGGCTCAGGACAGGAACATGGAAGGAGTGTCTGAAGCAGAGACCACGGATGAACTCTCTGATTACTGGTCTGCCTCTCCTGGCTTACGCAGCTACTTTGCTTACACAACCGAGGGATGACACTGCTCACAGTGAACTGGACCCCCATGAGCAAATAGAGAATCAAGAAAGTAACCCACAGATGTGCCAACAGGTCAATCTGATTGTAGCAATTCCTAAACTGAGGTTCTCTCTTCCTGGATTACTCAAGTTTGTGTCAACAAGCTTTATCCAGCACACAACCCTAATCAGGCTTTGTGGGGAAGTTAAAGCCATTTTCTTTTACTGTAATCCCCCCCTTTCACGTTACCTCTTCACAAAATTCAAGACAAGAATGGCATGAACAGTATCAGAAGGGAAGGAAGGAAGCAACAATGGAAGAAAGAAAATAGAGAAGAGAGCAGATGGTAACCAGAAGTGGGCATCAACACGATGTTTATGGCTGTCGGGGTTTACTTTGTACTATTGGAGTATTCTAGGTTGTGGAAGCAGATGACTATTTGTCAAGAAATTCATCCATTCTTTCTTTCTGAATTTGCCATGGAAGTCTTTTGGGCTTAACTAAAATGTTTCTGGGGTAATGCTGTGGCACTGTTTCCGTTCCTATACATCATTTTTATCTGTGTGAGCATTATGTGTGTATTGGCTGCTTAGAACACAATGTAGAGTGTGCTTCCTAATATCGCAGAACAAAGAATATAGGCCCTTGATCGAAGACAACAACCTGTTGAAATTCCATTTGTAAGTCACTTACATCTGGGACTAAACCATACCCAGAGGTCAGTACAGCTTTGAATTTGGTCATTTGTTTCATCAATATGTATACTATATATTTTAAACAATGCATATTACATAGTATAATATAAAACTATATACTTACAGCTTCATAGAAGTTATCTTGATAAGAGCAAGCAGATATGTGCAGAATCCATGCTGAAACATAAAATTTCTTTTTCCCCAAGAGATTATGTGAGCACCATGAGATAAGATAGTTCATTTGGGAGGTTTCGATAAAATCTGTGTTGAGAGAATTTGCTGTCAGATTCCAAAGTAAAGAGACTTTAAGAGTCAGCAAGGGCATTCGCAGCAGAAAGAACAGATTTACATATAACATGTGTCAGTAGAAATAAAAAGGATCTCACTAGCCCTGAGCAACTATAGAGGTGTAAAGTGGGGACAGTGGCTTGTGAAGAGCAGATCTCCTCAGGGCTCCAGTCACAGGGGACAGACCTCCCAGGAGCTGTGCTGCAGCCAGCTGTGCCACAGATGGCCAGAGTCTTGCTTCAAGAAGACGATCAGAGAGTCAACAGACAAATGAAGAAGTACTGCCACTGCCTCCCCTGGACAGCCACTTGAACCACCTTTGCTGCCCTGACTGACTCTCTGGCTGCATTTAATGGTCCTTCTGTAGGTTTCATTTCTGTCAGAGCTGCTGGGCTCCTGAGGATCTCCAGGGTCCTCTATTTGGCTTGTTGATTTATTTGTCTTCTTGCCTTCTTCAAGAATAATCCCTCTACTAGTGTTTGCATCTGTTACCAATAAGCATAAAAAACCCACGGCCAATACTGTCAACAGCAAAAACCTGTGCACTTAACTGTCCTCAAGAAGCACATTTAAGTAACTTCTGATTATAAGTAGCATTTCTAATACTTTCAATGCTCAATATTAAATACTGGTAAAGTATTTTGAGTTGTGCAAAAAAAAATCATACATATTACACATTCCACTCCCCACCCCAAGCAATTCTGTTAGAATATTACCAATTTTATTAAATGAAAATCTAATATGACTAGGAAATTAAATAGTGCCTCAGGTCATACAGTTCATGAACAGGCCAAGATTCAAACTTATATCTGGCTTATAGTAAATACTATAGGCTTTTCTACCTCTGCCCCTGATGGAAAAAAAATAATTTTAATCACTGTCATGTGGTGGATGTTCTACAGCAGTAACTGTGGCTGGCTGGTTTCGCTCCAATCCTTTTCATGTTAAATATTTTTTACTGTTTAATTTATCTCAAAACAGAAGACTTCATGATAACAAATAAATAGCTTAATGGATATTATACGTTAGATTCTCTTGTAACAGTCAGCAGAGTCTTTAAAAAATGGTTTTGTTAGTCACTCAGACCTCTCAGGCTTTCCTTTCCAATCACAGCTCTCCTTATAAGAGAGGCAACTTTCCTAATTTTTGCTAAGTCTTTTCTTCTCATTATAGTGGGGCTATCCATGCATATCTAATACATGTTCCTTCTAAAATTTTATATTGAGATAATCATTTTATTAATGAATTACAAAGAGTATTAAATATATCTCCCCATTCGCATTTTTTTTCAGTGAAAACATCTTTCATAACCATTCAGAGTATCACCAAAACAGAGACTGTCTTCTGCCCCTGAATGAGCATGAGAAAAGCCTTTCCTAGACAACCATTGCACCTGTCTCCTAACATCCATTAAAAGGTCACACTCAATGGTTATATCAGGCTGCAATATAAGGCTGAGTACTTATCTATGCCAAGCTGAGGCCAGCTATAACCAACCTGACTCAGCAGCAGGAGAGTGACTGTATGCTCTTCTAGGACTTGGAGAACATTATTACACTTCCTATCCATGGAAATATCTAACAGATGCCATGTCTTCTCTGAGAAGGCTTTCTACAGGTAAACCTTCCACACTTTCTATTTTATTTCCTGATGGATGCACATCGTAAAGGATAAGTAAAAGCAACTCATGACTACATCTCTTTATTTCCTGTACTTCAAACTCCTTGCCAACGTGGCAGTCAGATGTTGAGATGGTAACAGACTATCGAGGCTATCAGGCTAGAAAGAATACAAAGCTTTGCATTATTAGCTCATGGTTTCAGGTAAGAGTTGGTAGTTCCCATAAAAGAGTTGGGAGTTCCCATTGGTTTAAAGCTTGTGCTGAGGCACCTCATCACGCTGGAGAATGTATGACAAAGATAGCTGCTCATGTCATGACTATGGTGGGTCAAAGAACAAGGCAGGCTCCGTGGATAGATAAACCCTTCGGAATGCATGGACCCGAATTATTAACTTCTTCCCTCGAGGCCAACATCCTAAAGTTTGTACCAGTTTCCAAAAACATCATGGACTGGGTGGGGCCCAAGATCTTGAGACAGGGGCATCGGGAGTCTTTCCAGATCCAATGTATAGCATCTAAGTCTCTTCTGAATGTTCTGCTATTGAGCTGTTTACTTTGTGTGTATGTGTGTCCTTATGCATATGTGTGTGTATGTGTGTGTGTGTGTATGTGTGTGTGTGTATGTGTGTGTGTGTGTGTGTATGTGTGTGTGTATGTGTGTATGTATGTGTGTGTGTATGTGTGTGTGTGTGTGTGTGTGTGTATGAGCTCATATACTTAACATATATGGTGAGTATGTTCTTCCTTATTGATAGTAAATCTATGCTACATTTCGCTCACCAGATCCTTACAAAGGAGAGGCATATCTTTTCCCTGATTTCTGGTGTGTTTTTTTTTTTTTTAAATCTAGTGCAATAATATTTCCTGGGCTTCTCACTTGTACATTTCTTGCCCCAAGTGTGGAATTGGTCATGTATCCATGAGCATGTCAAATGGACAGTGGAGACTTCTTGTTTGTTGCCTCTGGGTTGGTTTCTGTCTGTGTTCGAGTCGTTTTCAGTGAACTGAATCTCTTACACTTTTTAATTTAAATTTGAACTAGAAAACATGTGGCTAAATATAGCCATACATTTATACCTAGGATTATGAGTTATAGCTTTCTTGCTTGCTTATAGGAGCAGGGTTTCCTTCACACTGATAATTTTGCTGAGATACAGGGGTGTACCATGTTTTCCTTACATTTTCTGCCCCACAACTGTGGTTTCTTATTCTCTTCCTGTATTAATTAATTAATAATAATATACGTGAGGTAATAGAGTTATGCTACTAGAGAAAACATTTTCAAGGTGAGATGCCAACCCAATAACAGACAATAGCATTACTGAAGATACATTTTTCACCAATTCAGTCTTTGCTTTCTCTCATTACAGTTTGTAGTTACACTGTGTTCATGCCAATCTTTATTACTCTGCTCTCTCTTATAAACCTCACCGACTTTCAGCTCTGTAGGGAAACCTGTATTTAAGGCTTGACTTGCCTTTGTGTTGATGTCTCTACATTCATATGTTTATCTGAGGCTTATTTTCTAATTGATCTCTAAGGAAGATGTACTTTCCTCTAGTCTGTTGTTTGCTTCCTGTTACGACCTAGTCCAAGCTGATATAGAACTTACTGCTCAGCCCACATTGGCCTCTTACTCGAAATCCTCCTGCCTCAGACTCCAAAGGGCAATGACTACTGGTATGCACTGTCATATAGGGTCTCTAGTTAAATCTTCATGCTTCTCTGCAGTTTGGCCATGAACTCTAGCCCTTCCTTGACTAGGTTGCAGGGGAAATGGTCATGGGTGTGCATAATTCCCTTTCAGAGGTTAACACATCTTTATCCTGACAGACAGCCTGGTGCTGACATTTTCAATGTGTGGCTCCATGTCTTTTCCACAGTCCTGCACTGTGGACTTGTCTGAACCATGTCCATCCTACTACCTGGAGACAGATGCTCCCAAGACAAGACCTAATTGTAAAGAAGTGGTGTTCTGGGGTATAGGTCAAGTGGTACCCAAAGAGACAGACCAGAATATAAAACTCTATATACCCTATACTAGTCCTAGATTCCAGAGAGATGAAGGGAACACATCTCACAGCAGTCCAGCAAAGGGGGTGGGGGAGGAGGGACTTCTGAGACAAGTGCTCAACCAGCAGGCATAAGGAAGAGGAGATCTGAAGACTTTGGGCTCTTGTACAAACAGTTTTCCTGGGGTGAGCTAATTAATAGGGTATGAATTCTAAGGATCGTGCCTGAGAGGTGGTCACTGGAGAATTTCTGGGTGATCCTTGTGAGTTGGGGGTGAGATGGGCAATGGAGGAAGTCTAGGAGGCTATATCTAGCTGTCCCACAGTTACAAAGAGATCAATCACCAGGAGGTGACTATGGAAGGAATAGAGTCAGGTAGACACATGGAGGAACTAGAAAGATATAAAGAAAGGGGAACTATGTTAAGAATGGCTCAACCTTGATCCTTGTATGCGCAAGAACAGATAATTTAAAATTGACAGAAAGGCAAAATAAAATGATACAAATTCAGAGCAGATGGGAAATGGAACAGCAGTGTTTACATATTTGTGTGATGTTAACTGTGAACTTTATGCATGGAAAAGTCAACATCCATGAATCTAGAATCTTACATTCACAATATTTTATTGGATATCTTATAACTAATACTGTTGTCTTATATAATTGGTACATGAAGTTGGAAGGCAATATGATTATCTTTATCTTACACATGATTAGAGACTCGCTTGGTTTTGACAAATATAATACTCTCACTAGACCATACGTTGCTTTTTGCGATCCTTGGTTCATTTTCTCAGGTATGCTTTATGGCCTTTTGACGTATAATTTGAAATCGTTTTCTTTTCATTAAAGCTTCCAGAAGGATACTTTTCTGGCTGCTTTATGAAGAATTGCTTGCTTTCTTCTTTTAGGGACTTCCCTACTCACACGTGAGTTTAGTTTCCTTATGATTCAGCTGCTTGCTATCTCTCCTGTTCTTATTTCAGATGTCACACCTTCAGTCATCCTGCTGTAGCTCGTGGGTCATATCTGTTGAGTCTGGTCACTCCAGCAAGATAGTCTAATTCACTGTTCATTTTTGAAGAGATATTATGTTTTCAATTCTATCTAGAATTCTGTTCCTTCTTTGCTTGGTACACCTCCCTCCCAGAAGCTTCTATTGTTTAAGTTGCTTTTGAACTTTTTATATTTGTATTGATTTTCAAACTTTTTTTTCTTTTTCTTTTTCTTTTCCGTTTTTCCTTTCCTTTTCTTTTTTTTTTTTTCTTTGTAGAAACACTTGGGTTTGTGTCTTTATTTTCAGAAATATTTTGTTACGGACTTCCTGTTTTGTGAGCAGTGATTTCTGAAAGATCTTTACTCCTTTTAAGATAACATTGTATGATATTGGCCTTCATTGTTCTATGGTTGCTCTTTTTTTTTTTTTTTTTCTCATAAGCATAACTTTTAGGAGACAGTTTTATTTGGGGGGGGGGGAGGGATGTTGCTTTTTACCTTGATTGAGAAGTTCCTGGATGGCTTTAGGACCGTGTTCTGTTGACTTTGGGAAATGGTTGAAAGGCACGAACTACCCCGGCATCAACCCCAGCATACACAATCACAAACAAACCTCTAGTCATGGCTTGATTAAGGAAGAGAAAAGATAATCTCAAAATCGTTATGGAAACACAAAAGTTCCAAAATAGCCAAATCAATGCTAAGCAGTAAGAATGCTGCTTGGGCTATTACTACACCTGGTTAAAGTTATACCACGAGCCATCCTGAAGGAGGGACATTTTAAGAGTCAGAGGATGATGAAACTGGGAATGTCCCCATAGGTTCGTGAGTGTAAAAACTTGGTCCCCAGCTGGTGAAACTGTTTGTTGAAGGAGATGTGTCGGGCACAGGCTCTCCTGCCAATCTCTAGTTCTCTCCCTGCCTCCTGCTTAGGATGTTGAGATTTGAGCTCCCAGCTGTCCCTTTGCTCCACCATCATGGACTCTTGACAGTCTGGGATGGTCAGCACAATGAAATATTTTCTTCTGTAAGTTTCCTTGATCCTGGTGTTCTGTCACAGCAGTAGAAAAGTAACTAATGTTCACATGTATGGACATGTGCAGTAAAACAGCATTCGCCAGGCATTAAAACACTGTCAAGCACAGGAACAAGTCAGAGCTATGACTCCATACACAAGACATGGACAAGATCAAGCCAGCCAAAGAGCCTAGCACAGTTAGGGGACGGTCTCAAGAAATTCTCCATCCTCCCTCAGGAGCTATAGGCAACTAATGGCTGTTGGGGATGGACTGTTTGCTTTCCACAAAGAGGCCTCTGAGAGGCTGCTTATATTCTAATAGGTGGTCCTATATTCATTGATGTAGAGGCAGCACTAAGTAGACAATGTGGTTTTTAGAAAGAGCACATAAATTTAGGAGTAGAAAATGGTAAGGGAGAGGAGAGAGGAACTGGAGAGGGGGATCGAAATGAATGACATGGATTTATAAAATTCCCAAATAAAAAATTAAAGTCAGAAAACAAATGTGTAATTTCATCGTTCTTCTAACTTCAAAATATCCAGATGCAAATTAAGATGGCCACCATGTTACTAGGTGAAACAGTCCCTGCTCTTGCTACTGCGTCTGTGGTCCCTCATGGCCCCAGACATCACGTGGAGGGTGACTCTCTTTAGTTTTCCTTTTCCTTTCAGTTCTCTGGTATTCATCTTGCCAAGTTTCAGTTTTATTTTTAGCGATTGTATTTTAGAGTCAGGCCTTTTCTTGGACTAACCAGTCTTGGCTGGTTGGCAGGGATGGGGGTGGGGTGTGGGGTGAGGAGAGGAAGGATGCCTAAGCTGGCTGAGCCTATTTCTGAAGGATGTGGCCTCCCAAGCCACCAGCTCTACTCAGGTGGCTCAGTGAGTTCTTTCTTAAGTATCTCTATGTTGCTTTGTTAAACCCTAGTTTCCAAAGACAAAGCATTTTCCCAGTTTCTCTTGCTCCTGCTATTATTATCTTGCACACAGATGGGGAGTGTGCAGATTTACAGTTGTCTGGAATGTCTTAAGCATCCGCTGGCATTTTATAGTTTGTGGGAAATAGGAATCACGCACGAGAGTGACTGAGGTAGTAGCAATAGAAATATGACAATTATTAGCAATATCTTGCCATAAACCCACAATTCAGCTTATAATTTTCCTAAGTTCATAAAGCCATTTAAAATTCTGTGTTTTATTTCTGATTTTAAAACTAACTATATATTTTCAGATCAATCCTCCACTGAGTTTTCTTAGGATTTTATGCATTGTACACTCAAGTTTCCACTATGATAGCTGGCTGATGTCTCTCAGAATTGTCTCCATGATCAGCTGTTTAGGGTGAGGCCAATCACAGCACTGCATGCCATTGTGTGAGTTCTGACTATATTTACGGAATCGTTCAGTATTTATATTTCATGTTAAATAACTGCCTTTGGTGTTTCAAGTGTGTCTTTAAGTACACATACACTTATTTTTCATAAATAGTATTTAAAACACCTGAGTACACACATACACACACTTTACATTTCAAAAATAGCATCATTTCCTAAACTATAGCTTGTTAAAACTGGGTACATATATAGAGAAAGCTTGTCATTTAGTAGAGTCCTACTTTACAGTGGGTTAATGCTAGAAAAAGGGAATAAATTGTGATACTTAAGCAATGTAGCCAGAAATTGGTACTGTATCTCTTTAGCATCCTTTCGTTGGTGAATATTTGGAAAAAATAAGTTGAATTTTAACATGGGAAAATATTGTATTCATGAGCACATTACATATAAGAACCATGTATGTAAATGGCTATATTTATAATTCCAATTTCATATTTAAAACAAAACAAAAATACACAAGTCCAGCCACATAGGCATCTCTGAAGGGTGTAGAAAAACTAGAGAGAACGACCGTGTGAAGACTGTCCCTGCTGCGCCCTTCTCCCCTTCTGTATTCACAGTAGATGGAGCCACTTAACACTGACCCCCACACTCCACCCCACACTAACCTCCCGAAAAGTTACCCAACCCCGTAAGGATCCACAGAGTCATAGTACCACCTTGGAGATATTTCCAAGACTAGAGTTAGCCAAACGATTCTATTCCATGTTTATGCTCCATACTAGACACGGAAAAAAAAAAAAAAACACCCAAAAAACAAAAAAACAAACCATGATTGCCCAGGCACATCCCCGGTGTAGCCAGTGGGCCAGCCCAACCCAGTCGATGCCTTTTTCAGAATCAGCCTGTTCCTCAGCACTTGCCTGGCTTGTTAAGCAGCCTGGTATCTTCACCCATGGAGACAGCACTTGAATGGCAGGCACCGAGCCAGTGTTTACCCTGTGGGGCTCCTGAGGAGCACCGTATCTGTCAACACTTCCTATCACTCTCCCATTTATGCAAACCAATTCTCCCCACCCCCACTGTTTTTTTCCCCCTTTTGGCTTGATGCATTCATCGCCAGACTGCAGACACCTAGTTAATCCATTTAGAAGCTATCAGCTCTGTTCATCGGCTCATAAACCTATTACCTTGGAGGCGCAGTTCTGAGGGACACAGGTGCCAGGCCAGGACACAAAACCCAATTGAGCTGTGTAGCAGGCAGTGTGGGGCTCCTAATCACGATTCTGCCTGCACGGGGACCTCCCCGTGTTCCGCCGTAGCAGGCACTTTATTAAATATCGATTTAAATCACGTCCTTTAATCAAATCTGATAGAGGACCTTTTTCACCTTCGCCCCTTCTCAGTTCCTCCTCACCCTCCTTTTCCAATCAGCCGGTCTGGTGACATCCAGAGCCCAGGAATGAATAGTTAGCAAGCCTTTCCCCAGCAAAACCCTCTTCAGCAGTAATGAGGCATTTGTGGTAATCGGGTGATGAAATGTAAATGGCAGTAATGAGCACAATTACATCCACTAGGGAGCCATCGGCGTGGCTTCTTTCCTCAGATAGATGAGGGCTTTCTCTGCCATTGCAGGCTGAGACTTCTCGGGGCTGCTGGATGGAGGCGCGGGCTGGCAGGAGCGGGAGCCCAGAAGCCAAAGCGGTGGCCTTGAACTCCAGGCCAAGATGCGCATCTACCAGCGTCGTCTCCCCTCCTCCCTCTACTTCCTCCCAGGCACGCCAGCTGCGGGGCTTTCAAACCGCGCCCTCTTCCTGCTTGAGGAGCTCAAGGTGAGCCTTGGGCCTGATGGCTGCACGGAAAACCTCTCTACATGTCAGCAGAGCTCAAAGCCAAGAGGTGGGACGCTTGCCAGGGAACACAGGGGCCATGCTGCTGTTTGTGCAGGCTTTGTAGTCAAGCAAGGAGACCCGACAAGTATGCAGGCATCTCCCGGAAAGGGAGCTCAGCACATCTGGGCGGGTGGTACCCGGAGCTGGGCTGGTGTTGTGTTCAGGATAAGATTTAACTACAGATCTAGAGTTGCTGACCAGAGATCTGACCTTGGAGTAGAGACAATGAACTGTGATTTAAGAAAACAAAAACCGGAAAAACAATAAAACCAATGGAAGTGAACGTGACTTGCCCTGACATAGAAAGACACATTATTGAAGTGTTGTTCTTGGACACGCAGTAAATGAACTTCCAATTTGCTAATGATTACAAGATATGTATCTAGGAATATTACAAATTACATGAATTTCTCATGGACAATTCTACGGAATAAAGGAGCAAAATGCTAACGCTCAATGTGGGACTCAGAGTTAGCAATGCTAATATAGGATTTTAATGATCTTTCATAAAATCTTATGACACTTAGATTAGTAGCTTCCAAACTCAGGAGAAGTTAGTATATTTTAAGATTATATTAACAATTTCCTGGTAGAACAACCATCTGATTTGTATTTTCTCCTTTGAGCTTTTTGTCATTAAATAGCTGTCTGGCTGGAGTTAACAGCTTCTGATAGAATAGGAGGCTAGATTTTATAAGGAGAACAATTTATTAAATTTGCATGACTATTGATCAATATGAGAAACATATCTATCGTTTAATAGCATTCACTTTAAGAGGGAACAAGTTTGGCCATTTATATTACATTTTCAAATGTTTTATTTCACTGTTTTCATAAAACATTAATTTCAAAGCATATTTACAGTTCTACTTTTTCCCCCCTCTTTTCCCCCCTCCATATTGCTTTTATTTGTTTTTGCCTTTGGGGAGAGGGATGATCAGTCATTTGAATTCCCCCACCCTTCTCTCTGAGTACTTTTACCAGGTATTCTCTGCTGAGTGTGGTGGTGTATGACTTTAAGCCCAGCACTGGAGAGGCAGAGACAGGTGAACCTCTGTGACTTGGAGGCCAGCCTGGTCTACAGAACAAGTTCTAGGACAGTGACACAGAATAACCCTGTCTTGAAAAACACAAAATAAAACAATGAATCAAAAAAAAAAAAAAAAAACAACCAAACAAACAAAAACAAAAAACCCCACATTCTCACTTTATTGTCCCGGTCGCCCTGCTATTCAGTATGCAGCCCAGATTCCCTCAACCTTATAGGACCCGAAGCATCCTCCTAAGCGCTGGTTTAATGGCATGAGACACCATGCCCAGCTCTTTCCGGGTTCTGGGTATAGTTAGGAGAGGCTAGTGCAATGGCTCACTCTTAGGAAGTTGAAGAGTCAACTTTTGTCAAACTCACCCTTCTGCTTATGGCTGTCTGCAAATTAGCTTTTGTTCATTTGCTGTTGAAAAGTCAGAATGCTTTTTAAGACGCCTAAGTGATCGTCACAGCGATGCCCATTTTTGGTCCAATTTAGTTTTCAATCTGGGGAGTAAAGAAGAAGCGAAAGCATCCCGTTTTATACTTGCTTCTTTCAAGTCTATAACTGGTGTCTCCTCTGGGTCATGCAAATGTGGGCGTTCCCTGAAGTGAATTGCACACCTCTGTGTGAATGCAGAAGCCAAAGGACAGCTTTGTGTTGGTCCTCTTCTTCCTCCACCTGGGTCTCAGGGATCGAACTCAGTATATGGGGCTTGTAATCAAGCACCTTTGTCCACTCCCTCCCTACACTCTGCGCCTTTGGTTAGGAAAAACTGTTGTAAGGAATCAGCCCCGGGCTCCCTCCTTTGCCTCTCGTTTTCCCCCCAGGATTAATGCATTTCTATGCCCACCCCCCAAGACTACAGGCTGTTTGCTTCCTTTATTTTGAGTTTTTGAGATAGTTTCTCAAGGTAGCTCAGGGTAGCCTCAAATTCACTCTGCAGCCGAGTGGCCTTGAACTCGAACTCCAGCTCTTCCTGTGTCTGCCTTCTGAGGTGCTGGAATGAAAGGTATATACCACCTGACTGTTTTTCAAGATTGAAATTCTTTTTTTTTTTTTTTTTTTTTTTTTTTTTTTTTTTTTTTTTTTAGATATCAATTGTTATTTTCCTTCAGCATGTTTTATTCATAGGAAAGCCGTAGGATGGAAGCCCTTAAGATCCAGTTCCAAGATGGTGTCTGTGCATTATTGCCTGGAATATAGTCATTTCTCAATACAAGCTTATTAGTTGGAAATACAAGTTTTAAACTACCTACCTGACCTAGCAAGTATTCATAACTAATTGTAGTTTTGTGCCATCTTTTTATGTCTTATTCCCCTGCCCCTACTAAAGTACTATGCTCAAGAAGTATGAAACAAATAAAAGATTCTGGGGGTTTTGAATAATATTCTACTTTTTTAATCCACCCTCCTCTGCTGATGGACTAAAGGGATCCCAGCATGACTGTTTCCTGAGCAGCTGAACAGCCCAGGCCTGGTTGTACCCACTATGGAGGGAGGGGTTGTTTATTATTATGACTTATTTTCCTATCTAAAGCAGTTTGCATTTACCGTGAATGCAAAATTTGCAAGAAATAACAACAGGAGAGTATCTGACCTACTTAGAGAAAGAAACCATTTTAGAAAATACGGAATTCTGCATCTGAACTTTCAGCCGTCTAGTGACAGATCCTTCAGATGTGGGCATCAAAACAGAAGTCATTTAGTAAAACAAAACAATTATATCTAAATGATTGTTTTTTAACATCCTGGTTTGAAAAAATAAAAATCCCACCATAGCTGCCATTCTAATTCAGACATTATTTGTCCACTCTTAATATAAGAGCTGGAAATATATGATAGTCACATTCTTTCTTCTGCTCATTTTTGGTGTGTGTTTCCCTCACAATAGCTTGTATTAATATTTCTAGTGTGTTGCAGCTCTAGCTTAGGAAAATATGGAAACTTAATTATTAATTGAGTAATGGAGGCATCTTATAAGAATGAATTGGCAGAATTAGTGAAAATTTTGTGATTTTTTTTTTACAGTCATTTAGATGTTTTCAGCTTGCTATCTTATTGGTAATTCTGAAGTTTGCCTACTTTTAAATGTCCATATACCTTTCCTTTAATCAAACACTTCTTCAGACTTTTTTTTATTTGTTTTTTTGTTTTAAAGCAAACAACAGTAAGCCTAAAAACTGTATGCATGAATTCAACACCCTCCCAACCAAAAGAAAATATATATATATATAAAGGAGTTCATATGAGTGTTGTGGAAGCAGCATCAGTCTATTATATATGGCACACACCAACAATTCATTTCACTTTTAACCTATCACCTAACCTGGCCTGCAGTTATTCATGGCTGTGGGTTAGAAGAGCTTATTTTCCTCCTGACAAAAAAAATGGGCCATTTTTCCCTGTTTAGCAAAATCTGGAACACAGATCATTACAATGCTTTTGGCAGCTAATTTGAACATCAGTGCCTCAACTTTGAGAAGAATCTTTTTTTTTTTTTTCTGCCCTAAAGAATCTCCGAGTTTTCAGACTCTAGTAATTGAAAAATCCCCAAACACTCACTCACAGAGGAGATACACATTACTGCAGGAACAGTCTACAAATTGTAAAGTATTCAATTTACATCCCCAGCACCTCGGGGCAGTGCTGAAGAATTTATATCTTTGGGAACCTTTGAACTAACAAAAGATAACATTTCACAGTGAAGACTTCTCACACAAAAGTTTTTAACTCCCTTCTCGCCTCTTTCAAGGAGATGCTGCTTTCCCTCTCAGTGCCTACTGGGAAATGTTTATAATCACTAAGATGCATGCATGAAGAGGGTTGGGGAAGAAAAAACAAAACAAAGAAAAAAATCAGAACTGTCTCTTTTTTTCACAGGAAAAAAGGGAAAGAAAAACAGCAGAAAGAAAACTATATCCTAGTTTATGTGATGTAGTTCCTCAAAGCCTTCCTCCTTAGATAGCAATACCACCCTCCCAGTTTTATTTTTGTGAGGCCTTTTTCAATTTGAAGGTTAAGAAAACAAAAAAGAGTGGGTTACGACAATAATATTACCACTGTCATTGGAGTGTACCAATTTTGAGGCTCTGTGACATCAACCCCTACTTAAATGATTCCGACTAACAAATACAAATTCTATTCCTTGTTCATCACCAAGGAAGACTTCCATAGACAATGGCCCTAAAACTATTCATGTAACTTTAAGAAACATATGATTACATCCTCTTTGGTTTTCCTTATTTTCTGTATTTTATAGATGAAGGCAGAAGAAATTTGTAGTGGATTATACTGAGCCTATATTTTTCTGTGTAGGAAGTGGTATTTCTCTGGGTCTTCCTCATCTTTTGATCAAAGATGATTTCACACAGTGATTGCTGATCTTCGGACATCTGTGGCTCAGGCCAATTTTAGCATCTCGGTCGGAAAGAATAAGCAAATAAAATTCTGCTAGAAGACCCTTCTCAACTCCATTCCTGGCACGCTTGTTTCCAACACTACGGTTCCAATAATGAAACCGTTCAAATGAAATAATTCAGTAAGCCTTTCCTTTAAGGTTACGAATTGATCAATGCTCCTGTTCACTAATAACCCAGGAATGGGCAATCTCATAAAACTGGTTTATTCAGTCTAGGAAATTAGGCAATCCATCATGGGTGATTTGTTCAAATTTCCCCCCTGCAAATAAGTGAAATGAAAACTTTAAAACCAATAAGATAATGCACTTTACAAATTCAACTGAGAGGGATGGAGAAACCAAGATGCCACTGGCATTGGCCATGGAAAAATCTATCGTGTTTCCAATTATTTGAGCAGATTTTAGCATCTCCCTTTTGCTGCCAGGCAGGCTACATCCACCACCTCCTCCTGTTCCCACCCCTCCTCGAAACAAATCAAGGGATGTTCAATCAGAACCAGCTCACGTCTGGAATGATGCTATGAAAGGCCATCAGGGGATAAAGGACAGCAGATGCTATATGAGTTTCCTTTTAGGTTCTTATTTCAGCCTCCCTGCGTTCCCCACGCTGCCTGTTACTTGTCAAAAAGTAAAATGTGCTTTGATAGATAACAAGCCTATTTTCTTCACTGGCTGAGCTTAGAGAATACCATTAAGTATTGATATCTAGGGTGCTTAGCTAGGGAACACAAACACAGCAGTCCCCAAATTGGGGTTCTGTTGAATTATTTTACATGCCAAGATTGCTGAAAGACTCCAAATTAATTTCATTTTCCTGAGGAGAAGGAAAAAAAGTCTCAGCTTTCCTTATGAGAGATCAAAGGATGGGGGGACCCTAGCCAGGTCCCCCGTGTCCCTACTTCCTGATGCAGAATGGTTACTTATCTGGAGTCCAGATACCCCAGGAGTTGTGCAGAGGTGAATTTTGGGGACAGAACTATGTTCCCAGTCTGCTAAAGCCAATTATTTAATTGTTCTGTGTGTTGAGAGCTTTTTCTATGCATAGCATTGGTCATTAACAAAGACGGGAACAAACAAAGGGACCTTTGATAGCCTATTGACTTTCAGAGATGTTCTCACCAGCTTTGAGGATGACAAAAACTCCTGAGCATAGAATACCTGCAGCTTCTATGCCATCCACAGTGGAGGTTAATGCCATGCTACTTAGAACTACATAGGAGGCGTGCCAGTTATAAATACAGTAAGAGAAATGACTGACTCCTCCCAGGATTCTATGAAAAATATTTATAGAAAAGATTTTGTTAAAATATTGCACTGTAGTTTATTATTGTGAGGTGATAATGCACACATCTTTATTTTGGGGAGGGCTAGTCTGAAGCAGGGTCTCCTGGGTGAGACTTTCCTCAAACTCTTTCTGTAGTTTGAGCCTTCGGTCCTCCTATCTCTGTTTCTGGGGTAGTGGGAGTCCAAGTGAGTATCACCTTGCTTGGATATATACATGGCAAATGGATGTCCTGCTTGGAGAAGGAGGCAAATGAAAGGTGAAGTCAGTAAGGAGGAAGGTTTATGTTACTCTGGGGGCTTCAGGTCAAATAAAACAGCAAAACCTTGTCTTCTAGTTCATAGATTTCTCTATGCCTTTCAGAAATCATTTGACAGAACCTGGAGTCATCTTTGGTTGTCATGATGGGAGGATGCAGGAGGATGGAAGGAGTTATGTGATCTGTACCTGGCGTGAAGATAACAAGGATATTGATACACAGCACAGCACAGCCCACTCACTGAACATATCCCTACCCTCCCCAAGCCAGCAGTAACAAGGTTGAAAAACCCTGAGGTGTAAGTTGTGAATTAAAAACTGAGCAAGTTGTGACAAAGTACTGGGACAATGGAAGGATGAGGTGGTGCCAGAGTCTTTTGGGAAATCAGGGAAACCTCACATGGCCCATCTCCATACAAGATTAAACTTCAAGAAATTTCTGGGACACTTCTATGTGCTTTGCAACCTTCTGTGACCAGCGAGAGGCCTGGGGGGAGTCAGTACTTTCCTACTGTATTTATACCTGGCATAACTAGCATGACATTAACCTAGAGATTATTAGGAATGAGATAATAAATACTAAGCTATATAATCAAAGGTGTGCGGCTGCTCCAATTAAAATCTACAGTTGCCTGTGAACCGGATTCAGGGGCACAGGGTGGTGACTAGATAAATGTTCACTCAATGAAGAAAAGAATAAATAGTTTTTAATTGAATGAACACGCTAACTATTCCTGCTTGTCCACACTTGGAGTGGTTCTCCAGCTCGTCCTTAGCCACTGATCCCAACTGGAGTCATTTAATGATCATTACCTTAGGGAGCTGAGTGGGTGAGTGTAGACCTTCGAACTTTTCAGAAGCACCCAATCAGGCAATAGATGGTGTGTACACCTACCTATGCAGATATTAATACATTAAAGACCAGTAGCATTTTATCATTCATGATCAGTAGCACATCCAAGACTTTTTATAGTAACATAGTATGCCCATATACACCTTGCTCTTAGTTTTGTATTGTTTTGAAAGACTAAACAGCAAGAATGTGTTAAAACATGTAAAATCCATAAAGCTGCATGAAATCATTGGCTCTTGACCTATAAGAACAGTAATTTCATGAATCAAGCTAAGTAAAAGAAATTTTTATGCATGTGTGAGTATATACGATTGCACATTCTAGTATGTACATATACATGTGTGCTTAGATACATATTTGTGCTTATGCATATGGAGGCTGAAGGAAAACCTTGGTTGTAATCTTTCAGAAATGCCATCCACCCATTTTTGGAGTTGGGGCTAGACAGTAAGCCCCAGTGATCTTCCAGACTTCACATCCCCAACACAGGGATCTGCAGGTGCATGCCACTGAACCCAGATATCTGTGTGTGTGTGTGTGTGTGTATGTGTGTGTGTGTGTGTCCTTATGACTGCAGTACAAGTACTTTCTAGACTGAGTCATCCAGCCAGCCCTAATTACGAAACCTGAGAATAATGCAGTAAAACACAGTTACTGACTTAGTATAGATGAGACCGAACAGTGTCCCTGGTAGAGTCCTGAGAAGCCATTGTTAGCTTTACCTGAAGGATCCACCTATTCTGCTATGCAGTTTTAGAGAGATGTAGAAAGAAGAGAAATGGTATGTGGGGAAGGGAAGAAAAAGTCTAACCCCAGGAGGGACCTAGGGTAATGGGAGATAAAGAGAGAGGCAAGAAATGAAGCCAAGGCATCTTGAAAAAAAATGGTTCATGCTTACCATATGTAGTTCCCTAAGAATTTCTTATTGAGTGTGCTCTGACTTCCAAGCTACTTCTAATAGTCAGGCACATACTAGTGATTTTCTCAGGTATACTTCTTAAAAGAAAACTCAACATTGTGTCTAATACTAGTTACCATTATGGATGTCCAAATGCCCAAATGGCATTACCTCAGAACCTTCTTAGATCAAATGCCAACTTTGACTTGGCCTTGCTGAGCCACAAATTGACTTCGTTTATTCTCTGAATAAAAGGATTAATTTTCAAATTGTGTGTGTGTGTGTGTGTGTGTGTGTGTGTGTGTGTGTTGTGTGTGCATGAGTGAATTCCACACAGTACCTACAGAGATCAAAAGACAGTGCGAGGTGCCCTGGAATTATAGATTGTAACTGTGAACTGTTCAAAGTAGGTACTAGGAATCAAATCAGGAGCCTGTGGAAGAACAAGCATTCAAGTTCTGAGTCATCTCTACAGCTCCATTCTGATATGCTAAAATTTAACCATTTAGCACTACTTTCCACACCATCTCCCATCTTAAGAATACCCTACCTTCATAAGTTCCATTTATTGGTAGTATCAATAGTCATAGATTGGTATTTACCTTCAATAATAATATTCTCCTCAGCATCTAGAGAATTCCTACTAATACTCCTTGAGACATCCTTTCTTCCACGTAACATCTATAGCCACCTTCATTTAGTCAATGTGCTGTATTTCATCTTCTCTTACAGCATCTGGGACCTTCACTAAATTGATGGTATTTTGGCCATTGTCAAACAGCCCAAATTGCTCACTTCTTGATGTTTCACCAAAGACAACAAAGGAAGAGAAGTCAATGGAATTCTGGAGCCAAGCTTATCTCAAATTTCTAAAACCTGACTTGTTTTAGAATAATAATCCAATTAAAGATTTATTTAAAAAAATTTCTCTGTGGCAGCATTGATGAGAGCAACAAAAATATTGCCTCCAGCCTGGGCTACAGAGTGAATTCCAGGACAGCCAGGGCTACACAGAGAAACCCTGTCTCAAAAAAACCCATAAATATATATATATATATATATATATATATATATATATATATATAGCCTCTATTATAGGAAATATCTTCCCGTTGTCCTTTGACATCTTACTGTCTTTAATGTCATACATCAGCATGGCTCATAAAAACAAAAAGGCGTTGTTAAACGGGACAGGTTAACACCCATTAATAAGCAGAAATGTTTCTTTATACAAAATCGTATTTGGTCCATTTTGACTGAATAACATTTGCATATATGTAAATACATAGTTAAATATAGATAACTTTTTCTGAATGTAATTATATACATATTTTATATGTATGCATATTTTATGCAGATAGGTGCACGTAATCTGTCTATAAAAACCTCTTTCTGTGAAATTTTAAGAGACGTTAAGTCTCCTAAACCAGCCTTCGCTGCTTGTGTTCAGCCAAAGCCTGCAAAGCCACCTTCTACATAGTGGTTCCCAGTCGATGTTGCTATGAGAGACCATCATAGTCGTCCGTTATCATAAGAGCAGACAGGAGGGGTAGAAGAAATTCTCCTTGTCCTGAAACTCATGCTGCATCCTGATCACATGGGTAGCCACCTGAATACCAGACTTAAGAAAGGAGCCTTATTGATTGTACAACCTGAACCCCTCAAACATGCAAGTGTCATCGTTAGAAACAGAGGAGATGGCTCAAAGGCAACCTGGGACCATCATTCAAATCATCAGACGGCATTTTCATAAAGGCAGTGAGAGTCTGCAGCTGGTTAACACACAGCTACAGAGAAGGAGCCTCAGAATGGTGATATTTAAGTGCAATCATAAACACACAAAGCCCAGAACCTCATGTTTTAAGAAACAATGATCTATGACCACCTGAGCAAGAGATGCTGGATAGAAAATTCTGTAATATCAGAACTCATCAGCCTAAAATAGAATTCAGGGAGAAATTAAATGGATTTTTAAAAATCAGTTAACATAATGTATTACTTATTAAATTCTTTCATGGAGCAAATAGAAGACTAATTTCTCTGGAGCCATTCATGCCCCCAAAAGTTATAATTAAAGACACAAATTGAATGATGTTAATAATGATGAACGTTCACCTTTTCAGTGCTTAGGTATGGTAATATGATAGTCACAGAAGGACTCTGTCTTTCCTTTTCATTTAACTTTCCCTCCTGGGATTTTTCAAGGATACTTTCTCTTATTTATTTATTTACAGGCAGGAAAATACCTTGAACTGTAAAACAGCTGAATAGTAGTTTTGGTCTTTGGTTTTTGTTTTTTTGTTTTTATGGTTGGTGATTTTTTTTGTTTTTTTTTTTTTTTGAGTTTTGTTTTTGTTTGTTTTTGTTTTTGTTTTTTTTTAAAGATAGGATTAGTTTCTACTTCTCCAAATGTAGTAGGGGCTCAAAGCTCTGGAAGGATTTCTGAACTTCCCGGCATGCTCAGCTCTGGTTGTTTCCCAGTCCAGCCTTTCCTGCTTTGTGGGGTCCTGCCAAGAACCCGGGTTTCTAAGTCTTCTGGCATGATGCCTCTCTTGTTTGTTTCCTTTTGCAGCACACAATTAATGATCACCGATGCCTTTGTCAACGCCCTCATCATGCAGAATCGAAATCAAAGATACTCTTAAGAGGTGCAGGCAAAAAAGGCAGTCGGAAAGTTCACTGGAAAATAAGCAACCTCCGCAAGCCAGTTGGTCAGAATATTTGTATTTTTGTATCATTTGGGAAAATCCTATTATGGCTTTAGCCACAGACGCATCCCTGGTGTGCAAGATAGAGGCAGATCATAAAACACACAGCATTTTCAGCCTGAAAATAGGGCAACCTATTGCTTTCTGTAGATGGCTGTTACACCCCAGTTGCCACCAATAGAACATAATCTCATTGAGTCAGTCAGTACCAGGGATCAGTGAAGCACCAGTTTCCTAGCTGTATGCTGCCAGCTCTTACCAAAACAACAGGGAAAAAAAAAAAAAAGATTTCACAGTTTTGCAAAGATGGTATCTTTAGAACATATTCGTGAACCTAGACAGTGAAACTGCAAAGATACAAAAGTTAAACATGGGTGATCAGGAAAATCTGCCTCCTTCCCCCGCTTCCTCCTCGTTTCTTTCCCTTTCTTACAGGAAGCATGAGTTCTCCAAATGCCATTACAAAATGATTTGAACCACAGTGTCAACTGCATAATGAATCCCACCCCTCCTCTCCAACAGCGGATGCCAAATTAGATGTCTGTTTGCAGCCTGCCTCTCACTGTCAGGGAAAGGGGACTTACGTGTGGCTGACACTTGATTGGGTTAATTCTCCCGAAAGAACAGGAGAGATGCCAAATTCCAAAGGTCCCTGTATTTAATGCTAGTAGGTAGGCCACATGCCCAATTTGGCCAGTTTTTAGCCATGCAAAATAAAATAAGTTTTGCTGTGCTGTTATCAGAGTGATTAAAATATAATAAGCTAATGAGATTACAATAGCTGATTGTGAACAAGACCAATTGTGCTAATTGGAACCTCCTGAATGGCAATTTTAGCTGCTGCTGAGTTTTGAAATATAATCAGTTTTACTAATTTTATCTGATTTCTTAATGAAGCTTGCCCTGAGCAATTGTTCTATGTGTTCTTTAGCAGACAGTGTGTGTCATAACTGCTAACATTAATCTCGATTACTTTAGTTAAAATAAATAGTTATACTTGGGTGGCTTTCAGAAAATACATCACAATAGATGCAATGTTGGAAAGCAAAGGGCTTTGGGAGACCCCTCCCTGCAAACTTGTTTGGCTACACTTTCTGTGCAGGATTTCAACCACAAAGATTTCTCTCCTTGATGCCACCACATATTTCCTATTACTGCTGTGAAAGACTAAAGCAAAGCTTCTGTTTGTTCTTTTGTAATATTCTTCCCTGAGTAAAGATGAAAGATGAGATTTATACAGAGGAGAAGTCAACGGACACCAAATGTATCTTAAAATTCTTAGGCAGAGTTCCCACCCATGGGCCATTGTCTGGGCAAGAAGCCAACCAATCCCATGACTACCAACCGCCAGCATTTATGAGTGGCGTTGCCACAGAGCAAGCACTCAAGGTATTTGTTTTTACAGTGGATTAATATACATCGAATGGGTTCCCTGAACTTTTTAAGTGCCCTGGAAGATGACTGTGTGATGTAGCCACACTGGAAATTGGAAGAGAAAATAAAGTTTGGGGAAGTGAAAAATGCCATTCACATGACCTAAGGAAACATCTTTCATGACATTTTTTTTTCCTTCCCGCAATCTTTCAACATCAGCAATTAGGATTGAATATTTACACTCTTTGATGCATGTAAGCAAATATTAAATGGCTTTTGAGAAGAACAAGTTAGGAGCAGGATGAAAGGTTCTGAAAGCTCACAGAACATCTGATGTACTGCAATATCAAGGAGTTTTAAAGGCCACGTGGGTAAATAAGCGAAAAGAACTACAACTTCCCTCATTCAGAGAGGTATTTGCAAGCTGTTCTATTGAGCTGCCACATTGTGTGCAAGCAGACATACAAACCACACAATTCTCTTTTAAAAGTATGATTATTTATTTATTTGCTGTGTGTGCGTGTGTGCTCTCACACACACATGTGCACACGTGCGTGCGTAGGCCATCGCACATGTATGGAGAGAACAATCGGGAATCAGCTCTTTTCCACCATGTAGGTCTCAAGGATAAAACTAAGGTCATTAGGCTTGGCAGTGTGCAGTACCTTTGCCTGCTGAGTGTACCCTGGCCCTATGCACAACACATCGGACTTTTACAGATACCTCCAGCATCCAAATCAAGAATGAGTCCATTTCTGGCACTCAAGTTTCACTTGAGGATCATATACATTCCCTCTGTCCTGGGGCTTTGGTGAGAGTCTTCCAGGAAACCCATCTGGCACTGTGCTGTTGTTCTAGATGGTCATTTTTAGTTGTTTACATGGAAATCATTGCCAGGCGGTGGTGGCGCACGCCTTTAATTCCAGCACTTGGGAGGCAGAGGCAGGCAGATTTCTGAGTTCGAGGCCAGCCTGGTCTACAGAGTGAGTTCCAGGACAGCCAGGGCTATACAGAGAAACCCTGTCTCAAAATAAATAAATAAATAAATAAATAAATAAATAAATAAATAGAAAATATTGTCCGTGTCAATTTATATATATATATATATATATATATATATATATATATATATATATATATATAACCATTTAAATAAATTTTGAACTTAATGACTTTTATTCAGCTGTCTATTTTAACTTCATAAGTACCCTCACATTTTGCTCTGCCAAAACATAGGAGATAGATTTAGTAGGAAAGGAGCTATATTGGCAGATAGATTCTTTTAAACAGTGATTTTTAAAATAATGTTAGCCAGTTGAAATTATTCCTGAAAAGTTCTGTCATTCTGCAGAGCTGACAAGAACTTCCTATTCAGCAGCCATGATGTTGCCTAGCTTAGTTTGCATTCACATTTTATCAGTCATCCAAATGCTGTTGATAGCTGCTTTTTAAAAAAATCAGTTCAATATCAAGGTCATTTGGCTTAGCAACATCTCTTTAATCAATTCTCTTGTGGTATAATCCCTCTGTAGTTTTTTCAGGTAAATTCTGTAATTCTGTACCACTCTGCTCTCTATGGCTTGATACCCTCATCTCTCTGATTACACATCTTTAGTAGAAACAACACAAAAAAACAATGCTACATTCTCAGCTCATTGGATTTGAAAACACATGCTATCAGGCCAAATATAAGTGACAGAATATTTGGAGACCAACTTACTGTGTTCTGCTAGGTTTTTATATTGTAGAGTGAATAGTTGTTGTATGATTAATAACTAAGCTGTTGAGAGGTACTATGCATCCATGTAAGTATCTTATTATTTATTAAATTTTTATAATTAGTTTATTTTATTGGGGATTTTCTAAGTATTTATCCTGTATTTGTTAGTCTACTAACAACTCTACTGCAGGACAGTTTACTTCTGTTTTGATGTTGTTTTTTTTCACTTATACATATGAATAATTATTTCTGTTTTTCATGTTGTTCCACTTCTGACTAGTTGACATTTTCTACACACTTAGTGCATCATCCCAAATCCACATGTGAGAAATACAATTGTAAGGGACCTGTTTTACAATGGTAGCACTTGTCTGACTCCAGAAAAGCAACCCCAAATTCAACAGTATTGGAAGATGAGACATTTTGGAAAGTGTGGAGGTAATAAAAGCGAAGAAAGGGAATTTGGCCCTTTTATCTTCCCATCTCTTCTTCCACATGGAGAGCAAGGATTTCTCCCTTCTAGAGGACTACCATATTAAAGATGCCATCTTGTCAACAGAGACTTAACCATCACTAGTAAACTCGATTTGAGGGTGCCATGATCTTGCACTTACCAGCCTCTAGGTTTCTGAGAGAAAAATGGCTACCTTAGAAATGAAAAGTCTGAAATACTTTGTTCCAGTTTGACAGAAGGACCATTTCAGGCCTCTTCCAAGTTGGGTCCAGGTTCCTTTATTTATCACCTTTCTTGACATGGTTCTTTGGAAAGTTCTCATGTTTAATTAGTCCAAATACTTCTCTTCTAAATGTTGCAAACATTTGAGGAATGTCTCTAGAGTTATCCTCAAAAATTAAGATAAAACCAGTTATGTACTAGAATTTTTATAACAATGGAAAGGGCATGAATCTCTGGTCTCTTGCATTATGAGCTGAAATTTCATCCTCAGCAGCTTCTATGCCTAAAGATCACAATTTCCCAAAACATAGAGACTAAGCTTTGTGTATTTGCTATCTTGGTTAGAGTTACTATTGCTGTGATGAAACACCATGGCCAAAGCCGCTTGGGGAGGGTTAGGGTTTATTTTGCTTACACTTGCATAATACTGTTCATTATTGAAGACAAGTAGGACAGGAACTCAAACAAGGCAGGAACCTGGAGGCAGAGGCTGACACAAAGGTCATGGAAGAGTGCTGCTTATTGCCTTGCTCTTCATGGTTTGCTCAGCCTGCTTTTTTTTTTTTAATAGAACCAATGACCACCAGCCCAAGGATGGCACCACCCACAATGGACTAGTGTCCCATGTAATCTTGAGTTTATGCACCTATCATAAGTCTATCACTAAAAATAATGCCTTAAATCTGAATCTTCTGAAAGGATCTTCTCAACTGAGGTTCACTCTTTTCAGTTATCTTTCGTTTGTGTCAAGTTGACATAAAACTAGCGAGCACATTTACTTAAAGACACCTGAATTAACTCCCCAAAATGTGCATGGAGTAAGTGAATGAATAACCACAGATGAAGAAAAGTTAGGAACAACCAACTCAGATATTGTCCCTACTCTAATTTCTATCACTGTGTATCATTGTTAAATATATTTATTTATCCCAGTGATCTTATTTATTAATATATTAGTTCTATAGGAACCTGCTGATTAATGAAGGCTTGTATAACAAGATCTCTATATTGCTTGATGACTTAACTTTACATAGCTATCATCCATGATATGGATCATACAGGTGTCTGTGCCAACTCACTGACTGTAGAAGGAAACTATTAGAACTTCATTTAAATGACAGAAAAGTAACAAAAGAACATGGACATTGTATGTACAATATGTTAAAATGTGCCACTTGTCTTTCCATCTAGGGATTTATAAGGATAAATGTGAAATATCACTGGCTAGTATATCTTAAACTGTATCCATTCCTGAGATACTTTATCAGTGTACAATATTGCCTTTCGACCAGTTGGTCTCTTCTGAGCTTGCATTGCTAAGAATCCTAGAGGTATAAGAACTCGAGGATCAGGAAAGCAGGATGAGGATGTTTAGGGAAGGATTTTAGGGTGGGGTGGGTGGTATATAAATCAGGATGTAGAAACAAAGTTTATGTAAGTACAAGAGAAACAAGAAAGATTGAGCATAATTCCCTCACGCTTTTGGAAGCACTCCTTTCTCTGGATCCTTCTGCCTACCATGAGTACAATGTCCTCTGATGCACACAACCTACAGTGTGTGCATCACACCCACTCAGCTAATGCCCTACTATCTAGATAGAATGGGTTAAAAATTCAACCACAAACCTTTTATTTACTGTTTTAAGATCATTGACTCTAAATCTAGCTTTACCTGAAACAGAGCTATATAGCTAAGTGATAAGAATTATGTTCTGTTCCAAAGCAGGTATCACATGGCAAAATATAATTCTAAACTTGATGTCATTTACACAAAATGCCAGAAGGAGCTTAATGAGAGTTCACAAATGACTTCAACTTTTTAGAAAGAGGCACAATGCAATGTTGTTGCTTCAATTTCAGTAGCTGAGAGAACAGTACTAGCAGCTTAGTCCAATGAAAGGAAATCATAATTTCTTTGCCAAATTACACCTAAGAACCAGTTGTTAGTTAGGCATTGTTAACAGGAAAAAACAAAAACAAAAGTTAATGGTGCAGGGTGAGTACCACAAGTATCTTTATGGGCAGAGTGTTGGACTGAAAATCACAAGTATTAATATTTATGCATATTAATACATAAAGACATATAAGTCAAGGCAAATAATGAAACTGTGAAACTCATATTTCTACAAAAGAAGACAAGAACGATGTCATTGATATTTTTCCTTCAACATTTAGCCTTCTAAAGAGACATGTATTAATTGAACATCAGAATTTCACTAAGGGATATTTAATAATTATCCACTTGTGTCTATTATATTTTAGATAGGTTTTGTTTTGTTTTTGTTTTTGGGGGGGTTTTCTTTTTGTTTTTTTGTTTGTTTGGATTTTTTTTTTGTTTTCTGGTGTTTGTTTGTTTGTTTGTTTGGTTTTGGTTTTTCGAGACAGGGTTTCGCTGTGTAGCCCTGGCTGTCCTGGAACTCACTTTGTAGACCAGGCTTTCCTTGAACTCAGAAATCTGCCTGCCTCTGCCTCCCAAGTGCTGGGATTAAAGGCGTGCGCCACCACCACCTGGCTTTTAGATAGTTTTTATTTTAAAATTGCCTTCTTTCTTCCAGGAAAAAAATGTCTGGTGGTGCAATTGTGATATAAATGTTATGAGAGAAACCAACTACTTTTTACTTGGACTTAAAGTCTATCATACAAGATGGAAGCCATGTCTGATACAGTCAGTGAGTCCAAGAATCTGTGGTTAGATAGGACATTGACTCCAGAGGAAAACCTACTACGATTATTCTGCTGAATGGACATAACAACACAATGACTGCTAATGACTTATTGTTAAACAGAGAATGCATAGCCATATCAAAATTTAGAGCCATACATAAGGGGCACAGTTCAGCTTCCATGAGATACGCTTGTTGCAGTTTATGACTATTAATACAGAAAATCACACATAGTTCAGAAAATAAAGACATTAGGGTGCTTTAAATGGTATAATCTATATCATATCATACCCTGCCTCTCAAGACTTAGGGATCTATGGGGAAGAATGGGTGGCAGGATTTTAAGAGCCAGAGAAAATGAATGACTTCAGGAAAAGAACGTATTCTAGACACAATGGAATAGATGTGTAAATGAACTCACAGTGGTGGGACATCATGGGTAAGACCCATGAAAACTCAAGACAAACAAAATCTTTGTGTGAAGGGGTGAGGTAGGCATAGAATCCATAGAATCCCATGCCTAGTTGAGGAGCAATTAACATTTTTCTGGCTTAGGGGAGAGAAAGCCAGTTTTCTTTAATGGTGTGACACTGGTACATCATTTACACTCCAGGACAGGCTCCACACCTAGGGAAATTTGGCCAAAAAAAAAAATGGGTTCAATAGGAGGGAGGGAGGGGGAGGGGAGGGAGAGAGAGAGAGAGAGAGAGAGAGAGAGAGAGAGAGAGAGAGAGAGGGGGGGGGAGGGAGAGAGAGAGAGAGGGAGAGAGAGAGAGAGAGAGAGGGAGGGAGGCAGAGAGAGAGAGAAGGAGGGAGAGAGAGATCACGAAAGGTGAGTAGAAAGATAGGGAATAGTATTACATTCACATAAAATGGTTATTAAAAATAGCTTCTTTTTCTTATTCTATATGTATGTAACAAGTGCTCTGTGACTCAGAATTGTAAATTAGCTTTAGAGAGTGGCCACACAAGATGAGAGAAATGAGGTTAGGCAGGACCTAACATTTCAGGGGTAAAAAGGGAAGGGACAGCCACTCCCTGGTAATAGTAACTGAAAAGGCATCCGAAAGAGTTTATCTCAGAAATGGAGAGTAGAATAGATGTTGCTAGAAGCTGAGAAAAGTGGGATTAAGCGATGATGGTTAATGAGAAGAGTGATGGTGTTGGATTCAAGAACTAGCATCTAATGTTCTTTAGCAAAGCAGAGAAACTGACCACCAGCAATCACATATTTCAAAAGTAAGGACTACCAACCAAAGTGAATTCTCTGTGTTTGAGATGATAGACAGGAGACTCACTCTGATCTGATTGATTTTTGATGTGTACCAACATTGAAACATCACAATGTGCAGGTATTGTGTCGTGTGCACGTCATCATGCTCCTATGAGCTTTAAGATCACTGTTGGCATACTTATGCTAGGATATTATACTGAGAATATTCTTAAAAAACAAAACACTCAAAGAATTGAGAATAAAATAGTAATGTTGAGGTCAGCCAGATGGCTTAACAGGAAATGCATTTTCAGTGCAGGCCTGACGACCTGAGTTGGATCCTTGACCTCAGGGTATATGAGAGATCCCACTTCTGATTGCTGTCCCCTGAAACCTGATGCACACTAAGACATTCATGGTCTTATAATGTATATATAATACCCACATATGATACTAATAAACTTAAAATAATGTATGTTTTGCTGCCTGCTCATCTCAGAAAAGAAGAGTCATTCTTAAGAGAATGAAACAGGGGTATGTTGTTCTTTTCCCCATACATACATAATCAGAGAATTAAATGAGTTTAATTTCAGAGTGATTTATAATACAATTTGAAAAGTTTTGTATTTCATAGTATATTGTAAACATTGTTCAGTGTCTATCTAGTAGACATTGATAATTTGGAAAATACTTAATTTTCAATAGTAAAGCAAATTATTGAGAAATAAAATGATACTATATTTTAGCATCTACACTAAGTCTAAAGTAATGAATAGTTGATTTTAATATATGTTATAATTATTTAAATTTTAAAGAAAGTATTTTTTTTCATTTACAATATATTTGAGAACCAATATCTATGATGGAGACTTGGTATTCTCAGTAAGACATTTTCCTTTCCTTTCCCTTTTACAACCTATTGACAAAACCTTTTAGTAAAAAAATGGACAAGTTAAAACAAGGTATATTAATAAGCTAAAAGATATGTATTATTTCATGACAATAACAAAATGAATATCAAGATCTAATTCTCCCCATTAGGCTATTAATATTCTAAATTATCCCAATTTTAAAATATGTCCCAGTCCTTGCATTCCTAAATTAATAATTTCATTCATGACATACTGTGTTCTAATGTAAAACTGGCTGAAATGCATTAGTGCTTTATTAAATATTCTGCTTAATGCTGGGTCTAAATGCTTGCCCTTTCTAATGAATCTCAAGTATGACATCACACTACAGAAAAAGGAGATTCATTAGTCACTCGGCTGTGAGTTGATGAACTTTACCCTTCCCATCCCCAAAGGAACAGCCATTTATCTTGACTGGAATTGAAACATTTGCCAGATACAAGTTTGCCTTTCCTACTTATAAGGATTCAGCCAGCTCTTCTACCTTAAAGCTCGCAGAACATTTGATGAAATGAAACCTGTGTAGCATTGTATAAGATCAAGGGATACACTTGTCAGCAGAGATTGCTCAAAGAAGACTCACAAAAAGGAGAAGTTTGTGTCTTTTTCTTCCAATCTTGAACTCCCTGAGGTTCATAAATATGCCAGTTTCCAAAAAGGTGATGCTTGCCCTGAGAGGATGATTGGTATCCCATGAACTTTATGGGTAGCACCCTTCAAACAGCAGGTCAGCAATCAGGGAGTCATGACTCTAAGCCAGGAAGGTTGATTTACTCCTTCATTTATAAATCGGTAAGTCTCCTGTTTGACAGTGGTGATAAAGAAGAGTACATTGGCCCCAGTAATCTACTTACTTGGATCTTCACAATCATTTGCTCAATTTTAAGAGAAAATATTCCCATATAACAACGCAATTCTTAGAGCTTTTTGCCAGGAACTCATATCCTTAAGAATGAGGATCTAAATTAGCAGTTCTCAAACTGTGGGTTGTTTTATCCTCTTCCTTTCTTCCTTCCTTCCTCTCTGTTTCTCTCTTTCTTTCTTCCATTTTTCCTCTCTCTCGCTTTCTTTCTTTGTTTTTCCTCTTCCTTCCTTTGTCACTCTTTCTGTCTCTTTCTTCCTTTCTCTCTGTCTCTCTCTGTCTCTCTCTCTGTCTCTCTGTCTGTCTGTCTCTCTTTTCTTGTCCTACCTGTAGATGATTCCTACTGAAAGAGTAAAATATTTATTTTCTCCTTTATTCTCCCCAAATGCAGACAACGTAAATATATGCAATTTCTGGGGAGACTGGCAGTCCTTTCATATCTACTTGGTCTGTTAGATGGGAATCCAATTTGAAGATATTTGATAAGGACTATGATCTGTCACCTGGGTGAGTGACACAAAGCACTTCTATTATAGCAGGCTGTGTTTCTGGTGAGTTACTTGTATACAATTTCTTAGAGTGTCAATTTTTTTTCTGTTTGTTTGCCCTTGGTGTTGTGAAATTTTAATGACTGCTAAAATTGCACTTGCAATATGAATATAAACTTTGTGAACCAAAACTTTCTTAATCCTTCTGTGCACCTCCAGTTTCTGCAACCTTGTTTGCTGAGCTGAAGATTCAATAAATTAGAATAGGGATACATAGAAAAAGACAAATTAACAAAGGAAAGTAACACTAATGAAGTCAGCAGGCAAGGCATGAAGAACTGCCAGGAAACAGTGAGTGTATGCATGAAAATACTTCCGAATGGAGAATAGAAGTTAACTGATGATGTAACAAGGGAAAGTGCATTCATGAGATGACATAGAAGGGAAAGAATGAACTTCCTGCTAAAATGGCTTGTTAAAATATCTCAGTAAATAAAATTAATGTTGTTACATAGGAAAGTTGGGATGTGGATCCAGGACCGAGGAAACTGTCCAGATGGTAAAATACTTGCTGTACAAGTATGAAGATCTGAACCATCCTAGGCAGCCATGTTAAAACAAAGGAAAGATGGATGTGGCCATGGGTGTGTGGTTTGTAATCACAGTGCTGAGACCATTGAGGAAGGTGGACTTCTGGCGCTCCTTGGCTACCCAACAAGCCTAATTAGCAAGTCCCATGTCCGATGAACAGACCCTGTCTCTAAAGAATGAAGTAGATGGTTTCTGAGGAACAACACCTCTGGCCTCCACATTCATACATATTCATGAGCATGCACACACACACACATATGTACCAACACACATACATTCAGACACACTTATACTAACACACAAGCAAAAATATTTAAATTTAATTATATTTCTCTGAAAATACCCCAAATATAGAACAATTATGTACCATTTTATATGAAAGACAAGAGATCTATGTCATTTAGAGACCATCAAAAATAAAATAAGTATATCTTCTTTACTTAGGCTATATACTTGCATGATAAATGAGCAAATGATATTGATATTAATTATAAATGTGGATGATAAAATAAGCAAACTTTATTTAAGATACCTTAAAAAAGATTTATTTATTTATTTATTTATTTATTTATTTATTTATCTAATATATGTGAATATACTGTCACTTTCTTCAGACACACCAGAAGAGGGCATCAGATCCCATTACAGATGGTCGTGAGCCACCATGTGGTTGCTGAGATTTGAACTCAGGACCTCTGGAAGAGCAGTCAGTGCTCTTAACTGCTGAGCCATCTCTCCAGCCCCTAATTTAAGGTAATTTATTAGCAGCATAGAAACTTGGTTTGAGTACTGGATTGGGATGATGTAAACAGATTATATATAATGCTTCCTAAAAACTGTCAATCAACAGTCACTCTGAAAACTCTAGGTGTCAATCAACAGCTACTCTTCAAGAAGCTTCAATCTTCACTGTTTACTGCAAAGTGAACCATGACCTCCAACTTAACTGGTTTTAATACTCTGGCCATTATAGTGTTGCCTGTGTCCATTCAGGAAATACATATTCACCAAGTGCCCATTGCGTGTCAGGAGTCGGATAAGAGAATAGAACAGAAAAATAAATTAAAGGCAAAATTCCATGCATTCTAGGAAGCTACTTATTAATTATTCCCTTTCTCTCTGTGGTTGTTTGCTCCTAGAGAGCAATGTAGAATTGAATGCTTCCTTGTATCCATGGCTTGTATCCATGTGGTGTGGCTCTGAATACAGCACAGATGGTCAATAATTTCCTTAAATAGACAAGTTTAAAAGGTGTCACAAGATTAATAGCTTGAGAAGATACACAGTACATTTTGCTGTTTTACAAGGACTGGGTTATCAAAATCCTTTGGGAAATACAGAGAAATATTTCTCTTAGAGATTCAGAATGTGCCTTAATATACAAAAATCCTGAAGAAAATTACTATGGAGAACTTACTAACGTTTCACAAACCTTTGACCTCACCTCCATTTTAGAAAGTAGACAACACCTGCTAAGATCATTTACTTCCTTAATGAGTAGATTGTTAAAAAAAATGACTTAAAAAACCCTCATGTTTCACACTGAATTCACAACCAAATGCCACTTGCTAAGTGGACAACAGAGTTTCTGAAAAGACCGTAAGGACCCACTTGCTACAATTAACATTGATACAAGAATGTGACATGTAATTGGATGTCTTTGTGGGTGAAAGGTAGGCTGTTGATCATTCCTTTTCACTCTGTGTTACTTATGGGCATGCATTCACACAAGGGAACAGTCATGGGTGATCCCATAGCTGGGTTGTTTTAAGTCCCTTGGTTCAACAGTTTGATCATCACCTTTTGGGCAAGTCTGTTTCACGATGGAAGGACACCACCTTTGTAGCATTGGACCATGTTCCCTGGTGCAGTCTTTAACTTAGCATAAATCAAGCAATTGCCAAGCAAAGAGGATTGAACACTTCTCAGATTACAACTGCAATACTGTAGATGTGAAAGAGGCTGGAATAGAGCAACGGTACATCATTACTAGGAAGGGTACACAAAGCCTTTCCAAAACCAACACTCAGTTATCTACAGCTTCTTTGAAGCAGCTATCTGGAACCAGAGTCAGCAAAACATTTTTCCAGCCAAGCCATCATTAGAATACACCTGCACTGTTAAAAGACGGTGTCCCTAAATGGCCCATTTTCTTCTCCCTCTCCACTTTGTACGCCAGATGTTTGGGCTTTTTGTTTGTTGAAGAGTATGTGGAGTTCCCATATGTCCTTTCCAAAAAAAATCATAGCTTTTAAAAATAAAGCTTTCTCCCCAAATGGCAGCAGGCCACAGATGAAGGCCAACATGTGCTAGAACTCAGGACAGCTGTTGTTATGATTACATTTTTATGATTTATTTGTGAAGTACTTGACAGGCACTGCTCTTAATGTCTCATTTCCATTGGAAGGAATGGCAGGGCAGTACCGTCTTCTTGGGTTCATTGCTGTTACTGTTAGTTTTGAGTGCTTGTGGAAGTTAAAAAATTATCTTCATGTGTGTCCTCTAACAATCGGACTTGGGGCTGTCTTTTGACTGTGTTGCCTCCCATTGGCTCCCCTTCCCTAGCTGGACTCCCAGGTTGGCTCTCAGTAGGAGAGGATATCCTTAGTCCTGCTAGGACTAGATGTCCCAGAGTGGGATGATGCCAATGGGGGTCCTTCTCCTTCTCTCCGGAGAAGGGAAGAGGATAATGGGGCAAGGGATTTGTAAGGGTTCGACTAGGAGAAGAGGAGGGAGGGGGCTGCAATTGGGATGTACAGTGAAGAATAAGGAAATTCTTGAAAATACTGACTTTTGTCAATGAGTCGGTGACAGAGCCAAATGCTTAACACACAAATCTCTCTTTATTCCCTTCCAAGCAGCTCAGGCCTGAGTTTCTACTTCTTACTCACCCTTTTCTATGACAGCTAAATGCATAGTGATATTTAAGACCCTACCTTACATAATCAAACGATACCTTGGGTTGACAAGTTGGCTGGATGGTCCAAGGACTCAGTGCCAAACTTGATGAGCTGAGTTTGATCTTAGGAAGCCACATGGTGAAAGAAGAGAACTGACTCCAGCAAGTACTCCTCTGATTTACTCCTGTATAGCACAGTGCACATGTGCATGTGCATACATGAGTGTATATGTGTGCGCTCACATTCGTGTGTGCACGTGCATGCGCAAACACACACACACACACACACACACACACACAAGATTTTTCTTTTGTTCCTGTTTCAAAAGTTTTCCTCTTTGAAAATCGCATCTCATTCCTTCAGAAGTCACACAGGATTTTTAGAAAGTAAGACTTATTCAAGTCTTTTGTACCCAAGTGCACAATTTTCTTTTTTCTTTTCTTTTTTTTTCGAGACAGGGTTTCTCTGTGTAGCCCTGGCTGTCCTGGAACTCACTCTGTAGACCAGACTGGCCTCGAACTCAGAAATTCGCCTGCCTCTGCCTCCCAAGTGCTGGGATTAAAGGTGTGTGCCACCACGCCCGGCTTCTTTTTTCTTTTTAATTTTATTTGTAATTCATTTTTTACACTCCATAGTCCATTCTCCGCCCCTCCCCATCCACCCTCTTACTGCTCCACATCCCCCATCTTCTCCCCACTTGACCCCATCTTTACGTGGATGCCCCTCCCCCCGCCCCACCTGACCTCTAAACTCGCTGGGGCCTCTTGAGGGTTAGGTGCATCATCTCTGAATAAACACAGACCCGGAAGTCCTCTACTGTATGTGTGTTGGGGCCTCATATCATCTGGGATCTTCAGGAAGTAAGATTTATTCTAGTCCTTTGTACCCAAGTGCACAACTTTTTTGAAATCCATGAGATACGTAATTTGAGACCCCTTGAAGATGCCTGAAGCATTAACAATTAATTAAATTGCTGGCATCACTATTCTTAAACTTTGGGGTTTTATTATTTAATTGGACAAGATAGCTTGAGTAGAGGCATTTCAACACTGTGACATTCAATTTGGTAATCTAAACAATTCATGTGTGGGTTTCAGCATCAAAACACTGGATAAAGGTTTGAGTATCAGACCAAGAGGGACAGAGAGAAAAGTATCAACTCTGTTGCAAGTCTTATGGTGCAGAGGCTCAATTCATGAATTATTTCTAGAACTTCTACTTAGTGTTTTTGGACTGTACTTGATGGTAGGCAACTGAAGCTGTAGAAGATGATGAAATCATGAATCATGGAGGACAGGACATGAGTAATACTTTTCAGCCCTGTAAACAACTGCAGTTATAACTTAGGAAGAAAAATCCCACTGGTAAAAAGAAAGGCCATCACCACCACCACCACCACATGTTACATAGCTACAGTGAGTTCACCAGCGTGAGAACTGGAGCTAACAGTCCCCATGGAGAGAGAGAGAGAGAGAGAGAGGTATTATAGTTTCTTTAATTCTTTTTTTTCTTTCCATTTTTTATTAGGTATTTAGCTCATTTACATTTCCAATGCTATACCAAAAGTCCCCCATACCCACCCACCCCCACTCCCCTACCCACCCACTCCCCCTTTTTGGCCCTGGCGTTCCCCTGTTCTGGGGCATATAAAGTTTGTGTGTCCAATGGGCCTCTCTTTCCAGTGATGGCCGACTAGGCCATCTTTTGATACATATGCAGCTAGAGTCAAGAGCTCCGGGGTACTGGTTAGTTCATAATGTTGATCCACCTATAGGGTTGCAGATCCCTTTAGCTCCTTGGGTACTTTCTCTAGCTCCTCCATTGGGAGCTCTGTGATCCATCCATTAGTTGACTGTGGGCATCCACTTCTGTGTTTGCTAGGCCCCGGCATAGTTTCTTTAATTCTATTCATGATAGTAACTCGCACGTCCTCAGAATTCCTTCTACTTTCCAACATTCAAAAAGGCAGCACACTCCTTCCCTGCCTTTGAAGAGCTTCCTGTGACATTGTTCACTTATAATTATGTCATGTTGCAGTGTACCGTGTCATTTTATGCTGCATGGTACCAATCTGGGACTTCGCTCATGAGGTGAATTATTTCCCTTGTTCAATTAGTTTGAATTTTCGAATCTGAGATTAGTTAATTAATCTTTGCTGACTTTCGCTCTCATCACAACTGAACCGTAGGAATCAAGATATCATAGAACCAGGAGCAGGCCTATCATGCTGCTGAGCGCTCATCCACAGATGGTGTTTTAGCAAACCTATAGTTGGCAGGAAGAGTTTTGAATTTTCTACTCTAAATTAATAGACTCGGCAACATGTCCAACTACTAAATTCATGTTACGATTAAATCGAAATTTATTTTCAATCTTTGTAAAAAGCTGTTTTTCTTTTTAGGCTTACTTTTGATGCTTTGAGACAGGGGCTTGCTATGTAACTTAGGCAAGCCTGGAACTCAGTAGAGCAACCAACTGGCATAAAGTGTACCCTGCTCCTCCTGCCCTTTCTTCCCAAGTGTTGGAATAACAGGTATGCACCAATATTATTAGATCATGCCTTTACCCCTGGTTCACTCTTTTAAATGCATCAGTTTTTATTATTTAATTTTAGGACATATTTATTATATGTGTATAAGTGTTTTAGTTGTATGTATGCATGTACACCACATGCAAAGCAATGCCTCCAGAGGACAGAGGAGGGCATCGGATGCTCTGGGACCAATGGTTCCATACCATTGGTCGGGAGGCACCACGTTAGTGCTAGGAACTGAATTTAGATCTCTAAGAGCGGTGAGTGCTGACTCATTTTTTTTCAGGCACCCTCCAACTCCCCTTTAAAAATTATCTTTATAATTACCATTGGCTTTTAAAAAGATTCCAATTCATGATCAGCAGAGCAACCATAGCGTAACAATACATGCTTTTAAAAGATCAAGAATTGTTCATTTACTTAAATAATTTAAAAAGTGTGCAGTAATTCAAATATATTTCAATCACCCTTCTGCCATAAGAGAATCTATGTACTATATTTTATATATTGTTAAAAAGAACTTTAATTTTGTAGAATTGTATAAATGACTTTCTTTCATCTGACTTCTAAAAGTTTCTGTGTGTGTGTGTGTGTGTGTGTGTGTGTACATGCATTTGTGTGCACTATGAGTGTTCAGGTGCCCATGGAAGCCAGATAGTGTTGATTACCCTAGAACCAGAATTTACAGGTTGGGATTGGGGTTGGGGTTGGGGTTGGGGTTGGGGTTGGGGTGGGATTTGAGGTTGGGGCTGGGGTGAGGTTAGGGTCTCTGTTCACAGCACCTGTCAATGAGCGCTATGCTAGGTGTATTACATTTTTTAATGTAGAATCCTCTGAATGTAGTCAGCCTAGGAGTATTTTATCCCATTTTATTGATGAAGAAACTGAAGCTAAGTGAAGCATCTCTGTTTGTCTAAATCATCAAGAGAGTGTGGAGCAAAGGCAGAGTTTGAATATAGTTTCAGTAAGTAAACAAATAAATAAATAGCATGTACAACTACATACATCTTTTTAGTGTACCAACTTCTAGGAATTGCAATTAAAATTGAGCTGCCTTGCCACGTGATTGCTGTGTTGGACATTTTCTTATGTTGAGAATGGCTGACTGTTTAGCTTCAGTTTAGTCACACACCTCTAACCACATTTCCCCTCACATTCCTGTCTGCTTTATGATAAGACCTAAGGTTGACACCAAAATGTCTCACCAATTGCCAGTAAGTGAGATGTGCTCTGACCAGCAAAATTCATTCAGCAGATTCCCCACCTACTCTCAAGGGGGACAGGAATGAGGTTCCTTCAAGGTTGCTGGTATTTACAGTTTCCCATTGTGTACCATTGTACACTTGCCCAAGCTAACAGCCACTCTCTAGGCAGCACCCCTGGCTTACTGTATATTAATAGAATATTGATATAGCGAAAAGTGCTGTTGTGGGATTCATCCTTTGGTAAATCCTCCACCGTCTGCAGTTTTACAGAGCCATTTAATTAGCGATTTTACAACCTCCTCTCTTCTCATTAAATTAATTAATAATTAAGTTCAAATATAGGCATCTTTAATGTCATAATTATATTTCAGTTTTATGGTCACTGGAGTTTAGCTCATTAGGGGAGGCACTCATAAACCACAGCCCTGTTTAGTGGCTGAAGGCCATCTATGCCACCAGGCTGATTTGAAGCACATCTATGCCACCAGGCTGATTTGAGTTGATGTTTTAATTTCTCTGCTTCTTGAGGGGGCATGGCCAGGTTGTGGAGAGAAATTTCAGTCTTTGTCCTCCGTGAGCATAAAATAACAATTGCAGCAGCAACATCAACAAATGGAATCTACAATAAGTACCCTCTGATCCTTCCAGTCCGCTGACTTCTCTGTCTCCCTTGACTATTTTTGTAACATCGGTCCTTACAGTGTGCTCTGATTGGATCAGATCTTTCCACCTTTGTGCTGCCAGGAAGCTCAGAGTAGCCAGGTCCAGAACTTGTGAGTGATGTCTTCTGATTGCCATCATGATTTACGAAGTCCGTAATGGCCTTTCACACGATATGGCAGGCTGTGCATTCCTTTAGACAGAGTGGATTTATTTCAGCCATTAGCACTGATTAAACCAGCTTAGTAGAAGAGGCAAAACAAAACTTGTCTTTGAAATTGTTCTTATTTAATTTTGCTCGCCCTCGCATAACCCAGGACAGTGCTAATTATTCCTTGATGGAGCTCATATTTCTAATGTAATTCATATGTAAATTCTAATTTCCTTCATCTGGATATGTTTGTGTTCCTTGTCTCCTTTCAGGCAGGAACACAAACAGAGAATTAGAACTGTTTAGAAATGGAAACTTCATGTTGCCTTTTCCTGGCCTGGCTTAGATTTGCTTGCTTCCTTGCTCCTAGGTTAGAACTTGATGATGTTACAAGGTTAAGCTTCAAGTCCGTAGTTCGAAGTGAAAATTAAAAAAAAAAAAAAAACTTAATGCTTTAAGGGGATTTGATTTCCAGAGTTGTGACTTGCATCCTCAAATGCTAGCAGAAGTTTGACCATCTAAACTTTCCCTCAAGTTTGCTCTGACAAAAAGATAAAAAGATAGTAACAACCTTCCTGGGCATAGTGATTAATGATTCTAATTCTGGCACTGGGGAAGTAGAGACAGGAACATAGCCACAAGTTAGAAGCCAATCTGGTCTATGAAGAGAATTCTAGGCCAGCCAAGGCAGTATAAGCAATGTTTTACCAGATAGATAGATAGATAGATAGATAGATAGATAGATAGATAGATAGATAGATAGACAGACAGATAATACATGCATGCATACATACATATGTACATACTTAGATACCTAGATAGATAGGTAGATAGTAGGTAGATGGTAGGTAGACAGATAGATAGATAAATAGATAGATAGATAGATAGATAGATAGATAGATAGATAGATAGATAATAGATTTTAAAATGGTGTTAAGCTAGAAAGATGGCTTAGTGGTTAAGAGCACTGACTGCTCTTCCAGAGGTCCTGATTTCAATTCCCAGCAACCACATGGTAGCTCACAATCACCTATAATGTAATCTGATGCCCTCTTCTGGTGTCTCTGAAGACAGCTATGGTGTATTAATATACATAAAATAAATAAATAATTCTAAAAAGAAAGGATGAAAGAAGAATCAATGAATGAATGAATGAAAGAGACAAAGGGTCACAATCTAGGTGGATTTTTATCATAAGAGTAGAGTAACAATCATTTCATTTAGCTTTATGGACAATTCAGGTGGCCATGAAGATACAAAGATAAAAAAAAAATCTCAGGTTCAAAATCACTCTATTTCAAATGAAATGGGAATGGCTAGCTTTGTTAATGACATCTTTGAAGACTCATGACCTAAACCACAAGTGAGCTAAATTCCAAAGCAGCTTGAACTGCTTTATGCAAGTCAAGCATATCATATCTGCTTGATACAAGGTCAAGAAAAGTCAAATTAATTAATTAAAACAAAACAACCAACCCAAAAACCCTATAGAACACCATAGCTAAAATCCATAGTACAGGAGCTGTTTGCTGTACAGCAAGGAGAAGGAACACAGGTAACAGATACTTCCTAAATGAAGAGAAGGACAGGAAAGGACAGGAAAGCTGAGGACTGGGCTGGGAAGGGTGGAGCCATGCTTTCTGTGACCCTGAGCCACCCAGAGCTGACATTTCAATCAAGTAGGCTTTTCCTCAATTCAGAGAAAAGGAGTGCCAGGTGCATGTGTGGGTGCAAATGTGTGTGTATTCTCCTTCTCTATGAGATTGGATGATATCTGCATACTGTGTCCCAACCAGAATCATCCTACTGAAGGGTAGCTTAGCCCTGCAATTAAGGGGGAAAAAAACTCAAATGGAAACCAAACATTACAAGGAAATAAAAAATCAAATCTCAAGAAGCTCTCCCTTCTGCTTTAATCATGTCCCCTGGATATTTTTTTAGGAGAAAGAAGTTAGCTTTTATGCTGTGCAGTCTTTCTTGTTACCTACCCATTAGATATGGCTCTGAGAGAGATATTTCACGTAAGACCAAGGAAGCTGTGATGCCACAGATAAATAAGAATTACAAATGGTCTGCCGGTCATAGGCAAAGGGTGCCTTGATTCCTCTTGACATCTGATCATATTTGTGCTGCAGTCAGAATCAGAAAGGACCTTTTCAGTCAAATCCCCCTCACATAGGCTGACTTTGTAATATCTAGGACATAATTACATTTGCATTAAATATGCACACGCATACGCACACATCATGCCAACATTACAGCTGTCCGAAACTATTTTCAATAATTGATTTGCCATTTAATTGAACAGCAGGACTGACTAACATAGCTCATTACTTTACTCATTAGTTAATTATCGAAGAAAGTAGGACAAGTCAATAAAATGAAGGCTGTAAATTCCAATACTAATTAGCACCATTTCCTTAGAGACATATTTAAGGCCAGATTGGCTACCTGAATGTCCTAAGACCTTGCAGATGAAGGAGAAGGATAGACACACATCAAAGTAGATGGAAAGGCAGCTGTGTAGACACCAAGCAGATCGGGACAGTGACTAATATCTCTGTTATCTGCACCGAAACACACAGTCGAGGTGGCAATGACTTTAAGAGAGAGGAAGAACCTTCATGCAAAGCATTTGAAAAAAGACTTGTAAAACAAAGTTACTTTCACTGTCGTTTGTTTTAGAAGAAAGTTTCTGTCTACTGCTTGCAATCCTGCAGATGGGGATTGTTGCATTGAATGATATTTATATAGACATTTATTGCAAGTGGATTCTATCCAAGAGAAGGAAGGCATTCTATGACAACAAGTGATTCTTTTTGACTTGCAAGAAAAAATATACATGCATGTTAATGTAGTCCACATTACCCACATGTGAGCAAGACTCATTTCTGCATAGTTTTAATGTAATGTAGAGTATGTCTATACATGCACCCATGTGCATGCAGGTATCCTTTTGGAGGGCTATCTAGCTTTTCACTACATAAAACAGGATTCAAAGCTCTCTGTGCTGTGACTGGTTATTTCCCCTCTGAAAAATCTTTCATCTGTTGGAATTCAGTAGTTTCTCATTAATAGAGCAGGAAGAGAAACACCTGCTATTGAGGAGTCGGAAAAAGGCAGAACATGATTTTTTCTTAAATAGTGTCTGCCGCAGAGCCTGCCATGACTCTATCTATCCTGGATAACATTTCCAGTCTTTCTGCCTGGACATGTGCTATCGGGATGCCCTGAATAATGGCCATGATATAAATCATTTAGACACAAAACCATCCCAGCCATAAATGTGGGTTGTTTGTTTGTTTGTTTAATGATCATAGGTTGGGTGATTTCCAAAATAAGCATGCCGTTAACCAAGCAGAGGATGAACTGATCTAGAGTTAGAAAGGCTGCCGAGATTTTGGGGGAGAGATGGACAATTAATCTTGCATTAACCTTGCTCACTTTGGCTTGCAGCCGCTCCAAGGTTGCTCATTTCCTTCATGCTGTGGTGTGGCCAGACCTAACGGAGTGTTCATTTTCACTCTGGTTTTGTACTTAATTAAATGAAGCTACCAAAAAGAAACTCCAGGGTTTGTACAGTCTGTGGCAATCTCCCAAGGTATGTGCTCACGGTAGATGTTGCTGTGGTTAATCTTAAAAATGAATAAATAACTAAATAACTAAGTAAAGGATGGATGCTAGATAGATGGCTCAGTAGTTAAGAGCACTTTCTCTGCAAATCACCTGGATTCAATTCCCAGCATCTACATCAGGTGGCTCGCAACCCTCTGTAACTCTAGGGGAGCCAGTGGTCTCTGTAGATACCAGACAGACACATGGTACACAGATATACATGTAGGCAAAACACCTATACACATAAAATAAGTATAAACACATCTTTTGAAAAATAATAATAACGAATTAAACTGAGCAGAAATATTTGCACTTTATTGTACACATGTAGCTAGCTAAAGTCAAGGTTGTATTTGAATTTTACATTCAACTAACTCTCAGAATTCTCTCTGCAATCATACACACTATGGTCATATCATACAGAGGAAGGCATCTCAGATTGCCAGGTCAAACTTTTTTGATTCATAAAAGGCAATAAGGGGCAGCCATAAAGAGGAAGCACCCTGCCACTTGAAACTCTTCAAGCCGGTTTTCAGGACAGCCATGGACACGACAAAATGTAAATTAAAAAAAAAAATTGAGAGCTTTTTGGAAAACCAAAAGTTTCTGGCTAATAATGGATCACGATTATCCAAAAATCCCACCTAGACCAGCATATCAGGAATTGCCCATTCCCCTAGCCTTTTGGGTGCATTAGAAAGATCCACATCCTGCTGGGCATCTGCCTCGTAGGTTGCTCTTCAAGAAGATTTCATGGGCTTTTTCTCCCTACCAGATCTGAAAAGCTGCCTTCCCCTCTGAGTTGTCTTTGTTTCCTGAGTCTCTAGCATGGGATCTGGTACTCATGGAGCGAAACACTGGGCTTGGCAAACACCGAGGGAGTGAATAAGTAAGGAAGCCCATGAAAAATACACCATATACGCCCACGACCCTATCAAAGAATAACAACTAAAAATGCTCTAAGAAGTAAAATGAAAAAAAAAAAGTTTTGAAACCTTCTGCTGTTATTTTTTATTTATTTATTTTTTATTAATCATTTTATTCGTTTACATTTCAAGTGATATCCCCTTTCTGGTTACCCCTCCACAAATTCCCCATCTCCTCCCTCCTCTCCTCCCTCCCCTCTGCCTCTATGAGGGTGCTCCTCCACCCACTCACTCACTCCTGCCTCACTGTTCTAGCATCCCCCATGCTGGGGCTTCAAGCCTCCCCAGGACCAAGAGCCTCCCCTCCCATTGATCTGTGATACCTAATATATCTGGATCCATGACTCCTTCCATGTATACTTTCTTTAAAATGATATAGATTTGAGGTTCCAGGGAATGGAGAAGTCTGGGGAGAGAGCATCTTCTTGGAGGCCAGGTGGGATGGAATAGGATGAGCAACTGTGTGTGGGGCTCAAGGGGGACAGTGAATGGAATGTAAATAAATAAAATAATTTAAAAATACCTGTGGTAACAATGTTTTATTAATTAACTATAGGTTTTGTCATACTTAATTTTTCAGGATTATATCTTTATATTGTAAATTATAATTCTTTAGCTATCTTCATGAATGTAAGATGCCTAGATTACAAAATTCTGAGGTTTATTATTAACAACAGATATATAAATGAATCTAGACAATTCTTTTGATGAATAACAAGTAAACTGGCATATAATTTAACAGTTTGGTTCGGTGTTAGTCTTAAGCCAGGATTTAAAAACCACAACAAAAAGGTTATAGGCACATTGAGCCAATATATTCTAAGAATTATGCAGAGAAATATTTTATCAGCAGTTTTTGAAAATTAGGCCTCAGGAGCTAATACATGAGATCAAAGATGTAAGCATAGACCGTGGGGGATGGGTTAATTAGTGACTCCTGGTTAAACAGCTTTCTTTAAATGTATAAGGAATTCTATTTATATGGAGAGAAACATTTTCTATATATATATAATTTCATTATATGTACATCATATGTACATATATGTATATATAATGAAATCCTCAAGAATTTAATCACTCAGAATAATTCTACACTCTTGCATAAACATTTGGAAACCATGTACATTCTAATAGCAAAACATGAAGCAACCCACATCTAATAAAATCAAGCCAAGAGTGCCATCCTCCTGTTGGGTGCAAATTCAGCCACAAGGTGTCATGGTATTTGAAAACAACACCTGAGGAAGAAGTGGGATAATCTAGACTTTAAATTTTAAATTTGATTTGAAAGCACAATATTGGTCTAGAATCCCTGAGAATAAAAATTACAGCATAGTCTACAGGCAGTCCTGGACCAAAGTGTGTTAAATTTGATTCTACCTTGTTATGGGGCAGACACTGAATATATGTATGTGTATATGTATATGTATATGTATGTGGCTTGCATTTATCGATTGGAAGAAAGTGCAGCCACGGCTGTCCTCCACTGCCACAAATCAGGCAGCTAAGTTTCTTCTTCCACTTGAGGAAATTCTGGGAACCTACACATCAGGAATGCAAGGGAGGAGCCTCACCCTGGGAAAACCACCTTCTTCATCTTGGAGTCTCATCGGCCATGTATGTATATACTTCCAATTGTGAACTCAGATGTGCTTTCCAGACTAGTGATACACCAGAAACACACGATTATTCCAATAAATCACTGTGTAAATCTAAAAGTGAACTCTTTTATAAAACTTGCTTTGAAAACTGTAAAACATAATCCAATTAAAAGTGAGAAAAGAATGAACCAATTGATGGTGTGGAACCAATGTCTGCCTGCTTATATGCATTCACTTAAGTAAATTCAATAATTTCCCCAGATAAGTTATGAATGTAATAGAAAAACTATCATACCAAATAAAAATTCATGGAGAATGACATTCAAAGATATGTAAAGGAAATTCATAATTTGATTACAGACATTTTCTTCTGTTGTTTTTGTGTAGCTGTATATCTAAGACTACTTTTATGAAAAGGAATACTTTTATAATATAAAAGTTACTAAAACTATAAGTATAAAACATATTTTCATATATCTAATTTTAATTGTTTCCTAAAATGTTCAGTTGTTTTGCCTTGGATTTTCAGCTTTCCCATTTGTATAAATTTGACTGTGGATTTTAATGTTAATTAATAAACTAAAGAAAAATTTTATGGCATCTGTCTTTTGCCAAAAAAATTTTAATTGTTACTATTTTCCTTTATAAAGCCTGAAAAAATACTCAATGCACAAAAATAATTGCATTTGAAATACATCTTCAGATTCTAAAAAGTAAAAACGAACAAACAGACAAACAAACAAACAAAAACAAAACTCTCTTCTTTAAATATTAACCTCTTACTGCCATGAATATTTTCTCTAGATTCTTTGTCCTCTGGAGAGGGCATGGACTTCTTTTTGATTTCATGGGAAAGGCTAAAGAAAAAGCTAAGTTAAATGAAAGTGTACGGAGAATAGGAAGCAGCTTTACCCTCTGTCATAAGGAACCTTTGCATTAGCGACAGTACTTCAATCTTAAGTTTCTTCGTGAGAAAATGCAGGTGATACGAAGTTTGCTTCAGCTCAAGGACAGAACCCAATGGCATTAGCTACATGCCTGTTGTTGTGAAGCTATCGTCAGTCTGAATCGCTGGAAATTCTTTACCATTTCCAGCAAGACCTCCCCAACCCACTTACCGATACGATTGATTTCATTTCCCGCTCTTCGGCCCCTGGAACACCTGGAGTGACCTTCCATCTCTATGAATTTTCTTAGGATCTGTAACTGCAGCTCAGAGTTACAGAACTTGCTTGGCCTATATGAAGACCATCATTGGATACCCAATGATGGAAAAGAAGGCAAGAGAAGAGGCGGGGGTGAGGGAAAAGGAGGGAAGGAAGGAGATTGGAGGAGAAGGGAAGTGAGGGAAATGGAGGGGAGGAGAAAGAGGGAGAGGAACTAACATTTTGCTTATTTTCTTATAGAATTTTCATTTAAGTAGACTGATACAGTGATTTTTTTTAAATAAAAAGTTATTTATTTCATATATGTGAGTAGACTGTCTCTGTCTTCAAACACACTAGAAGAGGGCATTGGATCCCATTACAGATAACTATGAGCCACCATGTGGATGCTGGGAATTAAACTCAGGACCCTGGTTAACCACTGAGCCATCTCTCCAGCAGATATAGTGATTTTGGCTTTGTATGAGGCTCATATCCCTAAGTCTTTTTTTTTTTCCTCTGTACATCTTTCATTGCACACACCAGGATTTTATTCTTTTTAAGGCATGGTAATATTCTACTGTATGTGAATAACACATTTTATTTTCCCATTCACTTTTTGATGGGCGCAGGGGTCATTTTTACTTTGTTAGTCTTTTGTGAATAACAATGCATTCAACGCTGACCTTCAAGTCTGCAAGCATCTGAATGATCCCTGTTTTCCGTTCTCTTAAATCCACCCCTAGATAGAGATGGAGGTCCGGAGTTACATGGTGTTTCTGTTAGCCTTTGAGGAACCTACTCCAATTGTTCCCATCTGTTTGATTTTATATTCTCACCATCAATCCAGTTCTCTTTTCCCTAACATCCCTAACTTTTGTTACTTTCCCATTATTGTCTTGTTTCAAATTAACTATCTAGGCCTCTGTGAAACTCACCACACTGAGGTCTTCTTCTGTGTAGCCCTTGGTAACTGATGGCACAGGTTAATCATATGTTAAAAGACATCGCTATATCTTATTTGGAGAAACATCTATCCAAATCATTCAATATTTTTTATCCTTTTCATAAGTTAGTAATCCTTCGTAGATTCTGGTTATTAAAACTATCAAGAACAAATATGCAAATATTTCCACCATTTTATAAGTTGACATCACTTCCTGAATAATATGATCTGATTACACAGTCAAATAATGTGTCAGTTTATTAACGTTATTTAATTTTTCATTTTGCAGAATCATATTTACAAGAATTACCCTCTTCTGAAATTAACGAATCTCTCCAGTTTCTTTGAACAGCTTCTTAGAATGTTGATGCCAGAGAGAGGGAGTAGAAAGATCAGAAACAGTCCATAGCCCCTATTGCCAAGTAGGAGAGAATCTCCGAAAAGCATAGACCCTCAAACAGAATTTTTTTTGACACAGGAGGTGATAAGCAATGCAGATGTCTGCAGCAAACAGCATGTAATCATCAAACTTGGGCATCATATTCAGGCAGGAATATGTGTGGAAAGTTGAAATGAGAAATAGAAGTCTTACTGTGCAATAGCTCATTAAACATGGTCAGACTCGCCAAACCTTGAGGTATTCTAGTTTGTCACATGTATGACTCCGTTACTAATTTCTATTCTAACCTTGCATTGAATAAGATAACAGATGTGGAAACATTTTGGGATTTTAAAGGTGCTATGCAAATTGAAAGCCTATTATTATTATGTGTTCTTGTGCATCGATTACTTGGCATCATAATAGGTAGTAATAACCATTAAGAGCATCATTAGAAATGCAGGCATGTGTGTGAGTTCATACACTGTCTCTGTGTACACAGAGCACCTGTATACTCTGGTCCATTAGTGTTTGCATTTATTTTGCTTTCCAAATAAGCTACAGATTTCTTATCTACTATACCTGACTCCATTGCTGGGCCTCATTCTCCCCAACCTCCTTAACTACTGGAAGGCTCATACATTTCCATTGCAAGTGGTGTAAAAGATTCATGCTGGAATTGTTCTGGTCGAGTTTGAGTGGTCCTCATTTAGAACTGGGCCCTCAGGCCTCAACAGCCTTTAATCAGCTGTAACTGGAGTGAAGCTGTCAGCTCCCGCTTGTTTGATGTCAGCTTTAGTGCCATTTAGAGCATCCCTGATAAATGGACAGCACAAATTTAACAGTCGACCTGTGAAAAAGGAAAGCCAGACATCTCTCAAGCACTGTAAGAAACCCTTTAGCCATGTCATGGAGACATTGTGGGTAGATATCTCAGGGTAGGTACAGTTTGCGTTGGAGAAACAAAAATAGATATATTTTTAAATAGCAACATATTGGTATATCTAAGGTTTTTATTTTTTTAATGGAGCAGAATATAGCAAAAAGAAAAGCAAAAAACATGGTTGAGAATCGTACATCCAAAGAGAAAGGATGGCACATGATGGGAGGCTTGCTTCGTTTCTAGCTTAACTTGCAAGAGGACAACTTTCCCATGCCATGTTCTCCAGTCACTTGCAAAGTTGGAAGTCCATGCTTGGCACTGAGAAACTTCTGCTGATAAGTTGAGCATCCCAAGGTGCTCTTATCCATTCCTCATCAACATGAAGCCAAGAAAACTCTAACACAAATTTGTGTTCTCGAACCTCAGCTCTCTCCTTAAGGAAATAGGGATAAAAATTTCAACCTCATTGAATCTTTGAGAGGAAGAAAAGAAGCCATGAGTATACCACATATAAGATGTTCTGTGAAAATACACAGAGTCAATGATGTAGGAGATAATTTGGTAGTGTCCTGGAAGGCTAACCAGAAATCTAAAAAGAGGTGATTTGGTTTTTCTAAGGACATTAGTTATACTACACATAGGCTTTGGTGAATGGCTTGAATGTAGTGTTCTTTACACATGTGTATTCACTTCCAGAATGGCCAAGTTCAGGCAAGCACATGTCTTTCTCAATTAAGTTCAGTCTGCTGTCTAGTTGGTTACCTCTTAGAATGAAAAGAGTGAATATTTTAAAATCTTTAGGGCTAAATCTTTTCTGAAATACATCTTATGCAATCCTATTTACATTAAATGAACTTTCTATGGTCAAATGATTTAGCTTATTAAATGTAGTACCACATAACCTCTCCAATAGAGAGCTTCAATATATTTTAGCTGAACTCCCGGAAGCTTAACAGCAAAAGCATCCAAAAAAACATGTTAGGGCTCTTCCCCATCCTAAAGTGTATATGTGCAGACCCTGAGATTTGCTGTGTATGGTGGAAGAGATCAGGCGAAATGCAATAGAAACATTTCAACCCTGGCTTTTTACTCAATCGCTCTGTGACCTTAGAGATTGCTAGGCAGCTGTTTCCACTTCTATTTCTATAAGTATAGACAACCATAGTGCTTTCAAAGATCTCCTCTTAATACAATGAGTATTTCAGCTAGCAAGAAAACTTGATATGGCAAATAACATTGTTGGTGATATAACTCCTACACTTTACTAAATTGTGGTTAATAATGAATACTCCACTTTGTCCTTTCTTCTTCTTTTCTTCCTCAAATCTTCTCTGTCCCACTTGCCTCTCTTCTTTCCCATTCTCTAGAGGGAAGGATGTTGCCCACCTTGTTCATTATTGACAAGAAGTGGACTAGACCCACGGTGATACACTGGTGAAAAGGAATGATGGCAGAGAACGTACTAGGCTGCTTTCTTTCCAAGGAGTATGTGTGTGATTATTTTATGAGATAGTTGAGAATTTCATACCATGGGTTTTGACTATATTCATCATCTTCTGTCAAAACCTATTTTTAATGATGGTTTTTAAATGCTTTAACCTACCTTTTAGCCCACCACCCACCAGAGGTAGTGGGTGGGAATGAAAAGATACAGGGGATGTGGACCTGTTTAGAAAGGCTCTTTGGATCAACTCCCATTTGTTTTGTCTGGAAATTGGCAGTTCAGCTCAGGTTAGCAGTGGTAGCTGCACCTACCTGCAAACATTTCATAGATGTACAGCAGTCCAGTTCAGTAGAGTTGGGGATAGCAAACACAAATCAGCAGTGGTGGCACTACCCAGCAGAGATAGTCAGGTCAGGCCTCAGCATCAGCTCAAGTCAGAAGGAGGGACCTGGAGATTCGCCAAGTTCTTGGGTGTGGTTCTCTCAGAGAGACCTACAAGCGTTGCACAGCCAACTCTATAAGCAAGCCAAACTCGGCCTCCCATCTGTCCATAGAGTCCTATTTACACCTTCCAAACATCACATATCCTCCACGGGCCTTGCCTCAGCATGTGTCTTGCTTTAGTAGTACTTGAGTCTATCTCAGCTGACATCACTCTACCAATCAGCCTGAGTCCTAAAAACCAGAAAGAAACTGCAGCACACCACTAAAAGTTTTTTTTGGGGGGGGGGTGGGGGGTGTGTCTGTTTCTCTCTGTGGAGTCCTGACAAACTATGCAATGTAATGGGGATGCTAACAACATGCAATGTTGTTAGCAAAGACTCCTTCATCACATGCTCTTTCACAAGCTTGCTCTGGCAGAACATGTCCTTTCTCCTCTTTCTGCTTCAGCTAAACATTCCTTCCCAAGTCTGCCTCAGTCTTTCGCCTGCGTCCACTTCATGAAAACACTCTTTCATGTCTTTGCCCCAGCAAAAACACCATCCAACACAAATGACTTTCCAAAGAACCCTTGTTTCCTCTTCAATCTTCTTTTATTCCTGTCAGATGTATTCCTTCTCCCCACCCATCCAGTTCTATATCCTCTTTTACTTCACCCATCAAATCCAATTGTGCTGCCCATATATTCATGCCTGTGTGGCCTTTCCGTGGAACATGGATGACCTACAAGTAACAGTGTGAAATCTTAGCTCTAAGATTCCTCTGGTTAAGACTGAGCAGACACTTAGACCGTACATCAGTGCGTGCTTTCTCTCCACTCATTGGAATATTCATTGATTCTAAGAATATTAATTGGAAATAATTAAAACGTAAGCATATGAAAATTGACAAATAGTGCTTTATTACACACAAAGATGGTTCTTCTTGAATCCAACATACTTATGTAGGAAATTCCTTCTCCTAAATATTTATTACAAAATAAAATACTAGAAATAAATGAAAAAGATGATAGTGAGAAACAAGAGACAATAGGAAGCCAAAGGAAGATTGATATGAGTCTAGTGATCTGGCAGGAAGTTGTCATTACCATTTGCTAGTTAGATGACTAAGTGTTCAAGCTTTCATTTGATATCTAGCAGACCTTGAGTAGGTAACAAATGTCAGCTATAACCACTGGGTTAGTCACTGTAGAAGTAGGTGAAGACCAATAATGGACAAGAAATGCCTGTGGTTTAAGAACCTCCCAGGCAAGGAGCAATGGACACACAAGTATTGAACATCCTTGACACACAAAGGGTGACTCAAGTGACCAGAACTGTACTCAGTCAATTCAATGATATTGTCATCTCTTATGTCAGAAAGAACAGGAGCTCAAAACCATGATACTGTGTAATTTTTTTTTTGATTGAAGATAAACATGAGTTTGCAGAATATAGAAGATATTAGGAAGAACGTTTAAAGAAGCAGGTTTGGGAATGTTTGGAGAAAACACTATTGAAATCAGAGAATTGTCATTATGGATTTGAATATTAATCTCAGAATCACACATACATACAAACTCAAACAGGCTTCATGCACAATGCTAATCTGTTGGCAACCAATAGATTCCAGAACCCAGGAACATTGTTTCAAATTGTGCTCACTGGTGAGCCTGCCATAATCTAATGGTAAATTTCATATTCAGGAGCACATTAACAGCCCTGGCTAAATTCTGTGGGTCACTAATAAAGACAAAGAGATTTGGGAGCATTTAGTAGCATGAGGAATAAAGAATTGGGGAGAGAGGGACCAAAATTTATAGGTGTATGTACAAATGAGAAATAACTAAATAAAAGAAAAATTGCCTTGATTTCCATAAAAAGTTGGTTTTTTTATTAATCTTGAGAAATATCTTGAAATATATTAGGTTTACGGTTTTCAATTTCATATTTCATTGATGCCAGTGTTATCTTCTTCTGTTTTAAAGTTGAGTGTGGCTATATGCAAATTAATGTGATTATATATAAAAGAATTTATATTCTTGATTTTTCCATTTCAAAGTTAGATTTGAGAAAAGTAAAATGTTTTTCCTATTATAAAAATACTGTTGACATGAAGGTTGGGGAGCATGTGTGGAACTTGGAAGAGTCTATCTAGCAAGCCATTGATTCTGTGACTAAACTGAGAAATCTTGAAGGTCTCCACTATTTTTGTGATTTAAAGTTCTTTGCCAGGCCACTGGCCATCACTGTAACCCAATGTCAAATTCTGAGGATGGAAATGAAATCCGTTTACCTTGTAATTTCAGAAGCTTTAAGTTTGCAGCGAGGTGGACTCCATGGGTTTAGCTTCTAGTGAGAGAGTTCTTCACCTTTTCTCACCAACATTAGAGTAGGGACATGAGGGAGAATGAGAACCAGCATGGTTAAACAGAGTTAGCTAGTCTGGGCAGGAACTACCCTGTTATCAACTACCTTGGCCCTTTCAATTAGATGGGAGGATGAAAATCCCAAGAAGGTTCAAAGGACATAAATACCTTCCAGTAGGTCACATCTCTTAAAAGATCTATCACTTAATATCAACCCACTGGAGACAAAGTCTCTAGTACATGAACCCTTGGAGAAAAGATGAAATTATATTTAAACCACAGCAGCTGCATACATGAGGAGGCTTCATCATACCTACAACCATATTTGATTGACATTCCAGCAGACATACATTTGTCATGCTGTACTCTTTTTTGAAATCATTTTCAATATCCCAGGTACACTTCCTTTCCAGCCTTACTACTCATGTTCATTGCCTCTAACTCCAGTCCTTGTCAGAAGCTGAAGAAACAGCAATTCTTACAGAAGACAAAATATGCCATTAACCAGAAAGTTCCAGCCTCCCAAATCTATAGAACTAAGGGGGCAAAGCCTACTAATGCTGATGGGCATGAGTAATGATCCATGACACACAGACTTACCTTAGAGCCCAAGAAATAAAAATACTTGTACCCATTTATCAATACTTGCAGTGGATTCATGATGGGAGGATTAATAAATATCTTAGTCTTATTTCCAGTTGTTGTGACAAAGATATGGATAAACATAACTAAGAGGAAAAGGGCTTTGTTTTGGTTTGCAATTCCAGGTTACAGTTCATCATTGCAAGGAAATCAAGGCAGCAGTAACTTGAAAGCAACTACTGGTATTATATCCACAGTAAAAAGCAGAAAAGAGTAAATTAATGTATTCAGGCATGTGTTCAGCTGCTTTGTCCACTCTTGCATAGTTAGGATTCATTGCATTGGGGATGGTGCCACTCATAGTGGGAATGCCTTTGAGTCTTAATTCATTCAATTAAGATAGTCCCCCCATAAAGATATGCCCACAGACCAATATTTTCTATACATTAACTCAAAAAAAAAAAAAAAACCTCTCTAGCTGATGATTCCAGGCTCTGTTGACAAAGCTTTAATGTTGGCCATTAGAGTATATGTCTATACTTGTTATCAACTACCTTGCCCCCTTCTGTCAGAAGAGTGAATGAGAATCCCAAGAAGGCCCAAATAAAAGAAAAATGGGACCCGAAAATATATCTCTGAAAGGGTAGAGTTCCTGAAAGAGCAATTCTAGGCATTTTATTCCCAGTTAAAAATCTAAAGATTCCTTTTACTCTTTGGTAAGACCAAGGGAAGATTCCTAGAAAGAAAGAACACTGAACCATGTACTTCTGCTTTGTACTCAATGGGAAGTTCTAGGTATTTTGTTCATACAGTCAGTCTGAACAAGAAGACAGTGTTCTCCTTATTTCAAGTCTGAGAAACTAAAGGTTCAGGATGCTTCAACACACTCCAAAATCGTAGAGACAAGAAGAGCAGACAACGCAATCAGTTCTGCAAGCTCACATCAAATTTCCTAAACCCCTACCCAGTTTGATTTAGGGGAAAAGTCATTTGTGTTTGGCAGTATTGTACTGGTTTAAAGATAATTTTCTATAACCATTACATTAAACATTCATGTTTAGTACTTTTCCCAGCTGTGAAAATATTGTCAATGTTATAGTTCTATTTAGTCCACTTAAATGCCACACCTTGTAAAATAGACTTTTGTTTCTTTGTTCCTTGTTTTTAAGAGAGAACGTATTTATTAGCCTTCCCATCATTTTAGGTTCTTACATCTCCAAATTTTTGAGTGACATTCTGAAAAAAAAACAAAACAAAACAAACAAACAAACAAACAAACAAACAAACAAACAAAAACCCTTGGTAGTGCTGTGGATAGAACCAAGGAACTTAACTATGGTAGTCACGGAGGGTCTGGTTGTGTTAATGCAGGAGATCCTAGACAGTATCTCTAACACTGTCAAATAAGTAAATGGCAAGATAATAAACTGTGTTGTAGTGGTTTTTAAATATGACTTATGGGCTGTGTAACTAAGGGCAAAGGCTGCTTATCCAGAGAACCCGGGTTCCATTTCAAGCTTAGAACAATCTGTAACTCCAGTCCCACTCAGGGGGTCTGACACCCTCTTTTGTACTCTGGTGGTACTGCATGTAGGTGCCACATAGGCACATATGCAGACAGAACACTGCTACACATAACATAAAAAAATTAAATATGATTTATAAAAACACTGATCTATTGATACAGGTTCTGAAAATTAAAAAAAATATATATATTTTCCTATACATCAAAGATTCCTTTTTTCTTTTTAAAATTATTTTCTTCATTTAAATTTCAAATGCTATCCTCAAAGCTCCCTATACCCTCCCCCCACCATGCTCCCCAACCCACCCACTCCCGCTTCCTGGCCCTGGCATTCCCCTGTATTGGGGCATATGATCTTCTCAAGACCAAGGGCCTCTCCAACCATTGATGGCCGACTAGGCCATCCTCTGCTACATATGCAACCAGAGACACAGATTCTTAACATTCTTCCAATCACATCTACCCTTCATCCAAGAAAGTTTTTCATGACCTTGAGTGTGTACAGATACATAATATAATAGATGATACATAATATGATAGATGTACAAAAATATCTACTTAAAATAGATGAAAAAACAAATTGTTTTAAAATTTTTATTCTTGAAATTTTTATGTGTATGTGTGTGTGTGCTCACACCTTCATTTGTGTGTGCACGTGTGTGTGTGTGTGTGTGTGTACCATGTGCTACTGTGGGTTTCCATAGAGACCAGAAAAGAGTGTCAGACCCCTGGGAGCTGGAGTTCCAGGCAATTGTAACCTGTTAGATCTGGATTCTGGGAACTTAGCTTCAGTTCTCTGGAGGAGCAGGAAGCACTTCTAACTTCCACATAGCTTCTTCAAACCCAGAAATTTATTTTAAAATAATTTATATATATATGTTAAATAGATAAACTTTTTTTAAATATAATTTATAGGGCTAAAGAGATGGCTGGTCTTCCAAAGGACCCAGGGTCACATAAATATAAGCCAAACCATGATAATGAATCTAGGTGACTTCAGGATTTCTATCTCTCAGTAGAAAACTGGGGTTTTATCTGTTGGAACAAGTAGCACTGTGGAAATTTAAAAAACAAAAATCATCACTTTGAGTTTACTGGTTCACTCTTCCTTCCTTCCTTCCTTCCTTCCTTCCTTCCTTCCTTCCTTCCTTCCTTCCTTCCTTCCTTCCTTCCTTCCTTCCTCTGGTTGGTTTGTTTTGTCTGAGTTTTGCTTGGTCTCAACTTCTTCTCAAATCTGAGTACCATCTATTTTTCTGGAGAAACCTACTCCCTCTCTATCTTCTCTTTGTCATGGATTATGGTCCTTTGGCTCTTGGTTTCCTGGGCAGCCTGAGCTTGTTATCAACTACCTTGGCCCTTTCAGTTAGATGGGAGGATGGGAATCCCAAGAAGGTCCAAAGGACATAAGTACTTTCCAGTAGGTCACATCTCTTAAAAGACTGTGGATATAATATCAGTAGTTGCTTTCAAGTTATTGCTGCCTTGATTGCCTTGCAACGATGAGCTGTAACTTGGAAATGCAAACCAAAACAAAGCCCTTTTCCTCTTAGCTACGTTTATCCATATCTTTGTCACAACAACTGGCTGCCTCAGTCATGTTCATCCAGGCATTGGTTAGCTGTCCTTACACCGAGGCTCTCTGCCTGACTTCCCAGCACATCCTCTCCTTGGCCCCCATGCTAAGATTGTAATGTAGGAGGAAGAATTAAGTATGTGAAGAATAAAGACCTGCCTGAACCAACTTCCTTTTTCATTCAGATGCCCTTAAGTAGCATATGATTTGACAGTTGTTCACTATCTTCATGTATGTTACCTGGCTTCAATAATTGATCTGTTACTTCTTTACTATACTCTAAGGCAAAAAATTTTTAAGACAACATATTTCACCATCGATTTGATGTTTAGTTATTAAAAGGAAATAGTTATTACACATATTTCATATGTATAACTGTAGTAAAATCTACGTGTCCCAGGGCTGGATATTTCTGCTTTCTATGTTCTCGTTCCATAACTTATTATAAGATCCTAGATAACTATCTTTAAGGAAAGATTTGAGACATGGTCTCACATGCTTGCGGCTAGCCTCAGTGTCACTATGTACCTGATAATAAGCTTGCATATCTGACCCTCCTGCCCATATATCCTGAGTGCTGGGATTGCAGGCTGAAGCAGCATGTGATGCTTACACACTGCTGGGTATCAAACCCAGGGCTTCCTGGATGATAGGCAAGCACTTAACCATTATATTCGCAACCTTGGTTTTTAACTTGTAAAATGGGAATAACCAAGATGCTCACAAAATTACTATACTGTATAAGTGTAAAAAGGCATAAAATACCTAGTATAAACTATTCTTGCCACTTGGCTTATGGCATGGCAGGTGACATTACTCTGCCTGTATACAGCCATTGCAGTCCACATTAGCATTGACTTGTAATATGAGAAAGATAGTGCCATGGGCGGGTTTATATATTGTCATTTGTATTTGTATCTATATTTACATCTATCTATAATCTATGTGTATACATAAATTTGTGGAGGATACATATAATATACATTCTTAAAATATTCATTCATTAAAATTCCATATCATTGTACTTCACACTGGATCTCATTTTATTTTTAAACCACTCACTGAATAGTCTACTTTAAAACCATGTTTTAGTTAAATTATTATAGAACTATTAATATTATAATCACATTGTCTTCGTGGAATATCTTATTAAATGATCATTCATAAATAAAACTTAGATTTAGAGGTAAACTTTGGGATGAAGAGATACTTAAGGAATATGTTCTGAAGGACTTTGTTCTATGACTGATATTATTTGAAATGTCTTTGATTAATCAAGAAAAGGATGAAAAATACATTTTAAGAGATTGTTACATGCTATCATAGATAATATCAAGAAAGGTGTTACTTTTTTCTTATAGAATATTCACATAGAATTTTCAGAAGTTGGAAAAAAAGTTACAGAAGGTTTATTGTTGATAGAAAATGTTAACATGGAACATGACGTTAATTCATCATGGACTGTGTGACATGAGAAGTCTTCATGCTATACCTGGGGAAGAACTGCATTCTTCAAAATGTGTTATAACTTGTTCCTCAGAAGTCATTCTGTACGAACAGTCTCTCAGAAAGAATGCAGCTTTGACAAGATATCAACCAGAGGATTGTGGGAATATTAGAAATGGCAAATTGGTAGTTAGTGTGTTATATAAGCACAGGACAGAAAGCAAACATTATCATATCTGCATTAGGATATTAAATAAAGCCCCAAATGTTGAAAGTGTATGTCAGTGTATCCAAATATGCAAATTTACTTCCTATGAACAGAAGCCCAGTGCTGTATGGCCTCCATTCCGCCATCAGAATGTAGGAAACAGTGTGCTCAACTCACCGTGCAGTGTCTGAAGCTTTGCTTTCTTTGTAGTTGTTTGTGTTTGTAGAACATAAAATGAAAGCAGGCATAAGTATGAAATCATGATAACTTTAAATTTTGCTTTGTTAGCTGTTAGTATGTACAATTTGAAGTATAATAAGCCTAAGAATAAATAATGATTATGGATGTATAATGGAATGAAAGCTAGACCTTGCCACAGGATTTTCCCTATCTAATTACACTAGTGCAGAGGAGGTCTGTGATTGGACAGGGAAAAGGGAGGCAGAGCTGAGAGTTACAGAGAGAGAGAGAGAGAGAGAGAGAGAGAGAGAGAGAGAGAGAGAGAGAGAGACTCACAAGAGGGAGAAGGGAGAGAGAGAGAGAGTCTCATGAGAGGGAGAAGAAAGATGGCTGCAGACGTGAACCTGCATGGCATTTACCAGTCACAAGTAGTGTAGTTGTGGTATCATAAGGTTAGATTGATTGGGATAAAGTTTTTATCATTACCAATTGGCTCCAAAATTACTGAATGGGCATCTTGTAAATTGTGATGTTATTGATGCATAAATCTGATTGGTTGATTAAGCTTTAAGATTCTTGATTTTCCTGGGTAACTGGGGGGCTAGCTAAATGGCGTGAGGAGTACGGGAGCCTGGTCTGGCCCCGCAGAAAGCTGGCAGGTTCATTTTTAAATATTTTCCGCAACAAGGTCTAGTGATAAAAACCTTTCCATTTAAAGAATATCACTCACTTAATGCTAGAGAGATGGCTCAGGGGTTAAAAGCACTTGCTATTCACGCTTTGGAGAATGGGAGCCGGTTTTGGTGCCTGGCTCAGTTCTCTTTGTAACTCTACTTTTGGGTGCTCTGACTTCAGGAATCTCTTCAGGTACCACATGCATATGGTACACACACACATATATCATAGTTTTATAAAATGTAACTGTCCCCAGATTATGTTACGTTCTGCTACCAACATCTTGGCTAGTACCCAGGTCTTTCAAAACACAGATATATAATAAACACTTACAGATGTGTTTTTTTTTTAAATTAAAGATTTCATTTCTTGATTCTAAATATTAAAATAGGATCGCAGCACAAATCTAAGACTGGTTTACACAAAACTATACAACTTATAACTTATACCACTAAAGTAAAATACTCCAACCACTAGAAGTTGGTGTAAGCTTTTATATGTGTCTATTAAATTCTCTTCTTGTCTGATGTCTTACTTGGCAATTTTTCAAAACTAATTTGAATACTACCATAAAGTAAGAATTATGGTGAGCTCCTTATTTGCTTATGTGTGTATATGTTTGTGTGTGTGTGTCTGTGTGTGCATATGTTTGTGTGTGTCTGTGTGTCTGTGTCTGTGTGTGTGTGTGTGTGCATGAGAGAGAGAGAGAACAAGACAGAGACACAGAAACACAGAGAGAGAGACAGAGACAGAGATGGTATGGGTGATGTATATGTAGGAGGTGGTGAGCACTTGCATATATGTGACTGTGTGAGCACACAATCTGGATCCCAGAAGAGGACATTGCAGATTCTTCTGTATCACTGCTCTTACTCCTTTAGCACAGCATCTTTCCATGAACTGAAGTTCACATTTTCCAAAAGGCTGGCAGTCAGCAATCCCAGCAATCCCACTGTCTCTGTTCCCCAGATAACACCAAGACTGTAGGTACCCTTGAGGCCACACCAGATATGTTATGTCAGTGTGGGGAGCTGAACTGACGTCCTCAGGATTGTGCCCCAAGTGCTCTTGTTTTTTAATTTTATTTTATGTATGTTTTTAATTGAAAATAGATTGTTTTATCATACAATATATTCTTTTATGTTTTTTTCTCCCTTTACTCTTCCTTGTTCTTCCCCACCTCCCATCTGGGATCCATTCCCTTTCTGTCTCTCATTATAAATGAATAAACTTCTAAGATAGAACAACCATGCACAATGAAATAAAGTATATGATATAACAAAACCCATCATATTGAGGCTGGTCCAAGCTACCCAACAGAAGCAAAAGAGCCATAAGGGTGGGCTCAAGACCTACTCCTTCACACACTCAGGAGTCCTATATAAATGCTAGGCTGAAAGCTATAATATATATTCAGAGGACTTGGTGCAGAAACACATCAGCCCCTCGTTTGCTGCAGACCCACATCAGCCCCTCGTTTGCTGCTTTCATGAACTTTGCTGAGTTGTTTTAGAGGGACTTGTTCTCCTGGTGTTTTCTGTTCTCTCTCTCTCTCTCTCTCTCTCTCTCTCTCTCTCTCTCTCTCTCTCCCTCCCTCCCTCTCCCTCCCTCCCTCCCTCCCTCCCTCCTCTTCTGCAGTGTTCCTTGAGCTCTGGCGGGAGATGTTGGATGTAGGCATCCAATTTAGAACTGTGTGCTCCAAGGACACTTTGTCCATGCATAATGTCTGGCTATGGATTTATGCATCTGTTCCCATCTGCTTCAGGAGGAAGCTTCTCTGACAGTAACTGAATAAGTGACTAATGGGTAAGTATAGCAGAATATCATTAGGATTCATTTTATTGATAGTTTTTTTTTTCCAGACCAATAGTGTTTGGGTCTCCAGGTTATCTAGTCTCTGCATCTGGATCACCCAACCACTGGACTATCTGTCTAACCTGTAAACTTCTGGATTTCCTATGGAAATGTTCATCTTCTGCGATGGCAAATGAAACCCACACTGACCATTATCATGGTCTTCAGACATCTGGTTAAAGTAGATTTGCCATGTTTTCTATCAGAGAGTGCCAACAACGTAATCAGCAGAGTCTCACTCTAGAAAAGAAAACCCAGCCCACTAACCTGAGGAGGCTATCCTTCAAGATGAGGTGAAATAATACAAGAAGCTCAACTTGCTAGTTTCAACTTTGGATCCTTATTCTAACTTCTTAATGGAAATTCATGTATAAAAATTCATTGTTTACCTGGGGAAAATTACACAGAATTTCCTGTATTATAAATTACTTGAGTCTAATTTATAAAGTATTCAGAATCATAGAGCATGAATCTTTCGGTAAAGATTGAAAAATGTTTTAATAACGCATGAAGACATTATGCTTTGGTAATGTCACTGGAAATCAAAGAGTGTGTTAAATATGCACACCATAGAGAAATATCATAGTTTATCATTCCAATTTTTATTTCTGCATATTCAAACAATCCTATGAAATTCGGGATTAAAAACGTCTCATTCTTTATTCCAACCTTCTTCTAAACAACTCTATGTGAACTATGAAGGAAAAAAAATGTAATCTCTTGCTCACTCCATGTTAGAATGATCGCTACGGAGAGCATTTCCCACTGAAGTTGCTTTCCAGGAAGAGTAGACTTCAGAGGAGACTGGCCGACCCTAAAGCTTGTAGGGAAGTTATAGATGGCAGAGGGAACCTTTGGTATTCAACTCAGTTCTGTTTCATTCTGAAAAGGGAATATTTTATTCTGTTCTGAAAACATTTCCTTCTAGAAATATTTAAATTTTAGTCCCAAGTCCCCAACCCAAACTGAGAAAAGAAATGTATACAGTCTATTTGGGTAGCTTCGCATTTTGAGAAAATTGGCAACCACAAATAAACAAACCAAACCAAAACAACAGCAAAACCAAACCCCATGCACGGGTAAAACCATAACTGAGGTTAGTTCATTCATAAGCTGACAAAGAGATTCAAATACCATGCAGAGATAGAAGTCAAGCTCAGAGCCTTTAAAGATTAGAAAGAGATAGTGCAGCTAACGCAGAAAGGAAAGACAATGTCAAGGAGAACGGCTGGGGAAAAAGAGAGAAAGAGAAAAGGGGGTTCACGATGGGCATGCCAGAAAGAAAGAGACATCCTTGGTCAGGGTGTGGGGTGCTCCACGGCATGGTTGGTGAGACCTGGCTGCGCTGGATAGAGCAGGAGAGATCACAATCCTCTATGTATGGCCACAGCGCTTTGGACAGGCAGGCAAGACCCATCCCGGGAAGGCAGTGCCCACACACTGGCTGCTCTTGAGCCAAAGGCATTTTAAGTTCTGATAGTTTTACTTTGACAAGGGAAAAATTCAGTAACTGGATCACTCACACATGTTTTCATAAAACATGCGAGTGTTCTGAAAAGAAATCAAATGTTAAATAATCCAGGAGAAATTTATTTATTTATTTTTTATCACAAAGCATCATCCTCTGTGTTTCTTGAAACTTTTAAAGGCATCAGTCTTGGCAGACAGGGCTGCTTGTGGAAAAGGGAGAATGGTGAGGTTAGAGCTGTTACCATTGCAAAATGACCTGATAAATTAATTATTCAGATAATGGCAGAAATTCTATAACTTGACGTGTTCGTTTTATGTACGTTATCAGTTTAACATTTACAGGAGCTGTGGAACATTGGTGATTCTTTCTGAAGGTAGGCTTTTGCTCCATCATTTGGATCTCTGTCCCTCTGTTTCTGTCTCTGTCTCTGCCTGTCTGTCTGTCTCTTTCTGTCTCTGTCTGTCTGCCTGTCTGTCTCTCTCTCTCTCTCATATATATATAATATATATATATTACCTTCATAGCTAGGCAAAAAGTCATGGTGAAATAGAGAATGACTATATCTGATAAGCAAGCTTGATACAGATAAGGTTTCACACCCACAACCTGTCGAGAGCGTGTCAGTTAGAAGTATGGTTCGTTTACTCTCAATGAGAACTTGAAAACGATGCTAGGCTGTGATATTATACAGATGACAGGTATTAGCAGTTTTAGAGAAGACTGAATACTAATAAATAAATGTGGGGAAAATCCTCATCTTCAATGATTAAAAACTATGTTAGAATATGTGTAAATAATACATATGAATATATACATAAGCTCTGGCAATGTTTAAACGTTTTTGTAAATGGATTTCTGCTTGTTAGTAATTAATATGTAGCATTCCTAGTTGTTTAAAATATAAAGTACATATAAAATATCATTTTAAGTTTCTGGTTGTCAAAATAGCCTTTATTTTTCATTCATGATGCTACCATTTACCAAAATGCATTAATTTCAGTAGCTATACATCATGTTTTTGACACAGAAACACTTTTTGCTGATAGTTTTATTTGTTATTATACAACGAATAATGTCCAGAGAAAATGTGTTCTAAATATGACGAACACTTTTCCACTTTTCTATTACATCAAGAAGCTAAGACAGTTTTTCACAAGGATGTTTTCCATGTCAGATATCTGAATTTTCAGGAAAATAGGCTTTTCAGGACCATTGGAAGCAGTTTCCGTTTACTTGTGTTGGTCACAACTCAAGCTGCGAGGAGCCTTGTAACTTTGGTGCAATTTCCATAAACCAATTAACTATGGGTGTTTATCTGTTCGCCAGAATGAGCAGGGCTATAGAGGTGGACGAAGAGGCACCCACTTAGAGATGGACGGGAGCTGGGTTAACAGGCAGACAGATTTGTAGGCACAGACCCACCCATTCTTGCCCATAATGAGCAGAGTCCGGCAGCTTTAATTCATGTGTTTTGAGCTTTTTGTCTTCCGCGCCACAAAAGGGAATACAGGACCCTGTTAGGGGAGGGTTAGATTAGTCCTACATGGTCAATGGAAACAATGCTGACATGTTACTTGATCAAAAAGATGTTTTCACACTGTGTCTCTTAGATGGTCCCAGGGGACAACTTTCTTTCTCTTTCCTCCTCTGTCTGTCTGTCGGTCTGTCTGTCTGTCTGTCTCTCTCTCTTTTTAATTACCAAGCATGACATTCATGGTTATTTCTTCTTTCCACCCAGTTGACTACAAAGGGGCTGGTTCTTGGGCCCCTTGTTGGTCAGGCCTGGGGGAGGGAGTGACAGAAGGCTGACCTTATTTACCTTAGCGGCGTCCCGTGTAATCTGGTTAATCGTGTGGCTAATGGGAGGACTCCGTGGATCCCCACACACTGCGCGCCACAATGAGGGCTCATTCATAGGTAATACAATAGAGTGTTTAAGTCATTCCACGCTTTGTGGAGAAGATTGGCTTTCTTTGTGTGCCTGCTCCCCCGAAGCCTTTGCCCCTCCTCCTCTTTCAGACAGGCATATGTTCTGGCTCCTGTCTACTGCAGCTGGACAAGGAAAAGGCAGGCTTCTTTCTTTTCTCTCTCTCTTTTTTTTTTCAGTCAATGAATTGATTACTACGTGTGAAATGGGACTGAAATAGCTCCCACCCCTGGCTGACGGATGCATAGATTAGCCTTTTGGTCTTCTAATATTTCACATCAAGACACTCTTAAGAGGAGGCAGGACTCCTGGTCCCCAAGTTGTCCATTGTGAGCCCAACAATCTGTTGAGTACAAAAGAAAAATAAATAAATAAATAAAAGCAGGTGAAGTGTTGGCCTGGTTCTTTTAATAGCATCTGCATATGATGTTCCTTAAACCAGGACTGTGGAGAAAACAAGGAGACTTCAGAGTGGTGGGAAATAGACAGATACTTACTAAGACAAAAGTTTAAGGACATCTGAGCTGAAACAGTAATTTCATCAACACACTACTCATTAGCCTTTGGATTTGAATTTAGAGGTGATAAGGTCTCATTAGTCCTAATGGGCTAGATAATGGATTCCTGGGTTTGTCTACACCCCATAGGATGAACTGCAATTTTTGAGAATGGACTTTGGGATTCTGAAGTAAAGACTGGAATGTTTTTAATTCTTCTATCTATCTATCTATCTATCTATCTATCTATCTATCTATCCATCCATCCATCCATCCATCCATCCATCCATCCATCTATTTAATGTTTAGTTGAAGTTTTAGAAGACCTGAAATCTGGTATCTCACTACCTCTGCCTTCAACTTTGTACAAATGGACTTATTGTTAGTCAATCACCTCAGCAAGATGCTGAGTCAGAAAGGTGGGTTATTACTCTTTTTCATGTGGTCAGATAATTGCACTGTTATTTGGATGATTAAGAGGGACTTTCAAAGGTAAACACGGATCACGGATATCAATCTCTTCACTGTGAAATGCTGTGAGATCACCAGTCTCAGGATTCCGGAGCCTTTGCTAAACTGTGATACATCACAAGTCCTCTGGCGACAAGGGCTTGCTCACACGGCAAAATTTCCTAAGGGAGCTTGTGATGAAGTATGCTTCTATTTAGAGCAAAACCGGGGGGTTAATGAACTGGTATTTACAACAGCAGTGGATTAGATCCTTCTAAACAAGTGCATTCTGCTACAACGATGATACCTAATGTTAGAACCAAATACAGATGAATAAGGCCAGTTTCTAAACTAATGAAAGTGGACAATTAAAGACTAGTGGAGTATGTAGTAAAAGAAGAGAATGACATTTATTTATGACATGATGTATGGTTTGCCTGGTTCAAGCCTACATTGACATAATGCAGCATGATGGGGGGTTGGAGGGGGGTGAGTCTGGCCGATCTAACTCATTCCTAGTAGCTGGAGTTAAACGGAGCCCAGACACCTGCCATGTTAGCCAAGAAATAGAATAGAAGCCTTCCCCACATGTGGACCCGGACAAGTGGTCACTGAACTATTGTTCTAGAAAGTCCTCTTGTCAGTCCTGGGAAAGCAATGGCTTCAAATATAAGAAAGCACAGCCCTGTGGGTCATCTAAAGATTCACCATACCCAGCAAAAGCATTAGCCATTTATCCTGGTTAAACCTATCAACCCACTTTTAAAAAAAATTGGGGGGGGTGTTTTCTTTTACCGATGCGAAGCTTTGTGGTGTGTTATTGTCAACACATTTGTCGTGTATAAAGCACAGCTATTATTATCATTTAGAATTCATGTGCAAGACTATGTTAGGTAGTGGAGAATGAAGCTTGATTTTCAGTTTTCTTAGTTTTCTAAGCATTTATGAGAGGCTACCTACCTAAAAGGCAAATGAGAGAACTGAATATAAAGGTGTGCTTTTAAATGAAATATACCAAAGAGGAACAAAAAGTACAAAGTAAAGAATAATTGAAAAGATTTCCCTCTGAGTGTCAGATTCAACAACAACAACATCATCATCATCAACAACAACAACAACAACAACAGTGTGTCGGAGGATACTACCAAAAGTCCCAAACCTCTTAAATTAACTTGACTCAAAAACAAGGGCCTAAAGCTCAGGAAACCTTAATTAAAGTTCACTCTTGCCAGCCTCCTCCCTCCTCCTGCCTCACAGCTGAGGGTTCATCTCCTGACCTTCTACTTCATTAGAGTCTCAGCAATCCATTATCCAGAGCCTAATCCTCCTTTGGTCCTAGGAGTCAGGTTATTAGAGAGTTTGAGGGGTCCCTGTCATTGTGATGGAGGTGTGAACTGATCACCAAGATGACAACTGGTGACAAGTGCTGTTTATTAGACTGCTACTTTGCCTCTTAATTACAACTGATTAGCCTGCTGTTAGCAAAGGGAAACAAGAGTTAGCGCTTGAACCTAGTCGGCCTCCCCTTCCTTTTTTTGCTCTGATTTTCTGTCCACTGTGACTTTTCTGTTCTCTTCACTTCTGATTATTACCAAAGACTCAATGGGGATCTTTATTTTGCAAACAAAGTTTTGTTAAACTTTATTCCAAAAATTTTATTAAAATCTTTTCAAGAAAATCTAACTTTGACTGTGAGATATTTTTTCTCCCAGTTTCAATTGAGCTATGAATTAGAAATATTTTTTCCTACTTATTTTATTTCCTCATTTTAAAGAGGGTAGGTGAGGTTTTAGGAAAGGCAGCCACACTATTTGTGTGTAAATGGGTTTTTACTAAAAGACAGAGAGATGGTAGCTACCATATTTCTTTATTCTCTAAGGAATATTATAATTGAAATTATTGGAATCCACTATTTCCCTTATGCCTAAGCCCAAACTGGGACACAGACATTAATCTATACTCCAAATCATCTGTTAATACTACAAGGATTTAGAATTCCTGAAAGTTTTGCTTATACAATAAAATCCATCACAATTAAATGATTTTTTTCTCCGTTTTGTTTTGTTTTGTTTTGTTGTTTGTTTGTTGTTTTGTTTGGTCATTTCATCTATTTCTTTCTGTTTGTTGTTGTTGTTGTTGTTGTTGTTGTTGTTGTTTTGTTGTGTTTTGTTTTGGGGCCTTGGTCACTTATATTGACTACAGCTGAAAAACCAACCAACGAAAAGCAAAACGTAACCTTTCAGTGTTACGCAAGGTGGAACTGGCCTTGAGAGTGGCCGAATTTGGATTAAACCAAACTGGTCTGATGGGCAGGTTCTGCTTTAATGGCTTCCTCTTCCCCGCCCTGAATCAAGAACTAAATACTGTCAGTTGCAAAACTGCGAGGATGTGAATCTTAACTTTTGCATGTCCGTGTTTTATTCACTTTCAAAGAAGGAGCCTGGCTAATGAAGAGCCACAGGACAAGATAAAAGAAGAAAGCTGGCCTCATTCTCAGAACAACCACTGGACCTTGAAATATTAGAATCTCTTGTTTGTAAAGAATTCAGTCAGTACAGAACAAAACCATCAACAGGAGCCAATGTATCTGAATGTATTTTTAGATATTTTTGTTTCTTTTGTTTGGTTTTGGTTTTGTTTTTCCTTACCATTCTCACTGCTCGAACTCTCTGGTACACGTGTTCTTGTCTCGGCTTCCCGTGTAGCTGAGACACAAGCACAAGCTGCCACTCCTGGCTGCTTGCAACCAAGGGTAGAGAATTAGAAGTTAAAGTTGGAAGAAGCATTAGAGTCAGAGTAATTCCTCAGGTTTAAAATATATACATAAAATAAAATAAAGATTATATATATACATAAAATAAAAATAAAGATTATATATATACATAAAATATTTTTAAAAATTAGGATACACACATTATTTTTAGTTTGTTAACAGATCTTTCTGTCTTTCTTTTTTTTTTTTAACCATCGTTGTTATTAGAATGTTCGTCGTGACAAGTGCGAGGTTGTGAAACCCAGGAAATCCAGATACTTGGCTTCTACTTACAATCAGTAAGTTCTTACATTATAATGTATTATGCGCCATTTAGTAAAATTGCCAATTTTGCTCTAAAAATACAAATTATAGTTCCAGCTGATCAATGTATTTAATAATTGTTTAGACAACTCTGGTCCACTTCACCTCTACACATTTAAACTCCAGGAGAAACACTTGCTAAGTGGGCTGACACTGTTCTGGCCTTTAAGTCAAAATGCTGATAACAATTTACTCATTGTTGATGTGAAAGTTGACAAACTACCACACAGAAGGCGTCAAATGAGCCCCTAAGCACCCCCTGGCTACTGTCATATTAGGTGCTGAAGAGATTAGATCTTTTCTCTTGAGGGTGGTGACAGGCAGGGACATCTCTTACTCTTAGGCCACATTATACTAGATGTTTGTGGCAATCTGTGAAGACAGAGAAAGCTAAAGCAGCTAGTGGTATTTAAATGGAAAGTATGGAGTTACCCCCGTCTGTACCATACAGAATCTTCTAAACTTTACTTAGTTACTTATTTGATCATTTTGCCTTATTTGACATAGGATCTCACTGCTTCCCTCTGGCTGTCCCAGAACCTGTTCTATAGACCAGGCTGTCCTCAAGCTCACAGAGATCTGCCTTTCTCAGCCACTGAGTGCTGAGACTAAAGGTATGCATTGTCACATCCAGTCAGAATCTTCTATATAGAAATAATAAAACAAAAATTTTCTAAAGTTGCTAGAACTGATAAATGTGTTCAATAAGGTTGTTGGAAATAAAAACTAGATCCAAAATTCAAAATTGCAGCTATCAATGCAAAAGGAAACCATAAGTTTGAACGTGAGTGAAGAGAGGCACATGGGAGGAGCAGGAGTGGGGAAAGAAAACAGGGGAAATTATGTAATTATAATCTCAAAATAAGAGAAAGAATTTAAAATTTCAAGAAGCAAAAAGCTTTTCAGTTCCCAATAGTATCGTGTGAGTGAACACTGAAGACTCCATTAATGCCAAATTTTCACGTTAAAATCACAAAAATTATAGGGCAGGGGGTTAAATACAAATAAGAAAATAAATAAAATAAATAAAAAGACTATTTGAATATAAATGGAAAGATTTTATTGCGGTTGGAAATGTTTATATTGTTAACTAACATAGCAATTCTCCCAAGTTGCTCCATAGATTATATGCAACCTCCCTCCCAACAGTTGCTCATTTTCCAGAATAATTGACAAGAATAATTCCAAAGTTCAAATATAAATGCATTGACTTAAAGTAACCAAAATAATCTTAGATAAAATAACAAAATTAGGAAGCTTACCATTTTCAGTTTCAAAACTCAAAACAAAGTGACGGTAATTGTGATCGGGCATGATACTATGTGTGTGTGTTTATGTGTATATGAGTGTTGTGTATGTATGATGTGTATGTATGTGGTGTGTGTGTGTGTGTGTGTGTGTGTGTGTGTGTGTGTGTGTGGTGTGACCTGTGTGTGTGTGTGGTGTGTGTATGTGTGTGTGTGTGAGCTCATATGTGTGGTTTGTTTATGTGTGATGCTTGTGTGTATGTGTGTGTGTGATGTGTCACTGGTGTTTGTATGTATGCATGTCTATGATGTGAGTGTCTGTGTGGTATATGTGTGTGATGTGTGGTATATGTGTGTGTGTGTGTGTTTGTGTGTGTGTGGTGTGTGAGTGTGTTATGTATATGTGTGGTGTCTGTGGTATGTGTGTGTGTAGTATGTGTGCGTGATGTGTGTGGTATGTGTGTGGTGTGTGCATATGTGTGTATGTATGTATGGGGGTGTGTATGTTTAGTGTGTGTGTGTGTGTGTGTATGATGTGTCTCTGTGTGTATGTGTGTTTGAAGTAGAATCCAAGATCCAGAAATAAACCTATACTTTCACTTCAGTTAATTTTTCACACAGTGCCAAGACCATTCAAGGAAGGAAAGATAATCTTTTCAAAAATTAATGCTGAAGTAATTGGATATTTATACCCAAAATTATACTATTACCTTTGATCAAAATATTGCAAAAGAGATACTTAAAATGAGCTAGAAATTGAAAACTGGTTAAGACTTCTAGAGAAAAAAAAAAAACATAGAAAATGTCCATGATCCTAGGTTAGATAAATGTTAGATATGTCACCAAATTTAAGCAGCAAAAGTATTTACTTGGATTTTGTTAGATTTAAACCTTTAGTTCCAGAAAAGTCAAAATCAAGGAAATTTAATATAAATTAAACATAATCTATAGCCTTGGAGAAAATATCAAGATACATGGAATACATGTTTCTTACTAGTAAGAAATTGGATTATATGGCTCTCCTCAATGAGGGAACGTATTTGAACAGACATTTTCATTTTGTGAGGCTGGAGGCTGAACTCGGAACCCTGCGAATGCTTGACAGTTGCTGTACAACTGACCTGAATAAATATTTCCCAAAGAAAACGTACCAAGACGGACTAGCATAGAAAAGACGCTAAACATCATTAGCCATGAGGGAAATGTCAAACCCAAACTAAGATGAGCTCTCTCTTTATATCCAGGAGTGCTCCTACAATCAAGCGCACAGTAGCCAAGGCTGGAAATGATGTAGAGCAAATAGGACATTCACATGTTGTGCGTGTGAACGAAAAAACAGCCACTTTGGAAAGCACTTAAATCCTTTCTCACAGGGTAAATATTGTTCTCCCATCACACCAGAGTTTTACACATAGAATTCAGAGTTCACAATATTCAAAGGCTAGAGGCAATCTAAACATCCACGGCTTGCTAGTTGGTTAAGCAATACAGTCTATCATACACAGGATTTCCATTTGGGTATACAAGGAATGGAATGATGAAGCGTCCTATGACCTTTGGTGAATCTTGGAAATGTGTTAGGTGAATGATGATGACATTTAATGAGTAGGAAACTAACAGTGAACTTAGGGGCTTTGCTCAACATGTCTGTCAAGAGGGGCCTGAGAATCCTCCAGAAAGTGACCCATCCATCTCTTCCCTTCCATCAATGAAATCAAGGTGAGATGGATTTTTGGAAACTGAAGCCAAATGACCTTCTGACCTGACTTCATAATTTTATCCCTTGCTTTTATATCCACTGATTAAACTACTACTTATGACATCCATATGACGCTGGTTCCAAGAGAACTAATTTTCTGAGCAAACACCTGTTAGTCTGATAGTCTCTACTCTGTACACTAACGGTTTTTGATCTGGGGTTGTAAAACAGGGCTTTTATGTTAGCTGTATTCCTCAGATACTGAAGAAGAAAGATAAAGCCTATACATGAGCTTGGGTCTACCCACAAGAACTTCCCTATCAAGGTCAATCTATTCACAGAAAGCAGTGTCACTGTGATTATAAATGTACTCTAGTCTGCATACGGCTGTGCGTCCTGATTGACAGACAGTTTTAAAATCAAGTACTTCTATTCCAAGGCAGGCCTTATGACCAGGAGTAGATGGGCTCACAGAAAACAAACTCCATGTGTGTGTGTGTGTGTGTGTGTGTGTGTGTGTGTGTGTGTGTGAGCATGTGTCTGTGCATGTGTGAGCCTCTGTGTGTGTTTCTTTTGTCCTGGTACATTTGTATTACTGATTTTCTTTTCTTTTTTTAAAGTTGGTCTATTTTGACTTTTGTTTTGGGAGTGGTATGAAAGAAAGAGAGAGAGAAAGAACACAAAGCCTGTTGGGAAAGGAGGGGAGGATAATCCAGGGAAATGCTAAGTCCTTTTGTTAATCAAGGATTGCAATATACTTGCCCAACAAACCAGCAAGGTTTATTAGCATATGATCCACTCTAATCATGCTATTAACTCCTGTCTACCTTCTGGAGTGCTGGAGGTGCTAACAAGCAATGAAACAAACCCAACATAGAAAGTACAAGGTATTGAAAACCATTATAATTAGTTCCTAAATAATAAAGAGTGGGGTGGGGATTATACTTCTAAACTCTTACAGGCCCTGGTTTGTTTATTATTCAAGACTTCAGTCCTACTCAACAAATATTTGTTTTCCACCTATCAATATTCAAAACTGTGCCCAGAGCATTCATGAGTTACGGGAAGGTAAAATATACTGCCTCTTTCAACCCTAAAGGACTAGTCAGTCTCATGAGTATAATCCTCATAGTCTATCTATAGACCATACCCAGTTATTGACTGTCCAGATGTCTTTGCTAGAGACCCAAAGCAAGCTGCAGATACTCATTTTCACAAGTCTTTGCATTCTAAGACAATACCATATAATGTGGAGTATCAAACGGTTGCATTTGTTATTTCTATGAACCGTACGGTCTTGTCGCCTGCATTGTAGAGGCCAAAACATAATAATAAAATAGTAATTCTGCCTTCCCAAAATTAGAAAAATCTAAGCACTAAAAAAATAGTGGTTAGTTAGGCTTTCTGGTCTGCTACCATAGTAGACTAGGAACTTGGATATGAAGTTGCATGCCTCCAATTTTTTAATAAACTGAAAAACATATGTCTCTGTCTTAGTCAGGGTTTCTATTCCTGCACAAACATCAGGACCAAGAAGCAAGTTGAAGAGGAAAGGATTGATTCAGCTTACACCTCCACATTGCTGTTCATCACCAAAGGAAGTCAGGACAAGACTTGGAACCTGGAGGCAGGAGCTGATGCAGAGGCCATGGAGGGATGTTACTTACTGTCTTGCTTCTCCTGGCTTGCTCAGCTTGCTTTCTTATAAAACCCAGGACTACCAGACCAGGGATGGCACCACCCACAATGATTTCTCCCACCCTTTGTCACTAATTGTTAAAATGCCTTACAGCTGGATCTCATGGAGGCATTTCCTTAAGGGAGGCTCCTTTCTCTGTGATAACTCCAGCTTGTGTCAAGTTGACACACAAAACCAGCCAGTACATTGCCCTATAATGAATATGCAAAGTGTTATTATTGCAAACACAATATGTTAATCCATTAACTGGCATAGCCTGTAACCAAAAAAGTAAGAGAAATCACCATTACATATGACTTCCTCCAAATGTCAGAACTAGAAAATGGAGTAACTTAGGAGTATATTTGGAGAAGTGTGTTCCAAGATCTATGACTACATAGCTAATTTAAACAATTGCATGCTGAATGACTGTTGGATGTGATGGGGATGCCTTAACCGGCAGGTAAGAGGAGCCCATCCATTTCACAAAAGCTTAGAGGCCAATGGGTGTGGTAAATAGTGCATCAAAGCATCTATCCCTACCTTCAGATTTAGGTGACCATGCATCCCTAAATCTTTCACAAATCTACTAGCATCATCCTTCCATGGCCATTTTGGTACTGAGCATTCTCTTAGTATTTGTGGAACAAAGTAACTTTCAGTTTTCCATCCCACTCCTATACCAATTCTTTAGTGCCTGAAGAGCTAGCATCCATGTTGAAGCCTACAGGGAGAATGAGGACAGCAGGAGAGGATGGTCTGCTGGCCTATTAGTCATCTGTCTACCCTACCCACTTGCCAAGAGGAAACTTCTCTTTACTGGGTAATGAAGAGAAGATTTTTTTTAAAACTCTGTTCCATTTGAACAGTATCCTTAATGTCTGCTGTTAGTGTCCACAAAGACAAACATAATCCCAATCCAGGAATACAAACATAATCTTAATCCTCTAAATACTTACTTCATACACCGCATCTGAAGTGTCAAGCTCATTTCTCCCCAGATCTAAATAACTCATGTTAAAACTGTTCCATATGCATGCCCAGATCTATCTTCACCATGTATACAATACATTTGCATTTTACCACATAGTATATACAGTGGAAATTTATATATACACACACACACTCACACACAGAGAGACAGACAGACAGACAGACAGACAGACAGACACACATGTGCACACCAGAAATTGTTCTTAGTACAGATATGCCCATCAAGCAAATACACCAATGTACAAAGACACACTCTTAGGAATCATTCATTCAGAAAGCAGCCACATCCCTAGGGTAACACTCTCATCCTTTGGATAAGTGAAAAACCTTTCATAAGAGGCCTTTCTCCTTGCTGTCTGCAGGCGCTAACTACATCTCAGCCAATCAGAGTAGATGCTAGTAGATGTGAAGGCCAGGTGTTACCCCCTGGTCTCTTTCCACCCAAGGATAGATTTTACCTGAACACATTTCCAAAGTCAAATTGAATTTACAGAGCATGTTTGAAAGAAAATTTATTTGGCCACTATTGCCTCACCTTTCAATATACTTGTTTATTTATTTTGAAGGTTGACTTTCTTCGTACCCATTTACCCTTCCCTTACGAGTGGTTTTTTTTGTTGGTTTTTTTTTTTTTTTCTGGTTTTTTTGAGACAGGGTTTCTCTGTATAGCCCTGGCTGTCCTGGAACTCACTCTGTAGACCAGGCTGGCCTCAAACTCAGAAATCTGCCTGCCTCTGCCTCCCAAGTGCTGGGTTGTTTTCTGGTCCATGGTAGTGGACGGTGTAACTCTTTGCTTCACTGTCAATGAAGGACTGGAATCCTCCAAGCTTTTTGGGTTCCCTAGTGAACTCCAGGGGGATGTTAAAACCCAAAGAACAAGTAATGGTCACTTTATCTTGACAAATGCAAATGCTTTCTGGAAAGAAAAAAAAGGGACTCCGTTTTAAAGAAGGTAAGAAAATAAATGGGCTCTATATTTTTTAAAAGGAGATTTAAAAGTAAGGGAAAAAAGAGAGAAAACTTTAGAAGCAGATTCTCTTCCCATTCTAGAAGGAGGTGCTCTTAAGTCAGATTGGTCATTCTTCTGATGCTAGACTGCTCTCCAGAAGTGACAGAGGATTGTGTACTTTCTTCTCTATCCTTGATATCTCTCACAGCATTATGAAAATTGGATATTAGGTATTCCTTGAAATCTGGATCTCTCTCTCTCTCTTTCTCTCTCTCTTAAAGGACAGCAGTTCTGACGCATAAAGCTCAGAAACTTCTGGAAAGATTGATGGCTCCACTCAGAATTCTGACATTTGGATTAAAGCAGTACAGAAATGAATCTTGTATTTGACATTTAAAAGGGAAGCTTTTCTACCCACTGTAGTTTCCTAAATCACACCAAAGGAGCTGCCATGAAAAAAATGGCTTGAGAAATCACTCTCCATTTATTTCTGTATTTTCCACATCACGGCCAATGGATTGAGACTTGGAGTCATTACATACTTGGTGTCACAGCAACACACAAACTAGAGAAGCAATTCCCGAATGCTAAGGAGCACTCCCCGTGTATAGAGCTAATAGCGAAGTGTGATTTTCCAGCACATCTACTGGGATCTTTAAGAAAGCATAACATTTTGAAATGGCTTTTCTCCTTCTTCCTGAGTGTGTATGTTCTTTTTGAAAAATAGTAGTAGTAGGTTTACAAGGACTGCCATTACTTGAATGTTAGAGAGTGGGAAGAATAGGGAAAGAGGAGGAGGTGGAGGAGGAGGAGGAGGAGGAGGAGGAGGAGGAGGAGGAGGAGGAAGAGAAGGGAGGGAAGAGAGTTAGAGAGAGAGAGAGATACAGAGACAGAGAGAGAATTTCTACAATCTGATGAAAAGCTTCATATAGATCAAACCTTGACAATATTTTTCTGAAGTGTAGCATCACGTCATCTTGACTGTTGTATTTTTGAACTTCCATAAGCTCTCAATCAATTTAAGACTGGAATCCAACATGCTCAGTAAATCTAATGAGACTATTCTTTCTATTTTAGATTGAAAAAAATATCAACATTATAAAATGATAGAAATAGGAAAGCATCAAATACACTTTTAACAATATATTTGAGCATCTACAAATGCCAAGTAGATTAGGCAGTCTATTTAAAGTGTAATTTCTGATCTCTAACCAACTCATCTATGCAGATTCTCACTACACACATACATACAGTACTTCTGCTTTGAAGGCACAGACCAGAGACATCGTTACGAAATTTGTCAACATGGTGGTACTCACTACAAAAGCCAATTAAAATCATAAATATTATGCATTGCTTTATATATAAGCTAAATTGTGCATGTATAACTTGAGAATGTAAGATGAATAATCACAATTTTCAAATCTAAAAAGATTTATTTTGAAAACACATTGATATTTTGACTAAAGAGTCTATCTGTTTTCCAGAGGATGTTTTTGGGCATTGTTGAAGACCGGGCTTTAGACCCACCCTTCTGTTTTGTTGGTCTACACATTTGTTTCTGTGTCAGGACTACAAGGGTTTTGTTACTATGGTTCCTTAGTATCATTTCAAATCAGAAACTAATGGCATGAATTAGGGTTTGCTTGGATTGACTTGGTTCCTTGTTCCTCCATATGAATTTTATTTCCTAATTATGTGAAGGATATCATTTGGACGTGCATGTTGTATGTGCATGTTGTGTTGGCTCTGTGTATTGCTTTCTGGAATGTTGTCATGTTAATTATGTTCATGAGCATAAGAGATCTTTCATCTCCTCTTCTTCAGTTTCTTCTGTGCACTCAAAGTTTTCAGTATGGAGTTCTTTCCCTTATTGGTTAGATTTATTTTCAGACTTTGCTTTTTATGTTACGCTATTGCAGATGTATTTTCCTTCTTATTTCTTTTTCATGAAGATATTCTTGATATTAGAGAAAAAGTATTGACTTTGAAGCCTGCTACATTGCAGTAAGTGTGTCTCAGTCCTAAGAGATTTCTGATAAAGTCTTTAGTGTCTTATAAGTATAAAATTGAGTCCACTGTAAACAGGGATAATTGGACTCTTTCCTTACTGTTGGAAGTTTTTCAAATTTCAAAAACGCAATATTCATAACAATGGAGCGCTGGCTGTTTTGCATTTGTGATGTACTTTTCTCAAAACATCCATCTTCTCTTTCCCTTTAATTATTCAAGAGGCACTACAAGCCCAAGAAAACCAAGGTCCCAAAACATTGTGCTTCTTCTCTATTTGCCATGAAGCCTTTGTTATCCTGCCAAAGGGAGCAAATAATGAAAGAACCATTAAACTCTTCTTCTCCAGGGGATGTCAGATTTCACTGCTTTCTATTCAGGTTATAGCCTGTGTAGCCCAGGTTAGCCTGCAACCCTCAATTCTACTAACTCAGGGTCCTGAGTTTTGATTAAGTTCCACACCTTGCTAGCTAGTGGGGATTCCTATGTTTGCATTTTTCTCCATAAACTTCAGTGGCGTGAAATTCTGCATCTTCAGGAAGGTTGATCTGGACCTGAGCAAGGCCATTTACTCATGAAAAGCAGTCACAAAATGACTGACAAACTTGAATAAAAGTTTTTAAGAAGAAAAATCACAAAACGAAATGAGCTCTCGTTCTTTCTAAAGTAGATTAAACAGTGAGATTAAATTACTACCTAACAAAACAACTATAGTGCATTGAAATACAGTTTAGAGATAGTAAATCTATTTGCCTTAGGAATTCTCTAAATGTGAAGTAATTTTAATTTTAGTAACTATTTTAATTGCCGAAGCCCAAGGTTTTTTTTTTTGTTGTTGTTGTTTGCTTACATTTTTGACAGTCGTACAAAGATAATGGTTACAAAGATAATTGTTAACACCTTAGCAAATTTCCCCTAAGCCCAAAGGCATTTATTTTATCAGCTAAAGGGAAAATTGACATGTTAAAAGAGTTTCTCATAATCATTGGTATTCATCTTCAGCCTCCAAAACAATGGTTCCTGGCTTAAGTGATTAAAGGTAAAAAGGATTCGGTTCTCCCTGAAGTGAAGACCTCTTTACATGCTGTAGGCCATAGTGACTATGTATTCATTGTCCATATTAAATCAACACTTTCAATACATACATTCTCTGGACTGAACACTTAATGTTTCTCATACAACATTCTTTCTTGTTTGTCTTTACTTTGGTCTTAGTTTAGTCTTGATTTAGTTTTAAGGAAGAAGCTCATTCTATAGGCCTGCCAGCCTCTAACTCAACAGCAATTCCACTGTTTCAACTTCCTAAATATTGGGACTATGGGTCAGTGCTACTACTCTTGGTGAAATTCTTATTTATTCCGCTCTTCTGATAAACTCTTAAGTTTAAGAAATATGCCAACTATGTTCAACATCTCTATCTGACACAAAAATAACACCTAACCCATTTTAAGAAATATGTTTTAGAAAGCTATGGATCATTCATGCAGATACCATTAGCTAGAGAGAGAAAAAGGTGACTTCTCTCCAGAAAAACATAATAATCTCTGAAACAGACCAAGAAGGACGGTGTTGATGTTTGCATGGGAGAGCGAGCCCCCAAACCCAGGCTTTACTAAAAGAACTCGGCAACTTTATATTTTCATGTCTATACAGCAAAACGGAGTTACTGGAGAACCACATAAAACTACAGTAGCTATAATGGCCTTCTTAAGTGGTCTGCTCGGGCTGTGATCAAAGGACATGTGCACATACTTCAGTAATTAGATGGGTTTATAAGGTGTGCTATTAAACCAGCGTCCATCTCTCTACTCTTCTTTGTCTAAACATTCTTAGTTTGCATTCCCCACAAGTGCAATGGGTTTCATAATGCCACTGTCTCTGAAGAACATGATGTCGTTGGGCCATATTGACCTCCCATTTTTGTCTATCCACACACTCCCTCTTCCTCGTCCCAAATAATCTACTTCCCATTTCCATGCTTTCACAGAAGAGAAGACTTCGCCTCTCACTTTCCTGAATCGGCCTCATTTCCTGCAATGTGCTGATCTACAAATGCTGTCCATCATCCTGGAAAGAATACAAACTCATCGAGCACCCGTCCTTTTATGTTTGTCCTTTCATTAAATATAGATTCTTTTCTCATATAATAAATATATCCTAATTACAGCTTACCCTGTGTCTACTCCTTCCAGTCCCTCCCCACCCCACCCCCTCCTCTAATCCAGAAACACTCCCTTTCTGTCTCTCATTAGAAAAGAACGGCTGCCAAGAGGTAACAACAAAACGTAACACAATAAAATATAATAAACAAAAGCAAAACCCATCACACTGAACGTGGGTAAGGCAAATCATCAGAAGGGAAATATCCCCAAGAGAAGCAGAGGCCATTCATTCAAACCCACAGGAGCCTCATAATGTGGCTTTCACACAGCGGACCTTGCACAAGCCCTTGTAGGCTCTGTACTTGCTACCTCAGTCTGTGTAGCTCCTTTATTTATTTATTTATTTATTTATTTTATTTAATTAATTAATTTATTTATTTAACTAGGGGAAGAGCTCAGGAAAATACTGCAGAAACCCTTAGGCCAACCAGAATGCTGGCCTGACTTTCCTTTTGACCCTGACTTGTTTTTTTTCCTCTAATGTCCTTGTGTGTGTCCCATTTATATAATTCTATTAATTATATATTATATAATTATAATATTAATATATTGTATATTACATACTGATATATAAATAATAATTATGTAATTATTATTTATTCATTGGAAATTTTATCCAAATGCTGTTTCCTGTAGTCACTAAACGTATCATTTACCTGCGTGAACCTCATGCATCACAGGTCAAATCACCAGTGACATATTTAATGAAGCAAATTGTCCAGCTATATTTCATATATTAAAACTTCAAATAAGTTCTTTGAAGTTTTAAAAGACAGGAAATGAAATTTTGCATGTTCCTTACCAGCTGTTACTTTTTAAAAATAATATATAAAACTCTTCAGAAAGCCTTTTTGCTTGTTTATTTATTTATCATTTATTTATTTTTATATGTCTGTCTGTTTTGCCTACATGTTTTTCTATGTACCACTTATGTGCCTGGTGTCCATAAGAGTAAGAAGAGGGCATCCTTGGAACTGGAGTTACAGATAGTTGTGAGCCTCCATCTAGGTGCTAGCAATTGGATTCAGATCCTTTGGAGGAACAGCCAGTGCTCCTGACGGCTGAGTATCTCACTGGTCCCCAGAAAGCAACTCTCAAGCAAATTTTATTCAGTCCGTAATAATGAATATACATCAGAAAGTAATTGAGTAGCCTGTTGTGCCTACATTTGTCTATTCTGCTTTCTTGTTTCCATCATCATCTCAGTCACAAAAATACTCCTGAAAGTTGAGTTTTAACCTAAAGGTACAATATAGCTTTTCTGTGTTGTTACTGAGACTTTGTGTGTAATAGGTATCTAGTCATTACTGCAATCAGCTCTCTGCAAGCAGAAACTGAGAATCTGGGATGTAAGATGCTCACTGGTGATTAATATTTGTAAAACCAAGAGGAATAGAACAGGAGCGAATACAGAGACAGCAAAACATTGAAGGAGTCCTTAGTTGTATCTGTCAACCAGGCAGAGAACTGTCAGAATGCCTCCTACAGGGCCCAAGTGCTCACACTTGTAATCTTTCTCTCTGTAGTCCTCTGATTTGAGCTATAGGGGGCACTAGGACCTCGGAATAAAGAGCCCTTTAAAGTTATGCAAATCACAAACACCTACCATATGGAAGTCCCCTGCAGCCCACACTCCCTGATGATTGGCACTCTACCCCCTTGTCCACCCACCTTGCCTGTCTTCTGATTATTGACGATGGAGAATAGTTAGACTGGTGAAGATTCGATTGTACATCCAGACATGACAAGGTCTGAGTGCTCGATGGACCCGGAAGGGAATTTACCTTTGATTTCCATGTCGATGTTGGCTTTGTCTTGTGTTATAGGCAAATGTATCTACTCACAGCCACAGCTGACAAAGAACACTGCTCCCCAGGAATATCTCTAGAAAGTTCTATGAAATTAGAACGGATTCAGTACTTGTTCACCCTAGAGGTTCAGAGACATACCAGGCTTTGAAGAGTAATTTTTCAAGAAAAGGTAGTTAGTTGTACTTGGGAAATTCAGGCAGGGTGGGATCTTGGAGGGAAAATCATGAGCAAAGTACAATGACATGCATGTATCAGAGCAGAATCCATTATCTTGTACATCAATAAAAATTAACTATAAGAAATGAGATTGATTCTGGAAGATAGAAGATACTCTAGACAAGCAGCAACTTTACTTTCTCTAACATAGCCATTCTTGAAGGGGAACAGGTATATTTTAGCTAGCTTTGCTTAAGATTTACATTATGAGATTATAAAGTAAACCCAGATATTGATACTGACCGTTACTAAAACTGAGTTATCTTGATATCCAAAGATAGACAGTCTTTTGAAGCACTCACCCGGTTTTTTATTAATAATCTTCAGATTTGATTTCCCATTCTGGCTGTGTTTATCAGAATTTTAGTCATATAAAAGCTCATATTATAATGATACCTAAAAATAGAGGTCTTAAAACCCAAAATCACCAATACATACAAATCCTGTAGCATTAATCCTGACAATTTTATAAGATGCCAACGTTGTAAATTATAATAGTTTCCATTATTAGTGTTAGCATTTTGTCTAAGCTCTGCCCCACAGTTACCTGGCAACATACAGGTGTATCTCACTATAAAAGGGGATGCTTGCCTCCTCCTCTCTCTTTCTTGCTCCTGCCTTCTTGTTCCCCTCTGTCCTCTCTTGCCCCTTCCTCCCTCTCTCTTCATTCCCTTCCCCCTCTCTCATGGCTGCCGACCTCTACGCCTATTCCTCTACTCTTTCTCTCTCTGCCTCTCCTACCCTCTTAACTACCCTCCCCATGTCCTGAATAAACTCTATTCTATACTATACCATCATGTGGATGGTCCCTTGGGGGGAGGGAGGGATGCCTCAGCATGGGCCCTCCAAGGCAACCCTTTCCCGCACTCCTGACTACACCTCCACCAAAACATATTCTCTCTCTCCTTATCTTTTTATAAACACATCAATCAGTAATAGGAACACTAGTGTTAAAAATGTACTGCTTAAATAATGTTAATTGTTAGAATAACGTTGTAGATACCATGAAAGTTACAACAAAAATAAAAAATCAAATGTAAAAGAAAACTCTCTGAAAAAGCATAATTCATATATGTTAATTTTATACTTATTTTATGATCAATTTGCATGAATAAACTTAGAATGCCCTATTCGAAGTAGGTATACATAATAGGTGTAACATGGTAAGATTAAAATTATTATAAATATTATCATTAATGAATCAAACATAATGAATATATACATACTTACATCTCAATATATATATTTGTGGACAAGATAAATATCTGACACCTATGCATGTTTCATAGGCCCGGCATGAATGCCTATATGGAATGGGCCTTAAATCCGACCAGAAAGCAATTATATACTCAGTGAGTATATTTTGCCAGGTTTGTCACTGTTTCAGGGTTCACAGCCACACAGGACTGATGACTAGGAGTGTGTGTGTGGTTGGTTGCTGGGGCTCCTAAGAGAGAAGCACGTGTTTCCCTGACTCTGAACCCCATGAAAGAGGCAGCGTAAAGGCTGACTGTAGGAGTCAGAGGAGATGGAAGTCAGCAGGAGAACATGGCTTACCTAATCAACTAACAGGGCTCACAGAAACGGAAACAGCAAGCACGGTGCCTGCATGGGGCTGAGCCGGGTCTTCTGCTGCTTCAGGAAACCTCGCTGATGACAAGACAGAACAAGATACAGTAAGACAAGGCAAATGCCCTCATACTCAGGCTGGAAAAGGAAAGCCAGCGGGAGGAAAAGTCTATAGAGCAGGCCAAAGAGTAAGTATAGTTGTGAGTAAATATTGCCAGCATTTTATTGTTAGGAACCATTCAGAATGAACAGATAAGAGCTAGAGAAACAAAACGGACCTCAGATAATCCTTGATCCAAGTGTTAGCTCTTGACTTGGTGCATCATAGGACATTAGTGTAGTGATTCATTAACAGAGCTGCGTATTCATATCAGCTGTGCGGTTTTACTCCAGAGAGCTGAGAAATCCTGTTCCTGGAGATTCTGGTCAGCTTTGGGGATATCCAAGGGATGGATTTTTTTTTAACAGTTCCCCATATTAAATTAGTACCTAGACATAAAGGAAGGTTACCACCCAACATTAAACATAAAATTAAGGCCACCAATAATGGAAGATTCCACTGTATGTCTTTAATCCCAATACTGGAGGCAGAGGCAGGCAGATCTCTGAGTTCAAGGCCAGCGTCGTCTACAGAGCAAGTCACATATACAGTCATTTCATATGAAACTATTTTAAAATCAAACTTCAAATAGCTCATGTCAGTCTCTGTTATTTTAAATTCCAGGATTCTGGGTTGTTACCATGGGTCCACACTCCTTCATTATCTCACTACTAGTGTGCGTATATAGTCACTCCTTACCAACTGATAAGACCGTGCCTTCCTTTTTCTCACTACAGGTTCTAGGTTCGATCCTCTTAAATTTGTATCATCTCCACAGCTTTGTGTCTTTATATTTTCATCATTGCTTCATATTTTCTTTGTAGAACGATGGGTCTGTGTTTCTTAGCTTTTAGTGTGCTGTCTTATTTCAATTACTAACACCATTCCACTTTCTGTCTGCACTATGGCATCTTACCATCTTGTGCATTATCAAAAGCTTCTCATTACTCCCATGTCTGGGCTCTAGTGGTGTCAAATGTTTGTCCGCTGTTTATATTTTCATGCATTGTACATGGGTGACCTGCTCTTTATAACGTAGAGTAAAGCAGTATTCTTGCTTGGAATCCTAACTTCTATTTATCACCTCATTTACTGTGGAACTCTATTCTCCTTTCCAAGAAGAAATTATGCAGCTAAATCCCTCTCTAACAAGATTTTGCCAAAATTCCAAATTAGTATCTGAAATGCTTTATATTCTAGAGCAGGTCTTCTGGGCTAGAGACAGAAATTAAAGGTACAGATCAATTTTTTGAATTATCATAAACATTCTTTTATATGTGCATACGAAACCATGCCTTTGAATCATCTTGCCAGAGGCACTTTTGTTGCCTAGTTGTTATATAAACACATGGTCATCCCAGAGGGGTGAGAAAACCCAACTGTCCCACCTTAATTAGATTCACAATCATGTCGTAATATAATTCCACCTAATCCATTTCCGAGGAAGACAACCATTTATGATTCTCAAAGATCTGTGGGAATGCATGTGTCTATACAGAACCCCCCTGGGTTTTCTACATACTATATTTACCAGTCCATGAGAAAGCTAATTACATTTCTGAAAAGAAGCCTTTATGGATGCATTGTACATTTTAATGTGAAGCCCTACGCTGTCACCCCATAATCACATGGTTCTGTGTGTGCGCTATCTAGACTGTACTGTAAATTGCAGCAACTTACTTGAGAATCCAGACTGCACATCGCTCATTATTAGCTTGATCACACATGTCTGAGAGACAGACCGACTTTTAATTTTATTGGGAAAGTTGGATAACACAGCACAGTCATCTATTATCCTGTATTAAGAGACTATGATCTATCTCACATTTCCTCATGTCCCTTAGAAGATAAATACACTAAGTGATGTGTTAAAAAAGAATAAAAAAGGTTTTTTTTTCTTTTTTAAAAGATTCACCACAGTTTTGTCTAAAAGCAACATGAAGCTATTACTGAGAATGCTTTCCAGGGTCATGAATCTACAAGTTTATTTAGTAATGAAATCCTTTTCTGTGGATTTTATTCTTTCATTGCGAACATGTTTTTACAAAGGCAATGTTTTCTATAAACAGAACTGGTAATAGATGACACATTACTGAGGCAAGCCAGAAATGTAAATAGTCAAAGGATTTCTGTTTACTTTTCTGCAACAATCATGAAATCATGGTGACTTAACATCTCATCATTTATTTATTTGTTTTTTTCTGGTGATACGTTTCTTTTCTTCATCTCGGCTGCAGTTTGCTATGTGCCAAGTCTTTGGTTCTCTCTCTCCCTCATGTCTCTGTGGCCGCAGAAACTGCACTTTCACATTTAGCTCAGTGATGCAGTCTCACAAGACAAACAGCCACACTGTTCACCATTGGCCTGGTTAGGAACCCTTGAGGATATGTAGATAGCAAATCACCATTCCTATACATGATTGACAGCCTGATAATGATGCAGGTAAACCCAGATATACCTCTCCGTGAATAACAACACTCTCTATGTCATGAATCATGAAAGTTGACCTATCTGACTTTTTAATGTTAGACTCTATTTTGGGTCAACTGTGTCAAGACTATATTTTGGTCTTAACGATGTTTCCAAGCTAAGCACTTCATTAGCAAGCGTCTTCAACCTCACTCCTTCTGCACTTACGTTACAGTAGAAACCCCATCACTTTTCATCAAGTACTCTTACCGTTCCATCTTCCCCCTTCCTTTCAAGAATCCCCAGTGGCTGCTTGGGAGATAATTATTCCTGTAGCTCAGAGACCTGAAGCCAGCACCAGATTTGGCATTGAAAGATCCAGGGAGGCAAGCTGAAGTGCCAAGCAAGGAAGACTTGGTGTAGATATTAAGGAAAGGGTGTGTGTTACGGCAATTACTCAGTTGGCCTGATTTCTGTCAGCCTACAGGAAACAACAAAGAGGCCAGAGCATAAACACCACCTTGTGTTGTTCAGAGTGACTCATTCACATTTGGGATTCAGGACCCTGTGGAAGTCTTTGCACAAAGATCTGTTCTGTGGTAACAAAGCTTCCAGAAAAGCAAAACAAAGCTTGTAGACTTCTTGGCTCTTGTTCAGTACATAAGCAAGGTCTTTGTAGGTCTCCTTTCATAGTTTGAATTTACTATGACAGCCTGTGTTTATGAAACCATGACCATAAAGTATGGGAAAAGAGTAGAATGAGTGTTGTTTAGATGAACAGCTAGCTAGCTTCATGGAGTGGAGTCTGTTGCAACTGATAATGCGTCTGAACATGAATGCCGAAAGGGACATGCCATCCACACCATCACAGTCTATAACCAAATCCCCATTCTCCTTAGTAACTCTTGATATCTACCCATACAGACCAAATGATACAGCACAGAATCAACGGAACTGAAGCAACTATTCTAAGTGAATTCTGTAGTAAGACCAGGCTGTCACACTGGAAATTATCTAAGGCTGTGATCCCGAACAAGACCTCTAGAAAGAAAGAGAGGAAAAGGCGACTTCTGTTGGAAGACCATTTTTTTTCTGGACCATCTCCATTTGCCTTGGATAGATTTCACTTTTTTTCCTAAAGTAATGATAAGTTCACTCTAAAATTTAGCCTGCATGAATGTTCTTTGTGCCATCACACCACACTCATCCACAGTAGAGTGTTCCAGGATCCTCACTGAGCACCTGAAACTGCCGGTAGGACCCAGGCCTGTGCAAACAAGTTTTCTCTAGTCTTTAACTGCTTATGGTGAAATGATAGATGAAAGAGATTTACAACAACATGGACTGAGAAAATGAAATGGTGGTAACGATGTTCTGTAAAAGAAGCTAAGTGAGTGGGGTCCTGTGACAGAGTCGTGTCACTGGGCTTCTTCTCTTGTTCTCTCTTGAAATATCTGCTACACTTAGCTTACCTGCAGCCTTGAGGAACAGAGGCAGGTAAGAGGGGACACTTGTAGCTGCCCTGGCTTCAGTGCTTTTTGTTATATGTCACAATGATCATAAAGCAAATTTATTTGGTGTGTCCTTAGCTTCTCCATTGGGTCACATGTGCTACATAAAGTACCCCTGGCAATTGTGTCATTTTGTTCTAAAGCAAAAGATGAGGATTTTCTGTTGAGGGACAGCAGTACACAGCTGTGACTGTTTTCATTGCTTGGTGGCTCATTCCTGAAATAGTATGTAGCTATTTTCATAATGACCTATAGTGCATTTTCTAGCTAGTCTTGCTTTCTGTGCTTCCTGGACTACTTAGATACGAAACATACTGCCCTTTAAAAGATTCTCAAACCTCAACAGGACCACTTGCTTGGCCCCCAACTTTTTATTCATGATGAGGATAACCAAAACAATCAGATCAATTGTCCTAAGTCCAAGTTGGCAACCAATAAAAGAATCATTGAGTGCTAACACATTCGTTATCTACTTAGTTTAGGACATTAATAGCTGTTATGCACGCTGGCAGCTTTAGTTCAGGAACAAAAGTGTGCTATCAATGTGTTAAGGCTTGGAAATTCAATTTCAGTAATTTTTTTTTTTACATTACGTGTATGCTTTTTCCTGGACATTGTTTTCTTAAATGAAGAAAAACAAAGTCATATTTATTAGCAGTTACCAAATGAGACCATGAGGTGTGACTGCCTACTCACTACCCGTGATGACAGAAAAGAGGATTCTAGGTTAACTACATACCTAGAGAAAAGGTCCACGTGCAGTGGAGGTAGGAACATCGTCTCCATTTTAAGAGATAGAAACCAAAGCCCTAGATGATTACAATACTCAACGGTGTGCATCAGAGCAGCCAGGAAAATATCTGAACAACACGTCAACTTTATTTTTTTTTCCCCTTGAGCCATTCATCTTGGACCCAAAAGTCTAGAGAACCACATCTCCTTCCCAGCTTCGGTGATGTGGTCACTCCCTAGACATCCCAGCCCACTTGCACTCTGTTGTGTCATTCCGCACTCAGCATCACTCTCACGGTATATATGACACACCATTTCGTTGCGCGTTCTCTTTAAAATCCTAAAGGTGTCAGCAGCCTCGTGTTCCTTTCTTTTTTCCTCAAGGGGCAAAATCACTAAAAATAAATAAATAAACAAACAAATAAATAAATAAACAAATAACTGAATAACTGAAGTAGCTCGATTTGCCTTGATACAGTGCTTCAGAACCTAACTATAAGGGAAATGACCAAGACACGGACATTTTTGTTTTGTTGTTTTGTTTTCAATTAATTTGATTTGGAAACACATAGTGAGGTGTTGCAATGATTACAAAACAGTTTCCTCAGAAGAACTCTGGGTACACTTTTGTACAGTTCTGCCAGTGACCTGTGCTATAAAATAACATTTAGAATAGGTCGTAGGAGGTTAATTGAAGGGTCTGGTGGCCACAAGAGTTCAGTTATGAAGATTATTTGTAGTACTGAGTGGGGTGATTGCCATATGAAACCTGGGAACAGAACCTAAGAATGAATCATGTCACTGCGGGTGTGTAGATGTGGATAAAGTCAGTCGCATGCTACACCTTCAAAAAGAAGAAAGGCCCTGAATTGTCCTAAATCGCTTTTCAATTCCCCTTTGGCTAATGAAGGACAGTGAGCATTCAATTAGCCGAGAAAAAAATTAACTAAATTTATAACTATACTGACTAGTGAAGTCAAGAGACATAATTCACCTCATGTTCCCACAAATATATAAGAGAAGACTCAATGAACGTGTTGGATCCAAATCAGGTAAATTTGATAAGTCCTTCAAATGTGTGTGTGTGTGTGTGTGTGTGTGTGTGTGTTTATTACTTTTCATCAAATTATTGTCTGTGTCCTTATGAACAGGTGATAACTTAAAATGTCTATAAAGTACCTAACTTAATGAACACCAGGTCTCTGTGACAGGTACATTTTGGATGCCCACTGTTTCCCCAGGTATTAACATGGTGGCTGGGATCTACTGCTTGCTGCCTCTGGCCAGGATCTCAAGATTAGACACAGACTGCCAACACGGGATTTGCACCCGAATGCCTCTCATCAGCTCACATGGGTCTATTTTGGGAGGTTGTGGAATCTTTGAGTGGTGCAAAGTGGCATACAGGAGGCAGACCACTGAGGGTGGGTCTGTTGGGGACCATATCCCTGGCTGCATCCTGAGCTATAATTTCTTTCTTAGACAGCAGTGAAGAGAACATCTCTCTTCCACCAAGTGTATGGGATTCAAATGTGGGCTGGGCCTTCTGACAACAGGAACCTATATAAATCCTCCCTCTCTTAAGTCATACTGGTGGGAATTTTAGTCACAGCAACACAAAACATAAATAATGCTCTAGTACAACAACAACAACAACAACAATAACAACAACAACTGAAATGCCAAGTCCTAAAAGTGGCCTCTACTCTGTCCACAATGACTTTACATGATTGTAAAGTCAAAACCTTTCAAGTCCAGCTATTGTGAGTCAGGGCCATTTGAACTAAGTCCTGTGCCTTGTATATCACAGCCAGCCTTTTCTATATCCTAAGCTTTATAGGCCCGGTATGTTTATTAATACAGCAATGTAAGTTCCTTTAAAAGTAGTTGTATATAGGTTGTTTCTTCCTCTTTTCTTTAACTCTGCTATGTGCTAAACTGTTCTAAGGATGGGACACTTAGGAAAAGGGAGTATCTCACATAAACTGGGAAGGGTTAGAAAGAGAGAGTCTTGATGGAGACAGCTGGTGAATGAATGTGGGACAAAAATGCCCTAGACACCACTTCTCCACTCTTATTTCTAGATAAGAGTCCGCATGAGACAAGTGTTCCCTGTTGACCAGTGAGACTTAGCAAAAATCTGATATTCCCAGGCTAGATCAGCAAAGGCAGATTGACCCAGAGTGCTGATATTGTGCATTAATCAGCACAAATGAAAAGTAGAGAATTTCATACAGAATTCCAATTTTAAGCCTTCTCATGAACAATCAGTTCTGGAAATAATGAATCGGGCTTCCTGAGTGGCAGGCTTTCCCCGCCCTCCCTTCCCCTCTGCCTGCCCATCCCCCTAACTCCTATTCTCCTGTCACAACTGCAGCTGTCTGGAACACCCCAGTCCCCACCAGTCCTGGCAAATCCTCAGTACTGAGTCTGAATATCAACTAACAGCTCCCATGTCATCTGCTCCACGCCATTTCCTATAGTCCACTCACCTGGAGCTTATGGCTTTTCAGCTGGTGCTCCAGGCTTACTGTGAGTCTGGGTTGTGAGCAAAAGGAACACCTGGAAGTTCAGCATCCTTCAGTGTTTTGTTAGGCGGAGACTTCTCTTCAGTCGTTATGTGTCCACGCAGCCCACGGATGCTTAATTCCCATTACTAACACACAGCAAGCATCACCCTAGACACTCTTGTGTTTCTGTTTTTCTTGTCCATACTTTGCCCACATATCCACATGCGCTACCGTTATTGTTCTCAACTGAACTGCACATAGTATATGTTTCAGCAAGAACCATAATCGAGTATACAAAGTGTCAGTTTTTGTAAGGAAAGGGATATGCATGAACTATAAAGAAAATAAGATTTCTTTAAAAAGAATTTCAAACATATGCAAGCTTCACATAGTTGGACTTCGCGAATGATCCCTCTGGCCTGTCTAGGCAAGTAAGTTCATTGAGAAATTTTTTTGAGGCCACTAGCAGAGCTCAGAGTTGGATGTTGAAATAACCACAATGAAGAGCATGGAATGGTAAGCTACTTGGTTGAAGCCTCTCTATAGCACGTAGCGGAAGTGGACTGCATGGCTGAGAAAATGATCCTCCATCTTGTACCAGACTCTTCAGTGGACTTCAACTGGACCTCAACCATTTGGGGTTAAATGGAGAATTGTAGTGTGGGAGAAGAGGTGCTTTTCTGGTTTACATCTGTTTTCCCTGATTGACCGTTAACAAAAGAAGGCTAAGTGCGTATTCTCCGAGGAAGAACGACATTTGGCACAGGCTGAAAGCTCTGCATTCCTGACACAACACTGGTCATGCTTAAGCTATTCTGGAAGGCTTTTGTCTTGATTCCGGCACAAAGCATCGTGAGTCAGTAGGCAGTCGTGAATGGAGAGCAGAAAGAAGTGGGCTGAGTGATGCGTTGTCTTCCCAGCAGAGCTTGGCTCAGATGAGGGCAGCTTCAGCTGCAGCTCAGTTGGTCACAGAATGGAGGTAAGTAAGTCATGGCCATGTCTTATTAGAGATCCTTGCCATGGATATAATCGTTGACACCCAGCATCTGTTTCTACCCCCTCCCTGAGATTTTCACCATAGTCAGAGATGGGAAATTAAAATCTACATGCCCTAACTCTTTATAGTCACTACAGAGAATATTATGGAGCCATCTCAAAAATCAGAAACATGTTCACATTATGATCCTAGCACCTCGGTTTTAGGTGCTTGTCTCTCGAATTGAGGCCAACACATCAAAATGTCACCTGTTTGTTCATGGTGATGGCTGCACTATTGACAGTAATGTATTGTTGGTGCACAGGCATGGGTTGTAGAGACAGTGTATCATAGCGAAATGTTATTCATCCACTCAAAATGATGTTCTGTCATTTGTCCAGATGTGGTTGGAAATGGAGGCGAATTATGCAAAATAAGACCAGGATGACAGATACTGTGCAGAGCTGCTAAAACAGAATTAACTGGTTAGGACATAGAATGTGAATCTTAGCAGCTGAGCAGGATTTGGAGGAGGGGAAAAAGAGAGACCAGATAATGACTACCTAAGCACAATTATATGGGAGGAATCAGAACTTCTAGTGTTAATCACACAGGCAGACCTGTGTCTGTGGGTCATATTTACTTTGTAGCTTAGGAAGGAACAGAGAAAGAAGCTGGATACTCGGAAGAGAAACCAATGCTAAGACAGCTAGAAGCTGAAACCTGAACTCCCCTGGAACTTCCCAACTCTATAATGACACCGAGAACTCACCCACATGATGATTCCTAATAGAAATCTCTCCAGACTTTCTGCACGTATTTTATAAAATGGGCTAAGGTCCTTAGAAATGTACCATTTGAATAAGTGGTGTCATGTTTTGAAACTTACTCTGAAAAAGTTATTTTTAAAGCATGAAAACACCCAGTGATTAAAGTGTCCTTCATACTACATTTAATGTAAAAACAAACAAACAAACAAACAAAAAACAAACAAACAAACAAAAACCAAAAAGAACATGCAACTTAAATCTAAAAAGTAGAATGCTAAGGTTGAGTTGATGAATTTTAAGGCGTCCTATGCAAATACTAAAAATCATGTTAGAGAGATAGCATGGATTTATAGATGTGTATGGTATGAAAAGCAAGCACAAATATAGGACATATACTATATATTTTCTAGAAAAGCAGCGCTACATAACCTTATCTTTTTACTGAATAGACGGATGTGAGCTCTGAAATACCACCTTAAATATCAACTATGGTCTCTAAGAGGAGGACACCACTGGGATCACACACTGTCTAAGCCGCTAGATACTGTGTCTTTTCTAACACAATGAAGGTCATACTGTGACCCCTTACTAAGATTCTATTTCCTACCAAGTATTCCCCAAATATACATGTGCTAAAGGCTTGGCCCACACTGACAGTGGTATTGAGAAGTGGTGGAGATTCTAAAAGGTGAGGTCTTGAGGAGAGCTTTAGTCCATATCAAAAAGCATGGCCCCCTGCTTGCTTTCCTTTGCTCTTTGGCCATGAGCACACTTACACCCTCCTACCCTACCAGCCCAGAGCAACTCAACCAACAGATCATGGATGGGAACGTCTTAAAAATCCATCCTTTCTTGGCATGACATGATCACCTTAGGTATCTGTTGAAGTTATAGAAAGTTGACCGCCTCACTTACAACAGGCTGAGATCATTTCTAATGCTCTAAGCAGCCATTTTATCAGCAAGTGAAGATGGATTCAGAAATCCTGCCAGCATCCTAAATCTCATTTCTAAAATTATGAAGTAGAAGTAGCAACATCCATTCACACAGACTTATTTTCTATTTATGTATTTTATTACCAGATATTAATTATACATAATAGTGGGTTCCATTATGACATGTTGACACATGTATATAATATATTTTGATCATATTTATATCTCCACCCACTGCCCTTCCTTTCCCCTCCCAATCCCTCTGATTCTTTTTGTCTTCCCAACTAGTCTTTTTACTATTGTGCTTTCTCTTTTCCCACCCTTTGTTTTTGATGACCCAGATACATCGTCAAGGCTGTTTACGGGCGCATAAATGAGGAGCTGTTTACAGGACTTCAGGCAACTTTAACACTAGTTACACCACGAATGTCTATGTCTTTCTGGAGCCTACAAGATAGGTCAAAAGGTCAAAGCACTTGCCCCAAGCCTAAATATCTGAACTGCACCAAAAACCCATATAGTAGAAGAAAAGACCTGACTCTTGTAGGCTTGTGCACATCCTGCCCCCAACACACACACACACACACACACACACACACACACACACACACACACCATCACCACCACCACCACATCATCATCATAATGAATAAATGAAATGTCACAATTTACTTTAATTTTTAAAAGACGTTCTTCCTTTCCCGTTAACTATTAACTGTGTGTGAATCCTCGGGTAGAGGGGGAGGTCTTTAAGTACCAGTCCTGTACAGATCTTGTACGGATTATCACCAGTGCTATGAGTTTGAATGTGCATTGGCCACATCTTATTCAGAAGTCAGTACTCCGCAGAAGCTCACAGTTTCCTCTCTCTTGTGCCTTCTTTGCTCCCCTCCTTTTGTGCTGTTCTCAGAGCCCTGGCGAAGGGATCTACCAGTCCCACTCAGGGTAGAGCATTCAACATCGACTTATATTTTGTTCTTCCCTTGTCAATACCTTCCAATGAGTCTTATGTGCGTTCTCCTGTCCCTTAGATCATGTTATTTTGAGTCCTGTGGCTACTTGGATTATCATTCCAATTCAGGGAATACATGCAAACCAACAATAGTTCAATGTGGAGGAAAGAGCTTAGATGGAGACCAGTGAAGACGTCGCATGAGATAACAGTGACTAGAGGCTGCTGGTTACATGGTCCTGTACTCCTAGAACTCTGGAAGCAGAGCAGGAGTGGTTCTACAAGATCAAGGTCAGCCTGATCTGCCTAGTGAGAACTCTCATCTCAAAAACTAAGAAGCAGCAGCTTTGGGCTACAGAATTTTTTTTTTAATCCTATTGCACAGAATCGTAAGTGAAATTTGATCCAATGTCTACCTCTGGCCACTGGTGTTTCTCTGAGTCTAGGAAGAGAATAAAGACGATGCGTATAAATGGACATAATTACAGTAAAAGGTTCCTGCTGATGAAATGGCCACAAGGGGGTATTACAATAACAAAGGACCAAGGGAGGATTCCTGGTTCCGTCTTCCTTCCAGGCCCATCCTGCTAACTGCTAGGGTGACAACCTGGAGCCACTGTGTCCCGTGCAGGCTGTGCTTCCCTCCGTGGCTGATTTTCCTCGTGACCTTTTGGGGCCCGGGCTGTTACCGAGGCTCCATTTGCACAGACCACCTTCCTCTCTCCTGCCTTCCCACTCAGTGTTTCCACGGCAGATTAATGACAGCTAATAATATCTGATATATCTGGACATTGCCACATAATGAGTTGTGGTCCCACTGGGTCCCCGAAGTGTCACCACTAACAAATTCACCAGACCTGCGTGTAATTAGCATGTAAAGGGAGTGTTCGTACAGTAAATCTGTGGGGAAGATGGATAGCCCAGGAGAGGAGAAGGGAGGGGCGCTCCCTCCATATCATGCTTCACTAAATATATTTTGCTTGCAAGAACATTTTCTTGATAACAAACTGTGGACAAGCCACCTTAACAGTCATATTTTTCCATCCATGGCTGATAGGCAGAATTTCATTATGTCACCACTAATGTTTCCGTATTTCTGCAAAATGTCACCATATGTAAATCAGGAGGGGTTAGAGTTCCTTCCAGTTTTTCCTTAAAGATGCATGATCCTCTCTTCACAGTGTGCCTGTTACGCACTCCTCCCCTTGAGCTCAGTGAAGAGCCCCACAGAAACTTTGCCCACCCTTGCTGAAGATAAATGGTGCTCACACGCAGACTCTCAGACACAACCCAGAAAACTACAAAGGAGATGTGTAACACCAGGCCCAAACTTAAAAGAGAAAAGGAATCCACAAACCACAGTGCACCTAGTTTAATTACTAACTGGGAGACGGATTTCACACATAATAACAAACATTTAAACCCACATGGTAATTTTAGAATTTGTCTCACACAATCAGAGTAAATATGGAAATGTTTCCCCTTACATTAAGCAGGGCATGAGAGCTTTGTCCTTGATCTTCTCAAACCAAGCTGGTACACAAGTCCATGCTGGAATAAGGCAACTCAAGGAAAGAAAAAAAAATGAGAGAGAGAGAGAGAGAAGAAAATGAGAGGGTGGAGGGAGGGACACAAACAAAAATATTATATAAATAAACCTTTAAGTGGCACACTTCTGCAACTACAGTTAATCATTACTCTGCAAAAATATTATTAAAATATTGTGTGTGTGTGTGTGTGTGTGTGTGTGTGTGTGTGTGTGTGTGTGTGCACCCGCACAAGGGGATGTGATTGAAGCTGGGTGTAAATCTCTTGTCTCACATCCTGAGATTCTCATGGTATCTCTAGTGATAGGGAAAGCCATTCCTCAAAACCAGGGTTTGGGAAGATGGTCCCAGCTGCTCAGAACAATATAGTAAGCAATCAGACTTGCACCCTGATAATTATCCTCTGAGATGATCGATAAGGACCCTGAAGGCATAGCCTTCTCTGCACTTACTTCTCTGTACTCAGGCTCTGCCCCTCAGTGACACTGAAGCCCACCATGGTGACCTCAGCTGTCACTCTTGGAACTTTGTTATGTCCACACTGTTAAGTCATGAGTCATCACTTTCACACACTGTCTACCAGCAGACTCCTAAAGGTTGGTCACTAAGTCAGATTTTCCTTCTGAACCCAAGACCTGTACATCCAGTAGTGTCCTTAGTGGTCTTTCCCAGCCTTGACTAATTTGTCCTCCTGTGATGATCTGTGGTGGCTTCACAAACTATCATTTCTCCATAGCTGTTTGTTCTGTGTACTAGTACCTCTACCATCTATTTCAGTCCACTATTAACTGTTCCGAGGTGTCTATCCTTTTCTACAGGTACTTACTGACTTCTTTTCATTTTCCTTTTCATATTCTTGAGCACAGGCCACAATCCCCAAATACAAACTTCACCTTTACCCCTCTTCTTTTACCAGAATGACCTTGTTAAAATCTCAGATGTAACTAGTTTCTTGACTCTAAGCCCTCAGTGGCCCCTACTTGCTTAAATAATCAAGTGTAAATTCTTGAATATCGTATGTGTGATACTAGGAATGGTACCCAGGGCCTCACTCATGCTAAGCAGTCTCTGGCCTACTGAGTTAATAGAAGCCCTCTTTTTAGTTTCTATTTTAAGGTAGGTTCTCATTCAGTTTCCCAGATTGCCCTCAAACTCACTGGAGCTCCTATGAGCCTAGAACTTGTGATCCTTCTATCTCAGCCTCCTTAGTAGCTGTGTCACTAGGCCCAGTTCTTAAGTAGTGTGTGCCAGTTTTTGTCTGGCTCTCATGGTTTTTATTTTTTTGTTAGACAAGCAGAAATGTCTTAGAGAATGATAGAGACTATGTCCCTTGGTTCTCCTAGAATATGTATGTGTATACCAGAACAGAGAGCTTCTGTAACAAAGAGCTCCAGTTGGACCATTATGCTTGATCTCCTATTAATGAAGCCAAAGGCCCTCTTCAGGCTCCTCTAAGTCAGTCTGAAGCATACTCTCAGCAGATACTCTCCCTGTCCCCAGTGATTTCAAAAGATGTTTTACTTGATTCCTTATAGTAATTAAAGGATATCCTGATGCTTAAAAAAACAAAGATAGTCAAGATACGTAAGTATAAATAGTTCTTGTACCAAGTACAGTAGCAAATTAACCCTGGGGAGTATTCTTCCTGTACCACCTGGCCAGAAAGTAAAGAAAAAGAGAAGCAGCCAGGGTCCTTATTAACAGCTTTAACAGCCACTTATAACATTACCTCCACCCAACAGGCTCTACCTCTTGAAGTCTCCACTGTGTGGTATAGCCAAGATGGAAACCATGTCTTTCCTCATGGGCTTTGGAAGAACGCGATTGTAGCAGTACACAATAAGCAAGCATGTCTATCACTAAGGATACTTGTAGTTAATCGTTCTTGCACCCTCATGACCTATAAGTCCTTTCTTGAACGAATTCTTACAATCCTCTCAGCTGTTAATGGCAGGGTCTTTATTTTGCTATGTTTGTGAGGTTTCTAACTTTTACGTTTTAAGGGTCTTTGGTTAAGGCACATAGCCAGAGAGTGGCGGGAAGGAAGTGGCACCCAAGAGTGGCGCTCATTCTAGTGTCTGCGTTCTAGACGATTCTACCAGAAGTTCTTAGCTCCTTTGGACTCAACACTATTTAACCATGGGCATGTTTTCTGGCTTTACCATTCTGAAATGAAAACTTGGATTAATAGAATCTATAAACACTGATCTTTATTTCCGTAGATGACTGCATCTCTCAATCCTCATTGGATCACCTTCTATTTGCTGTAGATGGCTATTAATACAGAAACGTGCAACCAGTAGTGTGCAGAGAACAAGATCCTGAGAAGTATTCAACCCTTAATATACCATCTGGACCATACTCCTGTCTCAAAATGCTCAGTGATCACCATAAGAGAAAGATTCTAAGAACCAGAGATAGTGGGTGACAATAGCAAAATTGTATTTTTTTGGACATTAAAAAGGATGCTGCACACAGGTACTCACGGTAGCTGTGACTGCGTGGGGGAAGCCCTGGGCAAGATCGAGCCAGACAAAGTCCAAGACTGGATGAGAGTGGGAGCCATAAGTCCCAGTCCAAGCGAGAAGCCATTGTCAATTGATGGCTATTGGGAGAGGGAGTTAGTTCTTGATTGATGGCTATTGGGAGAGGGAGTTCACAGATTCAGCCCTGGAGAATCTACCTGTTCTCTAGTAGATGCTCCTACATCCATGTACATTCTGGAAGTACTAAATGAACTCGGAGGGGAGGGGAGGCTGGGGTTAAAAAGAGAGGGAAGCATGTGAAGACGTGAGGTTAGAAGGGAGAAAGAGTGGGTGTAGAGAAGGAATTAGAAGAGAGCAAGTGGGAAGGTAGACCTGATAATTTACTCCTTAAAATATAAGAACTAAGGAACTAAACATAGTGTAAACAAGGAAATGGAAATATTTTACAGAATAAACATCTGCATTTTCTTCTGTAAATGCTCTGACACAACAATTCTAGACAATCTAACGCAGAATTCAGGTGTTTGGAAGCAAAGCTCTCTCTGAAAGCTTCTGCCTACATTGTGGCATGGGACATCATCTAGCATCAGAACAACGAGGAGTCTGATCCAAAGACTGAGGTGTGGAGGTGTGATTTTTAAAAATCCCAACCAAATTCTGCTAGTTTTCCAGATCAGAAAAAAAAAGTGGCCTTTCTTCTCAGTATGGCAGACTGTTGTGTACCTACAAAATGAAATGGATTTTAAAACCGAGCAAAAACTCAAATGGTTACAACAACAAAAAAAAAGGCTTTTGGGGCCCTACCTCTAGCTGTAGAGTCTTAGATTAATGGCTGTTGGCATTGCCAGTTTCTCAGAGGTGTGTCCTAAAATAGGTTGCCTATTCCTGGTGGTCAGCCTCATATCTATGTGCGTACAGGTAGCACTATTTGGACTCAATGGGCTATATAAAAGAAAGAGACAGGGGGAGGAAATGAAGAAGTGGAGGGAGGAGATATGTTGGAAGTAAGGCAAGTTAGGGATGTCACATGAAAATTATATTTAAACATACTAAAATCTTTTAAAATGTTGCATTCATCAGACGCTACTGAAGTGAGGATGTGGGCTCAGAGTTTGTTTCCCAGGCGTGAAATTGCATAAGTGCTCTTATGGGAAGAATGAACCACATTCTGCAGTGACAGCTGTGTCCTACACTTCTGCACCTCCATCCTTCCATTCCTTCTGTCCCCCTGACAATGACCAACTGCTCATCCAGGGTCCTGAACATTTTAAGGAGCAGGGGGAGGCCTCCATGGTCACTCTCCTATGTACTCTGAGAGTGTATGTCCTTCTGGATAAACAAGAGCCAACGTTTATTCCGGGATAATTCACCATTAACAAAACCTTATGTCCCCCTAAGCAATGCTCATCCCCTATATACATAGCAAGAGATTTAAGGAGAAAATCTAGACTGCAAAGTGCCTCTCTCTCAGGCAGACATAGCTCAGTAGTGTGAGCTTGAGAAGCTGAGTTCCATTCCCACGACCTATGTAAGAAAGCCAGTCATGGTGGCGTTCGGAGGTGGAGATGGGAAGAGTCCTGGGACTAGCTGATCAGCCAGCTTCTACTTGGTGATTTCCAGGCTGGTGACAGACTCTGTCTGAAAAAAATCAAAGATAGGCAGGCAGGCAGTCATTATGGAATGAATGACACTTTAGGTCAGTTAGCCTTTGGCCTCCAGTAATGTATACACATACATGTACACACATATACCTGTTCACATATACATGTACACACATAAGTACCTGCATATATGTTTAGACACACACACACACACACACACACACACACACACACACACACACACACACACACACAATGTAGCTCTCATTCAGAAACCATGATCCCATCTAGACCCATCAAAATCCTAAGAAGAGAGTTGCTGATGTGTGATAATTGCGTCTCTCTTCTTCACACACTTTTTGGTCTCTGGAATCATGCTCTTGTTTTCTATTTTGTGAAATATATATCTACATACATATACATATACATGAAAACAAATAGTATTTGCTTTTTTTTTTAACCTGTCTTATTTCATATAACATAATGAGCTCCAGATCTACCCATGCTATGGAAAAGGACAGACTCTTATTTTTAATAGCTGAATACTATTCTGTTGTATAGGTCCCATATTCTTTATGTACCGGCAGCCAGATCCTTAGGTTGATTCATGATCTCAGCTTCTATGATTGCGGTACTGTGACGAGGCAGACCTCCCTCACCCTCATGCTGGCATCGTTGGTGGCTAGATATCTGATGAATGCTGGCTTTCTAAGTGGCACTACAGTTCTATTTCTAGAATTTTAAGGAATCGCCACAGTTTACCACCATGGTTATATATGTTTCTACTCCCAGGAAGAATATGTAATAGTGTTTCCCCTTCCATACCTCTGAAATGTGTATTATTTTCTCCCTCCTTTTTATGGCTGTTCCAAGGTGAGATGATATTTCATTATGGTTTTGATGGTTATTTTCCTGATTGTTGGTATTTGCTGATTTCATGCTCCTTATCAAATGAGTCATTAGCACACATTTTCCCTTTTGAATGGATCATATCTTTTTTTCTGTCAATTAATTGCCTTCTTTACAGAGCATTTCCATTTGAGGTCCCTCTGCTTTGCTTTGGATGTTGGGGGCTATATGGAAGTGGTTGTAACCTTTCTCCAGACCATACTGATTCAATTCAATTTGACAATCATAGTTTGTATGTGAGTTATGAATTTATTATACCAAAGATCAACAGAAATAGAGAAATTCTCCAGTGATGAACCTCAAAACTAGTAAAAATAAAGATGCTAGGTGGCCAGCTCTGACTTCCAACTGACTGCTACTCACCCCGGAGGAACTGGATAGGCAATTTTGAATCCTAAGATGAATAAGCTTACAGTTGGAAACCAAAATTGTAATACAGTCAAATATTAAGAAGTTGAAAATTATTGTTAAAAGGATTTTACAAATATAGCTAAGAGATCTAATAGGAAATACTGACATCATTTAGATTCCAGACTATATGTAACTAACGTAACTAAAAATACATATGCATAGGAAAAAGCAAAGGGTGAGAATGCATATCTCCACAGCAATATGGAGAATTGCATCTTCTGAGCATCTACGTTCGTCTCTTCTCTGTTCATACTTTCAAACTGGCTTACAGCCCAAAGGAAGATTCAGAGCTGGTGTCATCTGACTTTTTAGATGGTAAAAGGGACTTAATTACAGTGAGTATTTATCCCATGGAATAGAATGCAACAGAACTCAGGTAAGAATCGAACTGTTACCCTCAGAAAATCTGAACTCAGAAGAAGGTAGATCTTGGGCAAATACCTCTCAATATTGCTTAATTTTAATGGGATTTCCATGATACACACACACACACACACACACACACACACATATATATATATATATATATATATATTTTTTTTTTTAATTTTTAAAATGACAGTTTATATTGTGCAAACACGATGTAAGTGTCCTGTAACTAGATTTAACTGGTATGTTCTTCAGTGAAAGGAAAAACAGAGGAGCGGGGCTTCATCCTTTGGGTGGGAGTTTTGGAGGAAATGTAGTCTCATTACCCTTGGTAAATAGCAGATTTGAAAGACAGGACCGAGGAAACTTGCTCGACCTAAGTCCGTGTGATATGTGCAGGCAAATAGTACACGTCTGGATGCTGTTTGTTGTGCCGACCACGATAATGGCCTCACAGGAGCGATCTGTTGCCCTTCTTATTCCATGACTTTCCCGTGCTTAGACACTTATTGCCAATTTCTTCCAAATGGAAGAAGTCCTCTCTGTTAGCAAACAAAGATCCTTTAACAAATCCTTGTATGCCCAAGAGAAAAACTCATGGGAAAATTATGCGTTAAGAAGTGTAACTGGCATTCTACAGACATCGTGACTCTCTGGTTGTCTGGCTTCACAGAATTTGGGCAAGAAGCAAATTCCTTGGGGAAAAAAAAAGGGGGAACCTTCAGGATGGCTCTGCCATCACATGGCCCTTAAAATATAAATGTACACAAAGAGGGTCTTTCTCTGGCAAAAGCCACACATTCAAAAAAAAAAAATCAATGGGTAAAAATATAGTTGGAATGTGATCTCCCAGTGAAGATGTCTTCCTTTTATCTCCAGTTTGTGACTTTTTGCAGAGTGCATCCCTTCCCAACAGGAAGCCACTGGAGATAAGGAGGCACGGGAAATACATTCAATTGAATTAAACTTGTTTCATAGGTTTTGAGTCCTACACTTTTGTTTTTACCTCTTGAAGTACACAGTCTTTGTTTATAGCTGTTGCATGGAAGGGGGAAAAATGAGTGCCTGGGTGTGCAGGAGAGATCCATCATATAATTACCTGAAGGAAATTAAAATGATACACACTGTAGTAAGGCAAATGGAATGTCGAGCAATTATTCAGGAAATCTGATTGGCCCAGGTACAGGGAACCATTCCTCACACATTCCAGCCTTACAGATTTGCTCCCCACGGAGAGGTGAAAAACTCCCTTGCCTGTTGAACCCCCCATGGGAGGTCCCTGCAATTCTGTTCACTTCCTCATGCTCTTGCTCTGCATAAAGGAACTGAGGTGGCAAGAAGCATGCATCACCAGCACACCATGGGAGGGTATCATTGTTCCCACTAATAAGAACAAATGGAACCTTGGTATCCATAAACAAAACACGGGACGCTTCTACTTATTTTTCCTCTGCTTTGAAAATCAACTATAAGTTGTTAGGGCATTTCATTGGGATTAATCACCAGCTACTTATACCGGAACAAAGTTTATCCGGTCGTTATTCACAAAACATTTCTCTGTCACGGATGGATGGACTAAAGTGTGAACGAAAGATTGCTCTTCCAAGGACCCACTACAAAGACACAAATCTTACCACAGGATTTGAAAAACAAAAGGGAAATTAAAACAAAAAGGGAAGGAATCAGAATTTTGTAATCAGAGGTTAAATATAATTTTTGGCATAAACTCTTTCTTAAGGAACTTATAGAATTTGAAAGAAACTATAATCCCAATGCTTTATGAAGAGTGGCTTTATAGCAACCACAAAACCAATACCTTTTGCTTTCCCGGTTGGTAGATGGTATCTAGGGAAACAAAGGGGTCCTGCTACTCTTTCTTGACTATCCAGTCACTGGTGGACATCAATTATCCCCTAGAATATGTGCATGGAAATCTTTGACTCATCAAAATACAAGCATAGGGAAAGAACAATGTTAACTTCCAGTAAAGCTAAGTATGAAAGTTAATAAGGATATTCCATACCAGGTGAAATGACATTAGACATGGGGACTAAGGGCTGGTATTTCTAAGTGATAATTGCACTATTTAGTTTTTTTAGTTTGATGGCTTTTTTTACTAGGGGGACTACTGACATATTTTATGTAATTTTTCATGTGTATTTATTGCAGATTAAAGAGTGCATATTGACATCCTGTGTTAGGCTAATTGAATAAATATTTGGACGTTGGGAGTATCTATGATAAAAGTGTGAGATATAGAAGAATTCATTTTGAAATATGTGACTTTCCTCAAACACTATAAATTTTCTTGCATTGGGCTTTTTCCTTCTGAGAGAAAGCATTTAGAATCCTACTCAAGGTTGTCCATGCAGACAAACACTAGTAAGAGTACTGGCTGAGAGAGGTGAGGTCCTATACCAGTTAGTTTCCCTATACTCTTCCTAGAACTAACACTTTTTAAGAAGTTTTTTTTTTTAAATGTGTATGTGTTAAGGTATGTGTGCATGTACCACATGTGTCCTGATGCCTTTAGAGACCAGAAGACAGGATCTCATCTTCTGGAACTGGAGTTATAGATGGTTTGTGAGCCACCCAAAGGGTTTTTGGAAATGGACTTTCCAGGACTTCTAAAAGAGCATCAAGTGGTCTTCACTGCTGAGCCATCTCTCTAGTGCCCTAAGGTTTACGTATTCATTTTATGTGTATGTGCTTGCATATATGTGCTACACAAGTGCATGTGTCTATGGGATCCAGAAGAGGGCATCATGGGATATTTTTGAGCTAGAGTTCCAGGAAGTTATAAGCTGTTCAATGCAGGTACTGAAACTAAGCTCCAGTCTTCTAGAAGCAACAACTCCCTTAACCACAGAACCATCACTCTAGTCCCTAAAGCTAAGGATTTCAAAAAAAGGATTGAGCCACCTCCTGCTTTTCTCATTAGTCTATTCACATGAGGAAAACTTAGACATACTCTAGCAGCCTCAGGGAAAGGCTGGCAAAGAAGTAAAACTATCTTCTAGCAATGCCCAGTGATCTAGCTCAGCAATTACGTTCTCCTTGTGCAGGCTCTCTTGATTTCATTATTGGTTCAAAACAACAATAACCACCACCACCACAACAACAACAGCAACAACAATTAATTGAAACAAATATTAAAAGTGCCTGACAGTAGAAACTTGGACTTGTCCTTAAGCTTTTCTTCCATTATCTCAGGTGAGTCCAAGTATTCTCACCCTCATTTTACTGAAAAGGAACAGAGAAGAACTGTTTGTGTTCGCTATCTTTTCCTGGATTAGAAGTCCCCAGTGTCTAATCCAGTAAAAGATAAAGAACACAGATAAGCCAAGCTCTTTTCCTGCAATCTCCCTAGACCAAGCTCTTTCTCCGGCCTTCAGCAAGATAGTAGCACAGGACACAGCTGTCTACAGGCTCTCTTCAAGCTCTCTACATCTTACCCCTTAGGTAGAAAAAGTGGGGAAATTGAATCACTAATGCTTAAGAAAGATCAAAACCATTCAACTTTTTATTTTTGAAAAAATATTAAACATTGCCGATTGGAAAGGTTGTTTGAGACAAAAATGATAAACGCATAATGGACAACCAAGTTGGGAAGAACTGAGACAACTGCTCCACCTATGGCTCAAGGGTTGGCCATGTTCTCCGCTTCTTTCTTTTCTTTTGCTTTTGCTCAAAGGATCCATCTCCACCTAACTTCCAAGAGAGTGATGTTTTTGTCTCCTTCACTGGTACCCTCTAACACTTCCCATCCTCAGCTGGGTGCCATGGTTTTAAGCTCAAGTACACTGCTGTAGCAAAACATGATGGGCAGGGTGATTTTGAACTGGAATCAATGGCTGGTAGTTATACAAACTGAGACAACTAAGATAAACGCATGGAAGACTTTATAGTTTGGTGAAGGCAGATTGCCTGGTCCATGTTTACTGGGTTTTCACATGATGGCTGAATCTGAACACTTCTCTGGAGGGTCCAGTCCCAGTGAGTAGGGCTCAGCTCTACCCCTGTATTCCCATTGATTCCCAGTGCTTTCAGCTTCTAATTTCACCCAAGATAATGTTGGGACAATGACAATGCACAGATGTTCCAACTACAGCATCTTAATTCTCAATACCATTTCTGTCTCTGCTATGACATACTTGTAGGATGCCCTGGATTCACCTAGGATTTCTCATCTTCAAGTTCAAACACCCTTCTTGAACATTTCCTGGCTTACATAAGCAACAAGTGATCTCCCTAAAGTACAGGTCTTGCTGTGCCACAAGGATTCATTCCTTATTACCCAGCACAGCCTTAAGATCAAGGTGAGAGCTTGTTAATACAGATTGCTTGGCTTGGACTTTACAGGTCCCAAGTTGATCGGTTTGTGAGGATCCCTAAAAACATACATTTCTAACAAGTTCCCAAGTGGCGCCAATGGTTCCAACATGCTCCCTGGAGAACCATTCACCAAGAATAATTCAGCTTAGACCCTATCTCTTATTGTAAATTCTAAGCTTTGGCTGTCTTAAGTCAATTCATGATCAACATAATAAAATCTAGGAGTGTACACTCCTTCTCTCTGATGGCAGAGTAGAGGCAGTTCTACCACACAAATTAATACTATAACTTGTTTCATGCAGAGAGCTGCAGAGGCAAGTATCTGGCTCTGAACCCTATCTCTATGTCCAAAGGCCTGCAAGACCTTGAACATGCATGCACTCACCATTGTGTACTGGAACTTTCTCCTTTATCCTTTAGAGATGAGGATGTGACTACTCAGAAACAGAATCTAGCACCTTTGTAGGCATTTAGTTAGCCACTACATTTTTTATACCTGTGTTGTCCTTCAGATGCCAAACCTTAAACCATTTTGCCGTCAGAATTCTTAGCTCTAATTCTTACCATAGTTCTGTAAGCTATGTTGTGCCCAGTTTGATGGGAGGACTGTGAGACAGCTGGCTTCATTGTCACTTTGACATAATCTTGAATCTTCCAGCAAGAGACTCTCCATTAGGTGGAGGGGGCATTTCTTAAAGAAGTATTGTCTGTGGACACTTTTGTAGGGGAAGGTTTAGGTTAGATTAACTGATTTGGGAAGGCCCAGTCCACAGTGGGCAGCTACAGTAGCAGGGTGTGAGTCATGGACTGTGTAAGGGTATGGAAAGTGAGCTGAGTGGTAGACTGACATCATATATCCTCTACCCACTCTTGACTGTGGGTGTGACCAGTTGCTGCCTTGTGTTCCTCACAATAACAGGCTGTGATCTCTGCCTATGAGCCTTATAAATCCTTTCTCCCTTCCAGCTCCCTTTGTTAGGATATTTTATCATAGCAACTGGAAAGGAAACCAAGATAGAAATCTCATAGAAATTTAAACTGTGTATGATTTATTTGGCTTTAAGGATGTCTTCTTTTCATTAATTATAGTGGCCTTGTTAAATCTATGAACACATCATCTCCTTGCTTCTTTGTCCCCATAACTCTGTACACTAGGAGAATATTCAACAGAATTCTGGTCTTTTTCCTAGGCTGTTGGGGTCCAAGTCTAGAGACTTGTATTTGCTAGACAAGAACCTTGACATTGAGCTATGCCCAACCCCAAGAGTATTCAACTGAGATTCCTAGATTTGGAGAATTCCTGGATGTTACCTTGCTGTATCCTGCCAACCTCTATACTACAACCTGCCTTCATTCAGCATTACGGGTCCTTCCGATGGGTGCTTTCTTAGAAACCTTGGATCACCAATAGTGATTGAGTCATGATTCTGCTTAGCATCAATTTTTAAATGCCTGAAGAATTTGAACACCAAATAACAATTAAAATAAATGAATGTCAAACATTATATAGTGTTGCCACTCACCATTTGGATTTTGATAAGTTGAGATAAAATTGATATTACAATGGGAAAAAGTCTAAATTATGCTAAATAATGTATCCTGAGCCCAACAAGGGTAATTTAATCATTCTGATTCTGCCATTGTGTCAATGATAGTTTAAATCCCTTTTCTCAATTTAAGTGCATGGGTAGGTAAAATAGAATAAAAGCAAAATTAGTTCCACCAAAAGCAATCTCTGCTTCTCTTGATCTTTAAAATTAACACTATGTAAAAATATGATGTATTGCCCATAATTCTTTGTGTCTGTTGTCAATGTTTTATTCTTGTGTTTCTTCAGATCTTGACATGACTTTAGTCTTCCATCTTACAAAAAGCTTTCAAACTGATACTAGTTCCATCCCTTCAAATTATTACCACATAATTATTTATTTCATATTCATTGATTTTTAGATATTTGTCTTTAAGATCAAATTTGAGGATACTTTTTTTTTTGAAATTGTTTTTTCCTCAAGGAATCACTTACCAGTACACTTCGGTAATAACACTTTTTTTTTAATTAGGTATTTTCTTCATTTACATTTCCAATGCTATCCCAAAAGTCCCCCATACCCTTCCCCCCATTCCCCTACCCACCCACTCCCTCTTCTTGGCCCTGGCATTCCCCTGTACTGAGGCATATAAAGTTTGTACGACCAATGGGCCTCTTTTTCCAATGATGGCTAACTAGGCCATCTTCTGATACATATGCAGCGAGAGGGGCATGAGCTCTGTGGGGTACTGGTTAGTTCATATTGTTGTTCCACCTATAGGGTTACAGACCCCTTTAGCTCCTTGGGTACTTTCTCTAGCTCCTCCATTGGGGGCGCTGTGATCCATCCAATAGCTGACTGTAAGCATCCACTTCTGTGTTTGCTAGGCCCCAGCATAGCCTCACAAGAGACAGCTGTATCTGAGTCTTTTCAGCAAAATCTTGCTAGTGTGTGCAATGGTGTCAGCTTTTGGAAGCTGATTATGGGATGGATCTCTGGATATGGCAGTCTCTAGATGGTTCATCCTTTTGCCTCAGCTCCAAACTGTGTCTCTATAACTCCTTCCATGGGTGTTTTGTTCCCAATTCTAAGAAGGTCAAAGTGTCTACACTTTGGTCTTCTTTCTCCTTGAGTTTCATGTGTTTTGCAAATTGTATCTTGCATCTTGGGTATTCTAAGTTTCTGGGCTAATATCCACTTATCAGTGAATACATATCATGTGAGTTCTCTTGTGATTGGGTTACCTCACTCAGGATGATGCCCTCCAGGTCCATCCATTTGCCTAGGGATTTCATAAATTCATTCTTTTCAATAGCTAAGTAGTGCTCCATTGTGTAAATGTACCACATTTTCTGTATCCATTCCTCTGTTGAGGGGCATCTGGGTTCTTTCCAGCTTCTGGCTATTATAAATAAGGCTGCTATGAACATAGTGGAGCATGTGTCCTTCTTACCAGTTGGAACATCTTCTGGATATATGCCCAGGAATAACACTTTTTTTAAAAAAATATATTATCCTCGATTTTTCTACCTTAAACTCTGGCGTGAGCTTTTGGGTGGAGTGAGTTTCTGTACCTGGGTGTGCATTTCTGCTTCTCAGGATGCACAGCATGAGTCTCGCTAAGATTGTGTTTTCTTTAAGTATTCCATTACTTACCAGGGATGCATTTGTGAGTCACCATCTCTACCTCCTTCACAGCAAACAGCTCGGAGGACACAGTCAATGGAACCCACACGTGGAACTTTTGCATTCTGTATAGAATAATATATAGTATCTTATATAGCAATTAGGTTGAACAAATATGCTACAATTTGTAATTATCATAGCTATTACCATTCTTTTTAATGAATCCATTCTTGAATTAAGGTTCTGTTGGGTTTATTCACAGTATTGTTAAGACTGTTATAAAAAATGAGCAAGGCTCTCAGCCATTTATAATGAAAGCTGAGCGACTAAACAGACCTCCATTTTTTTATTTGCATTAATGAGTTCATCCCCAAATATATATGCAATAATATATAAAATTAAGTTATAAATGTAGGGATGTGCTCCAAGTCACCATGAAAATCTGCATGCAAATGCATAATAATCACAAATCTACAATATTACAATATTAAAAAATACCCACAATTAAATTATCATGTGGAAATAATCATAATGTTATTGGAAACTCAATTATTGTGGCAAGCCTTGTCGGGGAATTAGCAGAGTATGGCAAAGACAAGTCAGACCTGAATTCATCAAATATATATTATCACAATATTACATGTTCACTTCGATTCCATGCAAAGACAAACATCCTCTCTCACTAGTATCTGCTCGATGCATTTGTATTATTCATGAACAACGCTGTGATGTATTATACATACAAAGCTGATTGTACGCTTCTTGCCCCAGGCCCTGATGCAGACACACAGAATTAATTTTATTATATACACATGCATGATAATTGGGAAGGATTCGGTCAAATACCAAACTGCTCCCGTGCTCCGTCCCTCCCTTTTCCAAAAAGAGAAAGAAGGTCTGAGGTCAGAAGCTGGCTCTCTTCATAGCCTGGAGATTCTTTGTCATCTAATATAGAAAGTTCTAAGGTGTTAGTGAGCCCCGAACTGGGAAGAATGGTCCAAACACTGCTCTTTAGTAAAACAAGCACTTAAGTTCAGCTTACAGATACACTCAAAACTTTGGTCCAAGCAGCATCGCAGTCAGGCAGGTTTGGGACTCTGGTTCACTTCACCCTGTGTCTGGGAGCTAGTGTAGTGGGGGCTGGCTGAACTGTTTTTGCTAGTCACTCTAAGGTTTAAATGTAACAACTTGCAAGTGGAAGGCTGCCAACTCCTTGGTTTCATCGCTTCCACCCTCCTGGCTCATCACTTCCGCCCCATGACTCATATGGCTGGTTCCCTTTGATGACTTCCCGTCCCCCCAGCCCCTTCTTTCTGTTCCCATGCTTTGCAGAGTGCTTTCCACATAGGAGAAAATAAACGCTTGTTTTGTGAGTTTAAGACGTTCGTCTGGCACCGCTTTCTGTCACAGCCGTCTGATTTTCATGTTAGACTATACCAGCACTAGCCAATAGGAAGAAATACAAAAAGACAAATCTTCCTGGAGCTTACGCTACAACATGGAGTAGAGAGAAAGCAATTCAATTGATTTTAATAATGTTCTGTTTAACCCGGTATATCTGCATGCTCACACCTTCAACCCCCACTTTATATGAAAAATATACCTGAGATAACTCAGTGTTCCCTTAGCCTCCGTTGTTTATTGTACTTACATGCTCAGCTATCTCATTTAGGGATAGCCCCCATCTCAGGAGCCACTGTGCACATGGCCTGTAACTGGCTGTGCAGAATCCACTCGGATGGACTCATCCCGGCAGCAGCTCAAGTCTGTGCATAATCCAGATGAACCTATCAGCCACCCCTTTCCCTCTTAAGTTGAATATCTCTGCATTTGTGATTTAGAAACACACACACACACACACACACACACACACACACACACCAGAATAAAGAAAGACCCCTTAAACCAAGCTTTAAAAGTTGGGAAGGAGCAGTAGTTTTCGCTCTGCTAGGATTTAGGATCTTGGATGGTATTACATCTGGATCCACGTTTACACAGTCTGAATTAAAATGTTCACGGAAGAAAGTGCAAAATGAACAACGAAGTCAAACATGTTCAGAGTCTGACAGTCTCAGGGCTCCATCACACCATTACCTAGTGCATGATATCTAAGCTCACAAATCCTAATTCATAAAATGATATTACTCTCTCTCTCTCTCTCTCTCTTAGGCCAGTGAGGAGAGTTAAATTAGATATATTGTGCTTAGTATGGTGCCTGAGATGTATTAGCTGTTCAATAAATTTTTCTCAAAGATTTATTTTAAACTCTGTGTGTGTGTGTATTGGGGTGGGGAGGGGACAGTTAAGAGCACATGTTCACCCTGTGCTTGCGCATGCTATATGTGTTTGGAGGAAGAACATTGGATCTCTTGAAGTTGGAGTTAAACAGGCAGTTGTGAGCTGCTCAGAGTGAATGCAACAGGGTGTGTCGTCTGTCTCTCCACCCAGAGCCACACCTGGAGGATAGGTGGGATTGGCCGAATTAGGAAATCTGCCCTTTAAAAGCAATGACTAGGAAAGGTTTCTTGGAAACGCTGGCTTTGAAGTTCAAATGCCAAGAATTTATGCAAAATACCTTTAAATGCTGTGTTAAAATTAGGCTCATGAATAACTTTTCTCATCACTCTGGAAGGAAGAAGGGGATTTTGCTTCTCTTCACATACTTGGCTCTCATATGACGTAAAGGGCGAGGGACAGTTGACAAATACAGGTACCTGAGAGGACGAAAGGACACAGTTGAACTTCACAATGTGTTGGAAATCATAAACCCCACAGCATAGAGGAAAACCCAGGCGCGTGTTTTCTGGACTTTCTGGAGGATTGTCTTGAGCCTTCACAACAGGTTCCCAAGCTCTACTGATACAAAGAACCTTTCCAACAAGCAGCAACTTGATGGTGGCAGAGGTGTGGTTGTGGAGAAGGTAGGAGGAGTTCTTAGCGCCCCAGTGCCCTGAGTCTGGAATTTAGGTGCACCTTAGGTATCTTCTCTTCCACTCTAACCATCCCCAAACTTCCAAAGTTTGATGTGTAAGAAGACCTTCTGACCTTGAGACCTGGTTTTTTTGTTTTGTATTGTTTTGTTTTGTTTTTAAAGTTTACTCTTACCCTTAATCTTATAAACTAGTGATTTTCCCAGGGATGACCATAGTAAGTCTTTCTTCTAGACATTTTGACTTGATGAAGGAGTTCATTTCAGGTCAACCTTTAGTGGTCTAAGGTTCCTTATTAGTCCTAGACACATAACTGTTCATTGGAGAGGGCATACCTCAGGGTGCAAAGCAGTGATTCCTATCTGAGAAGGTGGCGTTGATGATATATTTGCCTGCACTTCAATCTGGGTGGTGTATTGGCATGTTTATGAAACATATCTATAAACCCGGTGTCTAGAACAAAGCTACATGTTGAACAATGGAACGTGTTATCCAAAGACAGATTCGTAGGGATGACTGATAAATGTCCTGCTTTCTGAATTGAAATCAGTGGTTCTTTGTCTGCTGGGCATTTTATTTCGTTTATTATTGCTGTGGTTGTTGCTGTTCTTTATTTAGTTCTTATTGTCTCTTCCACATTCCATATTGGTTGAGCATCCCTAAACTGAAAGACTTTAGATTAGGGGTTTTTTCCATATGCTGGAATGTTTACATGCACCTAATGAGATATTTGGAAGTGTAAATCTAAGCATGAGTTTATGTAGGTTTCATCTTCATGTGTATCTTAAATATATAGCCTCTGTGAAATTACTTACAGTCTTTTAAATTAGCTATAACAAGAATTTTAATGGAGGTGGAATTTTCCCTTTAGTATCATGTCAGTTCCTAAGAAGTTTCTGACATTGGAGGATAGTGGCTTTCATAATTTTGGATTAGAAATACTCAGCCTATGTAAAGCACTTTGGATTTGAAATATATGTGACTATTCATATGTATGTTTATAGCCTCACAGATGACTGACACATATATATTATATATGAGCCTAACAGTCATTTGTCACAAAACCTATAGTAATAAAGAAGAAATCTACAATGAACTTTTTTTGTTGTTGTTGGCAGAGACTTTCTCTTTCCTTCTAGTCTAGCTCAGTATTATTTATGAGAAATGAAATGTGAACCACAACCACGGGTCAACATATGTGTGAACTTCCTGATTACTATAGTATAAAAATACAAGAATAAAAGACAGAAACCGAGGTAAAATTAATTTAACATTGTCATATTTAGTAAGATATGTCTAAGCTATTACAAGACTTGAAGAAAATAATGGTTTTTTTCTAGCTTTTCCCCCTCTTTGTAGCCTGTGTCCCTGTTATACCCTTCCTAGGTACTTACCACTGCACCTTAGCACAAGGCTGGCTTTTGACTTTTATATCTCAGAGAGCTCTATCTGAGATTCCCAGCCTTTAGTAGCCCAAACTACAGCAAAACAAAAACCAAGCTACTCAATGCACATTGACATTTGAAGAAATATAATATCCTTCTGCTTGACTGTAAGAACTATTACTTTACTAACCCCAGCGATCCTTTGGTCACTTTGGACCATTTCTTATGCTTCATGCTAGGGGTTCTTTGCGTTACGATATGAAATCAGTTAACAATTAAAATGATACGCCGTACTACTAACATTCTCAAATCTTTAAAGCAATGTGACCCATCGCCATAGTCCTGCCCATGTTGGTTAATTAAAACAGCATAGAGTTGTCAATGGCAATTATAAGCAGTTCTTTATTAGAAATTACAGACATGTGGCACATCCCTAGTGTTAGGGATGTGACACAAACAGAGTAGCTTAAAATAGAGACCAAGGCCACATAAACAATATTGGTGTGAGAGAGTGGCTTCATCCCTTGTTGCCAACAGGGGTGTTGACCACAACTGGGGCTCCTGTTGGCCAACAGATTTTGTATGGGCACCTGGGAGCCCCACATCCACCTGTGAGCTGAGGTTGCAGAATGGTGTACAGTTTTGTCTCCTCCCTGTGCTCTTTCTTCTGTAGGTCAGCATTCCTAAGAGACACCGTACCCAAAAGGGAAACTGGTCTTCGATCCACCTGGCAATCTTTAATCTGCTGTGATCAGCTCCTGACTCAAGGAATCCGGGTGTGTAAACTCAAAGACTTGGATACATCGTCTCCTCTCTCTCCTTTTTCTCCTTCCCCTTTGTGTCCTTTACTCCTGCAACTGAGAACTGGGCTGTTTGCCTCTTGCGTTTGTTTTCCAAGTCCTCCAGAGGAAGTGTGGACCTTTTCTGTCAATGTTGCCATTCTAGACTAGCTAGAGCAGGCCTTAAATTGGCTCTCCCTAAGCCTAAAATGTCAACTCAAGAATCCTCACTTGTTTCTGTTTTTTTTAGGTTGTATTTTTTTAATATCCATTTTCATATGCCAATTAGCCTGTAGTGTGATCTTTGTGTTGTCAACCACCATTGTACCTGAGGGATGCATACATGGTCTGACTAGAACCACTGCACCAACACTAAGTTGATAATCTGTGAATGAGAGGATGAATAAGCAAATAAGGGAGCACTTGAGTAAATGGATTCCCAGCACTCTCTATTGAGTCTTAAATTTGAATTTTTGTTTTTGTTTTTTGAGACAGGGTTTCTTTGTATAGACCTGGCTGTCCTGGAACTAGCTGTGTAGACCAGGCCCTGAACTCATAGAGGTCCACCTGCTTCTGCCTCCTGAGTACTGGGATGAAAGGTACATACCACCATCACCGCCTATCTGAGTCTTAAATTTGAATTTTGATGTGGTTGGTGATTATAAAGTTTCTGCTTGGTATTTCACAATGGTGCTTGTGCCCCTCATGGGCATGTGGCTGGAGCTGTCATTGGAGTGACAGCATAAGAGTAGGACGAACTAGCTGTCTCCAGCCTGGGGGTTGGGGTGGGGAATCAGGATTCCAGGTAGATGTTCTAATGAAAATGCATCATTTTCACATAGACATAAAGGTTTAAAAAAATTCTAGATCCAATCATAGTAAGTTAGGAACCATCTGATTCTGTATAGAAAAATTGTAAGGAGACAGGTTATTGAAACTACCCCAATCCTATTGGGCCTGAAAACTCATCTATCTACTCTGGAGGTTGAAGCAACATCAAGGGTTCGCTGGCCTACAGTATGAATTCAAAGGCAGTCTAGGCAACTTAGTAAGAACCTGTCTCCAAAGAAACAGTGAAAAATGGCCTGGGAACATAGCTAGACAGTCATGTGCTTATAGAGCATCGATTTCTGAGATCTAATCCCTATTAGCAAACAGAGACAAACAGACTGAAAAATAAAAATTAAAGCAAGTGTCCTGTGTGTGGCTTGTTCTGACTATAATTAGAGGCGGAATAAAAATATGATTTTTCTAGATCAGGCAGTAACAGGCATTGAAAAGAAAAGCCTTGCTGTTTTTAGAAACAGCTCAGATCTATGATGCAAGGATGCAATTGCAGAGAACAAAATCTAAAGACTTGCTCAGAATAATGGTCCCTCCAGGCATTTGGGTGTCCAGAAATTCGTATTTAAAAGAATTTCTCTGGCTTATCTAGGGCATTTGTATTATCCTTCTTGTTTTACAATCTATTTAACTTAAATTTACCTATAGTCTCTATTTCCTCTAAATAAGGTAGTAAAATAAAGCATACCTCCCATCCCCCCACCCCTGTTTGAGAACATGACTCAGCAGAAACGCATTGTACCTTGGGTGTGTTCAAATGCACGGCCCAGACTTTTAATGTCTCAACTTGCTCAGGGGAAAGATTCGCTGATCACCAAACAGGTGCTAGGTAGCAAGCAGATGAATCACAGGGATTAAATAAATGCAGCAGTCAAGTTCCGCATGATCCTTTCGGATCAGAGTGGGTCCAACTGGAACTGTTCCAACTATCGGAGCTTTCAGGCTACTTATATTTCAATAATGGAGGACGGCCACGTGTAAAAATGACTGGTGTTTTCCCTAGAATAGATGGCTTTCCCTGTCAGCTCCTTGGTACAGCTTGCTGGATGGAAGAGGTGGACAGTTTATACTTCTAGGGGAGTGAACAGCCATAGATCATTATTGCTCTGCATATATTCCACCCCCTTGACTTTATATTTTTTTAAAAAAGTGGTATTTATGAGAATAGTGCTCATAATCTTAGAAAATACATATTCATAATAGTCATCAGAAAGATTGTCACTTTGAGGGAAAATTATTTTAACTGGACACGGTGATTTTTTTTCTAACAGGTCTATATATATCTACAGGTTCTGATACTCACCTAGAAATTTGAATAGCAAAACAAATCAAGATTTTTTTTTATTAACTGAATAATTAAACAGAAGACTGAGGAGACAAACTGGTTTCTTATGTCTAGGATGGTGGCTTTTGTGGTGATTTCTCCATCCTGGAGACTAACAGGCAGGCTACTTAGCATCATTGAGTAAGGTGCCTGCATCATGACTGCAGGCTGCACCTACCTCATCAGCATTTCTATGTGATGGAGATAATGAATGAATCATTGAAATGTCCTATTTCTGAGTCACCTCAATATTTTCCTTTCCTCTTTGGGTTTTCAATTGAGTCCTGCAAAATGTTAGGACAGAAAAAAATGTGGAATTTAACAAGGAGTACTTTCAGTCTGACTTAACAGAGAGTATGCGAATGAAGCCAAGTGTTTTGATGCCTATGCTCTCTCTGGTTCCTCGGCCACTTCATGAGGTAGTGTTCCTGTTAACCCCATTGTGCTGTACAAATGCTGCTCCAAAAGCCATGGGGCTAACCTTACAGAACTATAATTTGTTTTTTTGCATCTTTCCACAGGGAGGATATTTTCCCCATCCTTAGATGAAGCAATGGCTCTGGGTTTTAGTTTGTTTGATGACTGATTGATTGATTGATTGATTGAATACAGGTAACTGATAAAATTAGACTCTGTTACCTGTTTAACCAGATTGCCTCTATATAATGATTGAAGTTTCAATCATTGAAGAAAATTTTAAATTTTCTTGTGGTTTTCCAGCCTAGGTCTGTATAGTAAGATGCCCATTAACCCCTTCTTACCGTGTGTGTGTGTGTGTGTGTGTGTGTGTGTGTGTGAGAGAGAGAGAGAGAGAGAGAGAGAGAGAGAGAGAGAGAGGGAGAGGGAGAGGGAGAGGGAGAGGGAGAGGGAGAGGGAGAGGGAGAGGGAGAGGGAGAGGGAGAGGGAGAGGGAGAGGGAGAGGGAGAGAGAGAGAGAGATTCTGACAGGTATTTCATGGGTCTCTCTGTCTCTCTCTCTGTCTCTGTCTCTCTCTTTCTCCTCTCTCTATGCCTTTCCTCTTTGCCAGCATGGAGAGACTACGTCCCCTTCACATAGACCCCATCTGCTTCTTTTTCCTTCCAGACTGAACTTAAAATGCTGTGCTCAATAAGAAACTCCACAGTCAAAGTTTGGAGGTAAGACAAAAGGATGGACCATTCAGAGACTATCCCACCCTGGGGATCCATCCCATAATCAGCCACCAACTGCAGACACTATTGCACATGCCAGCAAGATTTTGCTGAAAGGACCCTGATATAGCTGTCTCGTGTGAGGCTATGCCAGTGCCTGGCAAACACAGAAGTAGATGCTTACAGTCATCTATTGGATGGAACACAGGGCCCCCAGTGGAGGAGCTAGAGAAACTACCCAATAGATGGAACCCAATAGATGGAACAACAATAAGAACTAACCAGTATCCCCAGAGCTCATGTCTCTGGCTGAATATGTATCAGAAGATGGCCTAGTTGGCCATCATTGGGAAGAGAGGCCCCTTGGTCTTGCAAACTTTATATGCCCTAGTACAGGGGAACACCAGGTCCAAGAAGTGGGAGTGGGTAGGTAGGGGAACAGGTCGTGAGGGGGGGGGGTAGGTATAGGGGACTTTCGGGATAGCATTTGAAATGTAAATGAAGAAAATATGTAATAAAAAAATTGAAAAAAAAAGAAATAAAGAAACTCTACAGTGATCCTAAGAGTTGATGTTAGAGAACTCTCTTCACTGTTCTCCACAAAGGAATCACCTTCTGGTCATTTTGGCCTACTGTCTTATTCCTTCAATAGACCTCTCTAGTGAAATCTAAGACAACTCTGAACTGGGTGTCCTAGGTAAATAGTCACTTTTGGGAGAAGGATTGTAAGACTCTGTCGAGCTTTAGCTTACCGAGGACCCCCTAAGTGAACCACGTGGAGCTGGAATGGATAAAAAAGCAAGAGGAATTTTATTTAATCCAGTATGCTGGGGTTACCCTTCACAGAGAGAGAGAGAGTGACCCTGTGCAGCCCATCCAGGGAGCCTTTATAAAGTTGTCAGGGCCACCGTCATTAGGCACAATATGATTGGCAGAACAGTGTGACTTTTAAACTGATTGGTCTATAGGGAATGAGGTAGGTGGCCAACGGTTTCCAAATGGGCCTACCAGCTCCCCTGGTTGGCCCCGCCTCCCTGTGGTCTGAGGAATGTAATTAGCCCGTCCTTTCCAGAGGGAAGGGGTGCCTATATTCTTTATGACCTTCTGTTTCTAGGCAGGGAGAGGTCCCGTGGAGTTTTCTTTTCTTTTTTTTTTTTTTTTCTTTTTTTTTTCTTATTTTGAATCTACCAGCTTTATTGGAGTTAGTTACAGGACAAGAAGAGATGAGTTGTTGACCAGATCACAAGAGACTCATAGTCAGTTGTTACCCTATAACATGAAACAAGCATTTGAGAAGAATTATGGTTACTTGATCCTCAAAGCACATTTCATATCTGTAAGCATATTTTTAGGATAAAGAACATGCTGTCTGGGTGGTTCAGTTTGACAGATGGTCTTTTAAGTAGAAGTTTTCTGAATTGGTTCACTGGAATTAAATATACAGAATGCTACCAGTTTTATTAGATATTTTGAGGGTTGTATTAAAGACCTTAATTAGTTTCTTTTGGAATGGATTATTTATGTCTCAATGAATGTGTTACACAATACTATCTTTTGAATTCCCCCTTTGTCTTCACCTTGTAACATTTGAGGGTGAACAAGTAAAAAGGTGTCATGAAAACCTCTGTACATTGTCACATTTTCAGAGTTTCTCACAGCATAAATAGTTGACATTATCTAAGATTTGAACATTGAATGAAAGTTTCGCAAGATTTTCATAATCATACTAATTTTCTAGTGTGGAGCCTCAAGAGTTCCCAAGAATACACCATGAATAAAACATATGCCAAGAAATACTTTCCACAAAACATTTCTTAGATGTTTTCTCTGACCTGAAATGAAGTCAAAGATATTTCTTCATGCAATGCATGTGTTAGGTTTCTAGCCTGTAAGTATTCACTGTTACATTCTAGAGGGCAGAGCTGACCACTTCAGGATCAATACTTGTGGGACCCAAGATGCAATCCAAACATTATTGCCAACCTCTTTTCTATGACAGAGATAAATAATCAGAAAACGATGCAAATCTGGTTTTCTCTACAATTTTAGCTTTGGTATACATCCTATTGGGTAGACTCTCCAATACCATTGTTCCCTTTCAGTACTCTGTTCTTGTTTAAACACCGTGCAAACATTAAAGGTTAAGTCTTTTCAGAAGTCACAGTACATTTCTAACTTTTGTCTGACAGTGGGAACTGTGGTTTTCAAACCCAATTCACTCACTTGAAAGCACTGCTGTTTGGCCACTTCTCAAAGCTAATAGTCTAACATGTTGAACCTTTAAAACTTTTGAAAACAGACTAGTTCACATTCATAGCAAATTAGAGTCAAAATCTAGGAGGAGGATTAGGATTCCCAAAATGAAGAGCCATAGCCATTTGGGGCTTGAGATCAATCATTAGTTGTTTTAGATCCTTCAGGATGAGGGTCCCACCAATGAGCTGATTGTGAATTCTCCTTGAGAAGTGTTTTATAAAACTTTTCATGAACTTCTCTATGGCACCTGTACACAAAGACCAACTGTAGTATGATTCCAACCCTATGGGGCAATATAGGCAGGATTTGTTAATGTTGCATTTACATCCTGTGACGTTTACCCTTCTGAGACTAGAGAGGCAACCAGTGTTCAGGGCTATGTGCACAGTGTGTGCATGTGTGAGCCTTGGTGCACACGCCTATTTGTCACATCAAAAAAAAAAAAAAAAGCAAAAGAAATACTGGCTATTTAAACATGACAACATAATCAAATTACTGATGCCCCTCGAAATCCTCAAAATGTATGAGTTCCAGGACACGTTGTGGATAATAAAGTCCGTGATGTTAATGAAATGGTGGGCTTCATATAAATCAATTGGAGGTTTATGTAGCAACTTGGTGTCTGCACTATTCCTTGTAATACTTGATACAGTGGAGGCTGTGTCAGTAGTTGCTAATAGTAATATAAATTAAATAATAAGGTTGTTATAGTCTATTGTTTAGGAAATAATAGCAATAAAAATTGGCATATGCTCAATAGAGACAGATTTTTTTTTTATTTTTGAGTATTTTAAATCCACATTTGGTTTTAATCTGAAAAGAATAAACCACAGATACAGAATGCTGACTGCTTCCAAAAGCAAAACTAAATTACATTGGGAAGGTCAACTGTAAGACGCCTCCTGGCCTTTGAGCATAACCAATGGTAGATAGAAACAATCACAGACGAACTACTAGGGCATGCCCAAGATAGAAGAGAATATATCTAGGTAAGAGAGACAAAAAAGAAAATAGTAGTGAAGAGATGTTTAATACAGATAGTGGCAACTGAGGATTTCGTTCCTTGAAAGAAGGTCGATACTAAGGCTGGCAAATGGCGCGGTGGGTAAAGACATTGCTACCAAGCCTGATGACCTGCGTTTGACCCCAAGAACTGATTGTCTTTTAATGTTCACCTCTGTGCAGTGGCATGGCCAGCCAGCAACCAGTGCATAAATACATATAAAATATAAAGAAGAAAGAAGACGAGGAAGATGTAATGGAAGAGGAGAGAAAATACTCTCCAAGTATAAAATTAAAAGAAAAATTACCTTCACAGTATGAAAAACAAAAATCTAGGCAGAAGAGTCAGGATTTCAGGAAATCCTAAGTCAAGAGACCAAGTGTAGTTTACTTTAAGAAATAATTACTGTTATTATTATTTATTATTATCATTTAATGTATATTATTATTTTGTCTGGATGTTTGTCTGTGTACCACATACATCCCCAGAAGAGGGGACGAGAAGAGAACCCTAAGTCCCCTGGAAATGGAGTATCAGAAGATTGTGAGCTTCCAGGTGAGTGCTGGAAACTAAACCTGTGTCCTCTACAAATCAGCCAGTGCTCCTAACTGTAGAGCCACCTATCCAACCCTGAAGTTCAGTCTTTATTCCTGGGCATAAGAAAAGCTGAATGTTTAGCTCGCTCACAGGGGATATGACCTTCTGGGTGTCACAGTAACTGAGAGAATCTGATTCTGTCACTTGGCCTGGTTCCAGATCCTAACGATGGCTAGAATAAGAGAATTTTTGAATGGGATGAGTTGGCATTAAGTAGATGAGCAAAGCCAACACTGTCACACTAACAAATAAACCATAGAGTTGTGAATAGTCTAAGAACAAGTGAAAGAAAAGATGAATTACCATAGTAGTGTACTATTGTAATAAAATGTATAGATCAATTTTGTGACTGAATTGGAGATCGATATTGATATCTCAAATAAAAATATGCATAAATGATTCAAGATTAAGGAGACTTAGTAATGGCATAGACAAAATTTTCAACAATAAAGGGATGATAAGTGCTGACAGAAGAGGCATGCTTTCTATCAATAGCTATTCTAAGATCTTTGCATGTATTCATTTATTATCATAACCCAAAGATTTATATATTATCAATACTTTTCAATGTGGAGAGAAAATTTAAATACAGTGGTAAAGTACCTGACCCAAAGTCAAACAACCTGAAGATAATTTTGGCTCCAAATGCCTTAGACTATTGGGAAAACAATAACAACAACAACAAAACAACTTTTCTGAAAGTCAAAGGTATCGGCATTACACAGAGAAGTGATAAGTCTTTGAGCTATAGAATCGAGCTAATCTGACAGGAAAGCAAAAGAGCCCCTCTCCCCCCCCCCCAAAAAAAAAAAAAGAAAAGAAAAGAAAAAGAAAAAGAAGAAGAAGAAAAAGAAAAAGAAAAAGAAGAAGAAGAAAAAGATGAAGTGAAAATAATACACCCAATTTGAGACCTTCAGCATTTGTCATATTAAAAATGAAATTAGAAATAACAAAAAGTTCTAAAGCAAAACTACACAAAGCAAAATCCCACCCCACCCTACCCCCTCCCCAGACACAACAGAAAACTGGAGTTCATTTTGTGTTGGCCAACTACTTCTTGGCATGAGCCCAGGATTGTGGCTGAAATCTGTCGCTGGAGAAAACTGATTCTCCTTTTGCCAGAAGGTACTAATTGCAAATAGTTTGATTAGAAGTGAGAGTATACAAAATGGTGGCACGTTCAATATTTGAAGATCCCATTTGACATTGTAAAAGTTTATACTATGCAGATTAATTACACAGAATAGAAGGTTTGTTATGATGTTTTCATATGCATAGACACGTGTGCATATAAACACCTATAACACCATGTGGTTGTGCTCACCCCTAGGACTCTAACTTCCCTTTCTTTTTCTTTCCACTTCTCCCTTACAATCCTTTAATAGGTCCTCTCTTACTTTCACAACGTTTTTCCTGTTTTTTTTTTTTCAGGTATGAGAGAAAATAAAAGATTTAATGTGTCTGAATATAGCTTATTTTACTTAGCATGGTAATCCTAAATTCTACTCATTAGGCTATAAATTATATTATTCAATTCTTTAAATTCTCTATACTTTCACATTTTGTGTGTGTGTGTGTGTGTGTGTGTGTGTGTGTGTGTGCGCGCGCGCGCGTGTGTGCACGCACATGCATACATGAAAGCATGGGCTTATACATGTACCTGTGCAGAAGTCAGAGGACCTGAGAGACTACCAATGATTCAGTAGATGGTCCTGTACACAGACACACACCAGCAGCACTAAGTGGATTCACTGGGTATAAAACAAAACAAATCCAGGGAATTGGAAGGGATCAGTGGGAGGGGGAATAAGGGAGGAGTTGGGGGTAGGTAAGGACACAGATCTCTTGAAAACACATAGGCATACATAAATTTCTCAAAACATAAAAATATAATTACAAAATAATAAAAAAGAGAAGAAATCCAAGAAGAAAAGGGTTTAGTTTTTTTTTGTTGTTGTTGCCTGCTTGTATTTATGTTCAGCTGATAAGTTAATCTTCCCTGTTGGTTATCTTGCAGTTGGCTGCTGTTAATCTTGCTTGCTCGTGACATTCCTTGCTGACATCAGAAGTCACTTTGCCCTTCCAAGGTGGACCAAAGAGCGATGGCTGTGCAGGTCTTCAGCAGCAGCCTGGACTTGAGAGGCATCTGCGTTATGAACTGAGCAGCTATCAGGTTCTTGGTCTCATAGAGTGAAGAAAGCCTACTAGTCAGTCTATTCATAATAGCCAATATGACATCCCAACTGTTGTTCTAGAGGTCCCCAACTATTATAAGTTACTATAATAACCATATGCTGTTCACATATTCATTAGCTTTATTCTTGGGTTATTTTATTGATATGACAACATTTTCTGGCTTCTTTCTCATCAAATTTGTTGTTGGTTAATGTAATTTATGTATTGATCCGGCATGCTACAGCATTGCTAGAAGTCGTTGTCAGATTGGATCTTCTGGTTTCCCACTTAGACTGCTTTACACATATGGTTGTATCATCCTCAGATATACTTGGATCTTCTATTCCTCTTTGTATCCTGTTCACTTCTTCCTTTCACCGACTGCTTTAGTTGAGATTTCAAACACTAGAGCGAGTAAGAATAGTCATATTGGACAACCTTGTATAAGTCCTGGTTTTGGAAGACATGATCTCCATTTCTTCACTTCCAGAATAAGGTATAGATATAGATTTGCCATGTACAGACTTTATATGAGTTGTAATTATTCTTATGCTACTAGTTCCACACACACCCTACCCCATGGCTTTTCTCAAAAAGGAATGTTGAATTTTGCCTAAGGCTTTACTATATCAATTTTATGATTCCCTCATCCTTTGATTCTATTTATATGATGTATTCCTGGCTAACACATTATATGCTCTGAACAATCCTTGCATTCCTGAAATGAAACCAACTTGGTCATAGCTTATGATCTTCTTAATGTGTCATTGAGTTCAGTTTGCAAGTTTATTGAGAAAGTTTCCATCCCTGTTCACAGTTATAATATTTAATAAATACAAAATACCTCTAGAACAAACATCCATTGTAATTCCTCAACAGAAAATGAAAATGATGAAAATAAACATCTCTAGATGAGTATGATGTTGTAGGTAAAGAGTCAAACACAGAAATAGATTAATATTTTAAAGCAACCAAGCAGAAAGATGTTCTTTCTCTACTATGATGGACAGTTAGATTGACATTACTTTTTATTTTAATCAGGAATAGGAGAAACCATTAATTCAAGTTTAATTATTAAACCATAATATCTTTAAAATTAAACAAACAAGTAAAATTAAGCTCTTGTTTGTTTTAAAATCTGACAGATTGGAATTTGCAGGTTGAAAAACTTGACACATTAATGCATTTGTTTGGAGGACAGAATTTTCAGGCTGACCCTAAGGACTGGAAGTCAGTAGGATGCAATGGAAATGTGCCCAAATGGTAAGTGAAAGAAAGCCTGGGATGATGTCTCATTGTGTCCAGTGTTCACAAAAGGACCTTCAGAAGCCAAAACTTCCATGAGAAGTCCAGGTATGCCCTAGGCCTAGAAAGAAATGAGTTTGAAATCCCTCCCCATGCTAATGCTGGGTCTGGCATGGCCTTGGTAAGGATATAGAGACATGATTTCTGCCCCTGGGATAGAGCCAGCAGGCATGGGTCTCCATGAGTGTCAGTGGCTGCTGTAGGTGTAAGGCTTGTTTGTATAATACTGAATGTAATTTTATGTTCTTCCTCCAAGAAATGTCCTCCCTGTTAATGACTCCATGATAATCAGAGACAGCACGAGTCCAGGAGGCAAAGGTATGGCTAGTGTCTCAACAAAATGGTAAATGCTGGGACATTCAAGACAGCTCTTAAGGCTGTGGAAAAGAACTTCAAAAACATGAATTCCAAAAATATATAATTTCTCAGCTATGCCAAACATAAGGATGCAATAGGAGCTATATAAGGGGCTTCATGGATCTAAAGGAACAAAGGCAACTGCCCTATAAGCCAACTATTTTGGGAGTGGTGATCACAGGAGATCCCACCCAGTGGTTTTGTTTTTTGTTTTGTTTTGTTTTGTTTGGGTTGTTTTTTGTTTTTGTTTTTGTTTTTCTTGCAAAGGCAAATCGATTCCTGAGTTCAAGGTCAGCCTGGAACTGAGGGAATTTAGGTCTAGGTCCAAGGATGGTAGAAATGGTAATTTCAGGGTGGGATCCTACCCAGCTAGCTTACCATCTGTGTTTAACTGAGGCAGAAAGATCTGTGAATTCTTTTGAAAAGTTAAATGTTAAATGTTGTCCTCCATTAATCAAAGGCCTGGGGTCCAGGGAAGCTGATTTCCAGGATAATCAAAAGGGAACCTGAAGTCAACGGCTGGATTGATGTTTAAAAGAAAAGACTGGGCTTATGATCTGCCAGAGCTGAGCTATCGAGAGTATGCTTTAGAAATGCAAAGAGAGAACTGCTTTGAGAACTGTCTCCTGCAGAAAACCAAGAGACAGCTGTCTGGTAATCTCCACAGAAAGCAATCTGGAAAACTGTCTTGAGGGCGGAACATAGGCCGCCAGTTTAGACCCACGATTTGACTTCTGCGTCATTTGTTTTCACCACTCCCAGATACCCTTCCTCTCAGAATCCCTCTCCAAGCTGAGGCTAGTTCTTGGAAAGCTAGCGCAGGTCAACGAAATGAGAAAGCAGATTCCTAAGAACACTCATTGGCTATGGCAGCATCTAAGAGCACACTGATTCTTGGACCACAACCATGGTTGCTAGGTCATTCCTGCCGTCTGGACCTTGCTTGAGGTTCTTTGGTGGCCAGTCCTCACTCAGATTTGCACAGGGAACCAAGATTCAAATTTTCCACAACAGTCCAAGGTTACCTCGGTTGCAGAAGGAAACAGCAATGTTTCCTGTGGTGTTCCTAGCAGATGCCACTTATGTGCAGTGATGGTCACTGCACACTTACAGGTAACGGATGCACTAAGATCACAAATGGCTGATGAGGTGACTGCGAGAACTAAATCTGTCCTGTCATAGTCCTGTTCATAAGGAAAGGCCACACAAACTCAGATAGACACTCTTGAAAAAACTGGTCTACAGATTAAAAACCATGGCAATACACAACTGAGAAGAGATGGAGACCATTTCCAGGTGAAGTGATTTAAAGTGAGGGACAGCAATTCAGCTCCTGATGATTTTATAAAATTAAAGGTTCTGTATAATTTAAACAAATACGTGAAATCAAAATGAAGCAGTGAGGGGGGAGGCGGCCTAAGCCACAGCAGCAGCGGTCGCCATCTTGGTCCGGGACCCGCCGAACTTAGGAAATTAGTCTGAACAGGTGAGAGGGAGCGCCAGAGAACCTGACAGCCTCTGGAACAGGCAGAAGCACAGAGGGGCTGAGGCAGCACCCTGTGTGGGCCGGGGACAGCCGGCCACCTTCCGGACCGGAGGACAGGTGCCCGCCCGGCTGGGGAGGCGACCTAAGCCACAGCAGCAGCGGTCGCCATCTTGGTCCGGGACCCGCCGAACTTAGGAAATTAGTCTGAACAGGTGAGAGGGTGCGCCAGAGAACCTGACAGCTTCTGGAACAGGCGGAAGCACAGAGGCGCTGAGGCAGCACCCTGCGTGGGCCGGGGACAGCCGGCCACCTTCCGGACCAGAGGACAGGTGCCCACCCGGCTGGGGAGGCGGCCTAAGCCACAGCAGCAGCGGTCGCCATCTTGGTCCGGGACCCGCCGAACTTAGGAAATTAGTCTGAACAGGTGAGAGGGTGCGCCAGAGAACCTGACAGCTTCTGGAACAGGCAGAAGCACAGAGGCGCTGAGGCAGCACCCTGTGTGGGCCGGGGACAGCCGGCCACCTTCCGGACCAGAGGACAGGTGCCCGCCCGGCTGGGGAGGCGACCTAAGCCACAGCAGCAGCGGTCGCCATCTTGGTCCCGGGACTCCAAGGAACTTAGGAATTTAGTCTGCTTAGGTGAGAGTCTGTACCACCTGGGAACTGCCAAAGCAACACACTGTCTGAGAAAGGTCCTGTTTTGGGCCTTCTTCTTCGGCCAGGAGGAGGTCCAAATACAAGATATCTGCGCACCTTCCCTGTAAGAGAGCTTGCCAGCAGAGAGTGCTCTGAGCACTGAAACTCAGAGGAGAGAATCTGTCTCCCAGGTCTGCTGATAGACGGTAACAGAATCACCAGAAGAACAATCTCTAAACAGAGTCAACTATAACTACTAACTCCAGAGATTACCAGATGGCGAAAGGTAAACGGAGGAATCTTACTAACAGGAACCAAGACCACTCACCATCACCAGAACCCAGCACACCCACTTCGCCCAGTCCAGGGAACCCCAACACACCTGAGAACCTAGACCTAGATTTAAAAGCATATCTCATGATGATGGTAGAGGACATCAAGAAGGACTTTAATAAATCACTTAAAGAAATACAGGAGAACACTGCTAAAGAGTTACAAGTCCTTAAAGAAAAACAGGAAAACACAATCAAACAGGTAGAAGTCCTTACAGAAAAAGAGGAAAAAACATACAAACAGGTGATGGAAATGAACAAAACCATACTAGACCTAAAAAGGGAAGTAGACTCAATAAAGAAAACTCAAAGCGAGGCAACTCTAGAGATAGAAACCCTAGGAAAGAAATCTGGAACCATAGATTTGAGCATCAGCAACAGAATACAAGAGATGGAAGAGAGAATCTCAGGTGCAGAAGATTCCATAGAGAACATCGGCACAACAATCAAAGAAAATGGAAAATGCAAAAAGATCCTAACTCAAAATATCCAGGAAATCCAGGACACAATAAGAAGACCAAACGTACGGATAATAGGAGTGGATGAGAATGAAGATTTTCAACTCAAAGGTCCAGCAAACATCTTCAACAAAATTATTGAAGAAAACTTCCCAAATCTAAAGAATGAGATGCATATGAACATACAAGAAGCCTACAGAACTCCAAATAGACTGGACCAGAAAAGAAATTCCTCCCGACACATAATAATCAGAACATCAAATGCACTAAATAAAGATAGAATACTAAAAGCAGTAAGGGAAAAAGGTCAAGTAACATATAAAGGCAAGCCTATCAGAATTACACCAGATTTTTCACCAGAGACTATGAAAGCCAGAAGAGCCTGGACAGATGTTATACAGACACTAAGAGAACACAAACTGCAGCCCAGGCTACTATACCCAGCCAAACTCTCAATTATCATAGAGGGAGAAACCAAAGTATTCCACAACAAAACCAAATTCACGCATTATCTCTCCACGAATCCAGCCCTTCAAAGGATAATAACAGAAAAAAACCAATACAAGAACGGGAACAACGCCCTAGAAAAAACAAGAAGGTAATCCCTCAACAAACCTAAAAGAAGACAGCCACAAGAACAGAATGCCACCTTTAACAACTAAAATAACAGGAAGCAACAATTACTTTTCCTTAATATCTCTTAACATCAATGGTCTCAACTCGCCAATAAAAAGACATAGACTAACAAACTGGCTACACAAACAAGACCCAACATTTTGCTGCTTACAGGAAACTCAGAGAAAAAGATAGACACTACCTCAGAATGAAAGGCTGGAAAACAATTTTCCAAGCAAATGGTATGAAGAAACAAGCAGGAGTAGCCATCCTAATATCTGATAAGATTGACTTCCAACCCAAAGTCATCAAAAAAGACAAGGAGGGACACTTCATTCTCATCAAAGGTAAAATCCTCCAAGAGGAACTCTCAATTCTGAATATCTATGCTCCAAATACAAGAGCAGCCACATTCACTAAAGAAACTTTAGTAAAGCTCAAAGCACACATTGCGCCTCACACAATAATAGTGGGAGACTTCAACACACCACTTTCACCAATGGACAGATCATGGAAACAGAAACTAAACAGGGACACACTGAAACTAACAGAAGTGATGAAACAAATGGATCTGACAGATATCTACAGAACATTTTTCCCTAAAACAAAAGGATATACCTTCTTCTCAGCACCTCATGGTACCTTCTCCAAAATTGACCACATAATAGGTCACAAATCAGGCCTCAACAGATTCAAAAATATTGAAATTGTCCCATGTATCCTATCAGATCACCATGCACTAAGGCTGATCTTCAATAACAAAATAAATAACAGAAAGCCAACATTCACATGGAAACTGAACAACACTCTTCTCAATGATACCTTGGTCAAGGAAGGAATAAAGAAAGAAATTAAAGACTTTTTAGAGTTTAATGAAAATGAAGCCACAACGTACCCAAACCTTTGGGACACAATGAAAGCATTTCTAAGAGGGAAACTCATAGCTATGAGTGCCTTCAAGAAAAAACGGGAGAGAGCACATACTAGCAGCTTGACAACACATCTAAAAGCTCTAGAAAAAAAGGAAGCAAATTCACCCAAGAGGAGTAGATGGCAGGAAATAATCAAACTCAGGGGTGAAATCAACCAAGTTGAAACAAGAAGAACTATTCAAAGAATTAACCAAACGAGGAGTTGGTTCTTTGAGAAAATCAACAAGATAGATAAACCCTTAGCTAGACTCACTAAAGGGCACAGGGACAAAATCCTAATTAACAAAATCAGAAATGAAAAGGGAGACATAACAACAGATCCTGAAGAAATCCAAAACACCATCAGATCCTTCTACAAAAGGCTATACTCAACAAAACTGGAAAACCTGGACGAAATGGACAAATTTCTGGACAGATACCAGGTACCAAAGTTGAATCAGGATCAAGTTGACCTTCTAAACAGTCCCATATCCCCTAAAGAAATAGAAGCAGTTATTAATAGTCTCCCAGCCAAAAAAAGCCCAGGACCAGACGGGTTTAGTGCAGAGTTCTATCAGACCTTCAAAGAAGATCTAACTCCAGTTCTGCACAAACTTTTTCACAAGATAGAAGTAGAAGGTATTCTACCCAACTCATTTTATGAAGCCACTATTACTCTGATACCTAAACCACAGAAAGATCCAACAAAGATAGAGAACTTCAGACCAATTTCTCTTATGAACATCGATGCAAAAATCCTTAATAAAATTCTCGCTAACCGAATCCAAGAACACATTAAAGCAATCATCCATCCTGACCAAGTAGGTTTTATTCCAGGGATGCAGGGATGGTTTAATACACGAAAATCCATCAATGTAATCCATTATATAAACAAACTCAAAGACAAAAACCACATGATCATCTCGTTAGATGCAGAAAAAGCATTTGACAAGATCCAACACCCATTCATGATAAAAGTTCTGGAAAGATCAGGAATTCAAGGCCAATACCTAAACATGATAAAAGCAATCTACAGCAAACCAGTAGCCAACATCAAAGTAAATGGAGAGAAGCTGGAAGCAATCCCACTAAAATCAGGGACTAGACAAGGCTGCCCACTTTCTCCCTACCTTTTCAACATAGTACTTGAAGTATTAGCCAGAGCAATTCGACAACAAAAGGAGATCAAGGGGATACAAATTGGTAAAGAGGAAGTCAAAATATCACTTTTTGCAGATGATATGATAGTATATATAAGTGACCCTAAAAATTCCAACAGAGAACTCCTAAACCTGATAAACAGCTTCGGTGAAGTAGCTGGATATAAAATTAACTCAAACAAGTCAATGGCCTTTCTCTACACAAAGAATAAACAGGCTGAGAAAGAAATTAGGGAAACAACACCCTTCTCAATAGCCACAAATAATATAAAATATCTCGGCGTGACTCTAACGAAGGAAGTGAAAGATCTGTATGATAAAAACTTCAAGTCCCTGAAGAAAGAAATTAAAGAAGATCTCAGAAGATGGAAAGATCTCCCATGCTCATGGATTGGCAGGACCAACATTGTAAAAATGGCTATCTTGCCAAAAGCAATCTACAGATTCAATGCAATCCCCATTAAAATTCCAACTCAATTCTTCAACGAATTAGAAGGAGCAATTTGCAAATTCATCTGGAATAACAAAAAACCGAGGATAGCAAAAACTCTTCTCAAGGATAAAAGAACCTCTGGTGGAATCACCATGCCTGACCTAAAGCTTTACTACAGAGCAATTGTGATAAAAACTGCATGGTACTGGTATAGAGACAGACAAGTGGACCAATGGAATAGAATTGAAGACCCAGAAATGAACCCACACACCTATGGTCACTTGATCTTCGACAAGGGAGCCAAAACCATCCAGTGGAAGAAAGACAGCATTTTCAACAATTGGTGCTGGCACAACTGGTTGTTATCATGTAGAAGAATGCGAATCGATCCATACTTATCTCCTTGTACTAAGGTCAAATCTAAGTGGATCAAGGAACTTCACATAAAACCAGAGACACTGAAACTTATAGAGGAGAAAGTGGGGAAAAGCCTTGAAGATATGGGCACAGGGGAAAAATTCCTGAACAGAACAGCAATGGCTTGTGCTGTAAGATCGAGAATTGACAAATGGGACCTAATGAAACTCCAAAGTTTCTGCAAGGCAAAAGACACTGTCTATAAGACAAAAAGACCACCAACAGACTGGGAAAGGATCTTTACCTATCCTAAATCAGATAGGGGACTAATATCCAACATATATAAAGAACTCAAGAAGGTGGACCTCAGAAAATCAAATAACCCCCTTAAAAAATGGGGCTCAGAACTGAACAAAGAATTCTCACCTGAGGAATACCGAATGGCAGAGAAGCACCTGAAAAAATGTTCAACATCCTTAATCATCAGGGAAATGCAAATCAAAACAACCCTGAGATTCCACCTCACACCAGTGAGAATGGCTAAGATCAAAAATTCAGGTGACAGCAGATGCTGGCGAGGATGTGGAGAAAGAGGAACACTCCTCCATTGTTGGTGGAATTGCAGGCTTGTACAACCACTCTGGAAATCAGTCTGGCGGTTCCTCAGAAAATTGGACATAGTACTACCGGAGGATCCAGCAATACCTCTCCTGGGCATATATCCAGAAGAAGCCCCAGCTGGTAAGAAGGACACATGCTCCACTATGTTCATAGCAGCCTTATTTATAATAGCCAGAAACTGGAAAGAACCCAGATGCCCCTCAACAGAGGAATGGATACAGAAAATGTGGTACATCTACACAATGGAGTACTACTCAGCTATTAAAAAGAATGAATTTATGAAATTCCTAGCCAAATGGATGGACCTGGAGAGCATCATCCTGAGTGAGGTAACACAATCACAAAGGAACTCACACAATATGTACTCACTGATAAGTGGATACTAGCCCAAAACCTAGGATACCCACGATATAAGATACAATTTCCTAAACACATGAAACTCAAGAAAAATGAAGACTGAAGTGTGGACACTATGCCCCTCCTTAGAAGTGGGAACAAAACACCCATGGAAGGAGTTACAGAAACAAAGTTTGGAGCTGAGATGAAAGGATGGACCATGTAGAGACTGCCATATCCAGGGATCCACCCCATAATCAGCATCCAAACGCTGACACCATTGCATATACTAGCAAGATTTTATCGAAAGGACCCAGATGTAGCTGTCTCTTGTGAGACTATGCCGGGGCCTAGCAAACACAGAAGTGGATGCTCACAGTCAGCTAATGGATGGATCACAGGGCTCCCAATGGAGGAGCTAGAGAAAGAACCCAAGGAGCTAAAGGGATCTGCAACCCTATATATAGGTGGAACAACATTATGAACTAACCAGTACCCCGGAGCTCTTGACTCTAGCTGCATATGTATCAAAAGATGGCCTAGTCGGCCATCACTGGAAAGAGAGGCCCATTGGACACGCAGACTTTGTGTGCCCCGGTACAGGGGAACACCAGGGCCAAAGGGGGGGAGTGGGTGGGTAGGGGAGTGGGGGTGGGTGGGTAAGGGGGACTTTTGGTATAGCATTGGAAATGTAAATGAGCTAAATACCTAATAAAAAATGGAAAAAAAAAAATAAAAAAAAAAAAAAAAAAAAAAAAAAATGAAGCAGTGATAGTTAGCTTAGACATTCATTATATGTCCCATATACCCCTCTACATATATATATATATATATATATATATATATATATATATATATTAATTTTCATGACAGTTATTACATTTTTATACCAAGGCAACAACAAAATAAATTCCCAGTGTCATAAACCAGTGAATATGGATACAGCTCTGAGCTCAATTTGTCATTAGAGACTAAGCTTTTAGCCATATAGAATATTCAATGTTTTTATATTAGATGGCTGAGAGAAATGACCACAGCAGTCTCATATCTTTATTAAAGAATGAATATTAGTAAGGGAGAAAAAAATAATCAGGAATCTAAAAGAAATACTCAGAATACAGATGTTTTCCCACACTGCTGGGGGTTACTAACTGCTAGAAAACACCATGTAAAATTATTTAATAGAAATTAATATATTTTATTGTATAAATCCAAGAGAATATTCATATAGATATTTTTAAGTAGTAAAATGGCTGGGGAGACGCTGAAGGGAATAAGGGTGCCTGCCTCACAACGCTGACACCCCGAGTTCAATCCCCAGAGGAAAAACTGACTCCAGAATGTAGGCCATCCTTCCCCTTCCACAAGCATCTGTGGTGTGCACAGGCCAGACCTACTTATTTCTACTTCCTCTACCCTTGCACACACACACAAATATTTAAAAAATAGTTTAAAAAAAGTGTACCAAGTGACTGAACAACTAAAAAATTACAAAACAGACGAATGAAAAGGGAAAAAAAAAAAAAACCAAAAAAACCAAAACCCACTACTTGCAAAATGTACTTGAAAAAAATGCAGGTCATTCTCAGGAAGAAAACAAAAGCAATCAAGTAAAAGTCTACCAGAATAAACCCAGCAAAGACAGACAGACTGAAAATGTCCATGGAGAAAATGGTAGAGTTATACTGAATGACAGACAGTAAACTAGCCCCATCAATATACCATACTAATATATGGTAAAAGAATACTAGAAAATAATCTAATTTTCCAACCAACCTTTACATGAAAGTATAGTAACAGGCAATGAAAGAAGCCCCCACACCAGGCTACCATTAATGAACAGCCACATGGAGAGATTTATGAAGACATGTATGGTATACTTTACAGGGCTCTGATTGAAACATCCTGCTGTCTGTAAGCTAAACCATTACACAAATTGTCCACTGGAACTAATAAAAACTACACAAATATTAGTATATATGTTTTAGCTACACATATAAATATATTTACTACATATCTATAGCATATGTATAGTAGTACTCCATATATACACATACTTATTCTATAGCAAGTCAGTTTGCACATTTACAATTTACACATCATATTTCTGAATGCACATTTGTCAATATAAAAGTTAAATATGTATTTACAATATATTGTATATACTAAACATGCATCTATATAGTACTATGTATTAGTGATTATTTCTTCTCTGCCCTAGTATGTTTATTACCACATATATATGTGTATATGTGTACATATACATGGGCATACATATTTATATACATGCCCAAACACATGTGCATATGTGTGGTCCATACTGTATAATGTTACATACAGTGGTGACCTCAAGACTCTAACAAACTCCAAAACTTCCAATTGCTTCAATGTGTTCGTATTTTAAACTAAATGGTATAATAAATCCCAATGTTAAAAAAAATTAAATTTCATGAAACATGAAGTTATAGTTAGCTAACATAGAGTTATTCTTCTTACAACTGTGATGCAGCCTGGCTGTCTGTGTTTGTGAAGTCAGGGTCCTGAAGCGCCTCTGCTCTTCAGCACACTCATGATAGACACAGAGGCTTCTAGTCCTGATTTCTTCAGACCTGCTGAGTTCCCTGCTCTTGTTTTTAATCTTGCCTTTCCTATAGCGAACAGTGTTTATTCTCATAAACACTTAGCATTATGCAGCGATGGCCTACACTCTTCAGTCCAGAGCTGCCCTGCGCTTCTGGCTACACCATTTGCCACCACTCGAGTGACACCGAGCCACAGGTGTGTGCATGTGTGCGCTGTGCTTTCTGTACATTGGCAGGATTGCCTAGACATGCACTTTCCAGAATGCATCTCTGAGAGATCCCAGCTCTGATTCTCCCACAACAGAAATCTAATTATAGACCAGTGTAGAAGAATGGCTGATTCACTTGAGAGTGGAGTGAAGTGTTTTGATCTCTCGGGGAAAACAGAAATAGACCTTGACCTCATCCTATGCACAGACTGTGTGGATTTTCAACTGAATGTAAAAGAGAGCATTATATTTCTGGAAGTAACTGGGGATGAAAAGTCTTAATGCTTTAGGAGTTAAAGAAATGATTTTTGAAGTTCTTAAAGAAAAGGCCACAAGGAGGAAAGCTGAAAAAAATTTACTACATTAAAATTAAGGGTGCTTTGTTCGTCAAAACCCCATGTATACAGATGCAGAAAACATTTACACAGTTATACGTACAAATAATCACAAATAAATCCGAGTAAAAATGAGCAGATATATTCTCTGTACTCCTATTCCTTAATAGAGTAGTAGGTTTGAGACAGGATTACGCTCTGTAGCCCAGGCTATCCTAGAACTATGTAGACTAGCCACTTAGTGCTCATCATGCCTACCTCCTCCTCCTCCTTCTTCTTCTTCTTGTTTTGTTTTGTTTTGTTTTGTTTGTTTGTTTGTTTGTTTGTTTTCTGAGACAGGGTTTCTCTGTTTAGCCCTGGCTGTCCTGGAACTCACTCTGTAGACCAGGCTGGCCTCAAACTCAGAAATCTGCCTGCCTCTGCCTCCCAAGTGCTGGGATTAAAGGCATGCACCACCACGCCCGGCTCCTAGCTTCTATTTTTATTCTTGGAGCATCGCTATCTTTGAAATCATCTCTAACGGAAGGATGGACCATCTAGAGACTACCATACTCGGGGATACATCCCATAATCAGCCTCCAAAAGCAGACACCATTGCATACACTAGCAAGATTTTGCTGAAAGGACCCAGATATAGCTGTCTCTTGTGAGGCTATGCCGGGGCCTAGCAAACACTGAAGTGGATGCTCACAGTCAGCTATTGGATGGATCACAGGGCTCCCAATGGAGGAGCTAGAGAAAGTACCCAAGGAGCTAAAGGGGTCTGTAACCCTATAGGTGGGACAACAATATGAACTAACCAGTACCCCCCCCACCCCCGAGCTCGTGTCTCTAGCTGCATATGAATCAGAAGATGGCCTAGTCAGCCATCATTGGAAAGAGAGGCCCATTGGTCTTGCAAACTTTATATGCCTCAGTAAGGGGAAACACCAGGACCAAGAAGTGGGAGTGGGTGGGTAGGGGACTTGGGGGGGGGGTATGGGGGACTTTTGGGATAGCATTGGAAATGTAAATGAAGAAAGTACCTAATAATAAATAAATAAATAAATAAATAAATAAATAAATAAATAAGGATATAAGAAAAAAAAAAGAAATCATCTCTAAATAAAAGTATTTTACAACATAAAGCCAAGCAAGGCACACACACTTGGAATCCCAACATTTGGGAGCCCTGAGACAAAAGAAACTGCTCCATGTTCTAGAGCAGTCTACATTTCGTGGTGAAAGGCCCTACCTCTCTCTCATTGCCCCACCCTCCCAAAAATGAGAAAAGCAAACAAACAGGCAATTCCTAGGAAGGAGAAATAGAAGGATCACAGATGCATAAGAACACCAGTTTCAGGGACTATAAAGGAATTCTCAAGGGATTTAACGGAGACCGCCTCTGTCTTCACGCTATTCATAGGAATTCCAGGGTTAAAGAGAACACAATCAAGAGTGATGGAAACATGGGAGTCACGTGTACTCCTGGTAGAAGGAGACACTTGTCCAGTGAGCTGACAGTTCGCACAAGAATAATGCGAGTCATTATTGACAGCGCGGCAGTCCAGACAGCGACCCAGAACAAGAATGCTGTTTCCAGGGCCTCACTGGAGTCAGTTTCAGGCTCTGCCTCTTTCGTTAGCACCTGGCCTTGGCAAGGCACACACCCTGCAGGGCAGGCGTAGGTGCTGGATCTGCCAGTCAGACAGACAGATCCGCATCAGATAACGCTAAGGAAGCCACTGAGTCAGCACGCCAGGTGATCGTTTCCAAATATACAGACCTTTGTTTGCCAGGGCCAAGTTTTACACCAGTCTCTTTCATCATGCATGGTGGCAAAGGATCAAAATCATTCCTGCTGTGACATTTGGCCAGAGTGATGAGGGGTGGGATTTGAGGGTGGAAGCTTGATTAAAATAATAAATTTCATCATCACCACTTTCTTTTGATATTCTGAGTACAGAGTGGAAAACAGCAGAAGGCATTGTTCTTGCAGAGGTGGCTCTCATGAGTCAGTGCTGGAAAGGTTCTCTGACACTTTTGAAGTTTCTCCTTTGTGACAGTTTCTCTATGGAACAGACAAGGTACTACCACACTCTTGTCGCAACAGCCCTCAGACGAAAGATAGCCCCTGCCCTCGTTTTAAACAGTTAAATAATATTTGCCATTGAATATTGAAATCTTATACAGTCCGCTTCATTTCTATTTATGCCTATGCTTGCTTGCATGACTTTCTGGGGATAATTTTATTAAGGCAAACTTATACAAAGTGTTATGGCAGGATCAGCTGCTCATGTCTGTCAATCACTTCCTTCAATCACAAATTTCATTGAGTGTCAACAAGGTAATCCATCGTGACTCCAGTGCTGGATATAATAACAACTAGCATTTACTGAACATTTATTATGTGCCACACACTGTTCTGACAGTTTTATATGAGTTACTTCACTTGTTCATGCCAAAAAGTCCATGATGTAAATGCTGTTATCCCATTTTACAGGTGAGGAAATCGTAGCAAAGGTTAGAACTAGTAAATCATAGATCTAAGTCTAAAACCCAGGCATCCAGCTTCAGAGGAAGCAGTTTTAAATACCAGGGAATTATGTGTCTTCTAAACAGCAATGGTATTCCACATCAGCAAAAGTATGCACAAAATGGTTTTTATTGACCTATAAAATTTGTACATCTTTATAGACCACAATTTGATAACTTGACATGAATATAGAGTGTGTGGCAACCACGAGTGCGATTAGCCTTCCTTGTTGCACAGGAATATTGCATTGTGAAACTTGAATTCCAGGTCTGTATAAAATACATGATAAATTGTTAGCTATAGCCACCCTACTATGCCTTAGGACATTAGAACATTCTTCCCTTCTAATGGTACCTCAGGATATGGTAGACTGTTAGCAAGGCACAACGGTACATAATCACTTTCAAAAGTGAATGTTTGCTTAGTGACAGTTTACCAGCTTTGAGCCTCTGCTTCTTGTCAACACTGTTGGCTTCAGTGTCACACATATGGTGCTGGAGACTGATGCTTCAACCTCAACTCTGGGACTCATAAAATAACTAAGGAACAGAGTTCCAAAATGGAAGCAGGGTGATAGAATCACGTCTTTTGGAAGCAAATGGGCAGAAGATTAAAACATATCTGTATGATAAAAACTGGTCCTTGGGAGACATGGGTTTCTAGCACATTTCTATGCTCATTCTAGAACTCAGTCTTGCTATATCTGAGCTCCTGTCCAGGGCTCCTGTTTCTCCTTTCAGCTCCTTCAGGGAATGATGAACGAATGTTCAGGGCCCCTGTGCCTTATCATGACGTCATGTTGTCCACATAGTTTTCGAGGGTCAGAACAGAGCAGATATTCTTTCTGAGAGCCCCTTTGGCTACAAAGGTGTTATCAGACTCCGATCAATCCATCTTAAAAGGAGGCTAGCTACAGAAAGCCTAAAGGATAAATTGTTGCCAACAGCTTCCCTCTTATCTGCAACAATGTCCACAGAAGATTGGGTCAGAGGCTTCTCCTGTGCATGGAGGATTTGTAAAACTGTAACTTTCTAGCTTGTTCTCTGTGTGTCTTCAAACTAAACTAGCACTTCCTTAGGGCACAGACAGCAGCAATACTTATTCATTCTTAGAGATTTAACTTTAATTTTAAATTATGTTTATATGTGTCTGGGGTTGGTCGGTGGGTTAATTTATGCATGTGAGGGCAGTACCCCCTGAGGCCAGAAGAGAGTATCAGATCCCCAGGAGCAGGAATTAAAGGCTGTTGTGAATTCCCAGCCCAGGTCCTCTCTGAGAGTAATATCCCTCCTACCCACAGCGCCATTTCTTTATTTTATTTTGTATTTTATTTATTTTCTTAAAGATGATACTTAATCTTTATAAAGCATAGACTCTCCAGCATACAGAATTCCATCACTAAATCGTGTTGAGGTGATAGAGTTGATAACTGTTCCATTTACAAAAGACTCGCAGGACAGCGTTCCATTTGACCAGCAGTATGTTGTGATGGAAAGCTAGTAGCCACATTTCCTGAGCCCTGACCCTAGCTTTGGCTTTCAGGTGGGACAGGCCATATTAGATCACTCTTGGATATTGTTGGCCAAGTCAGTCTCCATGCCTGGTTACCTGCAGAGTGATAGAGCGATGGAAAACTAAGGCAGATGTTCTGGGAGTTGTAAGCTAACATGTTTCCCTTTAAATACATTTCAAGTAACACGAAATGCTGCATGATGTGTTATTGACAACTTACAATTTTGTAAGATTTGAGACGAAAAAATCATTTCATGTGGAGAAAGGTTTAAATTTTTAGTGCGATGTCTATAATTTTTCACTAAATGCTGTCATTTAAGATGTAAATAAAGTAACTGAAATACATACTAAATAAAATAAAGTGTGGAGAGTTTATTACGGATGTGTCAGGAAGGATATTGTGCATAGAAGGAAGGGAAAGTTACTCTTAAAATTAATAGTAGTAGTAGTAGTAATATAAACCGTGAGCTTAATAAGATTCTAGCAATATCCAGTAACAGTCGGTACCATGCCTAAAACATAGCTCACACTAACTATTAAACTGGAAGTTGGTTATAGTTAAACAAATACTTAAGATAATTAATAGTTAAGTTATAATGTGTGGAGATTAGATACTTAAGAATAGTGTCATAGAAACCTTTGCATTACATGCCTTTGTTGTATTGTGTAAATATTACATGCTATAAATGTGCTGGAAAGAACCACCTTCCTCCATCCCAAAACAAGTTTTACTTTAGAGGTTGTGAAGAGTATCAGAACTTTGAAATGTTTTGGTTAAACACATACTGGATGATGTGGGCATATGTGCTCAATTTCATTTAGTCTGCTGTGTGGGCATGTGCATACATGCTCACATGAATAAGAATGTATGTGTGTGTATGTGTGTGTATATATGTGTGTGTGTATATGTGTGTCTACAGATGTGTGTGTATGTGTGTGTTTATGTGTGTATGTATCCATGTGTGTGTATGTGTGTGTGTTTGTGTGCATATGTGCGTGTATTTGTGTGTGTATGTGTATATGTGTGTGTATATGTGTGAATCTGTGTGTATTTGTGTGTATATGTGTGTATGTGTGTGTCTATGTGGGTGCATATTGTGTGTGTGTGCATGTGAATATGTGATAGCATGTGCTTATTTCACTGAGCCTGTGCTGCTGACCTCTACTCAGTGTATAGTATACTCAGCCTCACCCGTTCATTCACCTTTGCTCTTTACTAGTCACCCCATTCCTTTGATCTCATTTCTTCCATACATAAGTTGAGAAGAGATAAAGTTTAGTTGTGAGGCCTCTACATAACCTAAGGTAATGGAGACTATATCATAAACACAATACATAATAGCCATTATTATGATTCTGTCATTATTCACTCACCTTTGGATAATTGCTTGGTAAGACATGGGTAAAAGAGTTGCAAATTAGGACTTAGACCAAACAAACGCCACTGAACATTGCGGCCACGGGTATGCACGAGAGTGATCGTGCAGTGCTTTCTAAACTCACGGTAAGTGGCCGATACTTACCAAAATGTTTTTGATGTGTGTGATGGGATTAAACTTGTATCCTCATGCTTGGGTGTCATATACTTTATTGATAGAGCCATCTCTCTAGTACCTCAAGCACAGGTTCTAGGCTTCAATATGAGTGTGTGTGTGTGTGTGTGTGTGTGTGTGTAATTGTGTGTATCATTTCAATTAGCATGCAAGAATCGGGCCAGGGGTAATAGTTTTAACTTTCCATACAAGAAAATACATTACTTAGGCCAAAGGGCATGCTTTACTAACTTCTGAGTTTCCAGTGCATATCAGAAACTCAGTAAATGTTTATTACATTGAATTGATTTTCTTTAAGAGAAAAAAAACCTATAGAAATGTGAGTAGAGAAGGCACAGTCAAGCTTGTGAGAATTTGGGTTTTTTTGTCTTAGCCCATGGTGGTGATGAGTTTATGACAATCTGTGTGACTTTCTCCCAGTGGGGGAAGTTGAATTGATATTATGTAGGAATGACACAAAAGTTCTCTCTAAACTTTGGTTAACTGCATCATGAGTCAGTAAGATGAGGAGAAAACACAGAGGCACAAATTCATTTTCTATATGAACAAGGAATACTCTAACAAATATTAATCTGTTGGCTGACTCCTTTAGTGTTGGTAAGTATATCTACAACTGAAATGATAGATTCCATTTAGTTAAAAAGTCCCATATTGTGTCCTTTGATGAGCACAGCTGTAATGTTTTGATGTGTTAATTAATCCATAATGTTTTTCTTTTCACCTGTTGTTAACAGCTAATGTCATCTCTACGTAGATACATTACAGCATTAATGTATCATATGGTAATGTGGTATTGCTCTTCAGTTCCGGTGATCATACTCTGAATGGGTTTTGGAGTAGGAGTTGCTACTTTTAATAGGATGCTCCTGAGTGGACTGCAAGTGATCCCAGCGACAGAACCTGTGGGTGTGTGCTTGGTGAACAAAGAAGCAAAGACAAGGGCACAAGGGTTTCTTGGTTGACTAGTACACATCCTTTGCTTTGTTGAGCTTTCAGGAGTGGGCCTATGAATATATAGAGGAAGCTCATGAAACACAATACAGTGCATGAAGAATGGAGCCTGGTATGCAGGGTGGTACTGGCTTTCTCCCACTGACTCTCAAGTAGCCTGCGGTGAAGCTGTGCGTATCTTTCAGCACCAGAGAGGAAAGTATGACATGGGGCCTAAAAGAATGGCCTGGAATCAGGGCTGTTGGCTTCTCCATCCACCTGCACTGTGGATTTATGTGAAAGGCTTTGGCTACGTGTCTGTTCCTCATCTTTTGAATGAGCTGGAAATAAAGCATGCCTTGGCCTTTGATATCCCTAGTGACATTTTCTGGTCGACCCTCTGCTAATATTTTTCATCTTTTCCATATGTAAATGTTACCAGAAGATCCAATGAGAACCTACTCTCACTCTGGAACCTCTGAAAACAAAGAATTCCTCCAGGTACTTACTCTTCTCCCAATGTTTGTGAAACTAATCACAGCTGTGTTAATAACTAAAATGCTTTTGGCTTTCAAAAGTCTAAAAGGTTGGAAAATTCCTGAGTAAAATTTGGTCTATTATGTTAACCAGAATTATGCATCACTCTACTTAAATGTTGGTTAGTAGGCCATAAAGATGCTACATTTGCTTAAAAAAAAAAAAAAAAAGGCATGCATGGTTGTACAATGATGGGAGGATTTCAATGGTGGAGGGGTGGAGGTAGAAAGTACTTTCAGTTTGAGCCCTCCAATAAGAGTGAAGGATTCAGTCTGAGCCCTCCAATAAGAGCGAAGGATCATGTGGTTTCACAAACAGTCCGGGCAATGAAAAGGTAAAGTTGTCTTGCTCAGGAATAGAACATACAGTAGGGACACATAAATTTCCCATCAAATTGAGACACTTACATACATAGAATGTTCTAACTCTACCCCTACCCCTAACCCAATCTTACTGACATACAGAGGACACAGGGACGCATCTCACACACCCAGAGGAGCCAGACAAAGGGCAGCCAGCCATGGCATGGCTCTGGTTAACCAACTTCCTGTTAATGATTAAGTGGGAAGAATCCATGGTGTATATGTCCTCTGTGATTTTTCATGTCCCGGAATGAAGCATCGGCTGGTGATGACTTAAAAGTCCATTAATGATCACTGAAGGTAAAACCTCTGGGGTGACAGCTCCCCACTTTTTCTCGAGGAATTATTTATCTCCTTCGGGAACAGCTTACAGAACTTTTGATAAAAATATTAAAATTCTATTTAGATGTACAACGTTTTAATGCAAATTTTTAACCATAAAAACCAAACGCTCCGTTCAGTTAAATTAATAGAATTACAAAAAGATGTAATGATAGCAATTAAGTCTTGAAAATGCAAATTTTATAGTCAAGGACAATTACCTCATTTATAGTATATTGGAATGGTGCCAGACGAAGGTAATTTAGAGCCCCAGCTCAGTTACACCATGATAGATATCGCCATTTCATTAGTACAACAAAGATGGGCAAGAAGTTAGACAATACATAAAGAAGAACTGGAGAGTATTTGACCTTTCTAGTGTAACTAGAACCAGAATTTATTCACTAATTTATCAAGCAGTTAATGAGTACCAATTATCTAAAATATTAGTGGTATATTTTCTTCTGCCTTAGCAGGAAGAGAAATAGAAGAGGCCTTTATTTTCATCATCTGCAAAGCCCTGGTTTGTAGAATCAGATTGATTGTCAATTAGGTTGGGTATTGGGTGCTTGAGAGTATATTTAAGCAAGATACAGATGACCCTTTTTTGTGTGTGTGTTTGTGTGTTTTGTTTTGTTTTCTGGAGTAATAGCAAGGCTCCCCGCAAAAGAACAAGGAGTTTTCATTAATTATCATCTCTGTCTTTGAAGTATGTTTAAAGAATTGTTGATTTAATCAAACCATACACCTCTGGATAACGTGCTATGACAGTAATTATGTCTGCTGCTGTGATATTTTACTCTGTGCTCTATAATGCTTTGTAGTTGAAAGGTATACTCTGCCTCCCATTTATTGGTGAAGCATCCAGAACTTCTACCCTCTCCAACTAATCCTAAACAAAAAATCTACCTTAAAATCACAGAGATGTGTAGCACTAAGAGCAGACTTTGCAAACGCTGGTATCTATTTTCTTAATGCAATCTTTTCCGCATTTACTTATTTAACGTACTGACTTGGTTCATCAACCCCTTTTCCTCCCCTAGAGGGCACTAGATCATATGCCTGCCAGTGAACATGCCTCAGACCTTAGGCCTACCTGTGCTATTAAAATCTTCCCTACAGTCATTAGGAAGAAAAACAAGCCCTGTCTGCTAGAACCAATTACTACAGTGAGACAGCACAAGTTGTTTTGCTGGGGTTTCCCAGACCAAAGGAGCACTGAGCACTCTAGTGGCCTTGGGAGCTGCCTGACTTAGTACAAACTGGAATCTTGCTCCTCCTAGAAGTATCCTGTAGAATCAGTGTCTGCCTTGCTTTCCTCATCTATACTATGGGTACAATAATAATATGGAGAATGTGTGTGACAGTGAGATAAAAATACTTTCCATCCATAGAAAGAAGTTGGAACAAAGAGTGCCTATAACAGGTGTGCAAGGAATATCAGTTATGGCTATTATCTTCTTCCACTTTTTTTTTTCACCATGTAGTCCCAAAGAAAGTTTCTGTACTCCTGTTTGTCCCTAGATTCTCTTTCTTAATCCCTATGATTCAAATAAACAAGGCTTTAGTGAACTCTCTGAGAAACATGTGACTCTGCCTTCAGGAGAGATGTTGATTCAATTCTCTTTAAAAGAAGCCAATGCCACCCACATCATAGATGTTAGAGCAGAAAGTATAATCCTTTCTAAGTCTGTAGCATGACTTTGTAGCATGCATCCTTGGTCATTCTTAGAAAATAATCCCCTTATTCCAAACATCTAGAGGTGATTGCTCTGAAAGGCTGTAGAAACATGACATTATACACACACCACCACCACCACCACCACATCACACCCAAATAGAGAAGAGACATACAGACCTACAATATACAGAAAGATTTGTGGTAGATTAGATATGGAGGCCCAGATGTTAAAGGTTTACCCCAACCTGCAGCTCTACAGGAGTTGCTTGGCACATTAGTCATTAGAGACATGACCTTCAAGGAGTTATTGGCCGCCAGGTCTCTTCCTATCAGCTCTTCTCTTCCTCATCACCATGATGTGGTCTGTATTATTTTTTCGCAGACTCCTAGCCTTTGTGCATTCTCCTGTTGCAGGCACAAAAACAGTGGGGGCATCTGACTGCAGACTGAGACCTGAGCAACCAAGAGATGGATTAAACCCCTCTTCCCTTTGATTTTCTTAGTCTTGCTTCTCCAGTGACAGAAATTTGAGAAGCAGTGAGACTCCTTAAGGACTTTGCCCTTAGAATTCTCATAATCATTCGAAATTCAACATTTGTTTCTAGGACTGGTGGCTATGTCTTTGTAGAATGGATTACTTTGTCAATTAGTTAGTAGCATGAGAGTCTTCCTAAGGAAGACTATCTTGTTATTGGTGGGAGTGACATTCAATCTACTTTCCCCTCATATATATGTTATTTTATTGAGATCAATGATAAACATTTATCTACATTGTTTCAAAGGAGCCACTTTAGTAATATTCTAAAATGCTTGTTCTAAGTTTGAATTGTCAAAACATTATTACCGTTTAATACAGTTAGTAACACTGTAGAAAAACAACTGAATCTTTGGTTATAGAGTCCTACAAGTAAATATTTAAGGAATAAAAGTCTAGAGAGAGATGCCCCTAGCAACTTAGCATATATGTTAGAGTATGGGTGAGATTCTCTCCTTGATGCAAATACCTGGATACATATTTATTTGAGCTTACTTACTTGTAATATTCATTTGAACAGCAGTAGGAGTTTATCAGTGAGTCAACTGAGAGCCTTGCACCATCACCTCTGATAGATGACACTGTCCTGTGGAAGCTCAGTCATGCTGAAATCAACAGCCGACCCTCTGTTGGGTTCTACTTCTAAAATGGCCAGAACTCAAGCACCTTGTAAGAATGTTCAATCTATTTGAATTTGATTTGATTATTAGTAATTATTATTAGTAGTAGTAGTAGTAGTAGTAATTATTAGTATTTTTAGTAATTATTATTACACTGCTGATTTGATTATTAGTAATTAACAAATAGGTTCACAGCATCCTAGGTAATTAGATGATATAGCCTAATGATCAATTCAGCTGTATGTTAGTATAGTGTCTCAAGGCATTGCAGGGGAGTGAACCATAGATGGCCCGGTCTTTGCCATCTGTATAGATGTATATCTAATGTACATGCAAGACTACAGTTGATTTATCTATGTTCCCTCTTTGTAATTGTGAGTCAACATGAGTTAATGATCTTATTTTCCTGATCTGAGGATATAATTAGAAGGTAAGGCTTCATTTCTTATTCAAAGAAACAATCAGATATTATTACTTGATATGGCTATGGAACACTACCTAATTTCTCCAGAAAAAAAAAAAAAAAGCAACAGCAAAAACCCAACCAACCAACCAAACAACTAAACAACAAACAACAAACAAAACCAAAGAGTTTTCTGATACCCATACTGCTTTGTCTTTCTTGTAAAATTCCCATCTGTGATCATAATGGGATATTGATTAGTTTGGATACCATACAAAACTGAATTGCATTTCTTGGTGGAGCACTAAAGGTCACAGCTTGATTACTCAATAACTTTTCAAGTACAAGAAATGCTATTTAAAAGGATGCTTGGATGACTGGGCTGGCCCAGAAGAGGAAAATGATGCTGTCTCGTAAACAGAGCCTCAGACTGTCTTCTCTTTATCTTGAAAATTCTGTAATATTTTATAATGCTTGAATGAAAACCATGATATTAAATTATACATGTGATATTTACCCTCTGTGTGATATTTGATTGAGGAGACACATAGTTCAACTAGTTTGCTAGGCATTAGCAGAGTTAGCCACTGGAACCACCTCATACTTATTAGCATGTGTTCAGTGGGATCATAGATGTAAGAGATTCTGCTTTATGTTATAGAAAAAACATTAAAAAAAAAAGAAAGACAATATTTACCCGTAATTCTGTGATTATGTTTAAATTCTGCTCTTTTTGCTCACAAAAGCAATATAAATTTTTGTCACTCTAAGTAGGTGGAGTATAGTACTTGAAGGCAAATAAGAAATAAGTATAATGTGTGTGTGTGTGTGTGTGTGTGTGTGTGTGTGTGGTGTGTGTGTGTGTGTGTGTGTGTGTGTGTGTGTGTGTGTGTGTGTGTGTGTGTAAGAGAGAGAGAGAGACAGAGATAGAAGATAATGATGATGGAACCCATTATTTTGCATTATAACTAAAAATTAATTTAAAAAGTAAACATAAATAAATAGTGAGTTGAGTTTCCTTTGTTTTGTTTTGGTTCTAGATATTTCTAATCATTGGCGGTGTACAGTTTAGGTCCCTTTAGCCCTATGACACTATTATTTTATGTATTTCTCTTGCTGGAAAGAGCAGAAAAATTAAGTACAACTCTCTATTTATTCGACTGAATTTGTATCAAAACTTTTCACCTTTGACCATTTAATTGTTTATACCAACCAAAAGTTTTTACTTTGGTCATTTATAAGGAAAAAAAAAATCTATGATGCCTGTGGCAGCTTTTCTCTTAATGTAACTTTGGTGCTACTGTCAAAAAAGGGCACAATTTCTAAGATACATCAGTAAAGATGCAACATACTCATACTCATATGTGTGAGTAGTGTGGAAAGTCCAGCTGAGATTGGTTTGGAAAGCACACAGACAAAGAACTGATGGAGTGCACAGAGGGAGAGTGTCTTCCCACACCTGATGTAGTGCAGAGGATTGGAGTAATGTTTGTGGTGTAAAAACCTCCGAGTCTGGTATTAAAAGCATGGCTAAGAACCAGCTTAGCTTAAATTGAAGGAATGTACTGGAAATGTGTCCAAGTGTGAAGAACATGCTAAAATGAAGTCAAGCTACAAAGCATGTGAGAGCTCCTATAAATGGTTAAGCAGGTAAAACGGAATCCATTGTGGAGCCTGAAGCCAGTCATAGGCACAACCACACCAAGGAGGATTGCCACGACATTCTGAAAAGCTAGCATGCTATAACAATGCCCCCCAACAAGTTAATGGCAGAAATATGGGAGAGCTGATGTTAACTCTAGCACTGTTAGTTTGTAAGGATCATGAAATACAGATTAAAATGGACTAAGAATAAATACAAAGGCAGATCCATTAGCAGGCTACTGCATAGTTTTAAGAAAGCTTATAAAATTCTTAACTGGATTTTATGTGGTCTTCTGCTGGAAAGGGAAATCATTTTAAAAACTGCAAAACACACTCATCAATTCACAGTGTTAATTGATAACATCAAGAACTATAAAGATAAGAGTCAAGACTATCTCTCAAAATTTCATATTTGCCTGATCCTGTAAGACCCACCAACTACAACAGAAAACACATTGGAAGTTATCTCATTGTGATTTTATAACCTTAAAACACTTTGGAACCCTTTAAATGATTATATCAGGAAGATAGCTGGGTGTGAAGATATGTAGTCCATAGAGTGATTATGTCTGATTGTCTAAGTAAGGTTTTCATCTACATAGAAGTTGGACCATCTAGAGACTGCCATATCTGGGGATCCATCCTGTAATCAGCCTTCAAACACTGACACCATTGCATACACTAGCAAGATTTTGCTGAAAGGACCCTGATATAGCTGTCTCTTGTGAGACTATGCTGGGGCCTGGCAAACACAGAAGTGGATGCTCACAGTCAGCTATTGGATGGATCACAGGGCCCCCAATGGAGGAGCTAGAGAAAGTACCCAAGGAGCTAAAGGGATCTGCAACCCTATAGGTGGAACAACAATATGAACTAACCAGTACCCCCTGGAGCTCGTGTCTCTAGCTGCATATGTATCAAAAGATGGCCTAGTTGGCCATCAGTGGAAAGAGAGGCCCATTGGTCGTGCAGACTTTATATGCCCCAGTACAGGGGAACGCCAGGGTCAGGAAGTGGGAGTGGGGGGGGGAGTGGGGGGGGAGGGCGTGGGGGACTTTTGGGATAGCACTGGAGATGTGAATGAAGAAAGTACCTAATTAAAAAAAAAAAGAAGTAATAGTCAAAGCTAGGAGTTCATCCCAGTTGAGGTAGGGTAGAAATTAACTGGGCTGAGGAAATGCCTTATTTTTACACCGCATAGAAAAGAGAAGGAAAGCATGCAGGAATAATGGAAAGGATGATGGGAGGTGGACTGTTCCTTGTGAAGTCAAGGGCATTTTCCTAAGGATGTTTAACCAACAGCACAGGATGGACACACAGATGGAGTGAGATGAGATACAGTTGCTTGTTCAGCCTCACAACTCTACCTTACAGACTCATTAGTTGCCACAGTGACCTGAAGAAACACTGTTCTGTTCACCAAGGGACAGAATGTGAAGACCAAGGGACAAACTTCCTCTTCGTTGTCCTTGGAGAGTTTAAAGAAAGAGAAAGTAGAAAAAGGGCAGTGTTAGAGAGAAACCCAAGACAGTGGCATTTGTGTTACGGGCTTGTTTTCTTAACCTGAGTCATGTTCTAGCCTGAGCATACGTGCTAAAACAGCTGAGCTAGAAGTTTGAAGGTAATGTCCCTAAGATAAATAACTCAACTCAATCTACAGAGAAGAGTTGCCTCTCCATTCTTGGTGGGAGAGCTACAGTTAGAGCTTTGATTTATGGATGGAGTAGGACACACCCATCCTTCTAAAACTGGCATTTTAACCAGCTTGGGCAGTTAGGTATAAAATAAGTTAAAGGGCAAAGAGTACAGAAAATGACATTGGACTCGAAGAGGAAGAAGATTAACCACTGTCACACCCACCCACTGGAGTGGGTGTGACAAGTCCAAAAGCTTGGCTGCAGTCTTGAGGCAAAAAGTTTCATGGAAACTGGTTGCCTGGAGTCTTTGGTGTCCCATAACACGGATGTGGTCCAGATAGTTGGTGACGGGTTTAGTGTGCTTTCTTTTTGTATTGTTTTACTATAAGTGCCTCTAAGGAATGATTTGACAAAAGCTAACTTAGATTGAACATTACTTTCTGGCCTCCACCAGTGTCCCAATATCCTAGGCAATCGTTGAGCTGACCTTGTGCTTTGGATTTCGTAAGAATGTTACTTATTCAGGTGAAATGCCTCCAGTGTTGAAAGAGAGATAGTGAAAGAAATCAGGCATTGCAGTTTACTGAATTAGAGTAGAAATCTCAGGGCAAGTTCTACAAAGTAAACTTGGAATTCTCATTACAGTCAGGTATGGCAGACTACCTTACATATTAAAAGAAAGTTGGTGGGCTCCTCTGTTAAATGAAGATTCCCTACGGATACTTAGAATAACAGCCGAGTCACTTACACATGCAGGAATTTCCAATGGTCTAGGAGGAAGGAGGTTTGTGGTATAAGAAGAAACTAGAGTAAATACTTAGAATAGCAACTGAGTCATTCCCATATACAGGAATTACAATGGCCTAGGGAGAAGGTGAATTATACAACAGACTAGACTTGGAACTATGGCTAGGGCATGAAGCTCTTGCCCCTGGCTTCTAAGAATAAGCTGACCTTAAGTAGGGCTGATTTTTATCTCAATTATAAACACTGCCTGGTTCCTGCAAACTTTTATGTAATGCATTTCTGTTTTGTGTCATTATGCATCGGATGACTTCAATATACCTTGGCTGATGTGTCACCTGACTCTCTTGTTTTCTTCTGTAATATAAGTCTGACGCTTGCTTTGAGAAATGCATTCAGATTCAACACTTTCTTGTGTTCGTGTCTGTTTGTCACTCGCCGACTCTTTACCCACCTCAGTACTGGGACTCTGATTTCTCCCCGGGTTGAGGGACCGACTGAGTCCAGCCTGTGGCAAACCACACCTTGTTTAATTGCTAAACTCCACACTCAATGTTTACCTATTGCAAGAAAAGTATCATAACATAAGGTGTGTGTGTGTATGTGTTTGCCCACAAAGTACTTCTCTTTGTCCCCTTTGCATTTACATTTTATGTAATACTGACCATGGGGTTTAATTTCATTAATATATACATTATTAACTGTACATTTATAGAAAACATAAAGATGAAAATTGTCTATGCTAGTTGTCTTAGTCAGGGTTTCTATTCCTGCACAAACATCATGACCAAGAAGCAAGTTGGGGAGGAAAAGGTTTATTCAGCTTACACTTTCATACTGCTGTTCATCACCAAAGGAAGTCAGGACTGGAACTCAAGCAGGTCAGAAAGCAGGAAGAGGGATGCTCTTTACTGGCTTGCTTCTCCTGGCTTACTCAGCCTGCTCTCTTATAGAACCCAAGACTACCAGCCCAGAGATGGTCCCACCCACAAAGGGCCTTTCCCCTTTGATCACTAATTGAGGAAATGCCTTACAGTTGGATCTCATGGAGGCATTTCCTCAACTGAAGCTACTTTTTCTGTGATGACTCCAGCTGTGTCAAGTTGACACAAAACTAGCCAGTACATTAGTGTCCTATTGCTGTAAACAGTCTCCATGACCAAGGCATCTTAGAAAGGAAAGCAATTAATTGAGGACTTGCTTAGAGTTTCAAAGGGTTAGTCTATGACCATCATGACAGAAAGCATGGCAGCAGGCACACAGGCATGGAGCTAGAGTAGGAGCTGACAGTGTGAATCTTATCCAGAGTTGGGAGAGGGGGAGGGGGAGGGATAGGGGAGAGGGGGAGGGGGAGAGGGAAGGGGAGGGGGAGAGAGAGAAATATGTGGACTTTTGAAATCTCAATGTCCACCCCAGTGTTGCACATTCCCCAACTAGGCCAATCCTTCCCAAACAGTTCACAATGAGGGGCCATGTATTCAAATACATGAGCCAATGGGGCCATTATCATTCAAACCACCTCCAAAAATGTAACTTTTAAAATACTAACTTATTTAAAACAAGACATTAAAAACACCTCAAAGGTAATTTCTGGGGTTGTTTGTATGTTAGTTTTTGTTCCTATTTTGGTGTGCATGTTTTGTTTACTATTTATTTTACTGTCTACAATACTAAAATTTGAATCGATTGAACTGAATCTTCAATAGTAGATTGTCCCCCCCAAATTAATCATGTACTAAAGCCACCAGTTTGTGTACAATGATTCCAGCAAAGTGATCAGAGAATGACACAACAAATGATGTGTTTCTTAACATTTTTTTTAACTGAAAACACTCCAAAGCCACTGTGGAACTGGGCTTTCAACCAAGAATTTGAGAACTTTGTCCAAGACGAGCATTAACATAGGAGTTTCACGAACTTCAAGAGTCAAAGACCCTGTACAAGAATTACTGTAAAGACTAGAATAAAGCTTTGACTTTCTTTTGGGGGGGGGTATTTATTTCATTTACATTTCCAATGCTATCCCAAAAGTCCCCCACACGCTCCCCCACCACCTTTCAAACAGTTCATCCAAATATGTCTGTCTTTAGATAAGGGCTCTAGCCTTAACCTAGAGAGCAGTGATCCTTTTTAGACGGTGTACATTACAGTTAGCATACTTTATATTTGTGGCTTTTTATTTAATATTCTGTATGACATATAGACAAGGCTGGTTTACTTAAGAATATTCAAATACTTGAAGATAGGAACTCATTCCAATATTATTTAGAAGAGTTATATGAACTTGGTCTAACCACATAATCTCTTGTCTTCATCTCTTTTCAAATTGGCATTACAATAAGTTTTGGAATTCAGAAAAGGATTCCTTTATATGACTTTTAACTAATGTTTAAATTATACAAATAATTCAGAAATTCATTTTCATAATAATTTTCAGCTTAGAAATAGCCACTATTATGTGCTGGTTGATTTTTGTCAATTCGACACAAGTTAGTCATCAGGGCAAGTCTATGAGGCATTTATTGATTAAGGATTGATGTGTGAGGGCCCAGCCCACTGTATGCACAGCTACCCTGAGCAGGTGGTTATAGGTTGTTAAAGAAAGGAGCTGAGCCAGGTGTGGTAGAATATACCTTTAATCCCAGCACTCGGGAGGCAGAGGCAGGCAGATTTCTGAGTTCAAGGCCGGCCTGGTCTACAAAGTGAGTTCCAGGACAGCCAGGGCTATGCAGAGAAACCCTGTCTCAAAAAACCAAAAAAAGAAAAGAAAAGAAAAGAAAAGAAAAGAAAAGAAAAGAAAAGAAAAGAGGAAGGAAGGAAGGAAGGAAGGAAGGAAGGAGCTGAATAAGCCACGGGGAACAAGCCAGTAAGTAGAGCTCTTCCATGTTCTCTACTTTTGTTCCTGCCTTCCAAGTTCCTGCCAAGCGCTTCTACCCTAGCTTCCCTTGACAATGGACTGAGACATGAACGTATAAGGCAATTAAACCCCCTTTACCCAGTTTTTCTTGGTCATGGTGTTTATCACAGCAAAAGGGAAGCAAACTAGACTACATTAATTCACATGTGCACTCAAGTTTACTACAAATGAAAGAATTCTAGCCTCTATTTAGTTTTGACAGTGTGTTTATCCTTCCTGTTTTTGTCATTCGAATCCTGTAACCATTCTCTCTATATATCATAACATCTTGGTAAATGTCTTTTAACTCCTCTTTGTTGTTATATAACTAATGCTCTTCTTTAAAAGCTTTTGAGTTGAAGAATTTAGTAGTTCAGCTGAATTTCTTCTTAAGTAGTTGTAAATATTTCAAGTCATTTATATAAATGAGATAGTCGCATATAATGAATGATATATCCTTTTTTTCTTCATCTTAATGGAGATGGAGCCCAAGGCCTTGCACATCTAAGCAAGTACTTCGCTCCTGAACTACATCATTTTTCTTTATAACTCTCTCTCTTGTCTCATTCTGTCTCTCAGACACAAGTTTAAATATAATAATTTTATTAATTCTTTGATAGTTTTGTATGTGCATACAAGGTGTTTTGATCATATTCGCCTCTTACTTGTCTCCCCTAATTGCCCCCAGATACATCCTCAACCTCTGACTTCTCTATTTTTAGGTGAAGTTTCATGAAGGTGTCCAGGTTGCTCTTGAACTTGCTCTGTAACCCATGCCTTCTGCCTCAGCTTCCTTAGCAGCTGAGATTGCAGGCATGTTTGAATACTTTTTATTTTGTGTATGCATGTGAATCTCAGTTTGCCTTAGAAGAAAGCTTAGGTACCTACAAAGACTCCAGACAAGAAGAGAGTGTCCAGCAAATGCCTTTCATTTAAGGTGCTCTATTCTCTAGTCTCCCTGCAACTGACATCAAATTCTAGCCAGATCTCTTATCCTAACCTTACTCTGCATGTGTATCTTGCTGTTGGAATGAGAGGTCATCTTTCTGAAAACTGAGTAAATATATATGACAAATTAATTGATGAGGAAAATTTTCTTAGCATAACTCTATTGTAATGTAAATAGTATCAGTTTTTATTGTTATGATGTTACATCAATTGGGGCAAATATCGTTCTCTTCAGTTTAATTATTTTCAAAATGTGTTTGATGCACATCTACATCCTAAGAACACTAAGAGCTAAGAACGGAAAAGGCTATGCAATCCATGAAAAGAACAGAGAGAAATTGAACCAGACTCCATCTATCAACTCTGAACAAAGATAAATAAAGTTAAATCCAGAGAGAAAAATCATGTTTGTCCACTGCAAAGAGGGCATATGAAGCCAATAATAAGAGGCCCCAAATCAAGTAACTATAACACAAGAATGGTGGTCTGCAGAGCTAAGACTGAAGGGGAAAATCAGGAAAAATGAATGCCTACAGTTGGGGCACTACAGGTTTACCTAGAGGAAACAACTTTTATGAAAAGCTTCATCGGTAAGTGGTAAGTATGCAGGCACACACACACATACTCACACACACACATATACACACTCACACACAAATGTTGACATGGAAGAAACTATGATTCCTTGAACATGATAAAATAAATCAGATTATCAGATTAACTGACATAATTTATGGGAACTTAGATGTGACTCTTTCTCTGCTGTAATTACAGCAAGTGTCTGCCATATTGATAATGATGTCCAAATCACTTCTTCAGGAAGCGTAGCTGACATCCTGTGAGCTCATCTGAGTTGATATCCTAAGGACTTGGCTGGAGAAAGCATTGGGAATTCCAGAATGCCTTGAATACTGAGTGGGGGAGTTTGCAGAATGGGAATGTATTCTATACATAGCCGCACAGTGGTCAGACAAGGGGAAGGAGGCCAAAGATCTCACCTAAGGAAATGAAGACTGTGGGGAATCGGCTGTATGTACTGTGTAAAGTTAAAATTCCGTATCTTCTTATTAAACCAAGAAAAGTACAGTGTCACAGGCCACTGAGTACAGATGTTAGCGATTAGCAGCCTCTGTTCTCATTGTTGTGGAGTCTGCTCTACTCTAAAACCTGTGTTGTTTTAGATCTCATTACCATCAGAGAACTTACTCAGCTCCATGGATAAGTGTTCTTCCTAGCTCTTATATCACTTCGGCCCTTTGCACAGTATGGGCATTTCATGTTTCTTAACTAGGTAATGGGATTACTGTGGTCTGAAATGGGCCCTTTGGGACAACCTGTGTGTAGTTTCCTGTTTCCTGTCAGTATGGTTTAACCTAGGCCGGGATGAGGAGGGTTGTAGCAGGTTTGGATATTTAAAAGCAAACCTGGTTTTGTTGCATTGCAGTGATTGCTATCACCATCGAGGCTGCACCGGGCTGGCTGCATTCTGCTTTCCCCAAGAAATCCTGCAAAGCTTCCTTTTGTCAATGGCGTCTATCATTCTTAAGTAACAGCTAGACACACATACGTTATTAAGTTTGTTGAAGCAGTGTGGACTATGATGAGGACTCTGGACTCGGGTCCCCCGCCCCCCTTGTTTGCTGGGCTCTGCTTTTCCTCTTCTTGCAGTGTTTTAACAGGCAGGGAATTATTCTCAATTAATGATAGCCAATTCCTACAGTGGGGAATATACACTAAGAGAATTATGACAAATCGCCACATACCGTGTGATCAGAGTATACAAATTATACCAGAAGCACAAAGTAGTTATGCTTGATTGGAGCAATTAAATGTTTTCTTAAAAAAAAAAAAACTCCAGTGAGAATATTTTAGAAAATGGCTTTTTAATCATCTGTAGAACTGCAAAAATTGCTGTCTTATCATTCTTTTAAAGAGCACTATGTTGAGAATTAACTATAATCTCTTCGCAAGGCCATGAGATTCTATATACTCAACACACACAAACACACACACACACACACACACACACACACACACACACACACACACACAAACCTGTTTGCTTTAAACTTAATTTTAACCACAGACTTGAACTCATCACTTTGAATGAAATTATGACAATTTCTTTAGGGATAAAAAAAAAATAAGGCATTTGACACTTATAGATGAGCAAGTACTATTCACAACCACACCCTAAACAAACATTCCATCTTTTCACTTCACACCAAATAAACATGGGCCCGGTATTTAGAATGAAGTTCCATGCAGCAGCTCCTATACAGTGTGTAGCTTATTTTCTAGGTACATTATGCAAAGCCTAAGCAGTCAGTAATCTTATCTGAGAATAGAGTGTTGAATTTAGGAACCCTGTAAGGTAAGGGAGGAAGAATATTGAAATGTCTTATTTTACAGTGTGTTTTAGTCACTGTTTGAGTGCTCTGGGAGACATACACCATGGCTAATGCAAGGCTTATAAAAGAAATCATTTAACTGGGGACTTATTTACATTAGTCCATTATCAACATGAAGGAGCATGACAATTTCTTTAGGGATAAAAAAATGACATTGGAGAAGTAGCTGAGAGTTCTACAGCCAGATCTCCAGGCATCAATCAGGCAGAGAGAAAGAGAGACACTGGGCCTAATGTAGGTTTTTAAAACCTTAAAGCCTGTCTTTAATGTAACTTTTCCTCCATCAAGGCTACTCCTGCTCCAACAACACCATACCTCCCAATCCTTCTAATCTTTCAAACAGTTTCATTCCCTGGTGACTAAGCGTTGAACTATATGAGCCTATGCAGGCCATTATTCAAATCATCACACCATGTATGAGAAGATACAAAGAAGAATGAAACAAAAGATTTAATGAAGTAAGAATAATAAATTATCCATCCCACCAAGGTCCAGGAACAAAATCCTGTCCTATTGGGCCAGTGTCTTTCTTTCTGTTCAGCTTTGCTCGGTGAGAAAGCATAGGCACCTTAGTTGAGTCCCTGTTGGCTATAACAGAATACTTGGAACTGAGGGTTTTATAAAGAACATTGGTAGGTAGAGAGTTCAAGAGCAAGGTGCCATTGCTCAGTTGTTGACCACAGTCTAATGGTACTGAAGTTGATGGTAAAACACCGAAGGGAAACTGATGTGACAGAGACATGGGTGAGGGGCCTTTATGTTAAACGCTCATCGCTCCATGAGAGAAGCATGAATATACTCATGAGGTCCATGTCACCCATAACTGAGTCACCTCTCACACTTCTCAATGTATTTCAGGAAAAATGGTTTGAACGAGAGTTTTGCAAGTAAATGATATCAACACCACAGCACTAAAATGCCTTTCTGATACTCAAGTTAGTTAAGCGTGTACAGGAATGTCAGAGGACATGCAAAAGCAGACCTGGTTTAAGCAATGGGAAGTGTGTCCAGTACGTACCTAGAAGACAGAGGAGGGGGAAGGAGACAGAGGGGCAGGCGCCCCAGGAAGCACAGCCAAGCAGTGCAGACTTCACTGTGGCCATCGCTCATGAGTCAGTTCCCTGGACTTTTGGACTCAATCTTCAGGAATTTATCATGACTGTGGGTATCTTCCATGGAGGCAGAGGCAAGCCATCAGTCTACTTAGCTATCTGAAGAGCCATGTTTGTGTTTCCTGTCAGTGGACTAATATGCTCTACTAATCTTCACCCTGGGTCAGTTTTATAAACTGAAATTTAAGAAATCTTTTATAACAGTATGTTTCTGGTGGCGTCCAGAGGGCCCCTGGTGGTATGGAAACTCCATGTTTGAATGCAATGTACCAGAGGCTAATATATCTATAACTAAATCCCAGTGTGACTAGATGCCTTCTTCTAAAACGCCTCCTTTAGACATTTCCCTGAATCAGAGGCAGGTTTTGTTGGTTTTTTTTTGGGGGGGGGGAGGTTGACTTACTAAATGTAAGCACCATGTTTTACAAGTGCTGGCACACTGAACCTTGACAACATCCATTTCTACGATGACTTTAAAAATAAGGAAGTTAAAGTCCAGAGACATAAAAGCAGTTGCTCATAATGAGAAAAAAAACCTACTATGGGATCATAGAGGGAAATTAGTTGCATTGAGTTTCAGAAAACATATTAATCATAAAACTTATTCCTTCTGTCTGGACAAATGAATATGACTTATTTTGGCGGAAAGCCTTACCACAGATTTAACATTTAAACGACAAAAGACACCATTAGCCAAATACCCAACAGAATTTAAACCTATTTAAAAATGTCTTTTCACGGTAGAAAGCAGCATGAGTATATGAGAAATCACTTTCATGGATACTTACAGTGATGTTGATTCAAATTTAAAGGCCTTTCATTAAGCACAATTTTAAATTATTTAAATTGTCATAAATTATTCCTTATGGTACTATTTTAGTGGTTATATGATTCCTTTAATTAATTGACATAGTAATTTTTCAAAAGTAGATTAGGCTCATGTCTTAGGTTTGTATGTTTGTAGATTGATCTACCTGGCCCAGGCTCCTTTTAATTTTTAAGTTTCACGCATGTGTTCACATGAGGATGTGGTTTTCTCAAACACCTCCTCTTCCTGGGCCCGTCTAGAGTTATACAGCATCTGGGGCGCAGCTACAGTGTTACCAGGAGCACTAGAGCGTGGATTTTGAACACGCTGTAAGGCACACATTAGCTAAAGGTTTATTTCCTACTTTTGTATGAGAAGCAGTGTAACTTGGAGGAGGTGGGGCCTAATGGAAGTTACTGGACACCCATGGGTGGGATCTTGGGACTGGATTTTTTTCTCTCTCCCTTTCTCTCTTTTCTGTATTTTATGAGCTGAATGGGCTGCCCCCCCCCCATACTCCACCCTGATGTGATTTCTAACCAGGCACAACTTGACCACAAAACCATGAACTGAAACCACCAAATCTGTATTTCCAAGAATCCATTCCATTTTGTAGCTTGATTTGTCTTGATTTATCATAGGGATGGAAAGCTAACTAATACAGTGAGTATTCTTTTTTTTTTCTCTAGTCGGTATGCTTTGACAGATATAGAGTTACCAAACCTGATACAGATGAAGAAAGAGAAGTTCTTTTTCCTTACCCAAAGACATGTCCTGTTATAATGCCATTATATAACGAAAATCAAATGTTGCAGGATTAAATTAATGTAGCATGATCTTTAGTGTCTCTGAGGCAAGGGTGTTGCCTGACAAGTGGAAGTTACAAGAAGTGTTATTTGGTATCCTTTTGTGGTTTCCCTCTCATCCAGCACTCTCTCAACCTGCAGGTTTCCATGTGAGCCCAAGATTGCATTAAACCAGCAAGACATCCATTTTGCCATTGACTCAAAGCAGAACTAGAGAAATTTCCAAAACGAATAACTTCTATCCTTCAGGAAAAAAAAAAAAAAAAAGACAATTGATCAAATGTAATCACTGTGGTCACTGACATCCTGGAGTCAAAATCAGGGTGGTGCAGTAGTTAGTCAAAGCTGAGACTGAATTTATAAAGTGGCAAGTGACTACATCATCTGTAACTCCCCAGCTCCATCTTCCATTTCTCATTTCCATATTTAATTGTTTCCAATAAGACCTCTTTGCAGCAAAAAATAGAAAGACGGCATGTGTGTGAGCGCCCCGATGTGTGTTATCTGAAATCCACACAGGGTCTGCATCTACCTGCTGTGCTTAATTTCGGTATACATTCCTATGATTAATTCTGCTTTTCTCCAGTACATCAAACTGTTGTAAGTCATTTATGCTTTGCATATTGTGCTGTGGATTAAAAGAAACTTAAGATTCCTCACTAACAACTCACTGTTATTCAATTTGAATTCTGAAGACCTTCCAACTAACAGCAGGACTCTTACCTGAGACTCGCAGTCCAACACAGGCACACATTTAGATACCCTCAAGGCAATTCACAAAAAAAGGGGGAAAAAGAAAGAAAAAGAAAAGGAAAAAGAAAAGGTGAAGCTGACTGGAAAAAATTGCTTGAGTGTTTTTAATTTTATTTGGTGGGCAATTTTAGTGTTTCCTTTGAACTATATCAAAAAGGCTACAGCAATATGAACCATCATTACAAATCTGTAAACAGTAGTAATCGTATTTGTTATATCATAGAATTTAAGGCTTCCTGGACATTGATCTCTGTTAATCACTTTGACAAATGCTGTCATATTTATCATTTGATCATTTTGGGGATGCTGAGGGTTGAATTAAATGTCGAGTTGACTAAGCAAACACTCTATGACAGAACTATACTGTCAGGCCTTATTAACATTTGCTCCTGAGGGTAAGTCCCACGAAGTCACCCAAGCTGGTCTGGAATCTCTTGATAGCCTAGGTAGGCCTTGAACCTGTGATCTGCCTGCCTCAGCCTCCCAAGTATCTAAGCTCACATGCTTGGGTCATCAGCCCCAGTCAACATGTAAACACCTGTAATATCACCAACTTGGTGTTGCTGTTTAATAAATTGACAAATACTTGTGTTTTGATAACTTCAACACAACCAATATCCTGAGTACTTTGCTGTATCTTAATTTGTATCTTAAAAAAAGAAAGTTATTCTGAAGGTAGATCTTTGGGCTTCATCAGATTGTTATCAAAATCCATGACTCAAAATCAGTCGACAAGCTTCTTCCAGGTTATAGAAAAATTTATATCAGTGAGGTGTTCTAGTCTTACAGTGGAAAAAAATCACTCTCAACTGCACATAACTGATTATACTAGGGTTTCATTAAAACTTGTTATGTAACCTATATTTTCCATATATATATACATATATTCATGTTTCCATAAAGTACATTAATGCACCCTTTTATGAGTGCTTGCTGAACATGTAATCCACTTTTGCTTCTGAGCCAGGTACTGAAATCTACAAACGCTAAATATGCTTTCTGCTCTCAATAGGTATTTGAGTCAAGCAGAGTCCAATAGGCTACAATTTAACAAAACAAATGGAGAATTAAAGTCGTTCTAAATATTCAGGTGGTAACAATAGGTGCCAAAGATGAGTTCAGAAAAATAAAACGACAAGCATATGGAGCCCAGATGTTGAGGAGACTGCTGTGCAGTCAGGAGGCAGGGTTGGAGTTCCAGTAAAGAAAGGAGAGGCAGTTCTCACTGCTAGACAGACTAGAGACACACAAGCTGAACAGAAGCAGCCACACTCTCTGCTCTCATCCTGGTTTATTTTTAACAGAACACTCACGGCAGCTTACGGTGCTTCTATTAGCCCACTTCAAATGTATCACAGATAAAACTATGAGATGTGAACAATTATTTACTTCTAGGACAGTGGTTCTCAACCTATGGGTCATGACCCCTTTGGGGTAGCGTATTGAATATCCTGCATAGCCTATGTTTACATTACAATTCATAGCGGTAGCAAAATTACAGTTATAAAGTAACAGCAAAATTAATTTTATGGTTGGGGTGACCACAACATGAGAAACTGCACTACTAAAGATTCTCAGCATTATTAGGAAGGTTGAGGACCACTGCTGTAGCACTTATCCGGAGAAGACCAGATCGCGTCTTCTACACAGTGGCTACAGTACATCCTTGTTGAAAGAAGGAAGGATGGGAAGCAATACGGGAAGGAAGGATGGAGAAGGAAAAGGATGAAAGAAGAGGAGAAAGGAATCTGTATATTCATGGAAACAAAGGGACCCAAACCCATCAGATGGAAACCAAGTCTATAGAGAGAAGGCAGAAGACACGTGTGTGGAAGGGTTGATGGTAACCATGCTTGTGATTCCATTGGCACAGCCAGTACTGGGAGACTTTGAGGAGGAAAGCAACAGGGCACTGTGGTACTGAAGGAATTGCACATTGAAGTAGCCGACACAGGTCTGAAAACATATGGAGGACTCAAAAAAAAAAAAAAAAAAGTTAACTCTTTCTTTGTCACCATTACATGTTGTGATGGTTTAAACCTCATCTAATTACAATAGCTGCTTCATTTGAAGTATTTGAAAGTTTAAAAAGTAATAATAATAATAATAAAAACACAATATAACCTTTACCCCACGGAATCTTCATGGTTTGCAAGTTTTATACTGCATGCTCGCCTTTAGCTCCCAAATTTCTACAAGTGGTTCACTTAACACTTAAGTCAACATTTATTAAGAAACATGATGATTAGCAGTTCTAACGCCCAACTTAGAGAAATTCAGCTGAATAACATGTTGCAGTTGTAGAATGGGTGATATCTGTTTAGTATGGCCCCTCTCGGATTTCCCCCAGATTTCTGCTGAGTCCTTAGTTACTCACTCCCTTGAGCGAACTTTCAGTAGAGTGACCTCAGGATGTTTGTGCTATTCTCACTTCCAAGTGTCAGACTCTGGATTCTATAGTGCAAGGATTCAATGAACAAGTTCAAAAGGAAGCAAGAGAAGATGAATTTACAGCATACTTGCTTGGGCTGAGCATTTATGTGTGTGTGTGTGTGTGTGTGTGTGTGTGTGTGTGTGTGTGTGAAGACCATAGGTGTTCTATTATATGATTTTTAAAAATCTAAGTGCGTAGAATCATGGGCCAATTGAGAATCATAGTGATACCTCCAATTTCTATATTAGTTAATAAAAAAAAAGGAGAACTGTAAATTCTATCTTAAGCAGCTAAAGATGAAATTTAACACACATCTGTGGTGAAACCTTTCTTAGCAGTATGATTTGTGATGAAGGGGTGGTTTAGGAAAAAGTTATGAATTCAGAAAGTAAAGGGTCTAAATGTATGTCCCAATCCTACTGACTTTATCCCTTTTACTTTAATTATCACAGAAAAGGGAAAGCACCAATATGTTTCCCATGGGTGATGAGAAAGTTTTTTTGAGACTCAAATGAGATTAACTTGGGACTTGCCTTACAGGTGAAGAGAAACAGTCGTTATTCATATTTCCCCAACACGCTTGGTAATAACCCTGGGCTATGGGCAAAGATTAACCTTGACAGTGGCAGACCTGCATAAATAATTGTCAGCTAATGGATCCTGGAACATTGGCCTGGTGTTAAGTTTTTATATTGTTCTATACATGACTGAAAAATCTCACATTTCTGATCTTTTAAGTCCATCACACCCCTTACCTCTAAGTGCATACCATTATTACTAAGCACTTTGTGCACACTATTACTAAAAATAAAGGAGGAAAGTGTTTAGAATTCAGTGCGAAAGTCAAACTGATGCCAAATTCTTGGGTGTGTGGACAGTATACCTTCCAAAGAAAACAGGTGGATTTCATTCCTACTGGTTATCTGCAGTTCTGATGGTGTGAGATTGGAGATGCGGGTGTCAACAAGGAAGAGTGAATTGTCTCATGCACAGTACCTGTGGACACCAGCGTTCTGAAGACAATCAGATGAAGCCACTGTGTCTCTCTTCCCTTGCCTTATTTCATCATATTGCATAATGGGACATGACTATTGAATAGTGTATGGAGGGGTTGCTGATAGGACCCAGTGGGTTAACTGCTTGCTGCCCAAGCACAAGGCCCCACATATGGATCTCGAGCATCCTCATACAAGCCAGACACAGCCGTACTTGCTTGTAACTCCAGTGTTGGGTTTTGGCAGGCACAAGCAGATGCTGGGGGCTTACTGGTCAGTCAATGAACAACAGGTGAAGTGTGTACCTATGGGAAAAAAATCAAAGAAGAGCAATGTAGAAGGACAGCGGAAGATTACCTATGGCAGGAGTATATACAGGCAAGCATACTGGCACATACACATGTACTCACATGTATGTAGTACACACACACACACACGCACAGATTGCTATATCCCTTAGGCTAGAGCATTCATCTCTCAAATGGAGTGCCTTATTGTATTAAAGCAATTGATCCACCAAAATGTGTTTTATGCCAGGCAGTGGTGGAGCATGCCTTTAATCCCAGCACTTGGGAAGCAGAGGCAGGCAGATTTCTGAGTTTGAGGCCAGCCTGGTCTACAGAGTGAGTTCCAGGACAGCCAGGGCTACACAAAACAACAAAACAAAACAAAACAAAACAAAACAAAACAAACAAAAAACAACCAACCAGTCAAAGAAATAAAACAAAAACAAAAATGTGTTATTATTTCTAGATCTTCAAAGAGTACATTATCAGGTAGCCTTAGAAAGATGTAAAGAAACATCAACAAATATCCAAATCAGATAGCTTTGCATTTGTCAGCCTACCTTTATTGACCAGTACAGACACGGTTGAGGATGCCTTTCAAGTGTGCACACACACATACACACACACACACACACACACACACACACACACACAAACACACATGCAGACATACATAGACTGGAGCATGAATGGATCAGGCATTGGAAAAATTTACACCTGCCCATCCTCTGATGAATGGAAGCATAAGAAGAGCAGATGGAGACCCCTAGGCCTTGCAAGTGAAAGTCAGGGGACTGCTTGAGAGCACCAGGGAACACAACCAGCAGGGTGGAGGGCATCAAGGTGCCTGGCTTGTGAATGGCTCCGTGTCAATCAAGAACTTTGATAGCTGCCTTACGTGTTTGCCAGTGTTTTCTCAGAAAGCTTCACTGAATACCTCTATCAGCTAACAGAGGGGCAGAGGGATCATCAATGACATTGGGAAGGCACTAAATAACTCTGGCAAACAGCACAGTAAGTGGGAGAAAGAGGCATCGGGGGCAGTGTAGGGCCACAACCCAGAACACACCTGAAACTTCTGCCCTTCTTTGCCTTAGTATTAAATGCTACAGGAGTACTTTGCCCCTTAAGCTGTTGTTCTTCAGTTTCTATCCTGTCCTTCACATTGGTAGATTTCACAATTAAAACCATTGTTCAAGATAGAAAAACAGAACTCATACCTGCCCATCAAAGATGTGTCCTCCATGTAGAATACTTATGCCAAGATCTCAAACACAGAAACAGGGCTGCTCATAGTGTCTCCACATGCATTCCTACCGAAGGGCTGGCCACTTCCACTCAAGGGTTCATGAGTTTCTCTATGTCTAGCTTTTCAAGCAGTGCCCTTCTTTAACAGCATCTTACTCCTAAGTCAGCAGTATTGATCACTTGGGAAATTAGCTAGAAAACTGCAAATGACAATCTATCATTACTTCTAGGGAGGGGTGTCTTTCATATCTAAAATATTATGAATGAATAGGCCTTTCAGATGAAGTACATACATATAAGTGCTTCTATAGTCATCTGACCTACATGAGGGAAGAGTGATTTAGGTAAGGTTGTGATTTTGATTAGTATGAATGAAATCAACTCTGTAATAGATAATGAAGCCATCTTCTTCTCCCAGCATATAGACTAGAAGGAAGAGTACGCAAACAGATTATTTCTTACACAGGTAAAGATTTTAAGAGAAACTAAAGCTTTTTCTCAGTGTTTCTTGAAATGTATGCGTTGTTAAAATTCCAAACTATATAACTTTAATGCCTCACCCCGAAGGCCTGTTGCTAAGCTATTAATTTGCTATCATGTTTTGGGGGAAGTTGTCAAGTTCAAATTTTTTTTTCTTTCTTCCATATCTGCAAAGTGTGCACACATTTGAGTTATGACTTTCCTACAGGAACTAACAGCTGTATGTGCAAATCATGCATATAAATCAATTACCAAGGCCTATGTACTATAAATGCACCCATTAATTAAGCAATGTCAGATGCTATGAACCATGAAGTTCATTACATCTTTAGCATTCAAAACGAAGAATTATTTGAAGAAGAAATACTAAGTTTACCTAATAGTTAATGAAATTAAGGCGGGTTGTTGCCAACATTCTTATTTTATGCCTAATTCGATGTTTAAATGTTTATGAATAAAACACTAACTGCTGAAAGCCGATCCGTTGAAATGTAATTACTGGTAAGTTATAACGCACTCGAGGACTCATTATACCAGACTTGGGAGTTTCAAGATCACCAGTGTAACACACTCTCCAAAAAAACACCGAGTTTTTATGGGCTAAAAGCTGGAAAGACATAAATGCTGTTGAATTTGTCCTGACTGAGTGGAAATTTTGATGATCGCTGCGCTATGATTTATGAGTGTAACATTTTCCAGTCATTACGTGGTTGCAGTTCAGCATTGTGACATGATTTGCATATGTGAATATCCCAGCAAATTAGCTTCTGATGACTGCTGCATCTGCCCGGGTAAAGAAGTCCTTATCTTTAACACAGAGCAGCGGCTGCTACAAAGAGACCTGGATGGAGCAGAAATGTTCGGTCCTGCGTCCCTTTGAAATAAATAGTCAGTGACTCGACACACATGGGTTCAATTTTGGGGATAAATATATGCTTGAAATGAGTAGGTTTACACATCTGTAGACATTTTAATATCCCTTAAGTTGTCTGCCTCACAAAGACTTCCTGGATGGTTCAGGGAAGCCTGACACCTTTTCCCACACGCCTTCGTCTGGGCTTGGAAATCCCATGGCTCTCTGTCTGCCCCCAGTAAATTGCCTCTCGCAGCCTCCTACATCGAAACCATACTCACTTGTGACTTAGGGAATAGGAACTCATATTAGTATATACATGTGCATTTGCTATGCGCCTGCACACATGCTACCAATATCCCAAGGTTAACCTGCTCTCATTAACTCCACCGATTTCTGCTTGGTTCTAAGAGTTAAATAAAATACTGCTGTTCCCACAGTTCAGGAGTCTTTGAAAAGGGATAATATTTTGATTTCATAAATGAGTTTGAATTTTTGAGGTCTCACATTTCACAAATGCAATCAGGTGTTTTAGCATATTTTAATTCACTCTTTGAAAATTTCATACAATGTATTCTGATAATATTTGCCTCCTCCCGTGCCTCATCTTAATTCCTCCCAGATCCATCCCCTGAACCATCTCCTCCAATTTTGTGTAGGATGTAGGGGCATCTACACCCTATTAGGGGTCATAGCCTTAAAGAAGATTGACTCTTTCTTTCCAATAAGCCAGCAAATGTGAACAGCGGTTCAGCTAAGGGGCGGAGCTTAGAAGCTCCTTCTCAGGCCATGTGGAGTGGTCAGTGTCTCCATCTTGTGTGGGCAACCACAGCTGCTGTGAGCTCATGAGTGCAGAGGTCCCGTCATGCCATCATGCCCAGGGACGTTTGTCTTCACTCCCCAAAGCTTGCCTTCATTCCCCAGAAGATGTTAACAACATTTTAAAGGAAAATAAATGTTAGATAAAGGTGTTTTTCTAAGTCTTTCTTCCTTCTCAGGTTAGCTGTCTAGCCACAAGTTCTCAGTACATACCCATACCTGACCTCAAATTTGCTATCGTATCCTTCTTCTGGGCCTTGAGATTACAATCAAGTTCGTGCTGCCACAGAGTGAATTTAGATGACTTTAGTGACCGGATGACATACTATTTCATTTCTAACTCTGCATCATCTATTTGATTCTTGTTTTGATAGTTTCCAGACATGGGCCTTACCCTTTTCTTTCTCACTGTAGTGCTCCGAAATAATTTTAAGTAAAAATTTCCTGTTTTTAACACTTAATAGTGTTGCTTGCTCTAGGCATTAACAGTGTAGTCTTGATTCTTAGATGTTTGCATAACATACCCTTTTTTGGTGCATTGGGTATGTGTTTTGGATTTTCTATAAATGTCTTTTACCATCTGAACTTGTCGTGAAACTCTTGGCATGGATAGAGAAAGACAAGTTTTAGGGTTTCCTTTCAATGTTACTAGACATCATACAACAAATGATGCTCTATAGATGTCCATGCTTGAATTTGATGTTTCTGGATTCCTATAAATGACGATCATATTAATGTTTAGTTTGAGAGTTTAGAAGTGTTCTTTCCAATTTTTGAGAAGTATGCCAGGCTGGATTTTCTATTACATTTAGTTTGGTTTGTCTCTGTGGTCTTGCTGTTTAGCCCTGATTAGTCTAGAATGAGTAATCTTCTGCCTACACTTCCTAAATGATAGGATTACAAGTAATGTTTGGGGTCAGACCCAAGCCATTATGTGTACTATTTAAGTGCCCATTTATTGAATGACAGCCACAGCAAAGGGAGCTTTTTATTTGAGGAAATGGGTACTGGATATTGAACTCAGGACCCCACAATACTGATTCTCTCATCTGCTTAATTCAAGTCCAGTTTTCAGAAAACAACTTTTACCTATGATCATAACACTCTGAACATGAACATGCCTACTGTAATTTGATTTTAGAAGGTAGGCAGGTCTGGACTGGATTAGTACTTACATGGGAACAGAAACACCTCTCTATGCCTGTAGGTTATACATGCATTACAAAAAAGAAAAAGGCTCAGTGATTTCTACAGATGCCCCCATAGTGCGTGCACACATGCACACACACACACACACACACACACACACACACACACACACACACAGAGTAAAAGACACACTATGACTAGTTGATGAGACTCTGGCTTTTGCTCTTCCATATAGCAGGTAGGTGCCTTTCTAGAACCAGCCATCTCTTCTGTGGCTTGAATAACAGGTAAGGCTGAGATGTTGAAATGACCCATGAGTCCTATCAGATACAGTCTACCCTGCTCATTATGATGATCCCAGTCCATCCATTAAGTCCAGTCAACTCATAAAACTCTTTAAATAGGATTTGATGTCTACACTTTCAAGTTGTCTAATTTATGATCACCTGGGATTTTTTTTAAAATCATAGCTTTGTTTTGAGACAAAATGTTACTGATACATTCCAGGCTGTTCTTGAACTCACTGTGTTGACTTTACACTCAAATTTTCAACCCTCCTGTCTCAGCCTCCAGAGTGCTAGCATTATAAATGTACACATGCTTACTTTAAATATAAACAATAATTCTATTTTGTTATGTCTTTTTAAATCTATTTCTGGAAGTACCTCATTGCTTAAAAATCATTTCATCTCATTCCTCAGATAAAGTCCTTTTCATGAGCAATGTGATATCTTTTCACATGCATGTGGCAAGTTACCAAAGTCACATCCACCCATAGGAAGATCTGTGTTACTTCTGACATGTTCATGAGAGACCACAGAGCTCTCATGAAAGAGTAGTGCGTCTCTACTCTGTTCCTTGAGTGGAAACTTAAACGATACTAAATCAATGTTGCTGTAGAGTTGATGTTGTCCTAGCTACAAATCATAGCACATGATAGAAGCATCAAGGGTCACTTGTTTCTTGACATGTGTAGTATGCCATCCAGAGTCATGCAGAGTAGAATCAATGTTCTTTGTGTGGTGACTCTCGTGATCCCGTTCCACGGTACGGTAGTAATGCCACCAAGTTTGTTGATGGCTTGCCCTGCTGTGTTAATGAGAAGTCCCTGTTTGAACACTCTTAAGAGGTAAAGAGAAAAATCCAACATGGGCCTGATCCAGTTTTAGCATGTGCCCTGGGAGTCAGGTTTGGGTAGGAAGTCCCTCCCTTCTCTTCCACTCTATTATATAGAATGTCTCTCTTGTTGTCAGCAAGTACTGTTACCTATGTAAGTGTCTGTGCTTCTATACCCCATCCTTTAACATCTCAATTATTATTCTATGACAAATTATTTACATAAGGTGGGTTTAAGTAGTTAGCAAGCAAGGTTAAAGGAGGAAAGAAATATACAGAATTTTAAACTAGTAGAGGTCATTGTAATTTGCTTTGCTTTGATGTTTAAGCAAAACTTTTTAAAAATTTTTTAATCTTTAAGAAAATAAACTCCTGTTCACCTTGGAAAAGAAGAACCCAGAAAAACCCAAGACATAACTGGTTATCAATGGAGTACACATCTCTGCTGAGCCCACATGGCATAAAGCAGTGCAGGCTCATGGAACCAAATGGCAGCAGCATGACCACGAAAATATCAAAGTCTGCACTTGTTTTGAAAAGGATCTTTATAAGGGCATTTAGGGAATTTTAGTTATTAATAAAATGTAGTAGAATATATTAGTAAAACCATCTTTAAAATAAGATAAATTATATTAATTGCAAGGCCATTATCATGCATACACTTTTAACAGTCATCTCAACAAATTATTTTCAAAGATGTTAAAGAAATTCTTATACTGCTGTGACTGGGGCATTCTGGTTTTGGTTCATGCAGAAGGAATTATGTTGAACAATTGCCTAAGACCAACATTTGGCAAGAATCACAGCAGGCTACAAGTGGATCTGATGGCAAAACATTTGAAATGTTTAATCAGGTGACTTGTTTGTGGAGGAATAACTAAGATCCCTACTGCCAGTCAAACACTGCTCTCTGTCATGGTTGAATGACTGGTGAGGTTGCTATAAATCTGAGAGAACTGAGCGTCACCACCACCTGGAACCCAGTTTTAAAAAATTCCTTACTAAAGTCAGACCATGGAAAATTATGACCCAAATCCCCACCATTGACATTTCTAACAGTCTAGATTGGAATTTTTAAATGTTTGATATATATGTGGAAATTTATAACATGCTTTGTGTTTCAGTATGATATAATTCTCTTCCATTTGGGGCAATGGAATGAGGTAACATTACTTTTTACAAATAACAAAAAATGGGAGATAGAAGATAACTACTTATGTACTAAGGTTGAATGTTCAATGTCCCCCAACAAAGCTCATGCTTTGGATGTCTATTTCCAAACTGGCAGTGATCTTTTGGGAAGCTGCGGACTCTTTAGGAGACAGCAAGTAGGTCTGTCAGAAGTATAACGCTAGATTCGGCCTTTGAAAGTTATATCCCTGGTTCCCACTGCATTCTTTGTTTGATTCTCATGTTTCCTCTGCCAGGATGGATTAGAAAACTTTTTGAAAGTGTTTGTCAACGTGGACATTTCCTATAAGGGGTTTCTGTTGGGAACTGTGATCCACAGTGATGAAAATGTATCTAACTCACAATAATCTCCCTAAATGGCAGAAACTGACTTAAGGATGAAACACATCATATTTTGTACTCAACTGATCTTTTCTACATGTTCAGGAAAAGTATCTATTATGATTGATCTCACATGAGGGATAATTTTAGATTGAAAGACAAAAAAAAAAAGTTTAGCATGAAATTCCAAAATGGAATTTTTATATGACAAGATGTCATCTAAAGCAAAGGTAGAACTAAAGGTTACACTTTTGTCTCTGGGTATAGTGGTTTGTGTCCCTGGTCCCAGCAGAGGCCGAAGCAGAGGTGTATGAATGTGAGGTCCAGCTGAGTTACACAGACAGACAGTTCAGGACTAGCTCAGAGCTTATCTAATAAAAATCGAGAAACTAAAAAGAAAATGCATGCTTGCTCCTCACATGCATAAAATCTCTATAGTTCCCCTGGAAGAATCCGGTCATGCACCAAGCAAAGGCCTTTCAGCAAGTGACCTAGTTACTGAAGGGTGAAGTGCAAAATGAAAAGTAAACGTGATTGTTAACGGTTATCATCTGCTTACAAAGCATCCTGGAGAAGTTACTACACACTCAAATAGTAGTCTGGGAGACTCTACGGTAAAGTGTCAGTTATGATCTGCACAGAAAACTCATTATTGATTAAAATAACAGTATCAAAACTAATATTTATAGTCTTCCCATTGCAAATTTTACAGAAAAATATGCTGCACATAGATAATACTAATAGTCAAAAAATGAGATTAAATAGAGATCAGAGCTTACTTTGTCAAAGATAGGGATAATTTTTACAGATTAAAATATGTCCAATATTTATGACATTTTGTAAAAATATAGCAAGAAGAATATTTATTTAAAATAACAGAAGTCACTCTTGCCTCCATGAAAAGCCTCATTAGTTTTTCTTTGATAATTAGCTATAACTGCATCAAAAATTATTAGCTAGAATAAAACAAAGGCTCTCTGGAAAGTGAGCCCCCATGAATACTTACTGTGAGTAAATTAAATTGAAAAAGCCTTGATTGAGCAATATACACCTAATTTCACACAAAATGCTGATTTCTCCCCAAAGAACAACTATAGACTCCATTAAAATTGGAGAATTTCATATGAATATCAATTAATCAGAATTTGTATATGTATGAGAACTCCAACTAGATTTAAAAGCTTATACTGCCGTGTGTATTTTAAAAATGAGATGAATTAATGTCAATGTTACATATCATACAGCAACCCAGTGGACAAAGCTAAGTCCATCCTGTGAGTTTATGCTCTTACAGCAGTCTTAGTTACACCCTTCAGTACACTCGTCTATAGGTGAATATGTACATTCTAAGATGAGTGAGAAGTTGATATATTTTATAGTATATTTTTGCTATGTGTGTGCAGGCATGCGCACACCACAAATGTGTAGGTAGGTGTGACTTGATCATTCTCCACTTTATTTACTAAAACAGCATCTCTCCCTGATCCCACAGCTACTTTGGACTATGATCTAGTTGCATAGCTGTCTCCGCAGCGATCTGTGTCCACTTCCTAAACACAGCAAGGCTGCTACATCCTCCCAGGTCCCTGAACGTCAAGGACTTTTGCTCTGGTTCTCAAGCTTAAATGCAAAGCACTTCCTAATGTTTTTTAAAGTATTTTTTTTTTTTTAGCAAAGCATAGAATGTACAAAAGTGAAAGAAAAGGCAAAAAACAAAAACAAAAACAAAAAATAAAACCCAGGGGATCCAAATTCGCAGTAACCAGTGTAAATACTGATAGGCTGCAGAAATCCCCACTTAATGAGCACTCCTTCCATCAGAAGTCTTGCCTGGTTATAGGAGATAGCCCATTCAGGCTTCATATTCTCTACTGCTAGGAGTCTTAGCTAAGGTCACCCTTATAGATTCCTAGGGGTTTCCATTGTCCTAGTTTTATTTTACACAAACATTTGTCATTCTAAAACACAGTGGTTGGGTCTTTTGAGTTTAAATGTTTGACAAAAATAACCACAATCAGGGTGATCATGAGTCTTTAGAAATTCCTAACAGACTTAGACCAGAAATGTCAAGTGACATTTATATAATACAAAGCAAACTATTCAACTTCTCTAGTAGGTTTGAAAGAAGCCTTCAATTCAAGAAGAATTTTCTTCTAAGATATGAAGATTGCATACAACACACTAATAATTGACAATGGTTGGTGAAAGAATTGGGTGACTTTTTTTTCTTGAAATTTTTATTAAAATAGAATGTATTTTCTAAGCCATACATGGAGGCTCATGCCTGGATCTAATTTTTCAGAGGCTGAGGACGGAAAATTGCCATGACTTTGAGACAAGCCTATGCTACCGAATGTAGATTCCCATGTGTGCAAACTTTGTAGAATTATGCTTCTGCTAAATACATTTGTATTAATTAAGTTCCTACTCCCAGCCAAAGGGTTCACATGAAGACCAAAGGCAGAAAAACAGTTCTATGTCTCGGGGGGTGGGGTGGGGACGGGGACTAGCCTGTTCTCCATGATATTCTTGAGCTGATCTTAATCTTGTCTATTGGTCATTGTAAATCAAGGTTCATGATGTCAGCAGCTCTTTCAGTCATTTAACTGTTCTTAACATTCTTCAACATGTTGTGGTGCAACAGTTGCGGGTGTTAGGAAGTGGAATGTGTAGCCCCAGGACCATAGAAAGACACTGTTTTGATCTACACATGGCTTCTGTCTTTTGTTGGACTTCAGTCTTTATACTGAATCTGAGAGTCTATTTTCATTCTGTACTATTATGTGCTGGACACCTAGGGGGAATTGCCAAGATTTCTGAAAGAGGTAAAGAATGCTGTAAGCAAAGAGCCTCAGAGAAAGGCATCCTACAAGGCAAAGCTATAGTCTAATTTCCTTCTGCTTCATGAACTAGAGTGTGAGAGAAAAAAATTGAAACAGCTAGAGACATAGGGGCACTCTGGATGGAAGTTGTGGTATGCAAGAGCCCAAGGAAGAAAGACATGGATGTCCCAAAAATAACTCAGAGACCCAGAATGGAGAAAGTAACTGATGGGCTCAGGATGAAGCTAGAGAGAAAGACTGTGGACCCCGACACTTTTGCAGGAGGAAATAAGTTCACAGTGTGAATGAATGTACAACTATTGAATAGTGGTCAACTAAAGATCTGGTGAGAAGAGGCTTATGGTATTCATTTATTTTAATGTGTCATCACCCTGGAAGATCATAGGAAATTGCAGTCAATAGGGCAAGAGAGAAGACAGAAGCAGAAAGAGAAGCCTGGGTTTGGCAGCTACCAAAAAAGATACTACTGGATTGAACTAAGGAAGTGACATGAGGGATGAAACAAGTCATTTAGACATTTGAAAATTTGACTGAATCTTGGTGGTTCGGAGAAAAACAAATGATACCAGGATGAAGCCAAGAACTTTGAGTAATTAGCTGAAAGAGTCCATGAAATGGAGTTTTCTGAATTTCAATATTTAATGCCTGGTTGAGAGGGGAAACAAAACAGCAGGGAATGGAGACAGGAGACACAGACACTTAAAGATCAAGGTATTTAGACATGTCAATACACTATACATGTGGTTCTGCTTTGAATGCTCTAAGAGATTAAGTATAAGATGAAAAGCATGACCATTAAATTTGGTAGCAGAAAATCAGTGGTGAATTTACCATTTACATGCAATTATCAGTTATCAAAAAAAAAAAAAATACTGGGAAGATGAGTCAGTGGGTGAAGGACTTGCTATACCAGCAAGAGAATTCCCACCATCTATACAAAGCTGGGTGTAATGGCATGCATCGTTAACCTTAACACTGGGAGAGACAGACTTTTCGGAGGGCTTGCTTAGCAGCCATTTTTGTGGAAAGAGAGAGTAACAGCTTCAGGAAGAGACCCTGACTCAACAGTAAAAGAGAGAAGAGATTGCGGAGGGAGTCTCAGGTCAACCTCTGGTATGTAAATGCACACATACAAGAAAGAGAAAAAAATGAATAAAAGAAGAAAAAGAACAGAAAGATGCCAGTTTCAAGTCCTGAAAGAAAAGTACAAATGTTTTTGTCTTTGAAACAAATTTAATGGACATTGAAAGAGATTCAGGTTATTCAAATACATCTCACCAAGTCACACAGCCACTTAATGACAGAGTTGGTGCTAGGATCCTCTCTCATAGCTGTTTCCTTGGGTTAGGGTTTTCTGATATGTCATACCCTAGGATATACATCTCAATTTCCAACCAAAGCAGGCATACTGATTCCTCAATGTAGTAACTTTATTCTTCTGTTCTTCTGAACAATCTGGAGCCTCCTGACACTACTGGTGGGTGTGATCAAGCAGACCCACACGCAAGGACTTCAGAAATACTGTACACCCAAAGTTCCACTCAAGAAGATGAGCACTGTCAACTCCAACAACCACAAGAGAAGACATCTTTTCTCTTTAAAAAAAAAAAAAAGCTATCAAATACCTGTGTCAAAATTACTAACTAGTCACTGTAAAAGGTCACATCAAAGCAAACAAAATATTCTTCCACACACCTTCTTACTGTGGCATGCAGAAGCATCTAATGGCATTTACCGGACATCACTTTTTGCTTTGGTAAGATGAAAACAACAGATTTCCGCCCCCCCCCCCGCCCCCCTTCATCACCTGGTAACAGTGTCCTCTCTCAGGCTAAGACCTTGCATTCCAAGTTAAAGCCTGGGGCAAAATTTTTATAGCTGAATTATAAATCCCTGAAAATAGAGATTTATAATGGAAATTCTAGGAACCCATACCTAATAGATCCACACTACTGAGAGCCCATCTAATGAAAAGGGCCTTGTGCCTTGCCTTCAGATAGCTTTGCTAATAACATTAAATGATAAAAGCATGTACAGATAAAATATTTAAGATACAACACTCTTTTTCAGTTTGATGCAGTAAGCCTTGTATTGTTGAATAGAAAAAAAAAAACAGAGAGAGCCAGCTCTGGCTTGACAAGAAGGTAAAACATGAGAAAAAAAATCTTTGGGGGAAATGATGGGTTATTCAAGCATGGCCTGTAATATCATAGTCAAAATCTATAAAACTTTTACAGCCTAGTCTTATTTTCACAGAGAGTGCATGCCCAAATCTCAGTGCCAAAGACACATGTTAATAAGCTCACAACTTTTAATTAAGCAATATGTAAAAGTAGAGTCCTATTAAGTTGTGATTTGTGGGTTAGCTCATTACAGCGGGTCTCAAGCAAGAGACACATACTCGACACAAATCAAGCCCTCTGCAGCGTCCAGCTTAAAGTGAACCTGGGGCTGCTGCTTTACTGACAGTTCAGAAGAACAGTTTACAGAGGGTCTTTTCCCCCAAAAGATGAGGACAAAGATCAAAACCTAGTGACCCCGTGGTGTTTCTCTAAGGAAGAGACACTTCTGCATTGTTTATTTGCATAACACAGTCATTACTTATATGCTTAATTATCATACATCTGATTATCTGACCTGAGGGGTTAAGAGTTGTTATTGACATAAACCCATAGAGGGCAGTCCAGCAGTTGGTCTGGTAGTTGGGGGCAAGACTAAATTTCCTGCCCTTGCATTTTAGTTGGTAAAGGATATATTAAGTAATTAATGGTCTGGGGGGAAACTGGGCCTATGAAAGGAAAACAAGACAGAGTCTTTCTCTCATAAGGTAAATGCTCCAGGAGTATTAATTGTAAAACACAAATAGATAGGGAAGCGAGGAAAGAGAATAATCCCATGGCTGAGTATTTTCAATAAAAAGAAGGTGAAAATATCAGAAATCTGATGTACTTGGCTTAGTAGATAAGAAAAAGACTCCAAACAAAATATATAAAGAGCTTTACCTTCAAAAATTTTAAATGATATATAGCATAGCAAAAATATGTGAATTAATTAATATGTAATCAATATCGAAATTTACCCACTGAATATTCAATAATTGTCTGTTGGGAATTTTCATAGATGAAGTACATATATTCATAATATCTACATTGCTGTATATGCTCATAGTTGGGACAGTGTATCTGAAAAATCTCTATGTTGATGATTTAGCTTACCCCCCTCCTTTATCAGTGTCTCTCTCTGTCTCTGTCAATGTATCTGTCTCTAGGAGTGTATGTGTGTGCATTAACTAATGGTAAAACCGCTCTAGCCCTTTGTTTGCCCCCACCATCTGGCCCCTCAACAGAAGAACAATGATATTGAACCACTCAGGACCATGCTTAAAATAAACCTTTCAGCTTTACAAATGACTTCACCCAGGCATGTTGTTAAAGTAACGAACTCACAAATATATTCATCCTAACAAAACTCCTTTTCTGCATAGGAAGTTCTTTGACTTGTCTTGAACACACTTGTAGGCTTCCCATTCCATTCAACCAATTTGTTTCTATACATTTCAAAACTTGTTTGTCCAGGTTTTTTTCACTCCCCCCCCCTCTCTCTCTCTCTCTCTCTTTCTCTCTCTCTCTCTCTCTCCTTCCTCTCTTTCTCTTTTTGGTTAGGCATTACATGGTTAGAATTATACAGGAGAATACTAGAAATTGTACATTTCACTGAAAATGCCAACAAATTACCAGAATCAACAATGTGATATATGCTTTTCCATTACCACTGTGCAATATATATATATATATATATATATAATTTACATCTGTAAAGAAACAAGTAGATAAAATACTCTTTGAAGTTAAGCAATAATTTATCTACTTTATGGCCAGGCAGTGGTGGGACACGCCTTGAATCCCAGCACTTGGGAGGCAGAGGCAGGCAGATTTCTGAGTTCGAGGCCAGCCTGGTCTACAGAGTGAGTTCCAGGATAGCCAGGGCTGCACAGAGGAACCCTGTCTCAAAAAAACCCAAACCAAATAAAAGAAGAGAAGAGAAGAGAAGAGAAGAGAAGAGAAGAGAAGAGAAGAGAAGAGAAGAGAAGAGAAGAGAAGAGAAAAGAAAAGAAAAGAAAAGAAAAGAAAAGAAAAGAAAAGAATCTACTTTATTAAGCTATAACAGCTATATTTTTGAGTCGGTTCCTACATTGTGGTAAGAGTCTATGTGAAGCTCCAGAAGGGGTCAGCAAACTCAGGCTCAGTACATTTCACCAGAGCACACCAAGAGTTACTTCCAACCCTTCGAACATTATCCCTGGATGGTTTCCTGTTATAGCAAGGATGCTGAGAGGGTAAAAGAGTGGTGTAGTTTGTGAAATACAAGGTTGTCACAGACGCACCTACAGTCCCTATACTAAAGCATTTCGGAATACCGAATGGCTGAGAAGCACCTGAGAAAATGTTCAACGTCCTTAATCATCAGGGAAATGCAAATCAAAACAACCCTGAGATTCCACCTCACACCAGTCAGAATGACTAAGATCAAAAATCAGGTGACAGCAGATGCTGGAGAGGATGTGGAGAAAGAGGAACATTCCTCCATTGTTGGTGGGATTGCAGGCTTGTACAACCACTCTGGAAATCAGTCTGGCGGCTCCTCAGAAAATTGGACATAGTACTACCGGAGGAACCAGCATTACTTCTCCTGGGCATATATCCAAAGATGTTCCAGCCGGTAAGAAGGACACATGCTCCACTATGTTCATAGCAGCCTTACTTATAATAGCCAGAAGCTGGAAAGAACCCAGATGCCCCTCAACAGAGGAATGGATACAAAAAATGTGGTACATTTACACAATGGAGTACTACTCAGCTATTAAAAAGAATGAATTTATGAAATTCCTAGGCAAATGGATGGACCTGGAGGGCATCATCCTGAGTGAGGTAACCCAATCACAAAAGAACTCACACAATATGTACTCACTGATAAGTGGATATTAGCCCAGAAACTTAGGATACCCAAGGTATAAGATACAATTTGCTAAACACATGAAACTCAAGGAGAAAGAAGACCAAAGTGTGGACACTTTGCCCCTTCTTAGAATTGGTAACAAAACACCCATCGAAGGAGTTACAGAGACACAGTTTGGAGCTGAGACGAAAGGATGGACCATTTAGAGACTGCCATATCCGGGGACCCATCCCATAATCAGCCTCCAAACGCTGACACCATTGCATACACTAGCAAGTAATGTTATGTGCTTCCCTAATAGACTTGGTAATGATGCTCAGTGACTATGGAAATATCACTTGTGAGCAAGATGTTTTTCAGGATGTATTGGTAAACAAACATTTATAGCAGTTTTGTAAAGTTCTTGGTGTGTGTGTGAGAGAGAGAGAGAGAGAGAGAGAGAGAGAGACAGAGACAGAGACAGAGACAGAGACAGAGAGAGAGAGATTGCTGGGTACACCACCATACTTATAGACACACATATCACTTGCCTATATACTTTAAATTTCTAGCAATTAATATTTTGTGATTTCAATTATTTAAATGGTAGAGAAATTATCTAGTTTGGGGTGGTTTTATTTAAATCAACCATAAATTTATTGTCTCATAACATTTAAAAGATCCTTTCTATTTCCCTTTAGGAACATATTCCAGAATTATTTGTTCAGAATTTAAATAGCTTCCATAAATTTATTCCTTCTTTTGAAAATTATCTGCATTGTTAATACATTTGTATTATTCACCAAATACCATATATACTGCTTTTTATGTTACGACTTCATTATGTGTCACAACACCTTCTAGTCTCTAATGTGTCTTTAATTTTTTTGGTGTCAAATTTACTAGAAGAAGAAACACGCTGAGCTTCAATACCTTTAAGAAACTATTAATTATAACTAATATTCTAATTAGCTTATATTCTATTATTTTATGAATAGCGTTCGGATTTTGTTCTTTGTACATTTTCCCAGTTTCCCGATGCATTTAAAAACTAATAGCACAGTCATCTCAATGCAATTTTCAGATTGCATGAGGCTTCGTAAACACTACTTTAATTACTTCATTATCAGCACATTATTAATAGCTTATCTCTGCAAATTTTTGTTTCCTCTATGGCCCACAAGTAATTTTAAAAATTCTTTCTATTTATTCTTTTTATATGGACTTGTGTCCTCCCTTTATTATTTGTCTCCATTATTATCTCAGTGCTTAGTGCATAGCTTGTGCTGTGTGCACAGCTTTACCAGGTCAGTGTATGGAGAGTCTTGTAAATGCAGAAGCAACATCAGAAAAGAAGATGTTTGTTGTTATTGCTGTTGATGATTCAGTAAAGCATTATATAGGCTGAACTGTGTGAATTCACCTGGTTTAGAGTGTTCTGGTTCAGCGTATAATATTGATATCTACATCAGTGAATGTCTAGAAGTTGGTTAAAATTCCACGTGACCCTTTTGAACAGATTTACGAAGCTGTCTATGTTTTCCTGACTCAAGCTAATAAAGGTTTACAAACAGCTTCCCCATGACCCTTACAAAGAGGTTAGTGACCTTTCTTGGTACAGTGTGTTTGCTTGTCTGTTTCATGAAGTTAATTTAAGGATTCTCTTCTCGTCTCTTCAGTGGCTGTATAGACTAGTCATAAGTGAAAGGAGCTAAACCCATATGCCTATGGGTTTCATGTGATACAGTTTTAGGAGCCATGGACTTTAAAAAGAAAAACTTAATCAGATTTAGTGGGTTCTCTATGGACAGGGCAGGTGGAGCGAGATGCAATTTTTAAATACAGGAATGAATGTTAGCATCCCAGGAGAAGGGTCCATTTGAACAAATGCATGTGAGATGAACATGTTAGCCAAGTGGACCTGTGGGAGGAATATAGCTTTGCAGGTGTTAGCTGTAACCAAGAGCCCAGCGCAGACTTTTAAGCAAAAAGAACAAGGGCATTTGAGAGCCAGAAAGAAGTGGGAATGAGCGAGCCTAAGGAACTGGGACAGCCAGCAGAAGTGGCGGTGCTGGGCAGGCTGTGACTGGCTTCCCTCTGAGGACTTTGCAGCGTGTTCTTCTCTAACGTGGGAGCTGGACCAAGAGTCCCACAGCCTACCTTCCGTTAAGTGGAGGATATCAGTCAGTGTGCTGAGAGAGGGCAAATTAAACAGGAAGGGAGCCCACTGCAGAAGCCCAAGCGCAATGAGCAGCTCAGACTGGGGTTTAGAGAATGAGTTGACATACTGTCAGAAATCTGCAGTTTCACTGCACATCTGTCTAGTTTCTGGATTGCTAACTGAGGCAGCAGAGAGGAGCTGCTTAGTCAGTGAAGTTGCTGCTGTCGGCTCCAGCCCCTCTTCCCTAAACACCTACCTTCTGCGTACATGTGACTTAAGTTCTGGTCATCGCATGGAGGTACTCAGTTCTATATGGAAGTCTCTTTTAAATACATATGATGAAATTACAGAAAGTACTTATAAAATGTGGTAAATAACAGCTATACTATGCAGAATTCCAGGAGGCATGGAGGATGACCATACTGAGGATTTAAAAACACTTACATTTTAAGCTAGCAATTGCTACTAGCCATAACATGGGATGTATATGATATATCTAATAAAATCATATTCTTCTACCTAAAACACGGTAAAGATTAAATATTGTTACCAGCATATTTCATATACTACTGACTGATCTCTATTAAAAACTAAATTTTAAAAAATTGATTGTCAGGGAGTGGAGTGCACCACTTGCAATCCTAGCATTAGGAGCCAGAGGCAGAATTATTAGTTTGAGGTCAGCTAGGGTGGTATAGTGAGTTCTAGACTAGCCTGGTAAACAAGAAGGAGGAGAAATTGCTGAGGAAAAAAAAAAGACAGGAAAAGCAGAGGAGGTGGAAGGGAAAAAGAATGTTGGGACGATTACAATTTCATTGACAAAGAGAGCTCTGACAGAGAGCTAGGACAGAGACCAGTTGAGTAGAGGCGCAGTAGATGGAGAAACAGGTTGATGGGGCTTTACAGGCTCCAAGGAAGCAGCTCTAATTTGCTTCTTATTGCTGGGATAACACACTGATCAAAAGTGCCTTGGGCAGGAAAGGGCTTAGGCTAGCTTACAGGATATGGCCCATCATCTAGCAAGCCTAGACAGGAGCACAAGGCAGGAATCTAGAGGCAGTGGCTGAAGCAGAGACTGAGACTGGCTCCCCATGGCCTTCTCAGTTACCTTTCCCTCACATAGCGCATGATCACCTGCCCAGAGGTAGCAATACCTACAGGAGAGGTAGCAATACAGTGGTCCGGGCTCTCCCAATAAAAAAAATTATTAATTAAGAGAAGATCCAGGCAGGCCAACAGGGCAATCCGATCGAGGCCATTTTTTCAGTGGGGGGGACCCTTTTTCCAGGCAACTCTTGTTTGTGTTAAGGTAACAAAAGCTAATCAGCTATTCTGCCTAGAATCTCACAGACCAACAGAGCTGCTTAGAAGATACTCAGATGACTTGAGCCTCCTGAAATGCTGACATCCCCCGCCCCCAATCTGTGGAACTGCTTGCAAGTCCTGTAGTGCTCTCTAGGGTTCCAGCTTTCCTCAACTGTCACCCACGGTGGGGTGCATTTTAGTGATGCAGCTGTCTTTGTGTTATTTCTGCTCCTGTAACTAACCCCTCACCCATATTCCTCTAAGCAACCCCAATAAAACTTATTTATTCGCCCAGTTGGACTTTGAGAATATCCTTACTTTGGTCTGCCTTTAATTCTTGATCTGTGGTGAGTAAATATTTGTTGACATCTCTCCAGGAACAGTGTCGCATAATATACCCAAAGGGTCATGTGTTAAAGACTTTGTCTTTAGCTTGGCACTATTGGGATGGGATGGTAGATGCTTCAATAGGCCCTCCATATGATCCAGGTCAGGGTTAAATACCCAGAAACCTCTATACCCTACCACAGACATATTTGTTCATCTGTGTTTACCATTGTATCATTCAAAATAGATAGGAACTCTCAAGCTGTCCATCAATAAGAGAAAGGACAATGAAAATGTGATATGCATATATAATGGAATTCTATACAACTGTAAAGAATGAAATCATGAAATTTTGAGAAAGACTGATGGATCCACCAAGTATTATTGTAAAGGATGCAGAAATTCAGACTCAGAAAGAAAAATTTCACATCTTCTCTTCTAATGTGTACCCTAGATTATTATATGTGTGAGCATATTTTATACACACACACACACACACACACACACACATATATATATATATACACACACACATACATATATGTGGGCAGAAATGACTATGTATATAGGATATGAAACAAATATGGAGACTGCCAGAGGAGATAAGGACGTATTGAAAAAAGAGGGGTAAAGGAATATAACAGTAAATTATGAAGGAGGCTGGAGTTGGGCTAATACAAGTTTGTTCAGAGGAATGGAAGAGAAGATGGCAGAGAATCAACAAAATAAGTTATGTTTGAAAAATGCTATAGTAAAATCAAATACAGTGTATGTTGACTAATTTTTAAAAATAAGCAATAAAAACGAATCTCACATGGTAGAAGGTGTTCCTGTTAGGTATGGGTTCTGAAAAGATATTGGAAAACTAACCCTATTCTTTTTGCCCAGCCACGAGGTGAACGACTGTGCTCTTCTGGGAATTATGCACCATGATGTGTTGCTTTGTCGTGGACCCAAAAGCAAGAAGGCCCACAGACTATGGGCAGAAACAGAACAGACCTTTTCTCTTTATAAGTTGACTGGCTTAGGTACTTGTTACAGTAATAGAAAGCTGACCAGTACAGTGGCCAACTCCTATAGTCATTAGTAGTTCACAGCTACTCTAGTTTCTGTGTAAGAGGATGGCCTGTTCAAGCTTACCTACACAGTTGAAGTTGGAATCAGGCAACCTGCTTGGACAAATATTAAATGAATTAAACTAGTAATAAGGTGAATCCAGACAAAATATATTATGTGCATGTAAGAAAATGTTATAATGAAACACATTGCAATATATAATTATCATATCGTAATATGTGTAATATGCAAGTGGAAGTTTAAGGTCAAATTAATTCTCCAAATGATGCATTCTTCAGCCTAGGTCCAGGAGGGTGACAGTGACACAGTGCAAAGCTTCCTCCTTGATGAGGAGGCAGCATGGCAGAACCTTTGCTACTTACTGCAAGGCACTGAATTTTGGGTGGTGCTTGTTACTACCCTGTCATCTACCAGGTTGACATAGGATAATACCAAAACTCTGACTCAAGCAAATGGAAAATTGATTGCCCATCAACTGGGTTGCATGAGAATGTGGAGAAAGAAGTTTAGAGAGGAAAATGGTTTGTCAGGTTGACCTTGTTTTAATTGAAATGTTTACTCAACTGGAGCTGTCTGTTAGACACTTGAAAATTGTATTTAAAGTTTTTCTATCAGTATCAGGGCTAGAAACCTAAATTCAAACAATTGTGTTTTACTCATGTCTTTTGCTACTGCCACAGATCACCCTAGACTGGATAATTTGCAAAGAATAGCAATTAATTTCGGGAGTCTCTACTAGTCCCTGGCAGCTGGTTGTTCATCCAAACAAAGAAGATCCAAAGGTCACCTGCTGTAATCCCCCTGCCTCACCCCAATGCACAAGCAATGAAACTAGCCTCTTTCTGCATAGCAGTGCGCCAGCTGTAGGAAGTGATATGTTCAACAGGCATTAGTCATGGTAATTGCCCCAACTTTCCCAGGGAAGTACGCTGCCCATTCATTACTAGTGTATGGACCTGTGGAAAAGTATAGCAGACTTGGGAAGAGATAGAAAAATATGATACAATCACAGTGTCCTTGCAGGGTAAATGAAATAAGAAGACAGGATATGACTACCTGAAAGCCCCGAAGGTCCCTTGAGAGCTGCAGTCAGGATTTTAAAGTCAAATTCATGCCAATGTCCATTTCTCTACAGCTGCATTTAATTGCGTGGGAGTGGGCACAAATTAGGCCCAGGTGGCTCCAGCAGGGCTGTGGTTTTTTCAAGTGATAAGAGGAAATGAGTGGTGAGAGAAACAGGAGCCATGGAAACAGGGAGGGAAGGCAGTGCGCTACCACAGGAATGAAGCCAAGTGAGAGGGAGGACACAAAACGGCTAAGAGGGAGAAAGGGAAATGGCCTATGAGGGGAGAGGCCATGGGCTGGGGAGATGAGACATGGAAAACAGTAGGGGTATTACTTGGAAACAACGGATTCTGTCTGTCTGTCAATCATCTATCCAAAATCTATCTAACACCTATATCTATCTATCATCTATCTATATATTTTTATCTATCAATCAATTGATGTATCTATTTTCATCTCTATCAATTATCTATTTATCTATCATCTCTATCTATCATCCATATCTATCTATTATCATATCTATCATCTATCTATATATTTTTATCTATCAATCAATTGATGAATCTATTTTCATCTCTATCAATTTTCTATCATCTATCATCTGTCATATCTATCTATATCTATGATCAATCAATGTAACTATTTTCATCTCTATCAATCATCTATTTATCATCTATATCTATTTATCATCTGTATCTATCATCTATATCTATCATCTATCTCTCATCTATATCTATTGTCTATTTTTACCTATGTATCAATTGATGTATCTATTTTCATGTCTACCAATTATGTATGTATGTATGTATGTATGTATGTATGTATGTATCTATCTATCTATCTATCTATCTATCTATCTGCAGCATCAAGTCTGCCCTCTGAATCCAGCTACAGTTGACTCTGCACGTGTTTTCCACTCTTGGGAATCCTTCCTCCTCCTGATTTCCTTTTGGTTCATCACCCTGCTGCTTGCTTGCAGGCTTTTCCGTTCTTTATAGATTTCTACTTCAAGCTCATAGAAGAGTTTTCTCTACAATGGTCTAGAATAGCATTTGGAGCATTCCTCTTGGGCAGGTGGTGTTGAAAAGTACAATGCAACTTTTAATTTTACAAGTGATACCATGGGACTTTGTTCTCTCTTCAGTGGTTTTCACACACAAACCACTTGTCTCAGAGAGGATTATAAAAGCATCATGACCTAATCCTGAAATATTTAGAAAATATGGGATGGTATTAGAAATAAATTAAAAATATCAGTTGTACCGTGTCAATACCAAGTAGCTAATCTTAATATACCTGTGTGCCTTTTGGATTCTTTCTATAGAAAAACATTTTTATAAGAGGAATCAAAGTATATCTGTCCCAAATGATGTTTTTGCATACTGTATACCAAATATTTCCTCAAGTTACTATTTATTAACTGAACATATGACTTTAATGGCTACCTAATATTACATTTATTTTGCTCCATATATCTTTTCCACTGCTATGAAAACTTACAAGATAGACTCAAAAATAGAAAAACAGTGTGTGATGATCCTTCAGACATCTGTGACTAGGTCCAGTATTCATCTTTGATGTGCTCAATTCTGTTTGTTGATTTCCCCCATGTTGCCAGCAAATCGTCCTGAGTGGAATTCATTTAATTCATTTAATGACCAGGTAGTCCTGGTTTATCAGTGAACTACATAGGCTGAATGAATCGACACAAACACGAGAAGACTTAAAACTGTCATGAATGAAACACACGATTCTAGTGGGGAAAGATACTCTAAATGTGCCTCTTATATAACAGAAGTGACATTTGAAAATAGCAGGGAAATGGTTTAATTTAAGACATCATGCTAAGATAACAGAAAACTCTACCACCACACACAATTAAACAATTAATAATCTTGGTATAATTTAGCAATATGAAGTACTGCCAATGTTTTTACTGAAGTCAGTAAATAGTTATTACTATAAAACAAAAAGAAAGACAAATACACGAACGGTGAATTTTTGTTATAATGTAACATTAAGAGTATTTATAGAAAGATTGTTTTAACTTTTTTATAAGAAAGTATTTTCTTCACTGTACGTCAGTAGCCAGTGTCATTTTCTTCAACCATTTATGTACCTGTCAACCCTGTGTCTGTCACAAAAAAAGAAAGTCTATGTGAACTGTGCTGGATTAAAAGCAAATATTTTAGATTAAAAAAAAACAAGCAAACAAGCCTGCTTCCTGTTACTTAGTCAGAGGCTCCTGAGTCATGGGTCCGACTTTCCCCATTGCCACCGGGCTTACCTGGTGTTGTCAGCGGCTCTCGAGAGGTCCTGGAAACCAATGAAAGTCATTTCAAACCATTGGGAGGATTTTGTAAAACTTACCATTGGAAATAATCACCTTTCCTATCTCCAGGAGAATTTCAAGTTCAGCAAGCTGACCAGCTGGAAATGACGTCACGGCTGGGCATGCTTCACATAAGTGTGAACCTCGGAGTGTGAGGACTCGTAATGACTGAAGTGTTTAGGAAATGCTACTTAGAAGACATCTTGGACAGACATTCACAAAACAGAGATGCTACAGAGGCATCAAAGCCATTCCTTCTATTTATCCAAGCTCTATTAGCTGATTTATCTAATAAAAGTGAGGACCAAGGAAGAGTGGAAACACAGCTTTCCATCACAAGTGTTCATGCTGAGATCATTGAAGTGGGAAGTAATTTGATTTTAATGCTGTGCGTAACACTTAGCACCGTGCTTAACTAAAGGAAGAAAATCGCTCATTTTTCATCTTCTTCCTTAGCTGACACGTTGTGTGATCTATCTATTGTTACTGAACTTAAGACAAAGAGCATATAATGTTGTCACTTTTATTCATATTTTTATTCCTTTACGGAACGACGTTCCAAATAATCTGCTCAAGCAATAAGGGCGCATTGGTAATAATAAAAGAGATTTTTATTTATAGTTTCTAATTATAATTCAATCCGTAGTGTGACAAAAAGATCAAATTAAAGAACAATTAGTACATGTCTCTACGAAAAGGAGAGTCTAGTGAAATCACAGAAAATATATGCATAACTTATAGATACTATTTTGCTAATACAGTCTTGAAAAATTAATTATTAGCATCATAAATTATCCTCAGTAGGCTAAAGGAGAGAAAAAAAAAAGACACCCTGACGACTCAATTTACAGATATATAGTCCCCTAGAAACCTATCTTTAATTTTGAAATAGTCCTTTGAACTGTATATAAATATGTACTCTTTCCTAAGGGCACTGTGTCTGCCGCATTAGAGCTCAGCTCTGCAGAGCATCTGTTTGCAAATATGAGTCTCGTCTCTCTATAGCCACAGAATCATTAACTATAGTTCATAAAGGACCACAAAAGATAGAGGCATCTAGATAGAGGCTCCCATCCTTCTCCTCTCTTTTCCTTGTGAACTGGACCGAACACCAACATCCTCAGCAAGTAAAAAAATTAAGTAATTTTTTTTCAATACCCATGCAAATGTACTGCTTAGCCATGATGTTGACAGCATCAGATTTTTATTTCATTACTCTGTTGCATGACACAATGTGCACAAGCATCAGAAATGTTCTTTTTAATAAGAGGGGAGAACTCGAGGGAGGCATTCGCATGAATCTTTACCACAGACCTATATAAATAAGCACAGCATCAACAAAGCTTTACACAAACACAAGGCTGAACATCTACTCCTGAATGTCCAGTAACATTCATGTAAAGGTAAGGAAAGCAAAATAAAAAAACAACAGAAGCGAAATATTCTACAGACTCCCACTTGAAAATAACAAAACCCACACTTTGCAACAATGCATTGGGTGATGCTGTGTAGCTTAAGGAGAAGTATATTCCCAGTGCCCGTTGGAGGACAGAAACTATGGTCCTTAATTATGCTCATTTTTCCACTCGGGTTAATGATCTCCTAAAAGAAACAGAAAAGGAAAAAGAAGTAACAATCGATTGATTGCTGATATCTTCTATTCATTTAGGTCACTGTCTTAAAATTCATTAAGAATACAAATAAGAGGAGTTCGAAGCATCTGTTTGTCTTTTCATCCAATACGATGCACTATTACTAACCAAGTGTAGCAGCAAATAAAGCAGAGAATTATCCTTGCCCTCACTGGGTTTAAATTTTAGTGAGATCTTCTCAGGCAGAAATGTCAAGCCAACAGCATTTTAACTCAGGTAAGCCAGTGGATGCTCAGTGTAAAGATGCCATGGTGTCTTTAAAACTGAATTTATTTGACTCATCACCTTGACCTAATAATTGAATGAAATATACTTGCAGATGCAAACATCTACATACATATAAATGTCTTTCTGCTCAGATTATTTTCTTCAGATACGTGTTTACCACACAATTTAATTTAACATGTCTAGATCATTCGGGGGCTGCTCTCGCCTTCTACATACCCGACAAAGACCCGGATCCAGCCTCACCCTGCTAACTTCCTCACATCTCTTTAAAGCTGAAAATCTCTACTGAGCCTCTGCATTTCACCCCCACCTCTGTTCTAGTTTCTGTTAATAGAAGGATACAGTTGAAAAAGTTCTGTTTGAGGCAGTGTCTGTGCTCATAGGAAGAGTAAATGTTCGTGGTCTGTATACACAGCTGTCATGTCACTGTGGGCATGCACATCTGGTTAGTCAGGGATATCAACGGGGATATTGGTAGTAGCAGAAGAGAGTGAGGGGGTCAGTGACAGGCAGGGATATGTAAGTATCTGCAAGAAGAAACCACTTGCCTACAAAGAGCAGATATGATTTCAACTACATTTAAGTGAGTATTTATTAGCTTTTGTGCAGTACTAAGAATATCTCCTAGTTTTTACATAGATGAGATATATTGACAGACATATGAACATGTGCTAGCTGGCCACTGAGGCTAAGAATTGCAGTGTATATGATAGGCTTGACAACAGGGAGTGCTAAGTGTAATCCTTATTGTAAATTTCTTATGTGAGAATAATGTTGGCCTGCTAGTTAGACAATAACTGGTACAGGGACTAACAACAAAACAAAACAAACAAACAAACAAACAAAAACCCCAAAAACAACAACAACAACAAAACCGCCAGCAGAATCAGATACATAAACATGGTTTCTCACTATAAGCATCAATCTTGCCCTTTGTAAATTACATTGTCTTCTATGTGGAACATGTACTTTTAATTTCTCAACCTTCCTTATAGATGCCAAGGAAGAACACAGGGCTGGATACCCACTGCACTCATTACTATGTGAAGAAGTCAAGGATTGATCACTATTCATGTGATACCAAACCCCAGTCCAAACTTTCGGTTGAAATAGAAAATGAGAAAAGAATACAGGAAGAAGAAAAGATATTGTACACAGAATAAAAAGGAAGGATGCTGTTTGCTCAATTTTGAGAGTTGAAGTAAATTGCAAAAGCCCCAATCCAAGTCACCCAGATGGGGCATGGTTGCTGTTGTCCTAGAAAATAAAATATTAACTATTCATGTCAACTCATTTATGAGACTAGGAATATTTGTTGTTGATATTTAATTCCCCCCCCTAAAGTTCCTTCCATGAAAAAAGTGTCAAATTTTTCAGCTGAAAGGTGTTTTTTCAGTGAAAAAATTTAAGGAGAGGGACTTTTTAGGCATGTTTAATCAACATCCTGTAGATACTTCCCTTATTCTGACTACATGAAAAACAAGCAAATGGAAACACCAAGAAAAACAAAAGCCACTTCCAAGTATGCTAACAATGTCACCCCATCTCTCCTCAAAGCTCAAAGCTTAGCACCTCCTTCTGTGTCAGCAACCACTATCCATGATCTACTCTTAAAGAGTATGCACCACAAGGCACTGGCATGGGAGAAAAAGTTGAACTTCACCCCCTCAGTGAGAAACGGTGGAAATAAGAAGAAGCTGACTCAGGGCTCCTTCTGGGCGAGTATCATCAGAGATAGTGATGACCCAATGCTCAATCAATAGAGAAAAATACCTTTTATGCTCAGAGACTTCTTTCTCTTGGTAAGAAGCAAAGATTTCTCTCTGCACAGTGTCCATTTCTCTTATGTGTTCCTCAATAGCGGTGATCACTTCACTGGGGACAAATCTCAAGGCACTGATGTCACCAAACACCTAAAGGGTATTGAAAAGATGAATAAGCAATTCAATAGAATGGTAAAGGGTACTATCTACTTTTTCCATTATTCCCTGGAGGAAGGGAAGCTGGATCTTGGAAACCCCTACATGGACACTGTTGTCCTAACCAAAAGCTTAGATTTCATAGTCCAGTACATTTCTAACCTTTGCAACAATTTTATAATGGCCTGACAAAGAATACAGTGAAACAGGAAACAATGCAGTGTAGATATAAAGAGTGACTTTTCTAATCTTCTGAAGCCAAAACTGTATACATCAAAAACAGAAACAGTCTTGAGGGCTAGGGAATTAGCTCAATGGTTAAGAGTACTTTTTCTTGCAGAAAACCCAAGTTCTGTTTCAAGTACCCACATATAATGATGGATATAGTTTAAGGGGATCTGATTCCCTCTTCTGGCACTCATGGGCTTTACATCCACACAGTGCATAGCATATACAGACATGCACACACACACACACACACACACACACACACACACACACACACATTCCTCTAAGGAACAGAGATTAATATTCACGTGGGAGGGAAGTTGTTGTCCTTGGAGATATTTTTGTAGACATAAGACTGACTGATCCTTCAACATAACTCCCATATACACAGTTTGAGTATATTCCTTGACTGTCTATCATAATCACCAAGGTCCCTGCCTTCATGTATATCCTGCATTTTGAGTGTATCTTGTACTTCCAAGCATTGTGCTGAAGGCTTATATTCCCCCAAAGTTGATCACTTTATGAAAAGTTGGTCCATTGCAGCAAAGCAGGGAGCCACAACTATAGATCAACTTGGTAAATTAAATGAATTACTCTGGATAGCAATGAGGACATCTGTTTATCAGACAAGCTCTTCTTTGGTAGCAGGAACTATTTTCTCTTTCTAGAACAACTCTTCCATCCTCTAATGAGCTCATGAATCATGCAGCTAGCCAGTCATTATGCCTCTTTCCAGGGTAGGCGAATGGGAGGTAGGGTGATTGAAATTCCAGGAAGAGGAATCTTACTTCTTAGAGTGAGCCTTAGGAAGGAGAAAAGATGGGATGACGTAACACACAGAGAAAATATTTTCAGCCAGAACAGATTAAAAAGAGAAGGGGTTTGACTTTGGCATCCAGATTCAGCTAATCCATCAAGCAGCTACAGCAATTCCACTTTTATTTAACTTAATAAATTCTTTCATGACTAAGGAGACATAGATTGGATATTTGGCCCTTTCCCTGATTTTCCTGTTTTATGTAATCTTTCTTGCTCAGCCCACTCACTGCGTAAGTGACCTACAGCTACCTGAAATTAAACCCTTTCCCTTCACTGTCTACCAACCTCATTTTAAAAATCTATCTATCTATCTATCTATCTATCTATCTATCTATCTATCTATCTATCTATCTACCTATCTATTTGATTGGTCAATTGGTTGGTTTTTCGAAACGTGGTTTCTCTGTGTAGTGCTGGTTGTCCTAGAACTTACTTTTTAGACCAAGCTAATCTTGAACTCAGAGATTCACCTGCCTCTGTCTCTGCCTCTGCCTCCCAAATGCCAGGATTAAAGGCGTGTGCCACCACTGCCTGGCACCTGTGATTTTTCTTACCCTGTGGTATAAGTCACAGCTCTCACCTCACAGAGAGTAAAGGACAGTTTCCTTTAAGTTACATGTGCGTATGTGTGTGATGTGCATGTGTGTCTGCCTGTAATCCCAGCACTTGCTAGACAAAGATTGGTGCTCCCTGGAACAAGGTAACTAGGTAAGCTAGCTAAATTGGCAAACTTTGGGCTCAAGTGAGAGAGACCCTGCTTCAGTACTAGAGCAGACACTTCACTTTCACACTGGTCTCCAAGTACATGTGCCCACACACATGGTGGTCACAGCATTAGGAAGGATGGAAGGAAGTGATAGTGGTAGTGATATTATTTGCTGCAGGTTTAAGAACCCTGGCTCCTATCTGGATAATTCCTACTTGGGGTCCTAGACCACCAACTGTAGATTTTGAGTTATCCACGTTCTTCTAATTGGCTCTGACAATTACAGATGCTCTGATAGCCCTTGTTAAGGCTGCCAGGTAAAGTACCCAAACACACTTGTATAAAGTGCTGGACATGCACAGGCGAGGTACAAGCTGCCAGGTTTAAGGGAGAGAGAATAAAAATGTAACTAGCCAGGACCACACCTGCTAAAGAAACATTTTGGTGTCATTTCAGGACTGGCTCAGCCTAAGGACACTTTGTTTCCCATTAACTGCAATGTGACCACAGAGAGATCTTAGTCTGCGTTTTAATTTGTATCGTTTCTACCATTATTTATTTCACTCAAATGTCCTAGTCAAAAACATGTTACGAATGCTATAGTTACATGCATTCCTTAATGAATTCTGTAGACTGATAGGAAAAAAATGTCTCCGGAAAACCAAACACATTATACAAAACACTTTAAAAATGAGGAGAAAAAGAAAAAAACAAAACAAAACAAAACAAAACAAAAACAAAATGGCAAGCTCTATCAAATTAGGGAGCACCTATCAAAGGTAAAATGGGGTGGGCCACCACAGGGTGTAATACCATGATAGTTTGTATTTCAAACAGTGTAATCTGAGTGAGCCAAAGAGAGTATAGTTTCTGTGGTTGTATAAAAAACAAAACCAAACAAACCATCAAGAAGACAAAAATGCTGAGTGGCTATTTCCTTCTCTGCAGTTTTGGTTATATGTGTGCTCATATTTCTGCTAGGCAGGTATGCATATAGGTGCATATACATCACGCACATGAACATCTATGCATTTCCTACCCTTTGACCCAGTAAATCTATGTTCAGGATACACCTTTTCAAAATAATGTGGGTCACTAGTGAAAATAGCAAAGAACAGTTCCCTCAATTCTACTCACCCATAAAAGTAACAGCCGAAAAATATGACAAAATATATCAGAATTAAACTTTCCAGAGGAAATCTTATTCCAATCTACAGTGTGACTGAAGCTACAGCCTCATGAACCCTGGACTTGGGTTCTGCAGTCTGGTGTTAATGCTTCTGATTGTGAACTAACAAAATCCAGTCGCAGATACTGCCTTAGGACCACCAGGCAGTGTCCGAGGGCTCTTGCAAACACACAGAGCTGTTGGTCAATGGAGACAGCATGACAGTCCATCCACCCAAGCTCCTTCTGTCTTTTGCTCAAAGCAGGACTGGTCCTCCTTGGTAGAAAGAAGTGTCTGCATGTCTTAAGGAATTACTGACTAAGCAGTCTTTTTGCAGGGAGTTAGCTAAGTGCTTGCTGGTAAGAGGAGGCATATCCCTAAATCTGAACTGGAAAAAATGAAGTTGGCATTATTTATGATGGAGTTCTTGGGATGGATTATTTCAAAAATGCCTAAAACATGTGATACTGATAAAGCTTCAAAAGACATGATAATCATAGGCAAGAACAAAGAATTAAATAGTAAAGGTATTCAGCACATGAATTTCAATTTCATTTTTCTACTGAATATGGGACTTCTGTATTCCAAACCCAGTTTGCTGTCTATAGGAAGATGGTAGTGTTTGGAGGCCCAGGTAAATTACAGACGGCTCTACAAGCCGGAAATCAGCAGGCACTTGCTGCTCAGCAGTTCAAAGAGTCCGTTCAAATTAGGCTAAATAATGAATCTGCAAATCTGGAAATAATCGGCACTCTCTATGTTACAAGTGGAATCGCTAATTCAGAAGAAGAAAGCTTGCATTGTGATGAAGTAGAGCACTCAAATGACCCAGCAAAGGACACACCCTTGCCCCTCACTCACTGAGGTGGGCAGAGGTGCCTCTTGGTAGAGGTGCCTGGGCCAACCATCACAGCTGCCAAAATTAAAAGCCACAGTCCTTTCATTTTTTGCAAGAGTACACTCTCCTTGGTTGGGAAATATTCAAGGTTCTTAAGATTAAATATCTGAATATTGCTTCTGAAGGAGCAGCTGTCGCTTTAAATCTAAAGTCTAGTTTGTTTACTGGTTGTATTTAAATCCTTTAGAAAATGACACAAAATAGCAATAAAATCATTGTAAGTATTCTACAGGGTAATATAAATGCCCCTTGGTTACACTGTACATATCTTTATACATAATTCTAGTTTATTTTCCTCATGATTATGTTAAATATGTAAAAAGCCTTTTCTCATAAAGGTAAAAGCACTAGATGCTTCCACGTTGTAATTCAGCATTAGTGTCAAGATTGCTTCAGAAAATAAGCCACTGTGACTATTTCATTCCTTTTAAGTGTCACTCGGCATACTGGATGTGATTTTGCGCATAAAATAAACTTATATGATTTTATATCACTGTTTGGGAACCGTAAGTAATGCTAAATATAATTCAGAAGATATGCTCATAAAGCTAAGTGAGGCAAAGCAACTGAGAATTTTTTTTTTCATGGAAGGCTTTTTATGTGGTCTTATATTGTCATTAAATAATTATTTCAGACAATTACAGAAAAATCTGTCCTGTCAGGGAAGAGCAAGGAACTAATATTTATTAATCCTTAAAGAGAAATGATATGTCTGTAGCTAGTTCTTAGTTTAATATTGGCACAATTGCAAAATGCATAAAAATCTTGGGTAATACCTTTACATACAAATATAAGAAGATATAATTTTATTTACGGCTGGCTTTTTGCCTTTATTCAGAAGTGCATTTTTTGATCCTTCAAGAAGTTTGTATCAGGCAACCTTGTCAAGTGGAGGAAGATAAAAACTGAACATTCTGAAAACACTCATTTTTAGACAGTTAACTTCTTATTTCTGAATTTCAAGTTTACTTATAATATTACAAAGATTTCTCTAGTAGTTTAATACATTAAGATTGGTAATTTAATAGAAGTATATACTTTTTTCCTTTTGTTATCCTGAATATTTTTTTCAAGATCCAGTCCAGTGTGGGGAAAAACAGATTTTAAAAAGAATGTGCTTTAATCAACTTGAAACATTTAATATTTTTAAATTGTGTAATACAGATTTAGTTTCTCACCTGTATAGTGTTTATTATTAACATTTAACCCCATATTTTAATTCTCATATTAAGGCTACTTTTGGACTATTTCAAAACTGTCTTAATATGTCTGTTAAAATAATTCTTAGGACTTAGAATCCAGATAAGTTTTCCTTTTCAATATAATAAGCATACATCTGTATTTTTGGTAGACATGAATAAAATAATAGAACAATTATTTACTGTAGATTTTATAATTTTGGAAGCCTTGGAAACTCAAAAAATTTAATATTGTGCTTATTATGCAGTGAGTATTTTTTTTACTAAGTTTGAATTATTTTTCTTATGTGCATAAATTAACAGTGTAGAATTTATAAGTTACAGGAATTTCTGAAGGCTGATTGCCCAAAAACACGAATACCAACAAAACAGAGGACACAATATAAGATTGAGCAATACCAGCTATTTATGAAAAATCGGCCACGTATTAAAAATCATTCTAGACACCACAAGCCCAAGTTTATACACAGCAAACAGAATCAAATGAACCTTCATGCTTTTCTAAGGAAAGTACGCATAGCTATAGTAAGGACAACCCGGCCCACAGACGTAGTTTCACCTGGTAATTGAAACAGCTTTTTAAAATAAATGACTGCAGCACTTAAAAGGTGTGCGCAGGCTAAGGGATGCCTTTATGTCTCACACAAAAATAAACCTGTATCATTTTCCCAGTGTTACCAACACATAAAAAATACACCAGAAAGGGTGAGCGAAGTCTGAAGTGAGGGCTGTCTTGGCATCTTGTGGAAGACAAGGCAAGAATAGCAAGACACCCCAACTCAATTATTGGGGAGAAACTGAAGCACTATTTTGATAGATATATGCAGGTAGCATGTTTCCCAGGTACTGTCCTGAGGAGCATTAAATTCATATTTATCTAAACAATTGGTAAAATATCTCAAGAGAAACATTATATTCTAATACACACCCGATAACTGAATTCTATTTAGTTCTTATAGTCTATTCTTTAATATCTCGATCATAGGATGCTTAAGTTTTAGAACCGAATGACACTTTACAGCTTATATTTAAAGAAGACAATCTGTCTTCGTGAAAGGAAAAAGCAAAAACACATTAAGGACCTTATTTTTTTTTTGTTAAAAAAAATCAATAGACATTGCAATTATTAAGTTTGAATCTGGAAGGCAGCAATACAGGATATTAGTACAGTTGACATTCGTAGCAACATATTATTCAAAGCCACTACCATCTGCTACCAAGGTTTTCTTCCCGCCTGTATTGTCAGTATTGTCGCGAAAGCACAAGGTGCTCAAAAGACACGCTGTGCCTTCCTGTACAGGTGTTGAACACAAAAGGTCAAAGGCTCTACATTTGAGGGGTGGAAAATCCTTCTTTCTTCTACTTTTGTTTGAGTTTATTGTAATATAATAATCTCCAGGGCCACCTAAAGCTATGCAGAATAGGGAACGCAAGAGCAGCTTCCCCCACCCCATTTTCCCTAGCAATGTCTTTCAACAAAAGGAGAAGCTAATGGGGCAATTTTCTTCCTGAAAATGCAAAATGCCAACAATTTTCTTCAGCTTCAGGAATGTTGTCTACAGGCCCCCGCATTCCTGAACGTTCTTAGTGACTCCTTCTCCTCATTAAAACCATTTCCACCTCTCTGTCATGCGAGCCCCCCACCCCACCCCACCCCCTGTTCGCTCTCTCTCTCTCACAAGGTGGGGGAGCCAGGTTGATATTTGTAGAACATAGACATGAAAAATGACAAACACTCTGTATTATCATATCTGGAAGAAATTAAAGTAATATCATTCAAAAAGAAAAACTGATGATCTGGGACCTTCATGCTATAGTATTGCATTCAAAGACAGACTTCCTTCAGGCCTTCAGTCCAGACCTCCCCTCAGCGGCCTGCTCCGGTGCTCTCTGTACATGGCTTTTTGCACTGTGGGCCCTGGGTTTCCTGCTCATCAAAACACCCACAGCTGAGTAAAACCCATCTAATCATAAAATTGAGTCTGGCTTTTCTTCCCTCTTTCCTTCTCCTGCTGTTTTCTATCAGCAGAATGCTAATACTAATTGGTTAATCTGTTATTTAGGCAAGTATTAATATTCTCATTTTGCAGGCAAGGAATCAGGCTTCCTGCTGCGTATCCCCTGGCCCTGGGTAAGGAGCTCTTCAGATGGGAGATTCAAAGTAGGTGAGGTTGGCCTCTGGAGACCCAAGCTGCTTGCCGGAAGCCTCCAGGAGGGCTGAGCTGGGCCTCCTTAGATCGCCGAGTTCCTGGCTCCCAGTTCTCCACTCAGACCACCAGGCGACACCGCCTCTAATGACAAAAATCCATTTTCCCATTCCACCCCAACCAATGCTCCGAGGACTTTCTTAATTGCGACTGCTACCCTGGGAACAGGCAGCTTATTTGTAACTTGATGAATCTCCACCAGGCTCGCCTGGGTTTCTAGGTTTTGCGGAACTAAAAAACTTTACAGTAACTTTGTGCTGACTGTATCTGAAGATCACACTACTTCTGGAACAAAGAGATGAAACGTTACTCAGTTGAAACCTGGTAAAATACACCTAGTCCAGAGAGGCTGATAAAAATAGGATAGTGAGAAGATGTACAAAGCAAAGCACACAGGACAGCCAAATACTGTCGTTCTAGTGCACACGGCAGGGGTGGGGCTGGGGCTGGGGCTGGGGCTGGGGCTGGAGCTGGGGCTGGGGCTGGGGCTGGGCCTGGGGCTGGGGCTGGGGCTGGGGCTGGGGCTGGGGCTGGGGCTGGGGCTGGGGGAGTTACAAACAAGTTTTCAATAGAAAGTCCATATCTGACCTCTTTTGTACAAAAAAATGTTCTTTTCAAAAAGAGTATCTTCTCACGTACATAGACTTGAAGATAATTGTTTCCACGCCAAAAAGCTAAGGTTTAATTGGGATTGTTTTATAAGTGGGAAAAGATTCATATCTGGCTTGTACTTCTTATCAGATTTAGGAAAGGCTTAGAGTCTCACGACTACACAAATAATAGCTTTGTCAATACAAAGGGGACCTGGGACACTAGAGACCCTCCTTCAAAAATCCACCATAAAACTTTAAAGGGCAAAGTTCAAGTTGCAAGGGTCAGGGGGAGACCAAATTTCATCTCTTTTCATTTTGAACTAAGTATCATGTCTGGTTTGTAAATGAATTAGTCTCAGACTCTGTGGACTGATTCTTTCATTATATAGAATATCTGACCAGAGTATGGCCTAAATTTACCCACATCTGTAAGTAGGTCTACATCTTATAATGGCTCAGGCTTCCCAAAGGGCTACAGTGATAAGGACCCCACAGAATAGTAAGCTCATAAGAAGCACAGCTTAGAATTTAGATTCAATAAAACTTGATTCTTCTATATGCATATATATATATGTATATATATGCTTATGTATGTGTATATATATGCATATATATGCATATATATATTTGAGTACCAATTCAGTATCTAACACAAAGACCACAACTCAGAACACGTCTCTGGCTGTTTAGAAATCACCACTTTAAAAGCTTCAGAGACTTTTTCTAAGCCTGAACTGTAATCTACCTACCTGTTTGCTGATATTTGAAATGTCTTTATATTTTTAAAAACATGAATTCTGTTCCTTGTTGTGACTCCAAAAGACCAGGTTCAAATCCCTTTCAATTTCAGGCTTTATAGCTCTCGAACTCAATAGCAGAGCTAACAGGGCTGCAGCTGTAGGGTAGTGCCTTTCTGGAAAGGATAGAAGATGGAAAAGAAAGTAAGAGAGATGGGAATGGAGAGAGAGAAGAGGTAGGGAGGGAAAGAGAGGAGGAGATGAATGAAGAAGGAGGAAGGGAGGGGAAGAGAGTGAGAAAGTGAGAGGAAGGAGGGAGAGAGGAAAGGAGGGAGAGAGGGAAGGAGGGAGAAAGGGAAGGAGGGAGAAAGGGAGGGAGAGAGGGAGGGAGAGAGGGAGGGAGAGAGACGGAGGGAGAGAGGGAAGAGTTCATAATAGGCAGTACTGCATTCCTGTGAGGTCAGAAGAGAGATAAAAAGACTGGCAAAGCTGTAAAGAGCTGCTCAGGTATTGCAGGAAAGTGTGCCTACTCCTCACTTAGCTCCAGGATTCTATTACCTAGAGCTTCCAAACTCTTCCTGGGCATTACACAAAAGATACATGATGAAATCCAACGCTCATTGAAAGCATCAGAGAACACACAAGGAGGAGAGACGTTCCTTGGTGGAAAGAATGGCAGTGGACACAAATGAAGGAAAGCCTGACTGGGTAGATCAGGTGCACACAGGAGAGAGGGCAGGACCCAGTACCCATTCTGTGACCTGAATAAACAATGGGGGAGGGGGCTCTCTTTGCTGGGGTTTCATTTGTGCAAATGAACAATTACTCACTTGTGTGCCCACCACTTCTCTTTGTATTGGGCAGGCTATGAAAGAAAAAGAAGAGCCAGATGGCTCTAGTGCCCACTGCCTAGTCCTTCTGGAAGCTTGCTTAGTTTGTTTTTAGTGTAATATTATCAATATCTGTAGGGATGCTTACAAGGGTGAATGCATTTAATTGTACAAGATCCGTAATACTTTGCGATCCTTATTGTACCGTTTGAAACAGAGCTAAAAAGTACCTTGCAGATGTTATCTCATTAATCTACGCCAAATCCCCGTGAGCCAGGTAACGTAAGTATGCATAACCCAGTTTTACAGATCAGGAAATAGGCAGCGTAGTGAGAAATGACTAAGCCAAGGTTATGGAGCGAAAGAATGAGAGAGGGGGAACAGAGGACCCTGGTGGCGGCTATGCTCAGGGGACCAGGACACCTCCCACTTGGCTCTCCAGCCAGGTGATAGGAGAAGTATAACACTGTAGAGCAGAAAAATCTACCTTTGCACCCCACCCCACCCCCAGTTCATACCACTTCAGTGCCGTAGCAAGCACATATTTAAACACACTTCTGCAAATTTAAAAAGTGAAATCACACCCGTTCATAATGTTTTTTTTTTTTTTTAAGATTTCCACAGTAATGTCTTAGATGCCGAGGCAGATCATGCAGGAGAAAAGGAGCTGAGAGCTGAGGACCAGCCTCTAAAGATCACGTTGGACACATCGGATCCAGTGGGTAACAGCTCGGCTGCGGCCGTACTGAAATTCACTCATGACCTCGTCTTCTGTCAGGGCCAGGGATGGAAGAGGGCTGGCTTCCTGAAGAACTTTGCTGGGCTTCCCTCCAAGTGTGCCTATGAGGTTCCTCTAGTACATATTTTACTCCATCCTATCTGTAAGACTGGGATTTGAACAATTTGAAATTTCTTCCAAGACACAGTGATAGGTTTTTACTTTTCTTGTTTGTTTGATTTTTTTCCCCCCATCGGTTTTAAAGCAAAAAGAGTCTTGGTCAGATTCAAAGGTGTGGGACAGACAGATTCAGCAATGTGCAGGCTGTGTGGCTGCAGGCTTTTCCTCTCTTGCCTTCATTTCCACCCCGATGTCTCCCCAGACTCCCTTTAAAAGTGATACCTATGTGAATGCAGTGAACCCCAGAATGGAGATCACTGTACATTTGGATTCTACGAATCTGACATAACATGACTTCTTAAATTCAAAATCAGTCTTCTGAAAAAATTAACATATTTTCAGGAGAAAACATGACTTTGAACTCATTCCCCAGTAATGTATTCAAAAATATCCCTCAAGATTTAGAGATGGGGTGCTTTCCCGGATTTTTATGATTTTCCTTTGGAGAGCAATGAAACACCAGCACCCCCTTCCTTGTGTGGATTCATTTGAGTGAAGGACGGCATATCCGAAGTATGGACTCACCGAGCTTTTCCACCAGCCTACTGATGTTTGTAAGTATTACCTAACTAAATCTGTTGCAGGTAGAATTCTAATTACTCCCTTATTTTTCCTGGAATGTCTCCCCTAATGGGGCTATAAACAGAAACTTTCATTATCTTTATGCTGTGTCCTTGTGTAGGCAAAGACTAAAATGCATCTTTAAACCTGTTACAGTATTACAAATAACTAGTTAGCATCTATGTGCCCGGTGATGCTGACGTGTTTGGCATCAGGTTTAAGTTCACACATTTAAGAACGTATAAATGAATTATAGCATGCGTATATATATATATATAATATTAATGAACTATAACATACAGAACATTTGCCTCCAGGTATTTCCGTAATACGTACCTCAATGATGGCGCCATCCGGGAGCCTGAGAAAATGGCGATACAACTCTTGAAACCCATTGGGATAAACAGTATGTACTGATATGTGGGAAGTAACCCTTCTTGGACCAACTGCAGACTCAAAACTTTCATCCTGATGGTGGGGGTCACAGCTGGAGACCTTGGACTCGGTGTCATGGCTTTTGCAGATGTAATCGTGCACTGCCACCTAGTGAGACCCCCAAGTTCCCCATACCCGGGGGGGGGGGAACCAAAAAAGGTAATTAAGATTTGTCAGGAACAAAGTCAATTTTCCACGAATTTACAACAAATCTGAAATTCTGCTGTTTGCAGTGCCTGCACTCCGCTCCATGTGCCATGCGCGTTTTCCTGGCATATATCTAAATAGCGAAGACAAACAAATCCCTGGTGTGTGCTCCAAAAAGTTAATTCTACACAGGTGAAGCTGTAGTTGGCTTCCATATTAACCCAAGGCAGGAAGACCAAGCAGGCTGGGAGAATGACAGTGTAGATTGGAAAACAAAAATGTTTACAAATGATTTTAGAAACAGACGTGTTTGCTTTCTCACCCGAAAGGAAGGCTTTTTCTTTCCACTTGTTTGTGCTGTAATGTCTATGTGTCAGACCTCTCAGACCACTAAATCAATGGGCCAACAATAGTCCACAGACATTCTCTGCAGTACGCAGGGCAGCTTTTGTTTGGATTACGCACTGACTACTAAGTTTCTTCCTGATAATCCTGGAACTTTGGATGTATTGGATTTTATTTTTAATAAGGCTCTTCAGGTGAAATTTTATTGTCTAATGTGACACACACCCTGTGTATTATAGTAGAGGTAAATTAATTAAATTAAATTATAATGCAGTTGAAAAGATGTACCTGTATTGACTGTTTAGAATATTGCCAATGAAAATTTGACTTTGCCACCTTAAAACTTGTTTGTGGCTAATAAAACTTCTGGTTTCCTATTCTGTTTCTTTTGTTTTGTTTTGTTTTGTCTTTTGTCTTTCTCTTCAATTCCCGAGCTATACTGACACTCTATAATTTCCCATTTTAGTATTCCAAGATGTCCATATTTTTAGAACTTAGTAGAGTTTTCTATGGATCCTTTCTGCACTAGCTTTTTTTTTTTCAGACAGAAAATATTCACCTAGTGACCCATAAAGCCTATTTCAAACACAAAGCAAATGTTAACTCCTCTTAAACAACTCTTTAAGAGTACTGCAAATATCCAAGAGCATGAATATAAAAGAAAATTCTTCCCAAAGACTAGTTAATGCAAGTCTGACACTGACAATAAACTTGTAAAATTTTAACCAGTGAGAAATATTTTTCCTTGAGGGCAGAAAAGGTATAATTAAAATATAGATGGGCAGAAGACGAAGTCGTAAATTTTGTGAAAGTATTTGAAGGCCTGAGAAGACAAGGATCTTAAGGGATTAAAACAGTGGTTCTGAGTCAATATAAGTAATGCTTAAGAAACCCAGTTTTGCAGGGTTTTGCAGGAACATATGCTAACTTTACAAAGTTTGACTATGGTAAGTACATACAAGGAAGTTTTCTTCCAGATAAATCCCAAGTTTTCTTTGTTTTATTAGCAATGAGTGTAATTGTCTAAGGAAAGGGTGAAGAAAATGTGCTATACAGACTACATGAAATAATATGAAGCTGTAAAATGGTAAAAATCCTGGTTTTTTTTTTTTTTTGTTTTGTTTTAATCTACATGGACCATGGAAGACGTTAAATGAGATGAGCCAGCACAGAGAAGGTATGGTCACTCTGATTCATGGAGTCTAGTAAAAGCTGACATCATAGCTGTAGAGGAGAGGCTCCTGGTCGCCAGATGAGCTAAAAGAGAACGGCTGATGAACAGGTAAAGAGTTAGCAGGAATGCTAGTGACAATTAGTGCCCAGTAGGGTGAAACTAGATTTAATATGATGACTATCTCAAACTAGGGAAAATGGTAAGTGTTTGAAATGGCTGTTCAGCTAAGTACCTTGATTTGACAATTACATTATACATATATATATATATATATATATATATATATGTATATAATCTATATATATCTATATAGAGAGAGACATTAGGTTCGCTCCTCAACATGTGTGGTTATTATGCTTCTATTACAAAATCCAATGAATCAGTCTTGGTGGAATTGTCTTGGGTGCAGACATTGTGCGGGTGCCTCCAGCCCTGGCCTTGTCCTGATAAAGACACCGAGAGACAAACGTACACAGGAAAGGGTTCTGTGATGTTGTTATAGGAAGATGGGAGGCCAGAAGGACATCAGGTGTGGTAAAGACCCCAGAAACTGGGTTAAGACAGCTTGAATGTCAGCCATAAGCAGACTGCACTGACAGAAGTGAAACCAAGTGCAATGGGCTTTCACCTTAGAGGCATGATGCTAACACACTTAGCCAAGAAAAAGAGAGAAGAAAGTCTTAATAACCACAGCAGGTAAAAAGATTAATATCCTTTGCCAACAAAGGAAGTCTGAAAATTGGAAAGCATATGCATACATACATACATACATACATTCTCATGTATTCATATAGAAATCATGTTACTGAGCATGCCTGGTTTAAGAACACCATTTAAGAAAGAAAGATGGCAGACATATTTATGGGCATGCTTAACTCAAAGTCATGGACCACAAATTTAAAAAGCCAAAGTGCTGAACAGGGATGTATCGGAACATGTTCAGCCTGAGCCATGAGTTGTTTCTCACTACAGGGATTAATTGTAAAGGTGTCCACCCCACCTGGTGGTAACCAAGGTTGCGGATCATAAAGCTGAACTAATTAACTAACTTGTGGTAAAATCACAAAAGGATAGGCAGCCCATGGGACCAACTAGAAGGAAAGGACGCTTGCATTCGTTGCACCCAAAGGGGACATGTGACACTACATAGGGAGAGTGGCACATAGGATAGACATATCATTTCATCTCTGATGTAGAGTCTGGAGAGGTAGGGTGCTAACTTGAGGTGGGAATGAGATTTCTAAGAAGCAGTCAGGACAGATATGAGAAGGGACAAAAATCAAACCACTGGACATGTCTAAAGGAGGAATTTGTTGAACTACATTAGAACTGTGCCCACAGTTATAGTAACAGACATTGTCATATACAATTTAATTCTAAATCTGTTAATAGTCTGCTGGTGACATCACCTGACCACGTTTCCTATTAGGTTACTTATGGAGCTCTTGTTTACTTGTGGAGTCTGGGCACAGAGGAGACTGCATCAGCTCTGAGACTGTCTGGGCTGTCCATCCTGTTTACCCAGCTCTGGTCCAGGCTCTCCATGTGTCTCTTCTTCCCTTTAGAATTAACCCATTTCTGATGGTTCCCAGAATTTGTATGTAAAACATTTCATTCCAAACCCATGCAGAAAACAAGGGAAAGGATAAAAGTAGGTTTTGCCATGTTCTGGAGTTCTATAGAATTACCATCCCTACCACAAATATTAATGAGAGAAAAGCCACTGGACAGCATCTGTGTCTTTGAAAGTAGAGCCTCTGTGTTTTGGAAATGCAACATTAAACATTAAACAAAGCTATCCTCCTCCCTTGGAAAACACTGTTTACTTCAAGAAGATGGGAACACTATAGCAGTTACTCTCATTTGAGAAGCTGATTTCTTCCAAACTAAGTATACTGTGGAGCACGTGCATGCACGCACACGCACGCGCACACACACACACACACATCCCTTTTTACTTCAGTTTGTTTTCCCATCTTCCTTAGTTCTTTGATTCTTTGATCACAGGAATCTGAGATATGAGAAGGAAGAGGCAACTTTGGCTGACACTGAAGTATGTCTAAGAAGAAAGTATGTAGTGAGGAATAGGTTGAAATGTAAGTCAACATTACTTAGTGACAAATATTCTATACACACACAGACACACAGGCATACTGATATATATATATAATTTAATATGTATGAGGCTATATGCTACATATATATTTGTATACATAAATTATAAATACATACATATATATATATATATATATATATATATATATATATATATAAAACTTCACATGTACAAGATATAAAAGGCTGTTTAGTTGATAGCATTATGTCCACTTCATAGTTAAAGCAACTGAGGAATGTTAATTAATTTGCTCTAAGGCACAGATAAGCGACAGTATTACTGAGGCATTACCCTAATTCATGATGCACCTCTTACTTCCTTGTGCTTCTGATTCTAGTCTCCAAGTTTTTCATCTTCTCTCTCTGGAGAAACCAACTTAGCGTTTAGATCAGCCTATGCCTTACTCTAAGTTTCTCTGTAATGGATAAATCTGGCTTCTGAGGCTATGCTTTGCCCTAGGAGCCTCCATTTGACAAGAAGCTTTTGGCTTGATGTTGAGGAAGAAGGATGACTAAGGTCTAGAATCAACATTGTCTGCCTGGCACCACCCACACAGTGCTTCTTGATAAGTGATTGTTTGTGGGAGTGAAAAGGGAGCCACCCTGTTAATTTAAGATGGAGAATTGAGACCGTAAGGACAGCTGGGTGTACTCAAGTCACATAAGAGAAACCAGACCCTAGAACTTATCAGACACATCAGACTAAGCAAGGAATGGATGTAACTCCTTTAATCAGACCACATAAAGTGATGGACACAATACCATGATGACCTGGCCTTACACTGTTCTGTCATCTGATAGCTGGTGTGTGTGTGTATGTGTGTGTGTGTGTGTGTGTGTGTGTGTGTGTGTGTGTGTGTATGTGTGTGTGTGCATGAGGTAAGGCAGAGAACTCCTTGGTTTCAGCTTAACTCTCTCCCGCACTGTTGACATAGTCTACTCAACAGTCTACCTGCCCGATAGTTCACCCATCCATACCTAGACTTGAACACACAATCCCTGTTCTCAGACCTCAGTTCAGCATTTTGCTTAACAGCTGGACTCCACAGCCTCACTCTCAAGCCCTGACTCCTGTGGCTCCCACCCAGCACTGTTCTGACCCCTTATCTCCTCAATACAACCTATCAATCCATTTCTGCAAGTTTGAACTCCACCATCGCCTCTTCAACTTACTCTTTCTGAAAACCATACAGATGCATACAGATAGATAACATACATTTGCTGCACACTGTATGATATGAGAGTCGATATTAGTAATAATGATTTGGAAAAAGAAACTGCACTCACCTTGGCCAGCTTATCAGGTAGATGGGATCATGTGGCAAACTGCTGCCATCACTCATCCTTGTGAACTTATCGTTTTTTTAAATAACTTCTGGCATTGTGAAAAGAAGCACAAAGAGTCTCCATTTCTCACATGGCGTGATTATGACACTTGGGGCAGCAGAAGAGAGTCTTAAGCTTCTTCTCACGTTTTGGAGCAAGGTTGTTCCTAGAACTCAACGTCTCTACCTGCCCATATCTGGTTTAGCAAGAACACCCCTGCAGCCTGTGTTTCTGATGTCTACTTCAAGTCTCCTTTTTTACCAAGTAACAAAATAGTGTCCATTGCCACAGAACTCTCTATGATAAGGCAGGAACTTTTATTTCCTTTCTATGGATAAATTTTCACTTTCCCAGACAGTTCCTAGGAGATATATTATACCAGGCCCCGGAGACCCTGACCATAAAGAGTCAGATTGTATTTGAGCTCTGACTCTAAACCCCATGAACTTGCGACTACACTGTGACTCAATGCTTGATCACACCTATGGACATACTGTTGTGTTTTCTCTCTAATGTGCAGCCACAGGATGGAGACGTGTTTGGCCATGACTCTAGAGGCTGGGTTTTCTTTTCAGCTCAGTGTTTATCTGGATGATTCTGAGTTTTCCGTCCTGGATCTTGCTGGGAACATCCTAACATAAATGACCAATATCCATCCTTTCCACGAAGGTCCTATCAGGATTCTCAAGGTTCCTTGAGGATGAACTAGGAAAGACACATGACCATATTTCCCTCTGCATTTGAGCTGTAGATGTCTACCAAAGCAGCTGTGCTCTTCCGAAGAGCTTTCAGCTGGCAACTCTTGGAAGAGTCGGGATACTAAAAGCAGACAGAGGAACAAATGGGGTCATGCCGTTACCTCGCCTTCCGAAAAGGTGACAAAGACAAAGGGCAGAAGTCTAGTGTGTCTTTCAGAAATAGTTAAAGGAACTGAGGCAGACTTTCCCCACAGAAAAGAGTATTTTAGTTACCTGCTGAGGTATTAAGCTTTTCCAGGGGCTGTGAAAACACCCTACCCTGCGGGTAATTGCTACATCGTCTACCTTAAACCAAAGAACAGCCTCCAGCAATGAGGGATGCTTGGCTTTAAGACTTTGTAAAATCTCCCCAGGGTTAAGAAAGTAGGGCAAGGTAGGAAAAAAAATGTTTTATAACAGAAAAATGGGAAAAGCAGATGATCAGAGGAGGATACAGAGGAGGAGGAGAGAAGAAGAAGTCATCTTTTCCCCCTTTAGATTCTTCTTTCCTGAAGAATCTGTATATGAACACAACATTCTCTCATCTTTTAAATCTGTGCCCTTAAATCTATTTGCTGAGAAACAAACTGTGTGGCAAAGTAACCTGCATGATATTTGTTATCCAAAGCAAAAGCCTACATGTAAATATCTCTCATTACATTTTCTTTCAGGCCACAAAGGCAATCTTAATAGAGGACAGGAAGGTCTGATAAGGCAAATGGCACAATGTAGACAGTCTTACCTAGACTAAGTGAGGGACCAAAAGAAAAATAAAGAAGAAAGCAGAACATGATTTTTCTCTAATCTACACTTTCTATACACTCTTTTGTCTTTTGTTTTTGTAATGAATAAGGGCTTAACTAGTTGCCCAGAAAAGTGACTTCCATGAAAAACTGGTATCCACTCTATTTCTGTAAACGCATAGGGTCAGAATATGCTATGTTACTCTATCCTGGTGCCACACATAATCTGAGTTGGGCTGCATACATCTCTCTCCTGTCATCTAAAATCCCTTTCATCAAACCAACCAAACACGCCTAGCACTGCTGGGGAAGCCCAGAGTGAGTGAACAAATCTGCTGAGACAAGTGGATTGAGAGATTACACATATAGAACATATCTGGGGAGCTGATGCTGACCTCGATCTGGAAGCCTAAATATATAATACAAAGTAAAACCACAAAACATCAGCCCCGCATACTGTAACTTAAATGAAACCTATCCTTCAGCAGGAGAGCAAGTTCAGGGCTGTGATTCAGTAGTATATGAAACAGGCCGGAACAGGTTCAAATACTGCATATTTCACAACAGAGCTTAATTAACACAGAACAATGAGGCTGTTAATTGCATTATAATAGTTCAGCATGAAATTAGGTCTGATGTGAATGTCCTTATAGTGGAGGTGTTTATGTTATTATAATTATGCAGTGGTACATAGATTTATGACATTAGATATATCTTTTTTCTAGTAGCTTTTGGATTGATTTCTTTTCTTGCTTGGATTTACATTCAGTTTCTAAGTATGGCAAACCAAGCAGAAGGAGCCAGGGTCAGGAAATTAGGTCACCCTGGATGATACAGTAGGTCTCCTGTGGATTTGATGTTAGAGTTCCAAATGAGTTGTGCTTGATAATGGTGATTTTCTTCACCATTTATTTAGGATTAGACCATTTGATTAAAACCAAAACCAAAGCCAAAAAACCCCCAAAAAACAAAAATCAAAACACTCCCCACCCCGAGGTGGGGGGGGGGGAGTCTTAGTAAAGGGTTCACTTTTATAGAAATGCTTGCTTTGCTTTGTCTTCAAAAGCAGTGTGTTGCTCTGATTATTGCTGCTATAACAGAATACCAGAGACTGGGTAATTTATATAGAAAAGCAGTTCATTAAGTTCACAGTTCCAGCAGCTGGGGAGATGAAAAAGGGGGGAGGGCTTTTGTGGTACATCAATGAACTGTAGAAGGCTCAAGAATAACAGAAGGCAAACAACAGAAGGGATGGGTGATTTGACAAACGCAGTCTAACAATAACTAGCTGGTTCCCACAGCGATGGTTCTGATCCGTTCGAGAAGGCAGATGACCTACTCCCAGGGGTGATTAAGTTGCCAGTGCATGAGTATCTTCGCGGGTAGGAGGGGCATTCAAACCACAACATTCTTTTGAGAATCAAAAGGATGCAAATCAATTGTCTACGGTGGACAAAAATCTCAAAAATTCAAAGATTTTTGTCTTCTATAAAATGCCACCTCCAGTTCTTAGAAAGCAGAAGATGTGACAGGAGAGTAGGTTTTTTTCACAAGACCATGATGGGTGTCCTCCATCATGACTCATGCAGAATTGTTTTGGACTCAAAGCTGGCTCATATGAGAACCAAAGCCATGGCCTGATTTAAACATTTAAAACCTGGCACACACACAGCGCCTTGGAAGAACTTTCCCATTTGATGCTTTGGCTTTTTATCTTGCTATTCTGACTTCTGTGCAGTCTATGTTTATCACTGATTTTACAGCACTTTTTTTTTAATCTATTTTGTGTATATCTTGACAGCAAAAGACCAAAGAATTAATAGAAGATTACGCCAAAATATGTTTCTTTCTTTAACAGAGCTATCAGGAAAGGAGTACTTAAGTAAATTTGTATCAATTTAGGGAAAAGTAATATTCTATGGAATGGCCAGCAAGCCATCTTTTTGTACAACATTATTTCCGCTCAACTGAAACAGGGATTAATTATGTCATAGGAGTAAAGTGGACACACCTTCGTGTGCTTCTGGGAACACACTCTACCCTTACGATTTGCAATTGAGCATCTCCAACTTCCCCGACCACCAATTTTCCATCGTTTATCTGTTGGTGGAAACATACTGTTTGTCTTCAGACGTGGCTGTACAAGGAAATCTCTTAAGAATTTCACTTCTGGTTAAGACATTATTCAAAACTCCGAACAACAGCAATAAATACAAGGGGAAAAAAGTTGGGTGCTCTTTTATTAAAGGATAAAAATCGCAGGTCTTGGCAGTAGTCCCGAGGTTTTTGCCTCTGGATACGTATGCAAATGTTCATAATGGTAGCGCCGTGGCCATATTTAAACGTCCCACAGATTAATCTCAGAGCCAATGTCAGCTTAGAACAACCCCTCCCTTCTTCCAGTTTTCTGCTCATGCTAACAGTGGTTAAAAGGGAGAGAGCACCGCCAGCCCTGGAATCCTAGGTTAGGAGAGGATTTGGGGGCCATGGATGTGGGATTGAAGACAGACAGGGGAAAAAGGTAAGGAAAAAAAAAAGCCCATGCATTTTCTCTAGCCACCCACTATGATTTTAGATAAATCCTCCAGATGGTAAAGGCATTGTTTAAATGCAAAGTAGTCCTAAATGCTGTGGCCAGCCCTGTTTCCCACACCTACACTCTACTCTAGAGTTACAGGAAGGAAAACTTCAAAGTCAGAGTGCCAAAAACAGATTGTTTCTGAAAATGAGACAAAATACCCAGGCCTTCTAATTTAGAGCCTACTTTTCTTCCCTTGACTGCTAAAAGTATTAGATCTATTTGATCTAATCTTTTATTTTATGCTGTGACAGAACTAAGGGATAGTAATTGAACCGGTTTACTTTAGACACCCAATTGTGGAAGTCCTGGGATCTGAAGGAAACAAAATTGAGCAACTTATTAATTTTGCTTTTTGGTGTTAAACTTGAAATGTGGTCCCATGGGCCTGGCTAAAGTTGACTCAAATTCATAACTATGTTACTATGTCCTTGGCAGAAAAAAACTTAAGCCATTAGCTTTTATATAAAGAACATTGACCCTTTCAATTTTAAAATAGGGTTCAGAAAAGTATGATAATACAAGCCTATGGAATACAAGCATCTATGGCACTTGGAAGATACTGAGATCCTGAGGCAGGAAGATCTCTCTCTGAGATCAGGTCTTGGAATCCAGCCTGGGCAACATGAGACCCTGATTCAGAGAGACATAAAGCTTAAAGCTGATACCTTCCCTACTGCTTTGATGTGCATGGCACTGAAATAATCTTATTTTGAATGCAAGTGGCACAGATTGGCTGCCTATCTAGGGAGAACTGGCAACTATTGTGCTCCTATCTCCCACTGAGCATGCTCCTACACGAGCTTTGCAGTCGGTGTTGGTGAGTTCTCCCCAGACATGTACTTGGCTTGTGGCCCTCCTCAGTCACTATTGTTACAAATGTCATCTATTAGTGAGGTCCACCACCCTAAGGGAGAGGCTGCAGCCCATCAGACATACCCTCTGTCTCATGATTGGAATCACTCTAGCATAGAAGCATCCTATCAAACACCATAAGCTCTTCTGTCCCTGCTTGTCCTTTTCTGCCCCTCTGTGTACAGATACAAGCTTCACAAGGTAAATCCATGGGGCCTGACTGCTAACATGCACTAAATATTCATTTCTTAAAACAGCAAATGAATGAATTTAGCTATTTCAAAGGATCCAATATTGGAGGACACCTGGGTTTTTTACTTCGTATTGTTTGGTTTGTTGTCATGCCTGTTTTTGAAGCTCCTGAAATCTATTTTATTTTTTCCAATTATAAATTCCCATAATTCTTCAAATTTATATATATGAACACATCAATGTATATATTGCTATCAGTGTTTTCCATTTCCCCAACAGTGCAAGTAAAGTGAACTCTCTACCAACATCCTACAGTGCAACGCTGAGCTCCCTGTTTCCTAATCCAGGGAGTTCTTCTCAGTCACTCTTTCATCACCTCACTCCACCCACACCATCCACAAGTCAGAGACTGCTATGGTCTAACTTTCCTGGAACAATAGCCCTTCACACGCACATAAAACATCTACTTCTGACACCACGGTACATCCTGAAACAATCATTACACAACCCTACAGGTAAGAAAAGACTATCTTGATTTTAAAGAGTCATTTATTTTATATCTTAATGCGTATGAGTGGTTTGCCTGTATGTATGTATGTATGTATGTATGTATGTATGTATGTGTGTATGTGTGTATATGTGTATATGTGTATGTGTGTGTGTGTGTGTGTGTGTGTGTGTGTGTGTGTGTATGTATGTATGTATGTGCACCATGTAAATGTCTGGAATCCACAGAGGCCAGAATAGGGTGTTGGATATATGTATATATGTATTATATTATATGTATGTTATATTTTATTTATATATGATATACGATATACGATATACGATATACTATATACGATATACTATATACTATATACTACATACTACATACTATACACTATATACACTATATACACTATATACTATATACACATATATTCAAAAAAATCATGACAAATGAGCTCCCTAGAAGATTTTTTGTGACTCAGCTGTGTTAGCACCTGCCACCATTAGTATGTCTGTCTGCACCCGCCTCTCAGAACTAAAGAGGAGTTAGAATTTCTCTCAACAGCATTGCTTGGACTACCATGAAATTTCAGAAAAAAAAATGGGGGAAAAAAACCTATAGAACTTTGGGTCTTGTTTTACTGTTCTTTTTTATTTGTAATTTAGATGGAAGGCAACTCATTCAACATTATTGAATCCTAACTAACGATTTAAAATTGTGTGTGCCTTTGATACATAATATATAACACACATATGTTCGGTGTGAAATGGCCACAGCGATATTCATAATGTTTAGGTGCTTAATTCACTCTGAGTTGTTTTTTGGAAATACTGTCAGGCCAAGGTCTAATTACCTTCTTCAAGATTTGAGTTTCCAGTTTGCAACAGTGGTTACTGAAGAGAAGTACCTTGCCATGATACGTGTTCTTGCCATTGTGTTGAAGACCACAAGTGTTCCCATTTATTTCTATGACTTCTCTCACTCTCTCTCTCCTATTGTCCCATCACTCTCTGTGTCTGTTTAAATAATAATACCATGCCATTTTGATCACTATAGCTTTGCTGTATATTTTGAAATCATATAATGTGATGTATCCAACTTGGTTGGTTTTGCTCTAGTGTTTGCCTACTAGGTGGTATTTGAGGATTCATATGGTATTTTCCATTTCTGTGAAGACTCCCATTGCATGTGGAGATTACACTGAATCTGAAGATTTCCTTGGATAGTCTGTATAGTTTAGTTATCTTTTACACTGTTATTGTTGTCATCTTCTATTTGTTTCACCATTACTTAATAGATCTAGCCAACATGTCTTTCATCTCCTTGATTGAATGAATTCCTATGTATTTTTTATAGATGCTATGGCCAATGAGTTTGCTTTTGTGATTTCTCCCCAGGATAGTTCATATATAAAGTTGCTATCATTTATCTGCATGTTGATATTCTATCCCACAGTGTTCTTGAATAATTTACTGGTTGTAATAGCTTTGGGTAGAGTCTTTAGATTTTTCTCTATATAAGTCATTTCATATATAATGATAATTTTTCTTCATCTTTTGTTATTTCATTATCTACCGAAAGTAAAATGTATGCACATTTCAAAAATGAAACGGGAAAATGTAGCATCAAGAAAAAAAAAAGCAATGAATAAAAATCCTTAGATGGTGTGTGATTGGAGTCAGGGGACAGATGTTATACAGGGGCTGGTGAGATGTCTCAGAAGCTGAAGTCACTTGAAATACACACTGATGACCTCAGTTTTGCTGTGAAACTCTCTGAAGGTGTAAGGATAGTACTGATTCTACAGCATTGCTCTCGGACCTCCTCATATACAGAATGACAACCCCCATATATCACCATACAGCATATGCACACACTCAATTAATAATTAATTAACTAATAATTAATTAATTAAAAATAAAATTTCCAGGATGCTGAACTGGAATTCTATTTTTAAAGATTTTACTATACTTATTATGTTTAAGTTTAAAAAAGTAATTCTAATAACTGATATATGTCCCTACTGCAAAGAACGACAAGGAAAATTATCAGAAAATTGATACTACAAAAGATATCCAAGCAGAAATCCTATAAATAAAAAGTACAGTGAGTGAAATGGCAATTTCCTTAGGGTTAAAAACAAATTGTACATACCAGAAGAAAGAAACAACTGCTTTGAATAGATAAAAGTGAATTATCCAATCTGAAGAATAGAAAAATAGAGAAAACAAATGGAGAAATGGGTTCACGTAAGTTCTCATTGGGTAGAGGTGCTTGGTGCCAAGCTTAACAACTCGAATTTGATGGACAGAATGGATTCTCAACTCCAACAGGTATGTTGTGTCCATATTCACATATTTCTCACCTTAAAAACATAAATGTAATTTTAAAAGTGAAACAACTAATCTGAAGAACAGGAAAACCACAAAATGCCAACCAGAATAGAGGCACATCTGGAACATCCCAACACTCACAGGAACACAACATCGGGAACATCCCAACACTCACAGGAACACAACATCTGGAACATCCCAACACTCACAGGAACACAACTCCAGACGAAGGAGACAGGATCACAACCACAGATTTATGTTAGTAGGCAATGACAGGAAATCTGTCAAACAAACAGGGGCACTCTTGAACAAACCCAAAGAGTCCAGGTAGAGTAAAAAGTATAGATATTATTTAGACATGTCCCAGTCTAACCACCAAGAACCCCTGCCCCTTCAAAAAACAACCCCTGTAAGACAACCAGCGAATAAAAGACATATTATTTAGAGAAAAATTGTCTGAATCTTCATCTGACACAATGTCAAAACTAAGAGACAGAGGCTAGGTGACAATGGAACATGTCATCCCAGAGGCTGAGCTGCTTGTGGTTGTTACAATGTAGACATGGTTTCTTTGACTGTACATGTCGCAATAACAAAGCCGGCAATGGACACATTGCACAAATGATGACCCAATCACACAATAACTTATGTTTTCAGTTTACTATGCTTCCCTATCTCTGAACACCGTCTTCTTCAGCAAAGAGAGTTCCAGGTCTAGACTTGAAAATGATTAGTAAATTTTTATCTTTAATCATGTATATGTCTGTGTTCCAGGTGTGTGCATGCATGTAGTATCTGTGGAGGGGCGTAGACGGTGTCAGGTCTCCTGGAGTTGGAGTCACAGGTGGTTGTTCTCTGGAAGCACAGCAAGTGCCCATAAACCACTGAGCTATCTCTCCAGCTGCCCTGGATAGATTTCTATCATTTGAAGACCAGCCACAAGGGGAATATCTGACTCCAGGATTTCTAAGAGTTTTCCAGTTTTTAAATATACACTAGAGTGTATTTGCACTAGAATAGAAACACATGAAAATATCCCAAATTGGTGCTGTAGCAACACAGGAGATAGTAGTTTCACTTTATATTCTTGTAGGTCAGAAAGCTGTGGTAAGCCACATCCCCTTACCTTTGCTTCAGTTTGAAAAAGTAGAATGCCAAAATAAATAGATACAAATCATCACTCTACCTGCCTACAGACCCATAAAATTAAGACTCAAGCGATAGAACACTATAGCAAACATTGCTCACTTGATGCCTAGAGTAAAGAAAGCTGTTTTAAAATGTTTCTAAGATACCATTTACTAGCAGGAATCTCACCTGGTATTTGGTTCTTCTACTCTGGATGGTCTCTACACATACTGGACAAAGTGAATATCCTCTATCTAAAGAAAATGAGAGATCGGAAATATGCTCAGCAGTTAAGAAGAGCACTTGTTGTTCTTACAGAGAACCAGGGTTAGGTTTCCCAGCACCCACATGGTAGCTCACTACCAACCTTGCTCTATTCCAATGGATCCACTGACTTCTTTTGACCTCCATGGAGACCAGGCATGTATGTGGCACATGCATGTCCTTGTAGGCAAAAACATGAAGGAAGGAGAGAGAGAGAGAGAAGTTCCAGGTCTGTGAGCTGTATATATTGGGCAACAGAGGATGGTGTTCATTCTCTTGATTAGTTGACATGACACTCGTTGGATAAGAGTAGAGAGCACCAGCCTTCCCTCTTCTTCCATGCCCATCCCCCCCGCCACACACACACACATTCTAAATGTTGTAAACTAGATTTCAAATATCAGTTGAAGGACTCTAAAAGCAGCTACAACTTTTTAGTAACAAATTGCTACCATCTTTGTCAAACCTAAAGCTTTATTATTTTTTCTCATCAGCAGTCTTATGAGTAGTTAGGCCCATGCACCCACATGCGCACACACACGTGCACACACACAGAGAATTTTGTTGTCTAGTTTTTAGATGTTACGTCAATTCCATTTTGTTCTTAAAACTACTTAGAGGCAAAAATATCAAAATGTGTCTCCTTCCTTGGCAGGAATGGAGACAGAAGAGAGGTGAAGCTTATGTTCACTGCCACAAACATAATCTTGAGACAAAACCAAAGGTTTGCAAATTAAGTGGAAAGTTAAACATGCTATAATAGCCTTTGATTGATTGATTGATTGATTGATGGGCAAATTAGAGTCTTGAAAGACATAATTCCATTATTAAAAATTGATTTCCAAACTAATGAATTAAAAATAACGAGATCACTGTGTTTATAGCTAAAAGGTATTGTCATTGATTCAACTTTTGCTAAATTAGCTCAGCGGAAGGACAGTTATATGTATTTTAAATGCACATGCTGAAAACATCCAGCCTAGTTGGCCAATGTTCTTGATAACAGTATTTTGGCCAGTGGTATCTTGAACTATGGCAGGTAATGATTTGTTGGAGGAAATGGGCACTAGAGATAAGTAAGATGGAGACTGTCCGGACCTACAAACGGGCAGACAAATAGTTGGGGAACCAATTCACCTCCTGGAGACACCTTAGGAGAACAGCTGCAAACTCCGCACAGAGCACAGGAGATGAAGCGGCTTGCGGCTGTCTCAAAATGTCGGTCACTTTGACGGCTGTAATTTAAAGTTTTTCATTTTTTGTCTTCTACGTATCTTTTAGTTCCAGAGTCAATTAGTTTCAGACAAATACGTGACTGTCTGTGTACAGGAAACAATAGAAAATCTGGATTGGGGATTACAAAGTAATATAGTCAAGTTTACCTAAGGTAACTTATTAGGCTGTTACAAGAATTCATATAGACTGTGTGTCCCTACATGTGTTTTTTTTTCTCCCCAAGAAGGACCACCAACACTTGGTGGTAATTAGATTATGTGTGGGAGGATTCGAAAGGATTTCTTGAAGGAGAAATACATGCACTAAGTCCTAAGAGCCTAGTATGAGAAACATAATTTAACATTATTATGGCCATATATAGTAACCAAGAAAGCAAGATATTAACTAAGAGATAACCATAAAAATAAAAGAAAAAATGAATTACTCTAAAAAAATTAACTGGGTATCTAAAAAAGGTTGAAATTCTAAATAGAACGAAATTATCTACCTTCACACATGATAAATGTAATGAGGAAATTCTCCCGTGGGAGGAAACTAAGAATTACATAGTAATGTGTGGTCATCAAGAACAGGTCATGACCAGCTGAACAATGGACACGTCCTGGAAAGGGAGGGAAGAAACAAGGCAGGTCTGAGAGGTGGTTCAAAGTTTGGAGACTAGTTGAACATCCACAGGGACTTCTCAAAGGCTAAAAAGAAAAAAAATCCCAGAAAGTTAAAGACAGCACACAAGCCAGAGAATAAATGAACATTTAGAGCGAGAGGAGATGGAAGGAGCACAGGGAAGCCTGTCATAAAAACACACGTTGCATAATAGATGATGGATCAGTTCTATTATTTAACTTTCCCAAAGATGGAACAATATGGAGATACGCTAACCATCATAGTCAGCGCTAATTTACAGTGGGAGAAATAATTAGAATCTCACTTTTTCTGAAGAATGGAGTGAAAATGTAAACAGCGCTTCCCTCCAGGCAAGTACTTCATCAAGTTGACAGGTGCATTTGAATTACCATGGGTGGGGGATCTAATAGGTTATTTATGTGCCATTTTAATAGAAAGACCCAACCGTCAAGATGGACAGCAGACTTTATCAGTACTGCTGTTTGCAACTAATCCTCCAATTTAGCACCCCATGAAAATACCTGCAACAAAATCTAGCCATTTTTCTTTTACACTCCATTATGGAAAAATCAATATGGGCGCTATTCATCGCAAATCTCTGGCTTGGCGGGTGCCTGAGCTACAGAGTCAAAGAAGAAAAAAAGAAATAGGAAAAGAAAAAAAAAAAAAAAAAAAAACAACAACCTGACAGTTCAGCACTCTCTCTGTTGTAGAACCCATTGCTTAGGGTTTTCATTCCACCTTGTTCTTCCACCCAGGCTGGCCTCGTATATATCCCAGGATCTAATATATATTTACCAGCGACCCGAAATCTGATTACTTGAAGGTCAATTCATTTGGAGTTCATTTTCGAGTCAAGAACAGGAGTCGCTTGACTTCTGCACTTGATGGACTTAATTTTTATCTGCCTTTTAACATTCAAGCAAGGAATGGCAGTGAGTTAGTCCGTAAATACTAATTCAGTCAAACCGCACCTAAGCAAGGACTAGACATGTCCCTGTTCAAAGGGTTGTCTGAGACATGTCCTGACACCCTGATTCCCAGGGTAATAGTCTTTGTCTCCCTTCTGAAATATCTCCTCTTGTCTTCATACCCCAAATTATATTTGTTCAATGAGAAGGAATTTTGCTGTGTACCAAAGTAAAGGCATATGGTAGTTTGAGTGGCATGCACAGAGCCACCAAGGCCAATAAACAAAGGGTTGGAAAATCACTCCCTCATGTATACTACCATCTTAAAGCAAGCCATGTACCAGAGCGCTCTGTTTTCCTCCAAATCACCAGTGTTGCCTACTTAGCATTTGCTCTCTTGATGAATGTTTAACAGAGCAAACATCTATCCAGTCCCTTTTGCTACTGGATATGTTAGAAAAATGCTTAAAGGTGAAAAACGATTAAAAATCATAAATGCTTTCTAGACATCAAGCCTTTAATAAAATTAAGGTTACTCCATTGGGTGTATTTCCTGGAGCTCTGGGGCAGATCCTGAAGACTGGCTCACTCAACTCAAGCTCCATACAGTTGCCACAGGGCTGCCAGAAAGGTAGGTAGACGAAGCCCGAGACTGTACTTTCCAACCATCTTTCAAGTATGAGACCATTTACAGGCCCCTTTCTTCTTAAACTCACTGTTGCTTTCTCTCCTGCACATTCTATAACCCTGACCAGTAAAATAGGTAAGTACATCTCTATGGGGGTTAGCAATTAAATGATAAGCTAGTAGAGTGCTGTATGCCATTTGGATTTAAAGTTTGGGATTCAACAACTTTAAACTCATAATGTTAATATTTCTTCATTGCCAATTTTCTTTACTGTAATATCTTTATAAAAACCAAATTCCTGTGTTTTATAATTATTTTTGTTCCTAACACATTAAGATATGCCCTTATCTGGACATCATTCATGAAAATATACATTTCTGTAGGCCTGGCGGTACAGCCCGCCATGCCCACTAATTCAGAACCTGAGGCAGGGACATCTAGAGTTGAACTTGTCTTGACTACAGAGTGAATTCAAGGTCAGCTTCAGTAAGACCCTATCTCAAAACGAAATTCTGAGACTATACTTCAGTAGTAGAATGTTGGAGTTGGTTCCCAAGATGGAAAAAAAAAAAAAAAGACAGACAGACAGACAGATGAACAGAGGGAGGGAAGAAAGTGGGAGGAAGGAAAAGAGAGAAGAGTATGTGTTGAGAGATCATCATGATGTCTAGATGTCTGATGCTGTGGAAAGCAGGCATCCATCCCCTTGTGGCCAGGGTGTGCATGTTTCAGCACAGAGGAAAACAATACAGAGTACAGTCTTTTTTTTTTTTAATTAGGTATTTATTTCATTTGCATGTCCAATGCTATCCCAAAAGTCCCCCACACATTCCCCTACCCACTCCCACTTCTTGGCCCTGGCGTTCCCCTGTACTGAGGCAGATAAAGTTTGCACGACCAATGGGCCTCTTTTTCCACTGATGGCCGACTAGGCCATCTTCTGCTACATATGCAGCTAGAGACACGAGCTCTGGGGAGTACTGGGTAGTTCATATTGTTGTTCCACCTATAGGGTTGCAGATCCCTTTAGCTCCTTGGTTACTTTCTCTAGCTCCTCCATTGGGGTCTTATGAGACCCATTGATCACATGTGATACCAGTAGTGATGGTGCCAATGGGCCAGAAGAATTTATCAGTGCACTTTTTATTGGGCTCAATTCTAAGGAGCATTTGCTCCCAACAGTTCCTCAGGTGACAATAAAACTGATTCATTTGGAAGTAAATACACTCTCTGATATAGAGAAAGTCTTGAGAAGTGAGGTTACCCCCTGAACTTTTTGATATGTAGGAATGTCCTAGTCCATATGGGCATGCATATTTTCTTGACTGTTATATCCATACTTCTGAATAATAAGAAACCATTGCAGTTAATTATAACGGTTATGCTTTGCTCTGTGATTGTTTTATGTGTTTAATTTTTGTCTTACACTCCTGGCTAGTAAGCTCCTTTACTGCATACTTTATATTTCTCTCTATCCTCTGAGGTATTTACTGCACAGGCAGACAGAATACTGTTTCCATTAGCCAGGTTCCCTGTCAAGGATATTTCGTACTTCCAATGATTTTTTTTTTCAAGAGTCAAGCAGGTTCATAGTTCTGTGATGTCTTATTAGTGGTACTGGAGCTTCATTGGCCCCTTTCCGTGACCTACAGGAACATCTTCATTAATGAGCCAAAATTGCACATTCAAAACACAGCTTCCAGCAAGATCAACTGTGTGATCAATGTAACCTTGGAGAAGTCACAGTCGCTGCAGTGATATCAGGAAAGGGCATGTGGAGGAAGACAGGAGTGGAAACTGTATTGGTTGCTAAATATCTGGATTTCTGTCCACTTCTTGAAGAACATTGCTGAGGCACAGCTGTATCCTGAGGTAACTGAGCTTGGATTTCCCCAATAATGCTCTGTTTCCTCTGTGGAAGATGAGCATTGACTCGATTTGGGAGCTATGACTATTTGTGTTTTGATTTAACGGTTACTGCAAATTGTTTGATTTCAGCCCCCCCCCCCCCCCAAATCATTTTCATCTATTTTTGCATAATATTATCTTTATCTAATATGGAAATGAACAATAAAACCTGGTTCCAGATGCCTGGATCATGATTTGAGTGGCAGGACTAGAGAGATAGCTTTACAGTTAAGAGGCTATATTGTTTGGAACTCAGAGGACCGAGTTCCATTTCCAGAAGTAACATAGTGAGGCTCACAGCAACCTGCGACACCAGCTCCAGGAGGTCCCATGGCTTCTATTTATGACATCCCCCTTCACTCATATGCACATACCTGAGCTCAGATGAATAATACACATAATTAAAACTAAAAATATATCTTAGAAAACTATGTTTTTACATTAAGATATTATTTATTTTCTTTCGAATTTCTAACATTTGTCTTGGGTTTTATGATTATGCTAACTTTTTAATAATGACAGCTTTGTGAATGTATAGAACTCATTTGGGTGACTCTCTCCTTACCTGCTTTAACCTCCCTCCCACCCCTCATAACTCCTACCATTCCTATTTGTATCTTTCCCTGGTTCATGAACTTTGTGCTTCATTTTGTGATTCATAATGTACCAGAGTCATCTGTGTGACTGTTAGATTAGCTGGAGTTCCCAAGTAGGGACACAGCAGAAGGCGGTGATCCTTGCTCCTTTCCCTGAATGTATCTGTAGGAAAAAGTCCAGCAGTGAAGGGGAAGTCTTGCTAAGTCTCTCTACCATCCTTGCCCAGCTGTCGATGGGAACATTTCTGTGCAGACCTGGTGCTGTCATTCATAGTTGTTGAGAGTTCAGGATTATAATTATTACTCAAAGGCTAGTGACAACTAGAAATATGCTTATAATAACATTATAGGAAAATAAATCTAATATTGCTGTAGTAACATACTCTAAGGTAAAACAGTCACTTGCATTAGAAAAACCATCCATTGATGAAAGTGAATAATTGGAAAGAAATGAAAAGAAGTACTATATATGTGGTATATATTCAAATCCATTATTAATCAAGGGATCCCAGATAATGAAGAGCCAGCTAAAATTAACGAATCCGGTTATGAGAAGGTCCGCAGTACAGGAAAGGACGAAGCTGAATGTGAGCCTTACTCCACGGTGACAATGCCAGCTTTGATGTCTACGGTGTGCTCTAGTGGGTCTTTTAAGATGATTTGGGTTAGCTAGATGTCATGGCTGATGCTTGTCCTTCTAGGACTGGAGAGCCTGAAGCAAGAAGATTGCTGTGAGTTGAAAGCCAGTACAGTCTGCATAAGAAAAACTATGTCTCAAAAATTAATAAATAAACAAATAAATAGATAATAAATATTATGTTTTAGCTTGATAATTAAATTTCTAGAAAATGGATATGAGAAAAGCATCACATATGTGAACCAAGATTTATATGAAAAAAGAATGGCCATTGTATGGTTTGGAATGGAACTTGATGTACTAACATAAATATTTAACATAAATATTAACATAGCTTCATAGACTTTCAAACTAATTCTAGAAAGTATTCTAATCACATCAAACGATAAAAATGTATTAATTATTCTCTATATTATTTTTCTATATATTCTATATATTTATATTCATATCTATATATCTGAATTTTAGTGAACTTTGGGCTGTTTTGACTTTCTCCTTTTGGTGAGCATCCCCAGATTTTTCCCAGAGTAGCATGTATTACAGTTAGAAATCTGTTCTGCCCTTCAAAATTAATATCTCAAGACACAAAGGTTTTTCTTTTGAGGCCGTGAGCGTATTGTCTAACTTAGGAAAGGAATCCTGTTTCTTTAAATTCAAGCTCTGTGTCAGAGCCACCACTGGGAGGGGGTGCTGAGTCCCCTTGGCCTCCCGTTAAGCAGCTTCCTGAAGGGACACCACCTGATCAAGCATCATTTCTTCAGATTTTTAATTTCAAAACATTTCACTTGGCAGAGGCCAACCAGGGAGCCCTGTTGGTAACTGCTGGTACTTGGCAAGAGCAGTGGAAACGCAGGAAGGCACAGAAGCACCCGAGCAAGCCAGAACACTTTAATCATCTCTGAGCAACAGGAGAGCCAAGATTTACAGGGGCCTCCCACCCCTAGGTGTAGGCAGAGGGACTCACTCCAGTGTGGCTGTGAGCTTTTTATGGTTGTGTTATCATTCGGAGAACAGACACAAAGGCAGAGAGAGGGGTGGGCGAGAAAGCGCATAACGCTTCTACACACTAAGCTTAATTTCAATATTGTTTCAGGCTCCTGGGGTCTCCTTATGAATAACTGTAAAATTCCATCATTTCGAAAATTAGTGGATCACAAGGAAAATCGCGTCTTAGAGGACTCTGCTGCTGTCAACGGGAATATTGGGAGTTTGCCCGCACATCGCTGCATGCTAAGTAGGCCTCCGGTTCAGGAAAAAGAGCTACAGAAAAATGATACGGGTTGAGGTCAACATTATCATTATTTCTTGCATCTGGCCGAAATGTATATTAAAAAAGAAAAGAAAAAGAGAGAAAACATGCAATTTCGAGAATATTCCTACAGTTGAAAGGTGACTGGAGGGTCATTAACCTATAGGATGGGTTTGAGCTCCATCGGGTAGGGTGGTCCACACACTAACAGCATCTGAATATAATATTTCTATAATCCCTTCCATTTCTGGATAAGATTCGGTTCTATTCCATAGCAAATCTACAGCTGTGCTATGTTCAGTGGCTATAAAACCATCCATCTGCGTAATCTGGAGGCAAAAAAAAAAAAAAAAAAAAAAAAAAATCCCTACAAAGACAAGCAGAGGGTCTGGGCAAATGATCTATCTTCATCTGTGCTGTTAACATCCTTCTCGCTGTTCTGGCCTGGTGAGGTAGATATCTTTTTGTGAAACCCACAGAGAGCCAGCTGTCTCTCCAAGTCCAACAAAAATCACACAGACAATTATATTTAGCATCTATCATCTCACACAGAACTACACAGTTTCATCTTACCTACTTTTTCTCATTTTAAGTTTACTAAACTTATTAGTACACAGACTACAAAACAATGGGAAGCCTGCCTTCACAGAGCATGGGAATCCAGGGTTCAGGGTGGGAGCCTTGATCCAGGGCTCTGGCTCTGATGGAAATGGACAGTTTGCCTGAGCATGTGTCTCTGACTTATTCCCTCCATTCTTTTTTATTTCCTTCCATTTTTTTGTGCTTCTGTTTTGACTTTTGTATTTCTCTTTTTCTATAATTTCCTTCTGAAAATACATTTTTATCAACTCTTTGAGAATTTAAAATATGTATGCAATGTAGTTTGATTAGATGAAGCCCCCACTCACCTCCCTAACTCTTCTTGGATCCACTCTTAACCATACACTTTCCCAGTCTCATGACCTCTGTCAGTTTTAATTTCTTTTGCTTTTAATAACTCACTAAATGAAGATTAAGTTTCTCCCAGACTCATGGATATGGTGCCATCCACTGGAGCACCATCAGTCTACCAAGGGCTACACTATTTATTCCATCTTAAATGCCAGAAATACAGACTAAGTCACCCATTTTTCTCAGTCCCATGAATGTCTATCTGAACAGAATCTGTGTGCTGTCTGTCATCTGATGGTGATAAATACCTTAAATATCTTAAGTTTTCCACAGGCAGTGTCAACATAGCTGCAAGAGATCCCTTTGTCTTTTTCCTTTAGAAGACTTCTTAGCATTTTTCACTGTACAAACTCAACTCTCAACCTTCCCATGATACTCTCTTCTTGAGTTTAAATACAGCTCTGTTGGAATGACTACAATTTAAGTCATTTCCCTAGTACTTCTCCCTCTAGCTACAGACTCTCTATTTAACTCTCTCCAGGGCATCTCTGAAAGAAACACATCTTATCTGTTTCACATTTAAATTGGCTGTGATAGAACCAATGGCTTCCACCTTCAAAGATGAAGTTCCTTGGTCCTTCCTGATTACAGTCTATGTCTCCTGCCTTTCATGAGTGCTGAGACCTTCAACCTGGTTGCCACTTCTTATGCTTTTCTTATTGTTCCCTTCCTCCAGCTTTCCAAAGCTAGATCACAGAAACCTTTGTGGGTGGGGGAATCTCCACTATATGTATTATTTCTTCCTTCATGGTCTCTTCTTCCAGCATATCAAAGCTAGCTCACAGAAACCTTTCTTATAGTGGTGGCAGTGGGGGTCCTCTGTTGTAGAAGTCTTCATGTTTTTTATATTCTCTGATGCTTTTGGCACTCCTCGATTCAGGAATAATACTTCATAGGTTGCCACAAAACACTACAGACTCAGTGTTACCATTGAGGGTACAACAAATGGCTCTTGGCTTCTATTGGCATCTCTTTACCATCTACTAAGTCAACCTCCTTTACTTTCGGGTCATTCCTTGTCCTGTTCAGCTAGGTCTCTGTTTGGACAGGGCCCAGGGATGAGCCAGGATGGCTCTGTCACTCAGTCAACCATCAGCCTTCACACAGGCTGTATTAATAGTCTGGGTTCTTGCCATGACCTTCATCTGGCCTCTGGACTCACAGATGAAGCTGTTTTTAAAGCATCTGCTGTTCCTTCTGTCATTTCAGGCCTATTAAGTAATTCAAAGACCTTCTAATTTTTTCTTTCCAATTTCTGAAATTCCCACTTAGATTTCCCCTGTGCTGATTTCTCTGTTAAAAATATCTCTCTCCATTGATTTCCAAGGATCTCCCTTTACTTTTCTAAGGATGTAATCAACATCCGGTGTTGTAGTCTCTTCAACTTCCAGCTTACCTCGAGGTCAGCATCTATTTGATCATATTTTCCTCCTGGAAACATGTCAGCTTTGTTCACTACTGTCTATAGTTACCTAAGCTCATGTCTTTAACACTCTAGACATTTCTAGCATATATGGACCCATTATCCCTTTGATTTCTTTGTTTGTAGGTAGTCAACCCAAGAAGCCCTGTCTTCAGGTGGTTCCTGCAACAGAACAATCTGAAGAAGACAATGCAAGGTGTCTTGATCTGATATGCTCAAGCCACTCAGAATTGTGTAAAAGATTTCGGTTTTTACTATATTTACCAACATCATTGATGGCTACTTTTTATCTGTTCTGTAGGTGCACAGCTCCACAGACTGAGTCTTGCCAATTTACAACCAGCATTTCCCCTGCTATACATGCATAACCATACATACATACACACACATATATATGTATATATATACATATATATGTATATATATCATATGCATATACACACTGTATTGACTAGTTTTGTGTCAACTTGATACAGCTGGAGTTATCACAGAGAAAGGAGCTTCAGTTGAGGAAATGCCTCCATGAGATCCAACTGTAAGGCATTTTCTCAATTAGTGATCAAGGGGGAAAGGCCCCTTGTGGGTGGGACCATCTCTGGGCTGGTAACCTTGGTTCTATAAGAGAGCAGACTGAGCAAGCCAGGCGAAGCAAACCAGTAACGAACATCCCTCCATGGTCTCTGCATCAGCTCCTGCTTTCTGACCTGCTTAAGTTCCTGTCCTGACTTCCTTGGTGATGAACAGCAGTATGGAAGTGTAAGCTGAATAAATCCTTTCCTCCCCAGCCTGCTTCTTGGTCATGATGTTTGTGCAGGAATAGAAACCCTGATTAAGACACACACACATTTGCAAATGCACACAAACACATACACATAGACATGCACATACACAACACATACACATGCACATACACATATGCACCCTCATAGACATATGTGTTCTTCATCAGCTAGTCTCTCATATCCAGAGCTATGGCTGTTTCTCTTAGAGTTTTAGGAGCATCTTTGACATATTTTATGTATACATAATGGTTTGATATGTGCTAAACAAATTTTTTATTACTATGTAACAAGGTACTAGGAACTTAATGATGAAAGAAATGCTTTCTTTGACTTCATGGTTTCTGAGGGAAACAAGACCAGGTTAGCTGGGATCTCTGTACTCTGCCTTAGCAAACTTCAGTCATGGGGTCAACCATGCTTGGCTCTTACTAGCAGCCAGATTAAGAAACTTCCAGAGTCATTCAGAGTTTCAGCAGATTGTTCTCTGTGGCTGTAGAATTGGCTCATCTGCCTTCCTAGTGACTAGTGTTTAGAAATGTTCTGAGTCCCTCAGATCCCCAGGTCTGTGGCAGAAGACCCTCTTCCATAGGAATTCATAACATATCTCCTCAAAGACAATAAAAAACTGAATCTTTTATGTTCATTCTGACCTTTTGAGAAAGATCTGGATTCCCTTTAAAAATGTTTGACTGGTTAAGCCCAGTCCACATTCAATAATCCCAAGTTTTTAACCTACTCACTAACATAATTACATCTACAGAATTGTCTTATCCTTTTCAAGTAGTCTAACCTAATAACAGGAGTGACCACCCTAGGTACTTACCACTCTCTTCTAAACACAAGGGTAGAGGTGAGCTGGTGTTTGCACCTTAGGACATATATTCTGAAGGATCCTCTCAGAATTCATGTTGTCCTGGTGATATAGCACATCTGACTTCTTTCACTTAGCAGATCTTTGGGTTATTCTGTGTTCTACTTCATATCATAACATTTCTTTTTATTGATGAATAATATCCCATTATATGAATTATTTGACCATTTCCCAGGAAATGAATATTTGAATTCTTTGTAGACATTAGCTATAACAATGTTGAGATTCACATATCTATTTTTGTTTTCCTGTTTAGACATCCAGGGTCCGACCACCTGGATTACAGGATAAATCCAAGACACAAACCTTAACAGAAGTATATTGCTGGTTTCATATATCCTGAGTTCATTTCTGACTTCATGCTTACACACTGTGGCCCCTTAAGCAAATTTGCAAACTGTTGTGTGCTTTAAGATCCTTACTTGCAATGGTCCTGACCTCACAATTTATAAGAAGTAAATCCGCATAAGGCACATTGGTGTGACATGATATAAAATAAACACCCGTTTTGCTGGTGCTAATACTGTTTTCTGAAACCCTAGAAGGAATCCAGCAAATACCTACTGATTGTGAACAGATTGAAGTCTTTTTTTTCTCTCAAATAATCTACAATATATATTAAGTTTTTGTTATAAAATTTGTAGATTAAAAATAGGATAGGTGCTTAAGCTTTAAATATTATGTCCATAAAAGGTGCCACTCTTCAGGGATGTTACAATAGGGTTGGGAGGATGGATGAGACTGAAAGAAATGGGTCACTAGGGATGGATCACAAGGTGTGTATTACTCAGGGTGTGTACTGTTATTACCAGTGCTTCTTGGCCCACCATGACACAAATGGACTAGCTCCACTATGCTTCTCAAATCTGATGAACTTAACCTCCTGAAGCTGTGAGGTGAATTATACTTTTCCCCATTTAAATTGTCAGTAGCAAGTAATTTAGTCACAGAGACAGAAAAGGAATTGATGTGAATTCTGTCCCATGATCATTTGTATTTCTTTTTCCAAATCGTTGCTTGTATTTCAAGGCAAGCTAATCATTGGTTCTTTTGAGGGGTTTTGTTAAAAATTCTACACTGCCATTGGTTTCTTTACAAATGCTAGCTTATGTTGTTAGAGCTTTCTAAAGACTAAATCCAAAGAATGAGAAGGCATGGACTTCCCTTTCTGTGATTATGTTCATAAATGCACGTTGATGCCCTTATAATCTTATTTCCACATGTGACTTTTTTAATATTCTGACCTGTAACATCAAATAAACCCTGAGGTTCTTGGTTTGGAAGAGGAGTTTATAACTACAGGCTGGTGGTCTGTCTGGCATCCAGTTTATGTTAGGGAAAAATAAAACTTTATTTGTTGCCTGCAGAAGAAATTCTTTTACAGAAGCAAGTTTATTGAAGTTGTAAGCAACATGGGAACTCTTGGTATGGGGTTTGACTTGGGCCGAAGCCTTCCCACTGTCTTCTCTTTTCTCTTTGTCTTTTCTTCAAGTTAAGAAGTTTGGTGATTAAAGGCAAAACTCCATTGGATTTTAGGAAGTCTAACAGGCTCAAGATGTCATATTAAGATATCAAATATTTCATCATCTTAGGACCCATTAAATACTTTTATGTTTGCCAAATTATTTCTGTATTATGATCTAAAAATACGCTAACTTTGTCTCTGTTTCTGTTTCCCAGGAAGACAAATGTGCAATTCTTATAATGCAAATATCAGATTTGCTTATGTTGTCCTGCTTCTAATGTTGAGCTTGTTATGGAATAATTATGCTTTCAGAAAGAAAAGATCCCCTATTCCCTATTGAAGTCAGATTATGCATCCCATCAGTTGCCATAGTTTTGTGAACCACCTGGGGGAAAATGTGTCTCTCAGACCAGAAAATGAACTCCATAAACATCCTCATTTGCCACCATCAAGTACCCTAGGAGATCATTTTCAATCCCATGGGTTGTAAAGAGTTTCCTTTGCTTAGAAGCAAACTGGGAGTTAAAAAGCAAGGAAGTAGGAAGTCCCTAAAAATTTATACGGGTTCTGAGAAGAGGAGGTGTGGCAGCCGTGTCTACAAAGTGGTGTTTAATAGGGCAGGGATTTGCAACTGAGTCAATTAGCCATGGAGGGACCATAAACATCTTTGTGAGCTTGAAAGTCTTCATGTTTTCACTGTTTTCCTAGTTCTGAATATTTAACAAGGTCTTTTGTAAGTTCAGGCCTACAGGAGCTCTGTTAAAATATCCAAGAACCAAGAACTTCGTCTCTATAGCTCTAAGAGCGACCATGTGAACATGGAATGCAAGTTTGTTTGAACTAGCAGTAGCAGCATTTGTTTTATTTGAAAGGCCCTAAAAGAGGAGGAAGGAGACATAGAGTGCTCTTCACACGTTCCAGGTCAGGTCAGTCCCTCTGTGTCTGGAGATGACCATTTCAGGGCTCAAGGCTTCCTGGAGTTCCCTGTGCTTTCAAATTCCTTTCCTATGAGCTCCTAAATATGCAAGTCCCACAGAGCACAGTGTCACAGAAATAGTTTTCTCAGGCTATTTCCTGGTTTATGTTTACATTTGCTTCTTCTGATAGGATTGCATGGTATTTGCAAGGTGTGTGACTTGTCTTGTCAAAGGGATTATAATATAATGTGATCTCTCTCTACATTTTAACATTTTAGAAGGTAGATTATAACATATATTTATCTATTTCATGTGTGTCTGTATGTGTGTGTGTGTCTGAGTGTGTGTCTGTGTGTCTGTGTGTATGTAGAAGACAACTTGTGAAAAAAGGTTCTTTCCTTCCACCATGTAGGTCCTGGGAAATGGAGTCAGGTCATCAGGCTTCGGGTCCAAGGATATAGGCATCTTTACCCACTGGGCCATCTCATCATTCCCATAAGCTTGATTTTAAAAGAATAAAACTTACCTTTTGTGATGGTTTGTATATTCTCTGCCCAGGGAGTGGCACCATCTGGAGGTGTGGCCTGTTTGGAATAGGTGTGTCACTATGGATGTGGGTGTAATACTCTCACCCTAGTTGCCTGGAAGTCAGCTTTCCACAAGCAGCCTTTGGATGAAGATGTAGAACTCTTAGCTCTGCCTGTGCCATGCCTGCCTGGATACTGTTATGCTCCCACCTTGATGATAATGGACTGAACCTCTGAACCTATAAGCCAGCCCCAATTAAATGTTGTTTTTATAAGACTTGCCTTGGTCATGGTGTCTGTTCACAGCAGTAAAACCCTAACTAATACAGAAGGTGGTACCAGGGATTGGGGTAGTGCTGTGATAGGCCTGACCATGCTTTTATTCAAAAGAATGTGGATTTTGGGACTTTGGATTTGGAAAGCAATGGAATGCTTTAAATGAGGTTTAATGGGTCATCCTAGTAGGAATATGGACGACTTTGTTGCTGGGAGTGATTTGAACTGTGTTGACCTGGCCCAAGAGATTTCAAAGGAGAAGAATTTCAGTATGTGGCATAAAGACTGTTTTTGTGGTATTTTGGTGAAGAATGTGGCTACTTTTTGCCCTTGCATGAAAAGTCTGCCTGAGGCTAAGGTGAAGAGACTCAGATTAATTGCACTGACAAGGGAATTTTCAAAAAAAGCTCAGCAGAGACTTTGTTCTCTGGTTAAGTCTTATGAAGAGAAGTTTGAACAAGCATAGCAAGCTTAGAAAGGAAAAATATAAAATATATGGTTCAAGTATTAAAGGAGTACCAGGAAGTGAAATGGAGCATGATCCTGTGTTCTAGGAAATAACAGATTAAGGGAGTGGGACTTTGAGCCAAGATCCTACCCAGCTAAATTTAGATCCAGGCATGGTGGTACACACCTTTAATCCCAGGAGACAGGCATGCTGATCTCTGCATTCAAGGCCAATCTACAGAGCAAGACTCAGGATAGCCAAGCTTAGGTAGTGAAGGATTTGGAAAACAGAAAGCCAGTGACAATGTAATAATACAAGCGGGTTCTGTTCTAATTCCTGCAAGCAGCCGAACTAGGCAGCTTCAGCCATGTGGCTCTGGCTCTAGAGTTAAGAATGGAAGGAACTACTGGAACAATTGATGCTGGTAGCTGGAGCTAAGAAATTAGCAGTGATTGTGAAGAGACCAGCATCACTGAGGTGAAATCTTCTGGGAAGTGTTTTCTGGGAGCACAAAGAAGCTGCGTTCCAGAGATAGCCAACGTTGTATCCTGTGTAGCAGCTGGACTTGGTAATGTGTAAGAATCACCCAGGTGGTACTGGTTTTGAAGGCATGAAGGTGTCATGAAGAACAGCTGAGGCTTGTCACTGTGAGAAGTCACGGAAGGCCATTAGAGAAGGTATAGCCTCAGCTGTAGTTGATGGTCCAGGACTGAAGGGGTCATGCAAAGGATTTGAGACTTGGAACCATGAAGAGAGCCTATAAGAGGCTATTGGTGAAGCCTAGTTGGAGTGGAACACCCCAGTGTGTTGGAGATGTCAGTACCATGGGATGATCACCAAGAACAGCAGACTTAGTGGAGTGGATTAACCTGAGCTTAGAGTGCTACAAAGGGCAGAGCTGGAGAAGTGATGCCAGCCCTTAGGAGGAGCCCAAATGATCAAGTGGAATCTCAGACACTGAAACAAAAAGCTGTAACATTGAAATTGCCTTGGAGACTCAAAGATGTTAAAGATGCCAGAGCCATGGGATACGTGCTGAGGAAAGCTGCTAACAGGGAGTGGAACCAGCCCAGGAGAAAGCGGTTTGTTGCAGTCAACAAAGATGAAAAAGCAGTGGAGATCTGAAGAGTGCTTTGACATCATCCATGGAGATGCAGAGTTTGGAGTCTGCCCAGCGGTTTCCTGCCTTGCTTTGGGGATTACAGTTAATTAGTTGGATGAATCTCAGAAGAGATCTTGAACTTTGGACTTTTAACATTGATGAGACTGCTATAGACTATGAGGACTTTGAGAGTTGGACTAAATGCATTTTACATTATGATATGTTTAAGTATGGCCCCCATAGACTCATGTTTTTGAACAAGTCTATGAGGGCCAGGGAGTAGAATGTGATGGTTTGTATATTCTCTGACCAGGGAGTGGCACCATCTGGAGGTGTGGCCTGGTTGGAATAGGTGTGTCACTGTGGGTGTGGCCTTAGTACTCTCATCCTAGTTGCCTGGAAGTCAGTTTTCCACTAGCAGCCTTTGGATGAAGATGTAGAACTTTCAGCTCTGCCTGTGCCATGCCTGCCTGGATACTGCCATGCTCCCACCTTGAAGATAATGGATTGAACCTCTGAACCTGTAAGCCAGCCTCAAGTAAATGTTGTTTTTATAAGACTTGCCTTGGTCATGGTGTCTGTTCACAGTAGTAAAACCCTAACTAATACACCTTTTAAAAGAAACTTAATTGTATAGTGTCTTCAATTCTTCTGTGAACTACACCTAACCATAATACTTTGTGTCACTAATCAATACAAATAGCTATGGTAAAATAAGCAAAGAGATGGAACATGAGTGTTGAATTTAGGAGAACTAAGCTTTTGTCTAGGCTAGGTCCCCTAGCACCTTTGTGCTATCTTAGTGCCTCTTCTAAGACCCTTTAATTGTTAAATGGAACAATGAAGTCTTTATCCTAGCACTGGGGTGATTCATTGAAACCATGGATATGCAATGGCTTTATTGAGTTATTTACAAGTAGTCAAATAAAGAAAAACAAACTCATGTTGCTAATTACATCCAGCTGTAGAAAATCACTTTTGGAAGTTTAGCTAGAGGAGCTATTTTAAAAACAAAAACAAAAACAAAAACAAACAAAACCAAAAAAAAAAAAAACCCAAAAACCAAAAACGGGACACTATAAAAGTCTTCCAAGTTAAACACTGAATTTTATAGAGCTAAATAATTTACTAAGCCATATATGTGTCTTAAGAAGGTCACTATAATATTCATACAATCATTAACATCATATGGACCACGGAAGATACCCATGTGATGGTGGCTAGGTTTTGCCTGAAGTAGAACAGAAGAAACAGAAGAGAAGATGGAATGGCCAATAACATTGGTCTAAAGTCAAGTACTTTCACTATTTATTTCAGAGAGCAATGGCATTTGTAAAGGAAAGCACACCAGTGATTTACTGAGGCTAATAAACAAGGCATCTAAGTGTTGAGGTTAAAATCAAAACAAGACCATAATTGAAAATTAGCCTTGTGCTTTCTCCTTCAATGGGGTCATCCTACTTGACAAACAGTGATAGGGTCCTAGCCTGTAGCTCAGGACTCAGAAAGCATGGGGTCTGAAATACATGTCCAGCAGCTCTTTCCCACCATAAGCTATGGCTCCATCTGGAAAGAGGGTAGACATAGTCAACCGGACTGCTTTCCTTACAAAAGTCCTAAGTGCTTTGCAATTCAGGCCAAACAGAAACACAAGTGGACCTTCCATGCTCTTTCGCTTAACCCATGAATGGCTTCCAGCATTGTTGCTTACAAAGCCGTAGTGGAAAATAACACCGTCTATAAACTGTACTTACTAAAAGCATATTAAACTCCCGATTTTCAAATCTGGAGCTTATGCAGTGATTTATACCTAGTGGAGCCAAGAAAATGGGAAAAAAAGAAGTGATAAAGAGGAACTGATACCCATCCCCAGTCTCTGTCCCTTGCCACCCCTGGCATATATACACATGCACGTCCATTCTATAGTTATACATTATGGAAAGAAAAGAGTGGGAGACAGCAGATAAATTGAGAAAACTGGATGCAATACAGGTCTGTAATCCCAGTATTTTGGATGCTGAGAAAGGATTAAAAGTGTGAGGTTAACCTGGGCTAAATAGTGGTACCCTGCCTCAAAGAAATGCAATACAGAGAGGGGGGAGAGGGGGAGAAGAAGAGAGGAAGAGAGAGGGAGAGAGAGAGAGATAGAGACAGATGGACATGAGGATGAGGATAAAGCGGAAGAAAAGCATATGCTGAACAAAACTCAAATCACTCAGAGTAGACATCTGCTGGACTCTGGGGACCCCTTGCCATGGATCCCCACCCACGATATCTGCAAATTCACTGATCTTCCTGTCATGTGGGGCAACAGGCAGCTACAGCAGTAGCAACTCAAGCTTTTTAATATGCACAGGAGGGAATTCAGTAGTGATCTGACATGCTATGCTGGAGGAGGTGGGCTAAGGTACTTGTTTTAATTCTGTAGGCATTTATTTTCTACACTGTCTTTATTACAGGTGTCTGGAGACAGGGATTCTTGGAAAGGGCTACAAACTTTTCAGCATCCTTTTGGCAATGATGCTTAGTTACAGGAGCTTCTAGATCTAAAGATAACAAGGCTGCAGACAAGTGGACTAGAGACCACTTGTTTGTCCTCGGGCCTTGAAAACAGTAAACCATCATTAGCTTGTCAAACGGCATGTTCTGTCCATCAACACCAAGGAACAAGCTGTACTGAGAATAAAGGTAAAGGGGGAAAGTGTTCTCTACTACCCAGAGTCACACGTCCTTCCCGTGAGATGCCTTCATTTTCATTACAGATTGGCTCTGTCTCAATGGCATGGGAAGAACCGAAGAGTTGCTTTGATGGCTTCTTTTGAGGGTTAGCCACACTCTCTTAGTCCTAAATCTCAGTCTTGTTGGTCCTTTTTGAGCACAGCAACGGGCTTTTCTGTCTCTATACTTCTTGTGTTGGAAGGATAACTTTAGAATCTGCCTACCCATATGTACTAACACATAAGTCTTTGAAACTTTCTGCATCCCAGTTATAGGATTGGGCACATTCTGTTACTCTGACCCCATATTTCCTCATCAAGGTTTTCTGAAAATTTTTTTTTTGTTATGGTTTTATAAATTTATTGGTGAACTGAGTTCACGGGACAAGTATATTATGATATATCTATGGTAGATGATGGCTACAAGAAGAGATAAAATGTCTTCACTAAAAAGAGTTGATATCACTGGAGGATGATTCGGCTAAAATCAATGATAAATACATCAGTGGTGTCCAACTGCTGGCTGATATTTGCCTAAGCGTTCCTCAAAAGCCCATAGGTAGAAGTCTTGGCTCTCAACACTATTGAGAGTTGTGGACATGCTATGACTTGGGGTTGAGTGGGAAACCTTCTCGTCGCTGGGAGCATGGCTTTGTAAGGATTATGGTCCAACCTATTCCTCTTCCTTGCTTTAACTTCTTTTTTTTTTCCATTTTTTTTTATTTTTTTCCATTTTTTATTAGGTATTTAACTCATTTACATTTCCAATGCTATACCAAAAGTCCCCCATATCCACCCACCCCCACTCCCCTGCCCACCCACTCCCCCTTTTTGGCCCTGGTGTTCCCCTGTACTGGGGCATATAAAGTTTGCAAGTCCAATGGGCCTCTCTTTCCAGTGATGGCCGACTAGGCCATCTTTTGATATATATGCAGCTAGAGTCAAGAGCTCCGGGGTACTGGTTAGTTCATAATGTTGTTCCACCTATAGGGTTGCAGATCCCTTTAGCTCCTTGGCTACTTTCTCTAGCTCCTCCATTGGGAGCCCTATGATCCATCCATTAGCTGACTGTGAGCATCCACTTCTGTGTTTGCTAGGCCCTGGCATAGTCTCACAAGAGACAGCTACATCTGGGTCCTTTCAATAAAATCTTGCTAGTGTATGCAATGGTATCAGCGTTTGGATGCTGATTATGGGGTGGATCCCTGGATATGGCAGTCTCTACATGGTCCATCCTTTCATCTCAGCTCCAAACTTTGTCTCTGTAACTCCTTCCATGGGTGTTTTGTTCCCAAATCTAAGGAGGGGCATAGTGTCCACACTTCAGTCTTCATTCTTCTTGAGTTTCATGTGTTTAGCAAATTATATCTTATATCTTGGGTATCCTAGGTTTGGGGCTAATATCCACTTATCAGTGAATACATATTGTGTGAGTTTCTTTGTGAATGTGTTACCTCACTCAGGATGATGTCCTCCAGGTCCATCCATTTGGCTAGGAATTTCATAAATTCATTCTTTTTAATAGCTGAGTAGTACTCCATTGTGTAGATGTACCACATTTTCTGTATCCATTCCTCTGTTGAGGGGCATCTAGGTTCTTTCCAGCTTCTGGCTATTATAAATAAGGCTGCTATGAACATAGTGTAGCATGTGTCCTTCTTACCTGTTGGGGCATCTTCTGGATATATGCCCAGGAGAGGTATTGCTGGATCCTCCGGTAGTACTATGTCCAGTTTTCTGAGGAACCGCCAGACTGATTTCCAGAGTGGTTGTACAAGCCTGCACTCTCACCAACAATGGAGGAGTGTTCCTCTTTCTCCACATCCACGCCAGCATCTGCTGTCACTTGAATTTTTGATCTTAGCCATTCTGACTGGTGTGAGGTGGAATCTCAGGGTTGTTTTGATTTGCATTTCCCTGATGATTAAAGATGTTGAACATTTTTTCAAGTGCTTCTCTGCCATTCGGTATTCCTCAGGTGAGAATTCTTTGTTCAGTTCTGAGCCCCATTTTTTAATGGGGTTATTTGATTTTCTGAAGTCCACCTTCTTGAGTTCTTTATATATGTTGGATATTAGTCCCCTATCTGATTTAGGATAGGTAAAGATCCTTTCCCAATCTGTTGGTGGTCTTTTTGTCTTATTGACGGTGTCTTTTGCCTTGCAGAAACTTTGGAGTTTCATTAGGTCCCATTTGTCAATTCTCGATCTTACAGCACAAGCCATTGCTGTTCTGTTCAGGAATTTTTCCCCTGTGCCCATATCTTCAAGGCTTTTCCCCACTTTCTCCTCTATAAGTTTCAGTGTCTCTGGTTTTATGTGAAGTTCCTTGATCCACTTAGATTTGACCTTAGTACAAGGAGATAAGTATGGATCGATTCGCATTCTTCTACACGATAACAACCAGTTGTGCCAGCACCAATTGTTGAAAATGCTGTCTTTCTTCCACTGGATGGTTTTAGCTCCCTTGTCGAAGATCAAGTGACCATAGGTGTGTGGGTTCATTTCTGGGTCTTCAATTCTATTCCATTGGTCTACTTGTCTGTCTCTATACCAGTACCATGCAGTTTTTATCACAATTGCTCTGTAGTAAAGCTTTAGGTCAGGCATGGTGATTCCACCAGAGGTTCTTTTATCCTTGAGAAGACTTTTTGCTATCCTAGGCTTTTTGTTATTCAGATGAATTTGCAAATTGCTACTTCTAATTCGTTGAAGAATTGAGTTGGAATTTTGATGGGGATTGCATTGAATCTGTAGATTGCTTTTGGCAAGATAGCCATTTTTACAATGTTGATCCTGCCAATCCATGAGCATGGGAGATCTTTCCATCTTCTGAGATCTTCCTTAATTTCTTTCTTCAGAGATTTGAAGTTTTTATCATACAGATCTTTCACTTCCTTAGTTAGAGTCACGCCAAGATATTTTATATTATTTGTGACTATTGAGAAGGGTGTTGTTTCCCTAATTTCTTTCTCAGCCTGTTTATTCTTTGTATAGAGAAAGGCCATTGACTTGTTTGAGTTTATTTTATATCCAGCTACTTCACCGAAGCTGTTTATCAGGTTTAGGAGTTCTCTGGTAGAATTTTTAGGGTCACTTATATATACTATCATATCATCTGCAAAAAGTGATATTTTGACTTCCTCTTTTCCAATTTGTATCCCCTTGATCTCCTTTTGTTGTCGAATTGCTCTGGCTAATACTTCAAGTACTATGTTGAAAAGGTAGGGAGAAAGTGGGCAGCCTTGTCTAGTCCCTGATTTTAGTGGGATTGCTTCCAGCTTCTCTCCATTTACTTTGATGTTGGCTACTGGTTTGCTGTAGATTGCTTTTATCATGTTTAGGTATGGGCCTTGAATTCCTGATCTTTCCAAAACTTTTATCATGAATGGGTGTTGGATCTTGTCAAATGCTTTCTCTGCATCTAACGAGATGATCATGTGGTCTTTCTCTTTGAGTTTGTTTATATAATGGATTACATTGATGGATTTTCGTATATTAAACCATCCCTGCATCCCTGGAATAAAACCTACTTGGTCAGGATGGATGATTGCTTTAATGTGTTCTTGGATTCGGTTAGCGAGAATTTTATTGAGGATTTTTGCATCGATATTCATAAGAGAAATTGGTCTGAAGTTCTCTATCTTTGTTGGATCTTTCTGTGGTTTAGGTATCAGAGTAATAGTGGCTTCATAAAATGAGTTGGGTAGAGTACCTTCTACTTCTATTTTGTGAAATAGTTTGTGCAGAACTGGAATTAGATCTTCTTTGAAGGTCTGATAGAACTCTGCACTAAACCCATCTGGTCCTGGGCTTTTTTTGGTTGGGAGACTATTAATAACTGCTTCTATTTCTTTAGGTGATATGGGACTGTTTAGTTGGTAAACTTGATCCTGATTCAACTTTGGTACCTGGTACCTGTCCAGAAATTTGTCCATTTCGTCCAGGTTTTCCAGTTTTGTTGAGTATAGCCTTTTGTAGAAGGATCTGATGGTGTTTTGGATTTCTTCAGGATCTGTTGTTATGTCTCCCTTTTCATTTCTGATTTTGTTAATTAGGATTTTGTCCCTGTGCCCTTTAGTGAGTCTAGCTAAGGGTTTATCTATCTTGTTGATTTTCTCAAAGAACCAACTCCTCGTTTGGTTAATTCTTTGAATAGTTCTTCTTGTTTCCAATTGGTTGATTTCACCCCTGAGTTTGATTATTTCCTGCCGTCTACTCCTCTTGGGTGAATTTGCTTCCTTTTTTTCTAGGGCTTTTAGATGTGTTGTCAAGCTGCTAGTATGTGCTGTCTCCCGTTTCTGTTTGGAGGCACTCAGAGCTATGAGTTTCCCTCTTAGAAATGCTTTCATTGTGTCCCATAGGTTTGGGTACGTTGTGGCTTCATTTTCATTAAACTCTAAAAAGTCTTTAATTTCTTTCTTTGTTCCTTCCTTGACCAAGGTATCATTGAGAAGAGTGTTATTCAGTTTCCACGTGAATGTTGGCTTTCCATTATTTATGTTGTTATTGAAGATCAGTCTTAGGCCATGGTGGTCTGATAGGATACATGGGACCATTTCAATATTTTTGTATCTATTGAGGCCTGTTTTGTGACCAATTATATGGTCAATTTTGGAGAAGGTCCCGTGAGGTGCTGAGAAGAAGGTATATCCTTTTGTTTTAGGATAAAATGTTCTGTAGATATCTGTCAGGTCCATTTGTTTCATAACTTCTGTTAGTTTCACTGTGTCCCTGTTTAGTTTCTGTTTCCACGATCTGTCCTTTGAAGAAAGTGGTGTGTTGAAGTCTCCCACTATTATTGTGTGAGGTGCAATGTATGCTTTGAGCTTTACTAAAGTGTCTCTAATGAATGTGGCTGCCCTTGCATTTGGTGCGTAGATATTCAGAATTGAGAGTTCCTCTTGGAGGATTTTACCTTTGATGAGTATGAAGTGTCCCTCCTTGTCTTTTTTGATAACTTTGGGTTGGAAGTCGATTTTATCCGATATTAAAATGGCTACTCCAGCTTGTTTCTTCAGTCCATTTGCTTGGAAAATTGTTTTCCAGCCTTTCACTCTGAGGTAGTGTCTGTCTTTTTCCCTGAGATGGGTTTCCTGTAAGCAGCAGAATGTTGGGTCCTGTTTGTGTAGCCAGTCTGTTAGTCTATGTCTTTTTATTGGGGAATTGAGTCCATTGATATTAAGAGATATTAAGGAAAAGTAATTGTTGCTCCCTTTTATTTTTGTTGTTAGAGTTGGCATTCTGTTCTTGTGGCTGTCTTCTTTTTGGTTTGTTGAATGATTACTTTCTTGGTTGGTTTAGGGCGTGATTTCCGTCCTTGTATTGCTTCTTTTCTGTTATTATCCTTTGAAGGGCTGGATTCGTGGAAAGATATTGTGTGAATTTGTTTTTGTCGTGGAATACTTTGGTTTCTCCATCTATGGTAATTGAGAGTTTGGCCGGGTATAGTAGCCTGGGCTGGCATTTGTGTTCTCTTAGTGTCTGTATAACATCTGTCCAGGCTCTTCTGGCTTTCATAGTCTCTGGTGAAAAGTCTGGTGTAATTCTGATAGGCCTTCCTTTATATGTTACTTGACCTTTCTCCCTTACTGCTTTTAATATTCTATCTTTATTTAGTGCATTTGTTGTTCTGATTATTATGTGTCGGGAGGAATTTCTTTTCTGGTCCAGTCTATTTGGAGTTCTGTATGCTTCTTGTATGATCATGGGCATCTCTTTTTTTATGTTTGGGAAGTTTTCTTCTATTATTTTGTTGAAGATATTAGCTGGCCCTTTAAGTTGAAAATCTTCATTCTCATCAATTCCTATTATCCGTAGGTTTGGTCTTCTCATTGTGTCCTGGATTACCTGGATGTTTTGAGTTAGGATCCTTTTGCATTTTGTATTTTCTTTGACTGTTGTGTCGATGTTCTCTATGGAATCTTCTGCACCTGAGATTCTCTCTTCCATTTCTTGTATTCTGTTGCTGATGCTCGCATCTATGGTTCCAGATCTCTTTCCTAGGGTTTCTATCTCCAGCGTTGCCTCGCTTTGGGTTTTCTTTATTGTGTCTACTTCCCCTTTTAGTTCTAGTATGGTTTTGTTCATTTCCATCACCTGTTTGGATGTGTTTTCCTGTTTTTCTTTAATGATTTCTACCTGTTTGGCTGTGTTTTCCTGCTTTTCTTTAAGGGCCTGTAACTCTTTAGCAGTGCTCTCCTGTAATTCTTTAAGTGACTTATGAAAGTCCTTCTTGATGTCCTCTATCATCATCATGAGAAATGTTTTTAAATCTGGGTCTAGATTTTCGGTTGTGTTGGGGTGCCCAGGACTAGGTGGGGTGGGAGTGCTGCGTTCTGATGATGGTGAGTGGTCTTGATTTCTGTTAGTAGGATTCTTACATTTGCCTTTCGCCATCTGGTAATCTCTGAAGCTAGCTGTTTTAGTTGTCACTGTTAAGAGCTTGTTCTTCAGGTGACTCTGTTAGCCTCTATGAGCAGACCTGGAGGGTAGCACTCTCCTTAGTTTCAGTGGGCAGAGTATTCTCTGCAGGCAAGCTCTCTTCTTGCAAGGCAGGTACCCAGATATCTGGTGTTCGAACCAGACTCCTGGCAGAAGTTGTGTTCCACTCACTAGAGGTCTTAGGATCACGTGTGGAATCCCGTGTGGGCCCTTGCGGGTGTCAGGCGACTCAGCTGGCAAGGTAGCCCGGGGCTCGAGTGGAGCGGAAGGGGTTTGTGCCCCAGATCAAGCCCGGGTAGCCTGCTTCCCTATGTACCGCAGTCTCAAGTTCCCCGCGATTGGATTGGGGCAGGCGCTGTGTTCCACTCACCAGAGGTCTTAGGGTCCCGTGGGGAGTCCCGTGTGGGCCCTTGCGGGTGTTGGGCAAGACTCTACTGGCAAGGTAGCCCGGGGCTCGAGTCTCGAGTCGAGCGGAAGGGACTTGTGCCCCAGATCAGGCCCGGGTAGCCTGCTGAAAATTTTGACAGTAGATCTTATCAGATGGTCAAACCCTACTCATCCATGACATTTCACTGAAACAATATTGCATTTCTAAATTGATGTAGAATTTTAAAAATCTAAAATGTTAGTCACTTGGCTAATGTTGTCTGGGCAAATACAAGGAGACTTCTAGGTTGAACATCTGACATGGGGCAATACTATTTTAAATGTTCAGGCTTGAGTATGTTTGTGTATGTGTAGGTAAGGCACACACGTGTGTGGGTACATGTATCAATGAGCACACATGAAGACTGTCAGAGGATTCTAGGTGCCCTGCTCTATTCTTCTTTGAGACAAGGTCTCTCACGGGAGTAAGGGTGGTGGACAGGAAACCATAGCAATCCTCCTGCCTCTACCATCCACAGTGGTGGGTTACAGGCTCGTGAAGCCATGACCAGAGCCTTAGTTCCTATGGCTGCATGTGAAGCACTGCTACCCATCGAGACCTCTTTCTACATGACAGGCCATCAGCATTGCTTCTCACTTCCTTAAATTTCACGGTGAAGACAACATGCAATGTAAACTATATATTATTCACTACAATCTATAAAATAGAGGACAGAGCTCGCACTGTATGTACATACATATACATACATGAGTCAAATACTCATAAACATAAAACTACAAGAAAAACTCATCAACATTTTTCTATGCAATTCTGCTGTTTCTTGTGTAAGCTGTCCCTCTCAAATGTAATTTAGGAGATTTTCTTTTTACTTCTTTCTTAGGTATTGTGATATATATGGCAGTCAGGAATGAAACTGTCCAAGAGTTGGGACCTTTATAAAGAAGGGTGAGTAGCTTTCCAAAGACTATTTTCTAATTGAGAAATGCATGACCCCTTACCATAAGGTTTAAGAAAGAGTGTGTTGAGGGGACAAAACAGAGCAGTACAATGTAGCAATGTTTTGGAGAGTCCACTGTGTGACACTGATGACATATACTGTTTTATGTGCACATGTACAAACTGTCTACACTTTCGTCATCTATGAAAGGCATCAGATGATGGAAGGGTGCTCATTTTTAATTAAGCAGGACATAGAGGCAAAGCAAGGAGTTCTTCCACAGAGAAATGTTCCCTGTCATTACCTTCAGCACCCTTGTCATCTGTGGTCTCACCTTGGAGCAGATCGACTACTGCCACCCCACAAGCTGATTCTACATCACAACTCTATATGTATGTAAAAGGTATCGCCCACTAGCGCATAACTTTTTCAATCATAATCCATTGGGAAGCAATACACATTCACTCAGCAGGGGGGTATCTTCCCACCAGAAACAGCAGAATTACATAAAGAAATTTTGATTTATTTATTTTTCTTATAATTTCACTTTTATGTAATGATAATTTGCCTCATGTATATATGTATACCATGTGCATATTTTTAACATCTAAAACATGTATTTGTGCTGGCTAGTTTTATTTCCACTTGACACACACTGTAGTCATCTGAGAAAAAAAAAAACTTGCATAAGATTGGATTCGAAGACTGGAGAGCTAGTGTCTGATTCAGAAGGGTCCAGTTCACTGGAGGTGGTACCACCTCTAGATTGGTTGTCCTGGGTTTTATAACAAAGCAGGCTGAGCAAGCCATGAGTGAGCAGCACCATGGCCTCTGCATCAGCCTGCCTCTAGGTTCCTGCCCTGTTTGAGTTCCTGCCCCAACTTCCTTCAATGCTGAACAGTCACATGGAAGCATAAGCCAAATAAACCCTTTCCCCCAAGTCACTTCTTGTCATGATGTTTCATCACAGCAAAATTAATCCCACTGAAACAATATTTATACCTCCTTTGATGTGTCTATGAACATAAATGAGCTTGTCTATTTGCAGTCAGATGACCATAAATTCATTGGTCCAAAAAGTCATTAATGAATCAGTCTGAGAGGAGACAAAGTTAGACAGACAAGGCTACCATCATTGTGGTGCACTTTCTGAAATATCAGTGCTTGCTAAATCTAGATATTAAATACACTATCTTTTGTTGGTTTTTGAGGCAAGATCCAAGTAGTATAGGCTGGCCTGAAATTCACTATACAATCAAGGCTTGCCTTAAACTCATTTATCTAGGACTCCACCTTCCAACTGCTGGAATTACAGATGTACCTCATCATGCTCAGCTAGAACACAGCTCTCCAAAAGTGCTTCAAATACATTGCTTAACTTTCTTCACCATGCTACTAAATTTAGTGTACTTCTCTCCAAAGTACAGTAGTGTGGACAGGAAAGATAACTCAGAGTTTGTTAGCAAGTCTAAAGAGATAGTTAAGAAGGGTCTATGACCTACATGCATTTAAAAAGAACAAACACATGCATGTGAACCTCCACATATAAGCAATTGTATGCATAAGTGTGCACATATGCATGTGCACATGTGTGCACACACACACACATAGTAAATAAATAATAAATGAAAGTTTAAAAATTCAGTAGTAGCAACTCTTCTGGAAGCTGAGAATGAGAAATCCTGGTAAGACACAATCATTTCAGTGCATGAGTAGACTTGGCTAGCATCATCAATGTAAAGTCCTAGAACACGAGAATTATGAATTATACAATTGACTTCTCTCCAGGAGTAAGCAAGAGTTCCTCAGAATGAAGAATTGAAGGCAGAAAGGAAAGAAAGAAGGGGATATAAAGACAGAGAGGCAGGTTAGAAAGAGGGTGTGAATTATTAGCACTATCTAAACCACCAGGTTGACTTTATAAAGCTATAAATTTAGCTAGATCTGGAGGCATATGACTTTCATCCCAGCTCTCTGGGAGCAGGGGCAGGTGGATCTGGGTTATAGGCCAGTCTGGCCTACAAAGCAAGTTCCACGAGAGCCACAGATACATAGAGAAACTCTGTCTCAAGGAAAAAAAGAAAAGAAGAAAAAGATACAAAGATGAAATCACAATACAGTAATTGAAATATTTCTCTAATACTATTCATTCAAGAGTAGGTGGTTGGTTGTCTTTTCCATGAATTCTGCCTACCAAGTAAACATGACATTGGAGATGAGTTCAGTCTACCAGCTAGCAGGACACCTGATGAACTCACAATCCTGGTGCAGTAGTGCAGGAAGCACAAGTGTGGTGTGTGCTGAGCACTGTTGTAAATTATGTGGTGGGCAATCACACATGGCTAATTTTGTGACAGGCTGTGAAGAGCTATGTGAGAGTTTAGTTAAAGTATACTGCTACTTCAGGAGTGCATAAACTCAGGAGGAACAGTTGATCTGTGGAAAGGTTGAAGAAAATAACATCTTCCTTCCAGAATGCCAACAATACTACAATATGCCCCCAAATACAATATGTTGTCATTGTAAGTAAAAACTACAGTTTCCATTATTTGCTAGGAATTTGAATTTATGAAATGTAAACAATGACTCAGAAAGGCAATTTACCAGAAGGGAAGGTGCTGTCTTGCAGTTCATTAAGCCTGATAGGATAGCATAATAAAGTCTACACTTCAGTAAATAAGTTCTGAGGTACAGGGAGGTAGATGATGTTATGGTGGTCAGGAAGAGGGTATGGATTGGCACTATCTTTGGGTAGTGAGAACTGGTAAATTTTGCTTTGCTGAATTCTTTAGAATGAGGCCAGGTCTGTTCTGAGCCCCTGTAATTTCTGAAACATTGATTCTTAAACTGGATTTTAAAAATGCTTTCTCAGCAAGCTCATGTTCTATGACTTTCTATAAAAGTTTCTATTTCTTTGTAATACTTGGGGTGATGAAAATTTCCTAAAATGAGATTATGGTGATGTTTGCTGAACTCTGTAAACATGATAAAAAAAAGTCATTGAATCATTGATTTAAGTAGGTTTATAGCAGAAATATTGTATCTTGATAAAACTATTAAAATTTATTTTATTCATTTTAAAGAATAATATATATTTTAAAAAATAAAATAACATTTATTACTTAATATTTGTTGCTTGAGGATCTGATTGTGATATTTTTAGCTACAGTCTAAGGAATTACTGTTTTAAGAGATATTTAGAGGTTAAGAAATGAAAATATAAATATTATAAGTAGAATACAGATATTATAACTCATGGGCTCTTGATTTGTCCTATGGTAACCAGAAAATTTAATTCAAAATTTATTTTTTGGCATTACATGATGTTAAAATATTATAATTCAAACTATATATATATATATATATATATGTATATATATATATATATATATATATGGTAGACATCAGCTTCTCCATTCTTATTATTTTGGGGAGGTTGGGGCAATGTGTCAAATTGTTGGCTCAAGGTCAAACTCTAGTGTCTTCCTCAGACACTTCTCTATTTTACTTGTTTCTTACTTGTTCAAAAGAGTGTCTCTATTCTAAATCCTTTTTTTTTGTTATTATTTATGTGTCTTATGTATATATAGGACACATGAGTCCAGGTGACCAGAGGAGGGTGCCAGATCCCACCAAACTAGGTGCTGGGAGCTAAACTTGGGCCTTAACTGAAAAGGATATGCTCTCAACAATTGAGCCAGTGCTCTAGATCCTAGAAAAGGTCACTTGCTAACCTGAAGCTCACCAATTAGCTAAGCTGACCAATGAGCTCATGGGATGCCTGTGCCCTACCCCTTCCCAGCACAGGAGTTACAGTTGCTGGCCTTGTGCAGCTGTTACATAGGTGCTGGGGACTTCATGTACTCAAGCTCGTGTGGCAAGCACTTGACCCGCTAAGCTACCCTTTCTCCAACCATACCATCTTCATTCTTGATTAATTGTTTTTTCCCTGTGTAATACTGTGTACAATTTGAAATCTGTGATTGGAGCAACATTACTCAATTAATGGTGCTTAAATTTTCTTGAATTATATGTTGGGTGTGGCAATACCTAGATATCATCATATAAATACGAAAGATGTTTACAAGTTTGGAATGCTGCTAGTTTTGATTGAACAAAAATAACTTATTGACATGACTTCTTTTATCATTAGGACAAATAATAAAATTGTAACTCAATTGTTTTTACATTTTGTGTGTAAATGAGACAATTAGAAGAGACTTGGGAAAGAAATATCAGGGGAAAGAATAAAATCAAATGTGGGAAGGTCATTCATTTTGATAACTGAGAATATATTTTATAAATCATGAAGTATGTACCTACAGCCCTCATAAAACATACTTTTTTCATATAAAAAATATCATCCGTGAGCGAGTATTTAAACCCATGGGACTGATGAGTCATGGGTGTGACCTGACAATGGCAGGCCACAGTGTGAAATTTAGAGCTTTTGCAACAGCTTGCCTGAGAATGGTCCAAGGGATTAGCAGGCAGGCAGGAAGTAGAGATAGAGTCCCTAGGAGTCCAGTCTGGTGAATGTGCTGCCAAGAGTCCAGCAGGCACAGTCACAACAGCTTAGCTGTGCTTCAGGACCTAATTGTGGCATGAACCACAACTGGTGCTGTTGGAGTGGATGATGGAAACGAAGCTGCATCAGCAGGGGACAATGGGAAGGAAGAGAACAAGGGCAAAGAGAAAACAACCAAGCACATCTCACCCTGATACAGTCTGACTGGGTTCTATTACCGACTTACGCAAGACCTGTGTGTCATCAAACTGCATATGATAACCATCAGCACGTATAAGACCCGCTACAAACATGTTGGCCAACCATTCTTACCACACAGGAGCTTTGTGTGATTTTTCTGCCATCCCTGCTGAAGACAGATGACAAGCCAGTCTGTAGCAGATTCTCATGGCTCAAATACCTCCTTGTAAGAATGGCATTTCGAAGAGCTATCTGTATCTGGCTCATTTTCTTCTCCTAAGTAGATGTACCAGAATGGAATGTGAGAGTACCATGCATCCCATGCCCTGCCTGAGGTTTCTTCCTTTCAAAAACTGATTTCCAGGGTCTTTTTTCCCCGAAATTATGGAAACAATACAGTTATCATAAAAGACAGGAATTTTAGAAAAGTAGATAAAGATAACAAGGAAGGATATCAGTTGAAGATATGACCACACAACAAACCTATGGATGATTCTGTAATAAGACAAAATATATGCCTCCTCCTTTTGATTGTTCAAGACTTATTTGCATCTCTGCATTTGTCCTTGAGTAGAATCGTCAGAGTGAAATTACTGTATCAAGTAATAAGACCATTCTTAAAATAGTCATTCTAGAGCTATCTCCAAAGATTTACTGCCTTACGTTCTATTAGAGTATAGATGCTCAAGATAGGAGGGTTGATTTTATGTATCTCAATTATTCCTAACCCCCACTTCCCAGTTATTATTTACTCTTGAATACATTAGAATGAGCTTACTATTGATATGCCACAAGTATTATATCATGTTTCTTCTCCTGTAAAAACCAGTTTTAAAAATTGAAAAATTTCAAAGCATTTATAGGTACTTTTTTTAAAAAATATTTTTTATTATTACATATTTTCCTCAATTACTTTTAGAATGCTATCCCAAAAGTCCCCCATACCCTCCCCCCCCCACTTCCCTACCCACCCATTCCCATTTTTTGGCCCTGGCATTCCCCTGTACTGGGGCATATAAAGTTTGCGTGTCCAATTGGCCTCTCTTTCCAGTGATGGCCGACTAGGCCATCTTTTGATACATATGCAGCTAGATTCAAGAGCTCCGGGGTACTGGTTAGTTCATAATGTTGTTGCACCTACAGAGTTGCAGATCTCTTTAGCTCCTTGGATACTTTCTCTAGCTCCTCCATTGGGGGCCCTGTGATCCATCCAATAGTTGACTGTGAGCATCCACTTCTGTGTTTGCTAGGCCCCAGCCTAGTCTCACAAGGGACAGCTATATCACAGTCCTTGCAACAAAGGCTTGCTAGTGTATGCAATGGTGTCATCGTTTGGAGGCTAATTATGGGATGGATCCCTGGATATGGCAGTCTCTAGATGGTCCATCCTTTTGTCTCAGCTCCAAACTTTGTCTCTGTAACTCCTTCTATGGGTGATTGTTTCCAATTCTAAGAAGGAGCAAAGTGTCCACACTTTGGTCTTCGTTCTTCTTCAGTTTCATGTGTTTTGCATCTTGTACCTTATATCTCGCTATACTAAGTTTCTGGGCTAATATCCACTTATCAGTGAGTACATATCATTTGAGTTCTTTTGTGATTGTGTTACCTCACTCAGGTTGATGCCCTCCAGGTCCATCCATTTGCGTAGGAATTTCATAAATTCATTCTTTTTAATAGCTGAGCAGTACTCCATTGTGTAAATGTACCACATTTTTTGTATCCATTCCTCTGTTGAGGGGAATCTGGGTTCTTTCCAGCTTCTGGCTATTATAAATAAGGCTGCCATTAGAACATGAGGTTGTCTTCTCTTACTTGCCTTCATATTGAACAAAATTGTTTATTTTATTAAAAGGTGGTCAAAAAATGCATGGGGGAAATGAATGAAGAGTTGAAAGAAAAACATTAATGTCTGTGAGTCTCAGGTTTTTGTCTGTAAAGTGGGTTTATCTGTAATGTGAAACACATATATTTGCTTTAATAATTAAATGAATCAACACATAAATGGCCTACAAATTGTTTCTATAGTTCTCACACAGTGGCCATAAAGATACATTATTTACTTTCCTTCAGCCCTTGACCTAAATGTCAAAGAGAAAACATCAGTTGAAACAATTTCTCTTCGCAGGTACGGATCTTCTGATGAAGTTTACCTGTACTGAGTTATCCAAGTTTTGTCGTGCTAAAAAAAAATTGTTCAGAGTACCTAACTGTGGGAATTAGATGAGTTAATGTGAACTAAGGTCACAAGAGAGACAAAAAAATTGATAAAGTTACATTTCAGCCTCTATAATCTACATGCTTTCAAACCATCTGAAGGGCCTGTTTCTCTTCTGTCTGTAAGACATGAAAAAGTGGTTTTGACCCTTTCTCTTAAAGAACATTGTCTCTCAAAATAAATAAATAAATAAATAAACAAACAAATAAATAAATAAATGGCAGGGATATATATTAATGCTTTATAGTAAATTTCATTTGCTTCTACATAATTATTAAAGGATAAGCAGTTCCTGCATTATTAATGAGAATAAAGAGATGACAATTAAATAACCATTATTAATGACTTGTTCATTAATATTCTAGTAGTTGGCTGTTTGATCGTGAAGAATTAATGTAGGAGAAAAATTCAGTAAATAATAAAATATAAAGCTGAATCTTATGTCTCAGCTAATTAGCAATATATCTCATTCTAGGGCACTCTAAGGAAAAATTTGCATAGTGAATCAGAGAAGTAGTTCAAAGCTAATAGGTGCTGTCTACACACACAGTCCTCACAACCCTGTGTCTCTCTGAGTTCAAGTTTGTTTACTCTTAGAAAAACTTGATTTCCTGTGTCTGAGGAGCATAAGCTTATAAAAAAAAAGATGAAAAGACTGGTATACTTGACTCCAGTAAAGGGATGCTAACAAACTAAGTGTTAATGAATCAAAAACATATGGATTGGACTTCACTTCAAATAGAAATCATTTTAAAATTAAGGGAGAAAGTACTTAGCGGAACGCAATAGATCTTTGTCAATTTTAAAACCCAAACATTTGAGGTGTCTTCAGAAAGTTCTACTTATTCCTTTCTTTGGTTGCTATTTACCATTTCCATTTTATAGAAGACCTCAATCTCTCTATGGCTAAATAGCCTTTCAAAAGCTTAACAATGTATTGGTTCGCTTAAAAACAAACATCCTGGACTTTTAGAGATAAAAAGAAAGGTGTTTCCATTATCCAAGACCACCCAACTGAGAGGGGATATCCCCGTTTGCTGTTTCTTTGCTATGACTTTGAAAATATACAAGTGAATTTGCTGTTGCCACATATCTTCTTAAAAGAGCAATTCTCTTGTGTATTTTCAAAAATGTTGCTAAAACTTAGATTTTTCCCAATTAGTTGAGTTACTGTCAACCTCTTGATTGTAGAAAAACTTAAATTTTTTTGTATTGGAATCATAGTCTACAGTTGCATAAAACATTTGGCAGCCACCCTTATGGTGATATAAAATTAGGAAGAATGGACAACTCAGGATAGATACAGGATACTGACTGTGTACTTAATTCCTCAACAGAAAGGATTGTGGCTGAGATCATTTGGGAATATCCATAAGCTGTGCTCAATACAACATGTTCTCTCTTAGGATAATCCAGTGACTGGTGGATCAACAGCCTTTTGACAAACTGAAGGACATGCTCACATGAAAATACTAAAGAGTCCCATGCTCCTATTACAGGGCCCTCATTATAATGTCTAGGGTTAGATCTATGATTCTAAACAATCCATGTATTGTTTGGCCACCTTGACCTTTATGTTGTTTAATTCTAAAAGAGGTAGATTCCTGAAACCCACTTTGTATATACCCAACAACCTATTTGTGCATCAACCAGAAAGAGTCAGAGGGCCTTTTATTGTTTGTTTGTTTATTTTTTATTTTTATTATATACTCTTATTTTTTAATTATGAGTTTAGACGTGAGGAGTACTGTGCTCATGTAAGTGGAGATGTCCTCAGATTTCAGAAGAAAACATTCTTGTCCCTAAATCTGACGTCACAGATAGTTGTTCGGGAGTTATAAGAACTGAACTCAGATGTTTTGGAAAAGCAGGGAGTGCTCATAACCATCAGCAATCTCCCTAGCCATTCTGGGTTGTTACTATAGAAATTTGCATGGAACTATCTTATGAAATTACCATATGAGGTAGCTACAACACTCCTGTGTATATACCCACAGGATTCTAAATCCTATTATAGAAGAAACTTATATCTGTATATTTGCTGACAATAGGCAAGTTATGGGATAAGACTAGATGCGCACCATCAGGAAAGTAGATGAAGACAATGTGATACATATGAACTCATGCACAAACACATGCATAGAGTTTTCAGCCACAGGAGGAACAAAATTATGTCACTGAAAATGAATACAACTGGAGATTACCATATTAAAGCTACATATTCCTAGAACGATATATATTGCATGTTTTCCTTATTTACAATCCTAGATTTGAGTGTTCATTTTGTTTGTGTGTGTGTGTAAGAGAGAGAGAGAGAGAGACAGAGAGACAGAGACAGAGACAGAGAGACAGAGAGACAGAGACAGAAAGAGACAGACACAGAGAGAGAATATACACATATGCATGTATGGGATGTAAAAGTATAAACAAGATTGTCCTGAGGTCTGATGTTGAATTACATGTGCTGGAAGGAAGAAAAAAAAGAGAGTCCGAGATGAATGTGACCCAAGTATGTGGACACTTGTACAAGCTGTCTTTGTGGAACCATCCTTCCATATAATGAATATGCTCCAATAAAACGTTTCCATTAAAAAGTCAATCTTCTCTATTTTGTAGGCATTATTCTTCCAACTACTCTTTTGAATTCAGTCTTATACTAGGCTTCCATTTCCACCATCTCGCTGATTCAAATTCCCTGCTCTCATTTTCGACATTTTACTTCTCCTCATTCATTTTCAAGTCCCTGTCAAGCTACTGAAATGCTCAAAGGTCCACCCATCTGCTTCAGGTCTCCTCCATAAGGACCACTCAGTGGCATATAAAACAACTGAAACTGTAATTGCGTGAGCAGGTCAACATTAAACTAATTTATTTCACTGATGTAAAAATGATACATCCTTAAGTTAAGCAATTTATACAGAACAGTGCAAAGATAGCCCAGAGCTCTACATACATGAGTTAGGTCTTTGCATTAACACTCTCAATGACTTTGTGCAGTCTGTGGAAAAAATACAGACCCATAATTAGGCAATTTTATGTTCTCAATCTGGTATTTGACACTGTTCTATCCATTGTTGTAGTTAAGGGAGAAAAAGACTTCCAGTGTCCAAATTTGCCTTCCTATTACTATTCCACCACTTTATTTGTTCCTTTCTTTTACACAGAAAAACCTTAGTATCCCCACTCCTGGTACTCATCTGCAACTCCCCTACTCCCCTACCATGTCATCTTGTCATCTTGTCTTTAACATTGCCAAGCAGAGCATCACAGACCAAAGCATTCTGCTCATCTTGACTTCAAATTCCAGCTAAAGATGAACTCTGCCTCTATTCAAGCACCCCCAGTCTGCTTGCATGTGCGTGCAGTTTATTTGTAAACACTGTTGTTTGGCTTTTCCGTACACTACATTACTAAACAAGCATGTGGTTTATTTCTTTTATTTCATTTTGTTAAAACATTATTTGTACATAACTTTCTTAGTAACTTTGTTACATAATGAACTAATGTTGTTAATCCATTGTTTTTATTGCTCTGGTGCACAGGAGAAGTGGGTCAGTAACAACGCCTGAATGAGTGAGCTTGTTGCTACATACCTGTTTCCCTGTTCACATTCATCTGAGCAGAAGGTTAGATTCCTTAGAAGACCTTTTGTACTTTCACACAGTCACCTGCAAACAATGACACTAACATTCACCAACCAAAATAATCACCTTCATCAACTGCCTGTGGCTGTGTGTGACGAATATAGACACTGAGAAATGGACGTTTTGGATTGCATGCTTTCCAATTGGTCTTGCGGAGATCTCTAAATTTTGCACATTATTGTCCAATAAAATACTGCTGCCTCTCACCTTCCTTTCCAGCTAATACTTTGCTTCGTTTTGTAATGAGCTCCAGTAGCCTATGTTAAAGTGGTAGTTTCTTTAAGAAAATAATTACAATGTAAATGAGTCCTCGGCAAATAGTAAGGCCCATTTGGAATTGAATGCCTAGGTATTGAAGCTTTCCTTCCTGATACATTTAAGATCGTTACATAAGTTTAACCATAGCTATTCAATCTACAGACCTAGAAATATCATTCTTTCTGCTGCTAATGAAGGTCCTACGGCACAAATTTATTAAAGGTATACGTTTGCATGGGATAATAATTGGGTCGATAATATTAAATTCATAGGCTCATTATTTAATTGCAAGGGCAGATTATGAATACAGCTTCTAAAATGTATTTTAATGAAAAACACTACATCCTGACCTAATCATATCAACCTTATGCTATCTAATTAAGGATGCAAAAAAGTCATTAGAGTTGCAAAATATTAGTTCCAGCTCCATCAGGCTGCAAGCTGCCCCTTCATGAATATATATACTTTTTACTCCATGATAAATAGTTAATGAGGTAAAAATGACAAAATTTGCATGTAGGCAAATTAGTTTAACAGAATGATGTCTTTTCTGACTACTGAAAGTGACCTTTCCTTATAAAAAAATGTGTAAAATATTTTGAAATTATCTTCTTGGCTGCCACTGCACAGATGAAAAATTATATGAATGAAAATGTGAAAATTGTAAAATTCAACAATGTTAAGTTCACATCATAGTGTCATGCTTTGTGATTTTGCACTTATCAATTTAATAAAAGGAAATTAAGCCTATTATAAACTGTCCATTTATGGTACAATTTTTTCCAGGACATAAAAAGGAGGGTTGCATTCTTAATAGCACTATGACAAAATTCTCTATCAAATAGGAGAGCGCAAGAATTCTAGGCAACAGTGAAATGGATCCATGGGTAAAGGCACTTGACACCAAGCCTGAAGCCCTGAATTTGTTCCCCATGGAGCCCACATGGTGGACTGAGAGAATCAACTCCTGTAAATTATCCTCTTGACCTATACACGCAAACTGTGGTATGGATATGTATGCTCACAATGAATGAATGAATGAATGAATGAATGTCGAAAATAATTCTAGTTTACACATTTGAAATACTTTTTATATTGAAATCCATCTTCCATTCTTAATTTGCTATTTTAGATTATAAAATAATTGTTCTCAGTTAAACTAGTATTGTATCTTGAGATTAGCATGTCAATTGTTCAAAAGGGCAGGCTTGCTGCCTTGCTGAAAGAGATCAATGAAGCAAACACAAGACAACTTAAGATTCACATGAGCAGTGAATTGTAAGACTTCAAACCACAAATATTCAGGACTCAGGAGACCTAACAAACAAGTCAAAGATAAGTCTATGAATTTATTTTAAAATGTTTAAATATGGTTTTTTGTTGTTATTTTCAGTTATGTGTACGTGTGTGCCTCTGAGGTTATGTAATATGAGTGAAGGTGACTTCAGCAGTGGAGATGCAGATCCCTCTGAGAGAGAGGTAGAGTTAGAGAAGGTTGAGCCAACGGATGTGAGTGTGAAGACTCAAACTTGAATCCCCAGGAAGAATACTACGACCCACTGATCCATTTCTTCAGCCCTACTTTTATTTTAAATTTAAAAAAATACATTTTATTCATGGATGTGAATATGTGTGTGCCTGTATGGACGTGTGTGTCCTATAGCATGCGTGTGTATGTCAGAGAACAACCTGTGGGAGTTGTTTCTCTGCTTTTACAGCATGGGTACCAGGGAACAAACCCAGGCTCTCAGCCTTAAAAGCAAGAGACTTTATTCACTGAGGCATCTCTTGAGAGTGTTTGTGTACTCTTATCTTAACAAGCATACTGCTCTCAATATAGAGTAACAGGTACTCTGTGGGATTTCAAGGTATTTGTAAAACATATTCATATTTCTTACCCTGATGGAGGCTGAGTCAATATGTGTTGTATAGAGAGTTTAATAGATTTTCATATAGACATATGACCCAACTGCAGCTAAATCAAAACCCATTCTACCATCAGTTTGATTAAATTGTTCACCTAAATTACATTTAATCTACTTGATGTTTCTCTGCTCCATTTGAATGTGAATGCAAAAAGTTACTGTCACTCAAAGTTTGAAGTCTCCTCCCAAGTTCTCCTTTTCCTCCAACAGGAATCAGCTAAGTATTTTTTTTTTTCTTCAAGACAGGGTTTCTCTGTATAGCCCTGACTGTCCTGGAACTCACTTTGTAGACCAGGCTGGCCTCGGACTCAGAAATCCACCTGCCTTTGCCTCCCAAGTGCTGGGATTAAAGGCTTGCACCACCACGCCCAGCCGCTAAGTAATTTTATAAGGGACAACATAAACATTAATAATTTTGTAAGTTTCTTCAATATTCCTTCTAGCATTAAAGTTTCAGTCTTCTCATCCTTTTGCTAAACAGAGTTAATAAGTATCACAATAATTATGTTTTTCTCTGTTTTTTTTTTTTTAACTTACAGCTGTTCATATCAGATCATCCTAGTACTCAACTTTGGATAGCTTCCAAGTTTCTAAACTTCCATGTTGTGAAACTTAATAATGAAATAAAATGCTCTTTATAAATACCCTAGGCAGTGTGAAATTATCACAGAGAGGAAGTGCTCTTGAATAATTGATTTCAACTGTTTTGGACCTTTACACATGTTTTGTAAGGCACCGAGAACCTGGGATGAATACACAGTAGACTTAAATCTGTTTTGCTTCAGTAAGAGGACAGTGATCTGAGAAAAGTCAGTTCCCTTGTTAGGTTAACTATAAAGCAGAAGTAAAGACTCATACACCTCACCAGGCAGTGGTGGCGCCCGCCTTTAATCCCAGCACTTGGGAGGCAGAGGCAGGCGGGATTTCTGAGTTCGAGGCCAGCCTGGTCTACAGAGTGAGTTCCAGGACAGCCAGGGCTACATAGAGAAACCATGTCCAAAAAACAAAAACAAAACAAAACATAAAAGACACACACCTGAAGGAAAACAGCTTGCAGTTTCCTAGGCTAACATTTAAATCTCTGTTAAATATGTAGCAGGATAAGGTTCACTATATCCATTCCATGTGTAACAGTACACTCAATTATAGTGAACTGAATGGAAAATGCCCCCATAGGCTCATACATTTGAACACTTGGTCCCCAGTTGAGATGCTGTTTGTGGGTGGTTTTGGAACCTATAGGCGGTGGGGCCTTGCTTGTCACTAGGGATACAGTCTTTCCCATTTCTACTTCTCTCTTACTGTTCTGTGTGTGGTTGAGATGTGATCCTCAAATTACTGCTTTTACTATCATGGACATTTAGCCTTCTGGTATCATAATCCAAAATCAACATTTGAGTTGCCTTTGGTCATGGTATTTTATCACAATAACTAACTAACATGCCAATAGTTCATGAATGTATTAAAACTTATTTAGTACATATGTACTAAAAGACAAATGATATAAAGACTAAGAGATCCCTCTAAATCTACAAGGAAAGCTTAGTTTCAAAGAAAGGGGGGCCCATGAACATTCTCAGGTTGTCAGTAACCTTGGACAGTCAGGTAGGACAGGAAGTTGTAGCCTAAAGAAAACAGTCCTGTCTGGATTAAATCTACAGAGAAGGCCCTTGGAGTAAGACTTGGAGCATGGTGCTCATCATATCATGCACACGAGCTAAGGGATCTCCCTTAAAAGGGAGTGTTTGTGACCTCTCACACACATTTTTAAGAAATTGTTCATACTTTTATGAATAATTTGCATTGTAGAAAAGATGCACGCTGAGGTGAGAAGGGTCAAGATGCAGGAGATGTAACTCAGAAAGTCAGCGAGAAACAGTGAACAGGAAGAAAGGCAAGGTTGCATTTACATGTTAGAAAAATCGTGATAACCAGAGCAGAGAAGGAATCCGCAGTGTGAAAATGGGGCAGCAGCAGGGTGAAATTACAAATAGACATTGCTGTTCTCCGGGTCCTGCAGCTCTGTCTCAGTGGGCATCAGGGCATCTATGTTGTAAAGGAAAATAGATGGGAGAAGAAAATCTCGGCAAGTTCAATGAGATTTGATCAAATAAAAGTCAACAAGATGAAGGCAGATTTGGAAAAGAAACCAACCACACCTCAGCATTCTGGTCGTTTGCACTTCAGAATAGATGAAAATGCTTCCTCCAAAGACCACACGAGTATAATTCCTTTGGTGTCCTGACCCGGGGGGGGGGGGGCATGTTTTAAGGAAAAACAAGTCTGAGATCTATTTGGGTTGAACCACAGTAGTTTATTTTGGGGCTATCCATCTGAAAATATCAAAATAAGCTACTGGCCTATATATTTTGGGACTCAAAAGGGAGGTGTGGCCACATGTGTATATGTGACAGCCTTTAACAGGACGGGCGATACTTTGAAAGCAGTTGATCAAAGAGATGTGAGGAGTAAAAAAACAAACAAGAAAAACAGGTACACAAACTCTGATGATACTAATAGAGATGAAGCCACAGAAGAAAATGTCCAGTGCTACCAAAAAGATTAAAATCATTTGTTTAATGCCTGTTCTGAAAACCTAAGGGAGAAAAAGACTCTAAGGACTCACTAAGAAAGTCAACAAAAGAATACAGGGGGAAATTTATCTCCTTCCTTCTGCCTATTCAAAGCTCTATTGAATCCTACCCCTCAGTTTGTGTGGTGTGTGTGTATGCATTCGCACATGTGCACACACACACATGTGCACATGTGTGAAAATAATAATGTGTACACTAAGAATCACCTCGTTTTGACCAATAAACTGAAACAAGTATAATATCAAATCACAAATCCATAATGTGGTATCAAGCAAGATACTGAACAACTTCCAGAACAGCCTGAGCGAATGCACAGCTTACTGATGCAGGGGATGGAGTTGGGAGTTGGGAGTTGGAAGGCAGGGAGGTGGGGTCGTGGGGGTAGGAGTTGGGGGGGGCAGTTCTTTTGCACAGTCAGTCGGGACAGCTTCACTCTCACTCACCTTCCTTCTCTCACCATGGATCCCTCTCCACTGCTCAGATCTTTTCACGATGTGACTCAGCTCCTGATTGGAAATTTCCAAATCATGTGGTATGAAGAACTTGCCTTCTTCACTGTGGATTCTCTGAAATGCATCTAATACCCAAGAGTCATTGTACAACCTAAGAAAAGAGGATTTCTTAGCTGAGTATTTTCCAAATACTCTTTTTTTTTTATTCTAAAGTAATGAACAAGTTGAATTTTTTTCTAGTCAACAGCTATTGATTTGGCTCATCTATCTCATTCTTTTTCTTATTTGAAATTATTTGATGGTTGAGTTTCCAGAAATAGCTTAAATTTTTTCTCAGCTGCATACTCTAAGCCAACAAATGTAATCTGGGTGTTATGTTATTTCCTACTGACCAGCTTATGATGCCCAACAGACTGCAGAAAATTGAAGAATATTTGGCCACTGATTTTGATTGGACATCTAAATTAGGTAAATATTAGGAATTTTAAATTTGGATTCATTCTTCCCACATAAGTTGATTTTAGAATACTTCCCTCATCTCCATTCTGTTCCCACCTTCCTCATATCCTGTAAATTCCTTGACACTGCCAAGTAACATCTGTAGAGTATTTTTGGCATTAATTAAGTGTTTAAGAACATTCTACATTAAGTAGCCATATGTATGCTATCCCTAATCCACTTTTATTTATTTTAATTTATTTGTTGAAACCCAGAGTAAAAGTGAAACTCTGAAAGAAAGAGCCTGTTTATCCTTCTCCTTTTTGTAATTTTGGCTCTCCTTACATACCAGACCTAGTTTCAATAGAGGTGTGTTGGTAACCTCTAGGCTAGACCAAGGTCCTTCATAGATCAGTGTCAATATACTAACCAAGAGAAGTTTCAAAAGTAACTGTGGTGTGTAATGGACTCTCAAGATATTTAGCAAGCTGTCCTCTGCATTTGAACTACTTGTGAATTTCTGAGATGGTAGATGATCTCCATCTGCTACAAAATAATGAACTTCAGACTGTATGGTATACAGTGGGTATATGTACAAACACATGTCTAAGGCTCATGGAACATTATGAAAGAGGATGCATAAAGATTGTATGAGCCAGAGGACCAAGGTGTCTGTTACAAGATAGTATCTTCTATTTATGTCAGGGAAGCCACACCCATGATATCTCAGTATGTTTGCCTAAACAAGATAAACACAATGAGAAACACAGTTGATATGCCAGTGTTGGTGGGAGATAGTTCACAAGGTTCTACTCCTAAATGAAGAGCTACTGGCAATTAATGGCTGCTGGGAGAGCCAGGATTGGTCTTCAGGGCCAAACCCCTTGGAGCTTATCCAACCTCAAGTGATCAACCCTAAACATATGTACATATGAGCATCAGTAAGTGGAGTCAGGAGTGTGTGTGTGTGTGGGGGGGGGTGTAAATTCATATACAGATATGTATGTAATAGTTATTATTATTGAAGATGCTATAGTTTGAGGGGATTCTCATGAGGAATTGGGGGGTTATGCAAATACAATACTCATGTATGAAATTCTCAAGAAAAATATACCTGGCCGTAGGACAGAAATTATCTTTTGAAGATACCAGTTAGAAAACTGGAAGCATGGTCAGAATAATGAGATTTCCATCTAATTCATTCAGACAATCCATAATAGAATTTATTGACTGTTCATTATAACTTTACTGTATTGTGCTATCCAAGACGCAATTTAATCCTATGTTTTAATTATATGTTAATAGTCTACAATTTTTAAAAAGTTAGGCTTACTCTGAAAAATTAACAGAAATAGAATTTAAAAGAATTAAGTCCAAAGTTTCTTTTGTTCCTTCCTGTTGACTCAAGTTTTATCCCATATTTCCAGGTATGGGAGAACACATGCTTTTAATTCCAGCAATCGGGAGGCAGAAGCTAGGTGATTGTTTGTGAGTTCAAGGCTAGCCTGCTCTACAAAGCAAGTTCCAGGCCAGCTAGGTTACATAATGAAACCCTGTCTTAAACAAACAAACACATATTACTAATAGCTTCATTGAACTACCTCTAACTAGATTCCTCCTAAAATAGTACCAGTGACAAACAAAACAAAACAAAACAAAACAAAACAAAAAACAAAAAAACCCTTGTATTTCTAAATACAACTTTTGAGTTTGTTTTATTTGTCAATGACTTTGAATTCATCACAGGACTGGTTATGTAACCTGATAGCAGTGGGACTATCTATCTACATCTGTTGGGAATCAAACCCAGCATTTCGCATATGCAGCACAAACACAAATGCTCATCCTGCATTCCATACCTGCATCCCCAGCCAGCCTGGCACCATCTTGGAATGCTTCCACTGTTGTGCTCTGCTTTGAGGGGCTGGCCCAGCCATCCAAATGCCTTGCTAGTTGGCTTATTAAGCAAGAACTACTCTTGACCATTCTCTTCTGTTTGCTCAAAGTAAGGTACATCTTTCTGTTGCCATGGTGATTTAGCACAGTTAAATTACTGTCAACTTGGTGTTGTAAACAGTTTCTATACGAAGATTTAAGGATTACCAACAATGCAATTAACTTTGAATTAATTAGGACTCACAGTCCTGCTTCTGCTAGCTTCTGTTCCTTTTGCCCAGAAAATGTCTGTCTTCTTTTTATTTCTCTTTTAGTCCGTGTGAAAGAATAATTATGTAAACATCAAAGCTTGGATCTGCAGGACAGTTAACAAATGTTTTGACAGAGAACAAAATGGCACATTGGAATATGGAAAGCTGTGCAAAGATTAATTGCATTTTAGTCATATTTAATTTTTTCTTGCCATTTTGGGTGGCATTTTCCAATGTAAAGCTCCATGGTGTGTTGTTAATGAGTCAATTTACAAACCTTTATTAGTTTTCTGGATATTTTACAGCTCTATAAATCCAGTTTTCACAAACAAGAAAAAGACACTTTGTGGTTGTATATGTAGATAAAAATAAATAAAGAGAAAATTCCTGGTTACAGAGTTTTATTATATAATGTGTTATGCAATATCACACATATCCAAACATGATTTTATTCTTTTGGATATGAGGACATTTTATTCTTTGATGTTGGTTTTTTTGGGTTTGTTTTGTTTTGTTTTTTGTTTTCTTTGAATCTTCAGTTTTCATGTTCTTCTGAGAAAGCTGATGTTAGGTAAATTTCAAAAAGAAAAAAAATAGTTCTCATTTTGTTCTGAAATTGTGTATTGGTGACATTGATTAGCAAAACAAAAGAATATGATGTTTGCTCTATTTTAAATGTGTGTGTGTCAAGTTAAATGACGTCAATGAAAGATACTGGCTCCCAGTGAGCAAGAGACAAGGAGAGCAAAAACAACCATACAAATACCAACTAGTGAACCTAAGAGAGGTACATATAATTTTTATAGTATTTTTGCAGATTTGAGGTATTTAAGAGGGAGCTAACATTTTCTGACATCTATTAAATGAAATTGCAGTGTTATTGGTGATCATCACAAACCTGCATTTCCTTTAACAACAGGACTTTTCAAAATGCCTGATTTTCTTTTTTCTCTCCTTCCTTCCTTCCTTCCTTCCTTCCTTCCTTCCTTCCTTCCTTCCTTCCTTCCTTCCTTTTTTTCTTCCTTCCTTTCTTTCTTGCTTTCTTTCTTTCTGTATTTTAAGTTATTTCTTCAAAATGTAATTAAAAAGGGAACTGCAGTCCACCTGTCTGCAACGCCTTAGGCATTGTTGTTTGTGGAAATAGGTCACATACTCTGCCACAGGTGCTGATGACGGTCAATGAAACCAAGCAATTTGCCAAGTCCTCTGCCCTGTGCCCTACATACCCAGCAATTCATGCTTGCTGAGTGGCAGAAGATGCTATGTTTGTTCGTATTGGAATGTGGGTCATTTCCAGAAGCGTAATATATGACATTTCTTTCAAAGCTAAAAAGGACAAGTGTGAACAGGTACTGGGCTATGGTAAGGGTTTTGAGAAAAGATGGGATCAGCAACTTTTAACTGTTTTCAAAGCAAATAGGTTTGGCGTCAAAAAGTGTCATTTACACACAGAGTGGCCAGTGCAGGTCTGGTGTGAGTACTTCCTGGTGCCATGGCATTAGGGAAGGTTCTGAATAGACAGAATACAGTCAGTGGACTCAAATCCATTCCTTCTGTTACGACACGTTGAAATGCATGTGGTCTTCAGTACCACTGTCAAACACCTTAAATGAGGTACACCACAGCCATGTAGTTGATATACATGAAGATAGGTTCAGGTTTCTAGAAACCACTGAGTACCCATCATTGTGTGGAAGAGTAAATGGAATTCATCTGAGTCTGATTTTTAATCATAAATCGAAGAAAACAAAAAATTTTCAGGAAGAACACAGAAGAAATAAAGAGGGAAACCAGAACTTCAGAAAAAAAAAATTTCAGAAAAATGAAAAGTTCTCCACAGTGGGATACACAATCATTATGCTCTCCCAACCCCATTTCCAGGGAGAGCCATCACAGGGATCCAGATATTGGGGTGAACATTTTCAATATCTGTGTCATCTCACTGTCTGGGGACAATTGCCCTCTCATCACACTTCTCAGTGTTTTTACTCAATATGGGTTACATGCCCCCCTATGGGGGTGGGTGGGTTGATAGATACTCAGTGAGCAAGAGTGAGGCAAGGTTAGGATTCCAGGCTTGGGGAAGGGACAGGACTGGAGAGCCCAGAGATCAGAACAGCCTGAATGTGAGCAAGCCAGAGCCTGGTTGAGGTTATACATACTGTATGACAGAGGGAAACAATATTTGAAGGCATATATAGTTCACATTACCCCCTCTATTCAGCTACTGGTGGACATTTGGGTTACTCCTGTTTGGCTAGTTGTGAATAATGCAGCACGGAACTAGGCATGCCTCTCTTAGCTATCCAGCTTTAATTCTCTGGAATATGTATGTAGGAATAGGATGGAAGGCTATACGGAAATTATGGATTTAGTTATTTAAGACCTTCCACCCAAACTGTTTTGTATAAAAGCAGGATTAGTTTGCATTCTTCCCAACGGTGCTCAAGAGTTCTACCTCCTTCAGACCTGTTTTCAATGCTTCTTTCAGTTCTCTTGAGAGTAACAGTTCTTTAGTGTGTGATGTCATTACTCCTGGTGGTTTTGATCTTCATTTTCTGATTAATTAGTAATGCTAAGCATCAGCTCATGTTTACTGACAATTTTGATATATTCTTTAGCAAAGGTCTCTTCCGGTCTTTGAATAATGTTACTTAGCTTTTCATTATGGCATTACAGATATTTCTTGTTCATCCAGGACATTAGATAAAAAGCCTTTTGTTATTTTCCTACGCTTACACTCACAACAGAGACTTGTTCCCTAGGATAAGTACAAATCTGCTTTATGGAGGACAATTTGCTCTGTTTGGATTTCATTACCTGTGCCTCTGTTTTCATACTTTGGAGCTCACTGCCAAAAATAATGTCATGTAGTGTGAGAGCCAACCATGTCAGAAGCTAACTCAAAGGGAATGTGATTTAAAAAAAAAAATCTGTACTTTGGGATTCTGAAAATATTTTGAGAGCCATCATGTCTTGATTAGGCTTGGGATTCTGTCCTTTCTGAAGGCCAGTCTGGAAGGATCCGGTTTGTTAGTGTAAGCCCACACTGACTGATATTCCTCTGAGGACACTGAGGCCTCCCATTATGCAGATAGACCTGATTTAAGATCTGTTCCAGGGAAACTCACTCTGCAAAGGCAACCAAAACGGTGGCAGCACTGTCTCCCATTAAACTCACATTCTTAAATCTAGCGACCGGGGGAACACACTGCTGATCACAGTGTTGGTGTGATGACCAATGTCAATGACCAAGAAGGCTGTCAGAGTGTCAGAGTGTCAGACCCACCCCCACCCTACCCCCAAGACTGAGACACTGTCTGCTACCATGAAGCACGGTTCCCTAGCAAATGTGACCAACATCAGCATCGCCGGGAACCCATCTGAAGTGTTTAGCATGTGAGCATGGCTCATATTAACCCACTTAACAGATCATTAGTGGGAAAACATCACTTGGGCAGGGAGGCAGAGCAGAGGGCTCAGAGAGTTGAATCGAGACTTAGCAATACCAAGTTAGAGTAGAGAGCTGTCAGGGAAAGAGTTAGTTATCATTTGCCTTGGTTGTTTGTGTTTTATTTTTACATTTTTACATTTTCTTTTTACTTCTTTTTACATTTTTTGCATTAACCCCATTGCAAACATATTATGCCGTATTTTTAAAAGGTGCATAAGGCTGAAAATTCAAACTTTAATCCAATTCTTGTGACATTGCTAAGATGACTGAACTAACAAGGGAGCTATGATGTGCTTTGAACACTTCATCATACATTGGGAGGAGGACCAAGAGTTTTACAAACATAACACCCTCCATTGGAACATGTAATTTGATAGTTACATTTCATGTGAAAGGAAAGATGTATCTTCACCCTATAAATAAACATGTTCATTTATTTATGAAATTTCAAATCCAATAATTTTTTATTCTAACACTTCTGTTTCAGCACAGAGGTGAGAAGAGCCAAAACTCCTTGCTCTTCAGTGCAAAGATCTCCTGTCTTCTAGCACATACAACCTAGTATAGTTATTTGGCATTAGAATACATGGTAGAGTGATCCCAACATACTGTTTAGTTTAGTTTTAATGCACAAAGAACCATCCTTAGTTCTTAGTTGAAAATGAAGATGTTTGTGTTGTTTAGTCCTTCAACTGTTTAGTGATATGGTTACTGGATGTTTTTAGGAAGAGTCTTTATGGAAACAAATTGGAAACAGAGAGAACTAGGACATTGTCCCTTGGTGCTGATGGTATTGGAGGCAAATGCTTCCTTGAAAGTATGTACAGAAGCTCCTCATGACAAGTGACCCCAAAACAACTCAAGTCAGAGACTAGCCTACATCTGACTTTGCCAGTCATCATCCTGATAGACACAGCTTGCTGCCAGCCACCACTCACATGCCCTGGGTCTTCTGTACATGGTATTAAAGGACAAACCTTAGCCTATTCCTATAGCTTCTTTTATCCCAGAGGCATTAGAAGCCGGCTGATTTACCAGGAGTCACTTGACCATGAGACAGATTTACCAATTAGTCATTTCCTCTTCACCGACTAACTTGTAGGCTTCAGTTATTTTAGTGATGAGGTTTATGAACGTTTTATGTTCTTGTTATTTTCTACTTTGTTTCTGAAATAGGGTCTCAATAGGAAGCACCAGGCTGGATTTGGATATGTAGCCTAGACTGATCCAAGCTTGTGGTGGTAAGGTTCCTCCTTCAACCTCCCAAATTCTGAGGTTACAAGTGAACACATATCATACTACCCGGTTCTTACTATGTCTTTCTAAATGAAAAAAAAAATGACCATGGAGGGAGATTCAGTTTATATTGCCCTAGCTCCTCCTATATATCTGGAAGGATGAGATCTACTGAAGGCAGGACAGAAGGACAAGAAGCAACTAGATGAACCTATTGCCCATACTAAAAGTCGTAGGGGTCTACTAAATAGAGGCAGAAAGCAGTTATATGTTCCCACTGCAACGAGCAATTCTGATGACCTTCATACTACTTAAAACAGGGCTTCTCTACCTGTGGGTGGTGGGGTTCAAAGGACTCTTTCATTGGAGTCAACTAAAGCCACCAGAAAACACAGGTGTTTACATTATGATTCCTAGCAGTAGCAATAGTAGAGTTATGAAGTTGCAATGGAAATCAAAAATCCTTTTATGGTTGACTGTCACCACAACATGAGGAAATGTATTACAGGGCCACACATTAGGAAGGTTGAGAACCACTGACTTAGAGGAACAGTGTAGGACCCAAATATCAGAGCTATATTTATACCTGTGCAAGCATGCTTTCCCATGCACAGTCTCTGTAAATCAAGGTAGAGAATGACTAAGAGCCAGGCAACACTGTTAGGGTCATAGTACCTGTAAAAACTTCATGATTTTTTTTTTATTAAGATGGTAAGTAAAAGTTTTCTTTAGTCAAAAAGAAAAAAAATACTGTAAGAAAGAATGATTTATAAGAGAGAAAAATCTTTGTTTATTTCACAGGCATCCCCCAGATGATATTTTCATTGAAAATGGCCCTTAAATTATTTTTGATATAAATTAATTTTCTGAAGCAGCAGCTAAAACTTATAATGCTATTTGGAACTGTTAAGCCAAAGATGAAGGTGATACAACCTCACCCCCAAATTAATTAACTTGATTACCAGTGTTTTAAATTTGTGTGCAGCTTCCACGAATCTAAACGCTTAAATGAATCTAACTTACATTTAAATTGTGGTCTCTAACTCTCTGTATAATATTAACAAACATATAAGTGGCCTGTAGATCTTTGTTATTATTCAGATAAAGGTTTTACAATTAAACTATGTAAACAATGTCTGCTGAGACTTCCTTTGTTTGCTGCAAGGCTAAACACTGAGCTAGGGACTGATCTCTATAAAAGCTTAAAAAAAGATCAATTTTATAAAAGAAGCTGCAGAAACGGGAAGCGCATTCTGCAGCACACTGGAACCACAGAATGGTGGCTTTAACTCACTCTACAAATCCAAGAAGATAGAATGCAAAAAATAACCAATATTTTAGTGTTACATCAAATTAATAGACCAGGAAGATAAAAAAGTCCAAAAGACATTCTGCTTATCTACTGATGATCCACACAAAATGAAGTGTATGCGGCCTACAATAAGGAGTTCAATTTTAAAATATCAAACTGCATAAAAAGGAAGAAAACAGTTGTAAATGTTTTTGTGACAAGTTCTTCTTAAAATTTGAGCTACCTGAGTAAATTATAACATTTGTGCAAAAAAAAAAAAAAAAAAAAAACTGCTTTGCTGGTGGTGAATTTTGTGTTTTGCCTTACTCTTTGTAGACAGGGTCTGGTTTTTTATTTTTGGCTGCTCAGATACTATGTAGGTGAAGCTGGCCTTGAACTAACATCAATAACTCTTGCTTTAGCTTCTCTAGTGATGGACTTACAGGTGTGCATGACCACACTCGGCTAAATATCTTTATTTTAGAAGTCAATTTCAAATTGTAAGGCAATTAGGAAATGTAGGAATTATCTGCTGAAACTCTAACAAAGAGGTTAACACTGTTTTGATATGTGGAAGTCACAACTGAGTGAGCAAACGCACTCAAATGGTCTTTAGAGGAAAGCAAAGGGGGAGGTTTAAAGAGCATTTCACAAGAAGACAGGAATGAGATGGGTCAGTAATAAGTACATCAAGATTAAGCAGTAAATAACGGAATGCACACTTAGAAAAACAATGGGGTTCTGGTCCTTCCATGAGCATTGTGCGACACACTATGTTCAAGTTCTCTTATGTCCCTTCATTTGCTGTGGAAACATATGTCCTTGACAATATCCTATATCATCATTTCATTATAGTTATTTTCAGTACATTCTACCTTCCCAACCCCTATGTGTGGATTTAGGGTTCTGTTCAAAGAATAATTTAAATGTGGATAAGGTCTTGTGCTTTCAGAGGCCCATCAGAATTATTTATAAGATGCAGAAAAAAAATGTGAAGCTATCTGTCACCCAACAATAAATATATTTATATACTTTATACTTCACATACCGCATGCTGTGTAAAATTGTATGGACATTAAATGTTTAAAAACTGCATAAAGAAAGTCAAATTGTTTTTATCATACTTTAAAGGGAAACAATACCTAACCTGTTCTTATGGTACACATATAACTATAAAATTAAACATACAGGATATAAAGGAGGCAAGTAAATATACCAAGTTTAACAGTACTTTCTTTGTCTAGATGATCAAACTAGTGTGGTCTTTAATTTACTTTTTAAATTCTTTTTAACAGTTTCCACATAGCAGTGATTCTTTCAATAATAAGGAAAAACATTTTTTAAAAACCCACAAATGCTTTTTTTTTATTATAAAACCAAGCCCAAATAAATATACTTAAGAGTCTTGTGCAAAGGCAATATCTTTGTTTGGTCAACTCTTTCATCAGAACCATGGGGAATAGGAATTCTCTCAGCACTGAAACCCTTCAGTAACAAATTAGCCAGACTCCTGGAGCAACAAGAGCTAGCCAGCCAATCTCAGCAGGGTCCAGTTCCCATTATGAAGAGTCTCCAGTGCCCAGAGCTAAACCAAATTCTCTGTTAACAGCCAGAATCCTTTGTGTTCCTACAAGTCTACCTGTTTATCAGTATTGTGTTGACATCCCTGTACCATGATCATTGCCTGTATATATTGACTAGATGTCAACCCCCATCAATCAGCATACACAAATCTTCCCTGGCATTTTTCACTAAGATAAGCTCTTATGATTTCTGCATCTCTTTACTAAATCTGTCAGAACACAAAAACAAAAATAAAAAATCTCGACTTTATTCACTGAACGTATCTGCTCTAGGCAGTGCTTCCTTCAGAGAACTGGTCTACCCAGCACCAGGCCATCACAGAGAAAGATATTTTTGAAATGGTTCAAAAAGAGATTGTTGAGCTGATGCATTGAGTTGACTTATTTATTCTAAAATATTAGCATCTAAAATAGAAGTAAAGTCCTACTTGGAATGTCTGAGCATGCCTATAGAGGACAATAAAGACTAGGGTTAAGGAAATACACTAAAGTTCATGGAGATAAATTCTTCCAGACTAATTACCTATAATATGCACATAACACATCCTTCTTACCTCCCCCTTTATCAATTTCCACCTGTTACTGAGCTTTCCTCTCCTCTGAGGTTTACTTCTGTACAAGGCTTTAGATATCTTTGTCCTTTGATATCAAATCAAATTCTACTTATTGGGTGGATAAATTCTGTGCTAACTTTTTCGTATTTCACAAATAATCTATATTATTCGATTGTAGGTGGCAAGTGAAGAATGTAGCTCTAAATATTTTAGCTGAGAAGAGATTCATTGAGGCAGGAATAAATGATATATAATACTCTCTTGTAATTTTTTGAATCATAGATGTATAAATTTCATGACCTATGCTCTTATTTCTTTAACGTTTTGGAAACCATACTCATTTTAAATAGTATAGTTATTGTCCATGTGAATCCTCTTACAGAATCCATGCTTGAGTGTTATATCTCACCATGTTATACAAGAAAAACTCTCATCATTGAGTAAGTAAAGAACTTTGCTTGGGGCCACACTACAAGTGGGTGTTCAAATGTAAACTGAATTAACAGTGAAGACTTCTTTTTTTTTCCCCAAGGAAAGTAAGTGCCCTAAAAAGATGACATATACCCCTTATGACATGTCAAAATGCAAACCAGCCCTGGGTCAAAACAATACAATTTACTCTGAAGAACTGAGATTTCTATTTAAGCTATGTTAGTGAGGTAAGGGCCACATCTGGGATAATCTGTCCACTGAAAAGAAACTCAAGCAGGGACTTCAATCTTCAAGCAATGACTATCATATGAGAATCCCCTCTGTGTCCTGTTCCAAACATCTGCAATTCACCAGGGCCCTACTCTCCTCCACATCATAAGCCAACATCTGTCTACAACATGGAAAGTTATCTACACCTGTGCAATAGCTGTGCCTTCAGAGACTTTAGTGATCTGCTTTGCTTGGGTGTTCTCAAAAGTGTTCTTCCTTATGGAAATGTGATTTCTACATAGAAATAGATTCAAATTTTATTCCATATATAACGGACTTCTTTTTCTAACTACATTTCATTTGTGTACAGATTTGTAATTAAATGAAAAGTAAGCAAATACTGGCCATGTGTTACTATTCTGTGTTGCATGCATCTCCTGCAGTGTAATGTACTTCCTGCCATGGATTGAAACTCAAGGCATCAATAAGGCAAATCCATAGTCAAAGTTGCCCTTTATCCTCATAAGTACTTATAGGACATGTTCCCTTAGAAACATCAAAATACCTCAAGGTGGAGGTTGAAGAGATGATTCAATGGTTAAGAGGAGTTGCTCTTCTCTCAGAAAGTTCAGTTCCCAGCACCTATATTAGCCATCTCACAATGGCCTGTAACTCCAGCTCCAGTGGATCAGACATAGTCTTCTGGTCTCTAGAAGTACCTACACACCCACAAACACACACACACACACACATATACACATATACACACACAAACACACACACATATACACACACACACAAACACACACATATACACACACACAAACACACACATATACACATATACACACATAAACACACACACACACATACACACACACACACATAGACACACATACACACACACACATAGACACACAGACACACACACATAGACACACACACACACATAGACACACACACACACATAGACACACACACATAGACACACACACACACACACATAGACACACACACACACACACATACACACACACACACACACACATACACACACAGAAATAAAAATTCCTTCAAAACACAGTCAACCAGAATGGAAAGTCAACTCATATTTTAACTCCCATAACCATTTACTTCCTATTTATTAGTATAGTAATCAATGCCTTGTGGACTGCTGTAGCTAACCCACATCTGCTCAAATCTAAAAGCTGAAGTTCTATGAAATAACATCCTCTTCATCACTCCCTACCTTCAACTCAGAGACCCTCCTCCCCACTCTGTTCTGATCCTTAGCCATCTCATTAGCACACCGCTACCTTCCATTCTATTGCCATAGACTTTGGTTAAGGTTTGGCTATCCTTTGTCCACATAATTACAGTGGCTTTCTGGTGAGCTTTTCTTGCTATCCATCTGCCAGCCATTAAATCCAACTCCATTTCTACTAGTGGAATGATCTTCCTGAGATGAAAATTGTTTAAAATCCCTCACTGTCTTCATCTTTCCACAGAAGAGTACAAACTCTGTAACATGGACCAAAAATAAAATAAAATAAAATAAAATAAAATAAAATAAAATAAAATCCTCTAGCCATGAGATCTGTGAGCACATTATCAACCTAACCTCATTCGAGTACTCTTGCCATGTTACAATATTTTGACTCAACAAAAAATATGTTTCATACTTCATCAAGCCTGTGTGACTTTTTACTTCTTCTTTTTGCCTGATGTCATGCATGCTTTTGTCTTCTTCTGATCAAATCACATTAAAATATCAGTGATTACACTGATTCTCACTGAAGTTTCTGGCTATTACACCACTCTTCTTCAGACTTCTTATCTCCCCTCAACTCTGCAAAAAATTATTGTCCTGATTTCTTACTGCATTTTAAAAATAAAATCTTAGTAAGAATATTTAATGTGAGATCTATCTTCCCATATGTGCACAGCGCAGTATTATAAATTATACATACATTGTTAAACAGCATGTTTCTACCACTTGAGCATTTAACATTATATACCTGTTAAATGACAATCATCTGCTTTCCTTTCCATCAAATCCGGTATACCACCATTCTACTCTGATTCTCGGCCTTTGATGGTTTTAGACATCTCACCACAGCAAAGAATGAGGTATTTGTTTCTGGTTTTGTTTTGTTCTGTTTTATTGTGATTGGCTCTTTCACTTACACAACGCTCTCGGTTCTCATACATATTAGTGTACATCACAGTGTTCTGTTCAATTTTGTGGCTGCTATAAATGATTGTAGCTACTTATTCTTCTGAGAGATTTCTAGGAGCTTTTCACATCGTAGTATGAACAGTGCTCCGATGATTTCAGTTCTTTTGGATTTATACCCAGAAGTGAGTTTGGACAATATGACAAAGTTATAGTAACATCTAGAACATCAGTATAAAGGCAGGCCCTGACCACTACAGGAGACAAGAGGATCCAGGGATAACTACATAGTCTTTAGCTGCGCGGAAAGCGGGTGTGAACACATGGGCCAAGACGGTTCCTCGTGATCCGGACCTGTCAGCCTACGGGGTGACCGACCTGAGCTTGTGCCTGGAGCGTGTGTGAATTCTGATTGGATGAGGTGGGTGGAGCTAGATGATGTCACTCGGTGCGAGTATAGGAATTTTTGTTGTTTAGCCCTTGCCCTAAGTAGAAGCTAGTTGTAGAGAGACGCTGTTATAAGTGAAGTTGTTTTAAGAATAGCACTTGCTGCAAGAGGAGAAAGGAAGAAGGAGAACAAGTAAAGAAGCAGTTGTGTTAACCCGACTTGGTGTCCGTGTCATTCCTGTCTCCTCCGGCTCGAAGGACCAGCAACATAGCTGATCTTTCCAATGTCTGACACAACATGTCAGGGAAAGATAGGCTTCTTTATTATATAATGGTGAAGTGACTGGATTCTCAATAACAGAACAGGTAAATAGACCTGAATTTTATACCATGCAGAAATAACCATGCAAAATGGACATTTTTTTTACAACTAAATCTATAAAAATAGAGAAAAGCCAAAGGGGTAACTTCATGAGCTTTATCATAGCAATAACTTCATAGATTTGAATTGATGCCAGAAGTCAAATAGACACATCATATGGCTTGAAAGGAGCTTCAGAGCAAGTTGTTCAGTTGAAGAGCATCTTCACAACACTAGAAAATAGCTGCCAGATAAAAAGGTTCCCCAGCATTTTTCTTCTTTGTATTCATTTGTTTTATAGTGCTTTCACACACATATGTGTACACACACAGACACACAGACACACAGACACACACAGACACGCAGACACACACACACTTTGCTTGCTTAATTGATAACCTAGCAAAACCAGATCATCAGAATACTTATAACCAAAGCTAGGTGATTATTCTACTCTTGGCAATTTGTGAGCAGAAGAGAAGTAGGAAAAGAAAGAAAAATGGAAGTGGGAAAAGAATCATCAGTGACTTTCCTAGAATATCTTTGTATGTCAAGGAATTACTCTTTGTTTCTATTACTCCATTATCTGGAAAAAATGAGAACAATAATCCTCAGCTAAATTGGGCCTTTTCTCCCAAAGTCAAGTCATCTTTCTTGCTTTTTTTTTTTTATCATGTAAAGAATTGTACATAACCAGGGGAAATTCTGCCTGAAGAGTTAGGTGTTTCTAATCTCTTCTCTCTTCCTCCCTCCATCCATTCATCCCTCCCTCCCTTCCACTTTCCATCCTGCCTCCCCTCCATTACGGCTCAACTTCAGGACTAGAAGCTGAAGAGCATAGTAATAGAAGCACCTTACCTGAGGCAATACAAGTACAAAATCAAGGAGGAGATGACAAACAGCAGAGTGTAAACTACCACTGTGATCAGAGCACCGAGGATGGCTGGTTGCTTGGTTCTCAGGAACATCCAGTAGAGTTTAGCTGCATCTGCAATAGGTGTCTCCCCATTATGTGCAAGTCGCTGAGAATGGGAGGCATAGATTGAAATAAAGACAGAGACATCGTCATGTCAGATTAATTTAAGGACATGAAACTCTAAGGTACCATAATTTGTTTCTAAATTAAATCTTGTAAGTACTGAAAATTGCACAAAGAAAGAGGAAATAGGGTGGGTTTTGCGTGCTTGGTTTAGCAGATTTTTCTCATTTTCCCTTGCAAGGCTTGAACGTGCATGCACTTGACGTGTAATTCGTGAAGCAAAAGCCATGTTTTATTTATGTGCTATTAACTCGTGAATTTAATGAGCACAAGATATAAAGAAATTAAATGTGATGGTGGAAAGATTCCTTTATTTCTGAAGCAGATTTGATAGGAATTTAATTTGTGCTATGCGTAAAAGGGATGGCTCATTTTAGAAACATATAACAAAAAGGTCCCAGGCTATTTCATGTGAGCTTGAAACCTAAAGTTTACATTAGGTTAATTTAAAAAACATGCCCTGATTTGAGAGGAGGAAACACATATTCCTTACTGGATTATAAATAAATGCAAAGAAATGAGGTCTTTAAAGACAATTCTGTATTGTAAAGAACCTACAGTGTCATCATATGACATCATTGACCTCTGAATTGTATGGAGCATGAATGTCCCTTACATGTGGTTCCCCTGATATCAGGTAGAAGCCATGAGCATTCTAAAGTAGGAATCTCTTCTTCAAGCTGAGAGGGAGAACCATTTCTTTAGTGCTTAAACTGGCAATTATGTAAATATAGTTTAAAAGGGCTCTTTTAAAAGTAGCTAATCCAAATCACATATGTGGGAAGGAAACTGAAGACTAGACAGGATAATTTGTATTTTCCCTGCACCCAAAATACCCTTTGGTAATTGGGCAATGACTAGAATTCTGAAGTCCTGACAATCAACTATCTGTTTCTTTACCACACCAAAGCTTCTACTATACACTCTGTGTTTGTTAATCATTCTGCCTGGCAAAGGGAGGGGGGACCAGTGCTAGCACTGAGTAGCAGCTGTCAAGCATGCCTCCTCTCCTGTTGCTCTGTCTGCTTTCTTAATGATAAAGAAATAGACAAAAGGACCCACTGGGGAAACATCAAGAAGACATGGTATATGTTTGAATTAAACAATATAATCTGAATGGCAGGAGCCAATCATTCATTTGATTCTCACCCATTGAATACCTCTTAGTTGCTCTTCTGCTTGAACAAGAGAAAATAAAGTTACATAAGACATGAGGCTCTTGTGTTTCTCTTTGAAGTGGGTGGGGTTGATAATAAGCATGTATATAATTATAATTATCAAGCTTGTGTTGCAGGTCTGCATCTCAGCTACTCAGAAGAGGCATGTCAAGTTCAGAGTCTGACCACACTACAAAGTAAGTGCAGGGTCAATCAGGACCACTCCATAGGCCCTTCATCTCAAACATGAAAAGACACAAGAAGGTAGTATGTAGCTCGGCAATGGAGCACTTGCACCGGCTTGCTCAAGTCCTTGTCAGTCTTCAGCTCTGCACAGCAAAAAGAAAATTCCAGGAAAGTTTAAATAGCATATGATGAAGGAACGTTACAAGAAAAAAAAATTGTTTTAAAAGCAGGAGAGGTACAATAGCCTACTGGCATGGTTACAAAGTACAAAGATACAAAGTGCTATGCATTTTGGAAGATAGGAAGTCTTATTCTGGCTCAGGATTTCAGGACTTCTGACTAGAGTCAACAGGATCTGTCCCTTTGAGGCCTGAGAAGAGGGAGCACCACACGACAGGAAGCGAATGCTCGATCAAGATTGCTGATCTCATGGTGACCAGGAGAAAGTTAGAGAAAAGGAATAAGGGCCCCACTTAACCCTTCCAAAAGCATGTCTCCAAATGTTCTAACTCTCTCCCCTAGGCTCCACTTTCCAAAATTTCCATGCCCTCCTCCTACTTGCACTCGGACTGGGAAAACCATGCTTTCAAAATGTGGACCTATGGAGAACACACAAGATCTGAACTGTAATGGGAGGGTCAAGTGTGTTTTTTTTAATATCTCTGTCAAAGGTGTCACTTCTTTAGCAAAGACCTAAATGATCTGAAGAAAAGAGACAGGGACCTGAAATGGCATTCTTCTCTCAACATGCCTACCATGTCTGTGTGCTTTTCATTCCCTATGTAGAGTGTGAGTTCTTGTCTGAACCTAGAGAGTGATGTTCTTACATTGTGTGTTGAGCCGCTTCACCTCATTATTATGACCTTTGCATCAGTATTCATTTGTGAAATGTGTGAATTCATCAGATTTTATTCCCACTTAGAATCTCATTTGTTTTACACAACAATATTGGGAGATGAATGTGGTGAGTGATACTTTTGGTATGCATTGATATTTTGCACAGTGCTTATGCGTAAATTGAAGGCTGAAATGTTTAACTATGTTATCTAATGTCATATAGATCACAAATAGCAGACCAAGGACTAGAGAACAGCTCTCTGTGACTTCAACTCTGTGATTTTTTTTCTCCTCCACTCCATACATTTCTAAGGAAGCATTATAACTTGATTGGGCTTCCAAAAATTATGAGTTGGAAATATGGTACCCAGGGAAACAGTGTCAGGACATGGGGTCTACTGGGAGGCATTTACATCCTGAGGAAAAGTAACAAAAGTAGATGAAAAGTTCTGAAAGCTCAAAGATACTAGTTGGGACGCTGATATGTGGAAATGGAACAAATATATAATATATACATATATATATATACATATAGACACATATATACATATATATGTGTGTGTGTGTGTATATATAATATTTTTTTCCTTTGCAACTGAAAAAAAACACGCTAGATTCATCCTGTACCGTTCCTGTCAGCTTCTTCAGGATAAGGCCATTCTGAGATGGACATACAGGAGGCTGCCTTCCTATAGATTTCATCGGAGACATCAGAGTCTATTATGTATGCTCTCTTCATCAGCTGCCTTGCACACAGTGGACGGGTTGGCTTTTCTTCTGCCTAAGGGAGCCGATTGGACTAAGGAAGGCCATTCCCCAAGGGTTGCAGACACTCGTTCTGAGAAGGTCTCAGAGGATAATCAAGGACAGCTGCTTATCCTCTTCAGTTGACTTCCCCTGTGACATTGAAGTCAAGTTTAGCATGGGGACTATGCCTGTTGGATATGCCAATCAGGCCTTTGGGAGAGATTGTGAGATACCTCAGAATATGGCTTTGCCATCATGCAGATGGTGTCTTTACATCGCCTGTTCAATCAGGCTTGACAGTACAGTCTTTTCCTTGCCTGTCTGGAGACTCTGAAGTGAGACTGTGAACAGAATCCAGCTGCATCTAGCTTAGTCCACCCAGAATCACAGCTTCCACTTAGAGTCACAGTGAGGGTCGCTGCTATGGTTAAAGGAACTAGAGATGAAGTACAGAGCACACTACTGGCTCACATAGTTCCCTCTTTCACCATGCCAGCAAGATGGATAATGCTATGGAGCAGTCAGGAAGCTGTCACATCTGGCCCATGCAAACAGAAGAAGATTGCATTACAAATACATATACTTCTGGTCCACAGCAGCAGGATGAACTGGACACACCCATGGGCTAATACTGGTTTTTGTTTGTTTGTTTGTTTGTTTGTTTGGTGACTTCAATTCTTTTTTTTTAATTAGATATTTTCTTCATTTACATTTCAAATGCTATCTCCAAAGTCCCCTATACTCTCCCCCCCTCTCCCCCTCTGCTCCTCTGCTCCCCAACCCACCCACTCCCACTTCCTGGCCCTGGCATTCCCCTGTTCTGGGGCATATGATCTTCGAAATACCAAGGGCCTCTCCTTCCATTTGTGGCCGTCTAGGCCATCCTCTGCTACATATGCAACTTGAGACACGGCTCTGGGGGTTACCGGTTAGTTCATATCATTGTTCCTCCTATAGGGTTGCAGACCCCTTTAGCTCCTTGGGTACTTTCTCTAGCACCTTCATTAGGGACCCTGTGTTCCATCCAATAGATGACTGTGAGCATCCATTTCTGTATTTGCCAGGCATTGGCATAGACTCACAAGAGAGAGCTATATCAGGGTCCTGTCAGCAAAATCTTGATGGCATGTGCAATAGTGTCTGGGTTTGGTGGTAGTTTATGGGATGTATCCCCAGGTGGGGCAGTCTCTGGATGGTCCATCCTTCCATCTCAGCTCCAAACTTTGTCTCTGTAACTCCTTCCATGGGTGTTTTGTTCCCCATTCTAAGAAGGAGTGAAGTATCTACATTTTGGTCTCCTCCTTGAGTATCATTTGTTTTGCAAATTGTATCTTGGATATTCTAAGTTTCTGGGCTAATATCTGCTTACAGTGAGTGCATATGATGTGTGTTCTTTTGTGATTGGGTTACCTCAGTCAGGATGATATCCTCCAGTTGCATCCATTTGCCTAAGAATTTCATGAATTCATTGTTTTTAATTGCTGAGTAGTACTCCATTGTGTAAATGTACCACATTTTCTTTATCCATTCCTCTGTTAAGGGACATCTGGGTTCTTTCCAGTAAATGACTGACATGGTAATTTTCTATAACTGCATACATACCACCACCTCTAAGCTTTTCTAGCAGAGGTCATTTAAATATTTAAAATTCTTATAATATACCAGTGGATTCAGGGTCTCAAGGAAACCTAACGCTAGCAATCCACAGGGCACAAAGGCTCAGCCTAGAAAACAACAGTGGTCGAGAAGGCTCCGTTGACAAGGTATCTACTAGCATCTGCCCTAGGAAGTGGTCTAGAGAAGTAGCATCACCGACATCACATAGGACCATGAGGATTACAGAATTATGGGCCTTTCCTGATGAGCCACAATGACAACCTTGAGGATCACAGATGTTCAAGTCTGAGAAGCAGTGCCATAGAATATGATAGCCCGGGAGAGCTGTCACTTGGGGTCCAGAAAGCTTTGTTTTCACCAAGACCTGGTACAAGTTCTGGTACAAAATAAAGATTAGGACCTACCTATTTCAGATACCAGCAATATAACTCAGCAGGAGAGTGTTTCTCTACCATGTGTACAGCCTTGGGTTTGATCCCCAGTATGGGAAAAATGATCAGTAGTATAAGTTAAGAATTTGCATACTTTACAAACTCAAAGCAACTAGAGATTTGGATATGCCAATAAAATAAATTCACATCAATAGCCATAACAATTTTGTATCAAATTAGAGCTCACACACATCCAATACCAAATAAATATTTTATTTAGACTGAACAATTCTTATTAAAAAGAGCATATATTCAGTTTCACGAAGATGTTGGGCCCCATTTTGGCCCTGGTTTGGGCCTTGAGGACAATCCTGAGCTTGGCTCGAGTTTCTGTGGCCTTTTGGGAAAGCCTAAGCCTGGCTCGAGTTTTGAGGACCTGTCTCAGTCACTTCTGTATGGAGATGACTCCGCAAGACCTGTTTGGCCCTGCCTATGCCCTGCCATTGCTGATGTAGAGCTTTGATATTGGCACTGTCAGTCACTCCATTCCCTCTGTCACCCTTCCCTGCTTCCTATGTCATCTTACCCCACCAAGAATCCCCATCTTTATGTTCTGAACTTATTGTATAAGTGAGAGGCTGATGCCATAAAGTTGAGTTCCTGTTCGACAAGACTCCCAACTTGGTGTGTTTCTTTTGGGCCTTCGACACTCGCCATCCCACTCAGCCCCAGTGACTGGGACCTTTCTCCTCTCACCTGGACCTGCCTGCGAGGAGCCAACAATGGAATAACATATGGATGCTCAAAGTTTTAAGGTGAGATTTTTGATAACAATAGAAGGAATACCAGTCTCAAAATTTAGGAATCTGAGTCCTGGTTGTAACTACAGCATAAACTACGTGTGTCACCTCAGATAAGTGACCAAAATCTATGTCACTATTTCTTTCAACTGTAACACAGAGGACTACTTACCTCATTAACTCAGTTTCACACATATGTAACAAAGAAACCATACAACGATGACTAAAAGTGCAAACTCTTTCCCCATCACTATGATCCTGTCCTGTATTTTCCTCACACACCTTTGTACATCACTGGGGATCCCTCAGAGCGCTCCGGCTGTATTTTAAGGTGAAATGTGCTTGTCACTTTGTAGCCATCACAAAAGTTGGAACAAATGCCTGAGGGGTGACTTCTGAAAAGTTATGACTTCAAAATGTTAAGGCAGCTCTCGTCTCTCGCCTTTATATTTGTTACATAAGGCTGTGCCCTCAGAACGCAGATAGGCAGCCAGTCACACCGAAAGAACTATGGTAGAAGTACTTTTCTGGGAAGTCTTTCTGTTAAAAAAAAATCTTTGGTGTTGAAAAAAAGCTGCCAAAGATTTTATTTTTATGTAAAAACAAAGGACAACAGGAATAATTTTCAAAATGTGAGAGTTAGTTTGCATTTTCCCTTCTCAGTAATTTCCCCACTTATTTCTAAAGTATTTATTTGTAATAGTTCAAATTAAATTTGAATCAATTATATGAGACATCCATGATTTTTTTTCCTTATGCAGCAAGGCTTAATAACTTCAGATCTGGATGAATACTGAACGACATCATTATTGAAATATCCCCCATGAACCAAGTCATGCACTAAGCTGGACAGCGTGCCAGGGATTCATATCTTGGTTATTTTATTTGACTTACCCCCAGGAAAGCATCCACTAGAAACACCGCCAATGGGTCTAGAACTGTCCATAGTCCCATCGTGATGATTAGCTTTGACAAGGCATCTGGGCAGGAGGAAAACAGTAGCTGACAGCCCCATCTGATCAGAAGCAAGGGGAACGTGATTGTGTTTAGAGCTAAGGGCCCCAATACAATCACAGCCAGCTCTTCTCCGACATGAAGTGAAGAAGTCAGGTAGCAGAGCTCAACAGTGTAGGAGTGAAACTGGAATCTGTGGGGGCAAAGCAGAGGCACCGAACAAGAATTACAGGAGGCTAAGTGTGCCAAAACGACCGACGGGTGCATGGGCTTAGCTTTCGTTATTGCAAATTCCAGGGAGTGGGAAGAAAGACAAAGAAAAACCTTGGCCCAAAATGACACCTGAAATTGAGTGTTAGAAGTCTTCAATCTTTCCTGGTCACCACCAGGACATTTCATAAACATGGAAATGCAAGTTACCCTGTTCATTGTTCTCCAAAATAGATAGATAGATAGATAGATAGATAGATAGATAGATAGATAGATAGATAGATAGATAGATAGATGATAGATGGAATAAAATATTGAGCATGTTGTTTGAGCCACTCAGTAGTGCCATCTGAAAACCAGGAACTTCTCTGAAGTACACAGGACATATTTAGTGGCCAATTTTAAATGCAAAATACACTAGTGAACTTTCTAATGAGTCAATGCCTTATAAAAACTGAGAGACAGACATAAATCTAATGAGCCTTCAGAATTTGGCTGAAGCTTATTGATTTTGCTTCTGGCTTTTCTGGAGTGACTTCCAACTTCCAACATCAAAAACACAGTCATCACTAACAACTGAAATTTCATAGCTAGGGGCTAACATCATAAGTCCCAGCCCTGTGGGTTAAATACAGCTCAAGCCAGGAACTTAGGCCGCCTCCAGTGTGGTGTTGACATCATCAGTCCCTGCCATGTGAGAATTGTGTTCGTGTGACGATCTCTCTTCAATTTGGCCTGTGTAAAACTGTGTGGGATACAGTTCACCCTTCTCTTGAATCACAAGAGTTCCACTGGAGAGAGGTTTTATCCATTTCTTGACTAATTCTTCAAAGAAAGGTTGATGCTTTGTTCTTGTGTTGTCATGGATATGAAATAGAATGATATCGATTTCTTAGCATAGGACCTGACAGAGTGAGGGCAAAGTTAGTGCTCATTATTGGTGTTGTTACTGCTATAGCCCATGGCTGAGATGTGCCTTGGCTCTCCTGTGTGAGGCAGGACTGAGGATCTATGCAATAAGCCCCCAAATGTTATACTATTTCAAGCCCCATGCTTAAGAAACCGACTAAAATGAACTGTCACAATATTCTATACCGTCTTATTGAGTTAAAAACTAACAAAAGCTAGCTTTCATTACTAATGAAGGGTAAAAGTATAAGTAATTAGCTCAGGCTAGCTCACTTATATCTTCTACTTTGGAAACTAAATATGTGTGTGAATATATATCATGTATATGAGACACATAAAGAGATAAATATAGATAGATACATAGATAGATAGACAGACAGACAGACAGATGATAGATACATAGATAGATAGATAGATAGATAGATAGATAGATAGATACATACATACATACATACATACATACATACATATATAGATATAGAAACAGACAGAGAAAAATACCCATGCAAGACTTCCTTCATGCAAATGTAGTTATTTGACACATATCAATTTCACACTGACAACATATCCCAATCTTAGTTACTCCATTTCAAAAGAGAATCAAAACCTCTGTGTACATACATACACATAGGCATTTCTTTATATAAAGTCTTAAAATTCTTCATGAGCAACTCCATGCCACTTATACACATATATGTGCTTCTAGATGTACCATCTACATTTAAGAAAATTAATTTTACTTGTGTTGTTATCTATGTCTATCTCGAGTGTCTATGGAATCGTGTTTATGGAGAGACAACCTTTAAAATATCATTTTCCCCCCACAGGATAATGGCCCAGGAAGCTGTCTGGGCTTGAGTTCGGTAATTGTTTGAATTCAATCATTTTGTAGAAGAGGCAATCTTTGCTTTTCTGAGTATGGTGATAAATCAGACAGACCCACATTACTTCTGAAATACCTTCAGCCTGTGTCACTCCTATAAAATCAAAACAGAACAAACACATATTTGCCAAGTTCCTCCTTGAGTTTTGCTCAGGTATGAGGACATATTTGAATGTGCTGAATTTTAAATAAATACTGATGTATGAGTTAAGTATTTGTGTATACAAAGCCTAAAACTGCAAATATAATAAAAGCCCCTGCTCTCAGGTAAATACTTTTTATATATCTTCAAATCAGGCCTTTATTTTAGTATTTTTCTTTTCCCTAGCAAGATGGAAATATATCTCCATGACTTGCAGGGGAAAGCACTTACTTTGTAACTGGAGTGGAGAGGACCCAGAGGAAAAGCCACTGGCCCAGGTAATGCAGGTAGAGCCTCACGAACCAGAGAGATGCCATCATCAGAAGGATGTACCAGAAGCTCTGACTTTGCCATTGAGCTAATTCAAGTTCTGAAAATAAGGCCATCAATGTGAAGTGGAGGTGCTTGGACAACCTTCCAGATCCACAGCCATCTACACCTGAAGGGCAGCTGCAAGCAAAGAATCATGGGTAAATTCAGGACCTATAGTATACCCCCCGCCCCCCAAAGAACAGAATTAAATGAAATGATTTCTAAACATTTGGAAGTCAAACACATTTATGTTCTTTTTGGTTACAGTGGATGACTGAAGCCAACATGGGTAAATGTGAGTCAGGGTACTGTAAATGAAAGGGATGAGATAGCCTTCTCTCAAGGCCCTATTAAAACAACAAGACCAAGAAGACAGCAAAAAGAAAAACAAAAAAATCTCAGGCACTGGTATTAGAATTCTTAAGCCCTAACTGGAACATAAAAACAGTAAACTACTATGGAAAACAGTATGGTGTATATAATACCAAAATTAAAAACTGTAATTACCATCTGGCTCAACAATCCCAATTATGAATTCTACCCAGAGGGACTGAAAGCAGAGCAGAGATGTGAGATCCACATCCCTGCATGGTACCAGCATCTTCAGCAGCCAAGACACGAAAGCAACACACATGCCCACTGCTGAATGAATGATGGACACAGATCTGATAATATACGATAAAGGATTGCCCAACATTAAGTAAATAGGGGACCTCTGGCAATGCTACAATGTGAATGAGCCTTGGGAACAGTTAAAATAATTCAGTCATGAAAGGACAGAAACTACAGGATTCTGCTACGTGACTTTTCTATTGCAGTTAAAGTCAGGAGAAGGAAATATTGAATGGTGTCCAAAAACAAACAAACAAACAAACAAAAAACCCAATCCCTTCCTGCTGTAGAATGGGTCACAGTTTAGGCTTTGCAAGATGAAACATTCCTGAGGTCAGATGACAGCAATGTGAACACAGACATCACTAAGCTACGTGCTTACGTGCTTATAGCTAAGCTACACAGTAAGTTTAGTTTTTCTGGAACAGGTTGAACATCTAAATTATATTCTGTCTTATCTCACCTGTCCACAATATCATATGTTCTTAAGAGCAGGCTTTTTACTGGTACCAGTGAGATAGCTTGGTGGGTAAGGGAGTTTGATAGCAAACCTGACAATCTGATCTTTGTCCCTGGAATCCACATGATAGAACAAAAGAATTAGCTCCCAAAAGGTGTTTTGACTACCACCATACATACATGTTCATACATACATACATACACACACAGACAAACACAGAGACATACACACAGAGACACACACACAGACATACAAGAACCAAAAAATCAAACATGATAAAAATTAAGCTTATCTGTTATCAAAAATGAACTACTTCATTTTCATACCATTAAATAACATTATACACAAATGAGAATTCAAAATAAAGAATTTATTCTTTAACAGAACAGTGTAGAATCCATGGGCACATTTGAAAGGTTTTATGTAACAAAGCTTGCTGCTGTCTGAAGACTGTCAGCTACAATGACAAGCAGGCCACTGGCAGATAAGATAAGTCATGGAAACAGGAGTTTGACAACAGAATATCAACAAATAGGGACATGGCAGTGACCTCTTGGTCTCCAGAGAATAACAAGTTGTCAATGCTGATGCTGACAGTTCCCCGAGTGTTTTGCATGGAGAAGTGAGCCGCCATCCACTTTTGTACTGAACATGCCTTTCAATCACATACATGAAGAACAGTGAAGTAAGAAACAGAGCATTCACACACGCGCGCGCGCACACACACACACACACACGCACACACACACACACACACACACACACACACACACACACACACGCACGCACGCACTTCCCCGCATGCACATGCACACACTCATGCACGCACACACAGCCTTCAGAGGGCCTTGGTTACACACAGAGACACTGTTGAGGTTGAAGTCTCTTATGAGAGAATCCCAGAATACCTTATTCGTTTTCCACCATGGGAAATGAAACACAGACCTTGCTACACCACTCAAGCAAGAATATCCTGTACATGATCTCTTTCACTAATTACTCCATCAATGCTTTGCCTCTTCAAAGAGATGAGAAATCAGATGCAGGTTTCATATTGTGTTGTTTGCAGAAAGCTGGAAAACCCCAAATGGTGCAAAACAGAAAGGATCCAAGCTTATTTGATGAGTGAAATTTTCCATTGTTCTTTTCACATCAATTGACGTTAATGACTAAGCAGTTTGAGTCCTTGTGCACAGAAACTGCCCCAAAGCCATGCTCACAGTTAGTTTCATGAATTAAGTACTCCCACCCCAACTTAGAAACAAATCTTTGCATGTCAGCCACTTGATTTAGAAGAAGGACAACCCAGGTTACAGTAACTACATTCATATGTCACTCAAATTAAATGTTTGTTCTGAATTAATACAAATAAATATTAGTGTCCATTTGTTTAATGGTGGTCACCCCATGTGCAGGTTCAAAGAATTTAGGAAAAGTTAATAATTTGATGTTTAACATTTTATATGCCTTAGAAGTTTGATATTAATGAAAGACTTGATGGTGCTAGGTGATTCTAAATAAAATAGGAGTTAAAATTTATTAGAGAAGCTAGTGAGGTATAGTCTTATAACAGATGCCCTATACAGCAGCTCACGCCTTATAATCACATCGAGTTTGCACCTGAGTCTCAATGTAGAGTTACGTAGAATTACCATCTACCATTGTCTCTCCATAGACCACATTCAAAATGCACTTCATTAATAGATTCTGGCTTCTGTGTTTCACAATCGCCTTGCCAGAGCCTCTTTGTTGGGCCCATGAATGTGTAATACACATTACAAGATGCCCTGTACCTGTAGACTCTTCCCCATCCACATTTCCACGACTCTCCCCAGTTACGTACAAAAGTCTGAGTACCCAGAGGTAATAAGTGACATCCACCACTGGGGTGCATAATATGTAGAGTGGGAATTGGTCTGTTGGTTATGAGGAAGCCATGGAGCACACAGATCCCTGGAAAATCACACTGAGGTCCCTCCTCACGTCATGCAGATGGTGCTTCCATTGGTCAGAGGCGAGCAGCTAGAGGGAGAGAGAGGAACAGGGAGGCCAACCAGGCTTCAAGTATTAAATGAAACCCGTGTCTCTGAACTTAAGACACATTTCATTTGACACCCATATATTCCCCTTGCATGCCCAATCTTTATAGAGACCTGAAATGAAGCAAGACTTCTACAATTCTTCATCATCATCACCACCACCACCATCATCATCATCATAAAAGACCAAATTGCTTTGGAGAGGAAAAGCATGAGATGTGTTCTTAAACTCTCTTCTATAGTGAGCATAAGCCCTAAGGAGTTTGTGTACTCTAAAGATTCATCAGCTGGCCATGATAGCCTTTATTTTAAAACTAGTACCAATAGATGGCACTAAAATTTCCACAGTCCTTTCTGAAATAATCAAATAAAATCCACATGTGAGATTAAAAAAAAAATTAGTGATTGCAGATAAATTACTTATTTCATTGGGTCATTTTTAATTTTTTCACTATTGATCGGGAGGTTGTCCTTCTATTTGTTTGTGTGTGTGTGTGAATGTGGGGTATATGTGGGGGGGGTCACAGGATATTCCTGAGTGTCAGTTCTCACTTTCTACCTTGCCTGACACAGGACATCTTATTTTTTTAACACTGTGTACGACAGTCTAACTGTGAGCATCCAGGTTCCACTGTGTCTATCTCCTGTCTCATCCCAGGCATGCTGAGATTACAGATGCATGAGACTGAACCTGGCTTTATATGAATTCTGAGGATCCAAGCAAAGGTTCTCACACCTAAGAGGCAAGTTCTTTATCAACTGAGCGATTCCTCTAGTACCATTGCCCTTAAAAAATAAAAATAAAAAATGCTCAATGATTCTGAGTCTTTCTGAAAAATATTAATTCAGTATTTCAAGGATCCATCAAAAGAAATATTTTTAAAAAGGTCAAATTAAATTTTAAAAAACCATAAGACAGAAAAGAACATGTAGAGGTCACATCTAAGTGTCTCCAGTGATACAGGAACAGAACTAAAGCCCAAGTCAGTTACATGATTTACTTGACGCAACATGTCTGGTTGCCAAGAATGTCCTTTGTGTGTTCCTGTCTTTCCATCAGACTTTTCCCCATCACCTATTGAATGAGTTTACACAAAGCCGTCAAGATCAAGAGACTTGATCAGGAGACTGACAGCAGCTTGCCCTGTAATCAGAAAGGAGGATTGCTTCCTTTGCACAATTCTGGTTACTCCTAGATCATCACTGAATGTGTGTGACATGCCAGTCCCTATGATAGTGGTATTGTAAATATAGCACCCCAGAAAATATCATCTGCATTAATCCCTAGAATCTGTGATTGAATAAAAATATATGGCAGTGGTGAATTAAACAGCACAAGAAATTTTTATTACAACTTAAAATAAGACTATTGTAAATTATTTGAAATGAGCCCACCGTAATTACAAGGGTCTTCAAAGATTGGAAGATGACAGCCAAGGAGACAGAGAACCAGAAGGACAGCCAGGAAGAAGTCAGCATGAAAAACCTTGGTCTGAATTTGTAGCCAATGAGAAGTAGATGACCAAGCAATTAAGACTAATTATAGAAAGAACAAGGAAGCATTGTCCCTTGGCACCTCTAGAAAAGCTCTTCTTTTCTATCAGAAGCATGTTTCAGACTTCGGGTCCCCAGAAGTGCAGAACTGGAACTCTTTGTTGCTCTAAGTCACAGGTGTGCATCATTTGTCACAGCAGCAGTAGAATATGAAGGCAGTTTCAATGTGTACATGGGTGACAGGAGCGGTCATCTACTCAATGAACTTTTGGTACATTCACAGACACAGATAAGTGCAAAGCACCAGTACATGGGGTTGACCCACTGTATATGGGCTTTGATGATACCTACAGTGCTATTGAAGAAACAGGGCAAATTCCCACCTCAACCTGGATCAGAGCGAACTTCTCTGAGTTCTCAAAAATGAAGAGAAATTGTGAAAGTAGTAGTGGAGGTAGAAGAGGAATGAGGTGCACCACATATTTCCCCATCCACAGTTCTCAGAAGATTAAAGTCTATTCTTTTTAACTGGCAATATATTTAATCTACCTTACTAATTTTAACAGCTTATTATTACGTGTGTGTGTGTGTGTGTGTGTGTGTGTGCCACACACCATGTGTATGAGACTCATATAACAACTTTGTAAAACTTATTTTCTCCTTCCATCTTTATGTGAGTTCTGGGAATTTGACTCAGGTCGCCAAACTACCATGGAAAGTGCCTTTATCGATTAAGCCACCTCCCTGGGCCATCTTCTTATTTTTGGATATGAGAACACACCAAACCTGGAACACATTCTTTTTTTTTCTAGATTAAATGGCAAGTGAGTCTGGGAAATCCGACTGTCTTTGCATCCTTTGATCTGGAGTTATAGGGACCCTTCACTCTGGCTTTGATGTGGGTGTTTGAGACTCAGAGCCTCCTGCTAGGAGAGCAAACACTTACACATTAAGTCATCTCCTTAGTACGGAGGGAAAAACATTTCTAATATTGCATCTGATAATGGGTGAGAGATACATTCATCTGTGGATAAAAAAATAAGTAGTATACAGTTAGGAATAATATTTACGTAGGAAATTTGCAGTAATGGGTTCTCCTATAGGGTCTATGACCCATGACTGGAGAGTCATGAGGTAATTAGCTATGTTTACAGTACCAGATATGGCTATGGAGCAGGCCTGAAGTTCAATTAGACAGCTGTTGGTTACCCCCAAGATTAAAGTACCACTGTTACTCCATCTGGGATATCTTGCTACATCTGTCCTTGTTGTGTTTCTTGGGCTTTACAGATGGGTGGGACTATCAATTGCTCCTCTTTCTCGGCAGCTTTTATAGCATCTGCCAATACTATGAGAGTTAGAACTCAAACATGAAGCTTCAGTATCAGTTCCAGTTTGATTCCTCCAAGGTCTGTGTCCAAAGTATATGGTGTCATTAGGGATAGGGTCTTACCATCAAATTCTGGGAGGCAAGCAAAGGCAACAGCATTAGTCTATCTTATGGAAGGGTATGAGGGCACCAGCTGAGACATATTATCTTCTAGACATGACAAGGAAACTAAGCCCTTGAAATCCAATGATATGCCTGTATAAACAAGAGCTGCATAAAGACACCACCAACTTACATGCCAACATGGATAGTAACCTTCACAAGGCCCCAACCCTAGATAAGAGCTATCAGTAGTTAATGGTTGTTGAAAGAGAAAAAAGTCTGTTTTCCCCAAGGATAAGGCCCTAGTCTCTTAAACACCTATATGTACAAGCAATGTTAAATGAACTCAGTAGGTTAAAATACATACATGTATGAATACCTACATCATACATACATATGTATACACATATAATGGACAAATAATTACATTACATTGAGTGATAATGCTCTCCCTGTGAGTCACAGACTATGTAACAGAAACCCCAGTCCTGGGTATAGGAAACATCTAGTTTAGTCGGCAGAGGTCACGAAAATTTCCAAGCAAGATAGACTAATGTTGTTGGCCTCTGTTGCCTTCCAGAACTTGAAAGCAAGGCCCTATTATTGAAGGCACAACACATTTTTAATACAGGACTTGGAGAAGTCAAATTGGAACTTGCCTAGGAGCCTTCTCATTAAAGACTAGCTTTCACAGTGTTGGTAGGTGTTATACCCGATACCAAAATAGAAGGATATTTGGCATAGATAAGGAAGAGGGCGTGTGTTAGTTGGTAAAATTAAAGAAAAGGCTATGAATTTGAGAGGAAGGTGAAGAGGTGACCCAGAAGGAGTTGGAGGAAGAGAAATGGCTCTGGAAATCATGGGGATACTGCTCTCATGTGTGAACACATGCCCGCCATCCCCTGCCCCTGCCTGCCACAAAAGTCAAACATTCCTAAAAAAAAACCTCACATTTGTCCTGGGCATGTGAAAACCTTTTCCTGGTCACTCATTCCTAGGATATAAGCATACCAAAGGCTGTAAGGAAGTTGGTAGGTTCTACATACTCAGCAGGATGGACTCTGGGCTTTAGTATCTGTGGGACCTGAGCATTCTCGGGCTTTAGTATCAGTGGAAGGTTTGGACCTGGGCCACCTAGAAATCCAAAATCTTCATTCTCTCACAGTTTTGGAGTTTTAAAGCCTGGCATGAAAGGAGCGCCAAGGCCGTATGCCCTCAGGGCATTCTTTGCCACCACTTCTCCCAATCACCTGAACATATTTTTAAAATCAAACGGTTTTCCAGTCCACACAAAGCTCCGACTCCAACAGCTGGTGTATCCTTTAATATACCCTTTTCAATATTCACAGAGCCCAGCCCCTCTCCTCACCTTTTCCTGGTGCCTAAGACATTTGAAAACTACCCGGAGAATTTTCTAAAGGTCAGGTAAGAAAAACCTAGCGAGCCCACGGCACTGTGTCATTAAGCATTTTGACTTGTTGGCATTCTCTGCGTTAGTTTGTGGTGACCACATGTTCAAGAGAATGGGGGGAAAGTATGTGAGGATTAGGTTTATCTTTGGAAAGAGAAGTTAGTCATCAAAAATGAATTACTATAAAAGTACAGTTATGTACCAGACATTGTATTAATGTTAGTATATAAATTAGCTATGACATTGACTTTATTTTACGCTAATATGATGTAGTCTTCTCTGCTTTATCTCTCATGTGTCAAGCATTTGTATGAAATACATATGTTTTATATGAACATGTCTGTCTATACATAGACATTTAAAAGCCTTAAATATGTTTTCAACTTTCAGAAAGCCGACGGAAGAAGCAATTTCCTGTTTATTGCAATGTGACCATTTTTAAACTGGAACGTTCTCCTTAAAATTGTGCCTCCTTGGCCAATTTGGATATTATGCATTTAATATAACACACTGCACTTTTAACAGGTTTAATTCAATTTACAACAAATGCTTCTAATTAAGTTAAAAGATCTTTGAAAATTGCTAAATCTTAGGGGTAATATTACCACCACTGACATTGAAATAATTGATCTTTCCCACTGAGGCACAAAAGTATGAATGTTCTAATGAGAAAACAGGAATTGAAGTCTATCGAAAGAGTCCAAGGAGACCGCCAAACTCTTTGGGCTGTTATTTCCAATGACAGTCTCTGGATGTGAATAGGAAGCTTTGGAGACAGGGACAGAGGCATGGAAAGAAAATTGGGATCCAACTTCAATACTTCAATACAAAGTCAGTTAAAGCCAACTTTTAACTCTTTGAACAAAACCTGTTTTGCATCTTTGCAAATAATCTACTTTCAATACACCGTGATTCTGATTTAGAATCTTAATTTTGCATCCACAGTTATTTTCCCCATTACTTTATGATAATTAATACAGTTGCAATATCAGGAGCCATCTATTTCACCATGAAGAATTTCCCCAGAGGCAAAGATGGGTAGGCCCAGTGCTTCACAGCAACTAAAATGTCTGGGAGCCAAGACAGTGGTTATTCCTGCCTGGACTGTGACACCCGAGGTGGCTGCAGAAGCTATGGGGTTTGTAGTTACTACCACAACTTAGCTCTCAATACTAGAAAACCACTTAGTGTTGCTGCCATCTGTGAGTAGGGAAGGGAGCTTTTACCTTCTCGCTCTTTTCCTGGCCTAATTAGTTATAGTGTTTACAAAGCACTTCATAAGAGAGGCTGGCTAAATACTTCATGCATAATGGAAGTTTTATTAATAATGTGAGCAATAATATAAAAGACGTTAGCTCTGAAAGCAATTCTGCTGATGAGCCGCATGATAATGCACTGGCAAAGCGGTTCAGGGTAAACAAAACAGAGCAAAGCTCCCATATGGAGTACAGGAGGATCTTCCCAGGAAGTGCATGGCTCCTAAGCTAAGGATCGCAGAGTCAGAGTCCCTCTATGGCTGAGAGGAGGGGGCCCAGACTGAAACCTGGGTCTTCCCATTACTGTTTTGAACTGTTTTGTGAGCCATCTAGTCTGTGAACCCCAGATGCTCCCTTCCCAAAGTAGGCAATTACACGGCTCATCTCTTGAAGTTAGTTATGAGGACCAAGGAAGAGAATGAGTTAGAGTTGTAGCAAGCGATGTGCCATTTTGAAAGAAGGATCACTCCTGATACGCACATAGGAAACACTGACTAGATGGGGAATATACTTGCAAGCCCCAAGGTCAGATGTTGGTTCTCTATCTAGGCACCACAGGTGTAGCAGAAATACTCTGACATTCACAACGAAAAGGAAACAGCAGGAAGCTCTGCTTTCTTTTGAATTTTCCCTAGAAACAAGGTTCAAGTTGTGTGTACTAGATAATCAAGTGTTGCGCTCTTAAAAATCCAAAAATGTAAAGTAGCCCAAATCACAAGAAACAGCAGATATTTTGAAAATGGGAAAGGGAACAGGGCCAAATGTACCCACACTGTGCATATGAGTTTAAATAAAGATCTGCAAACTATTTTCATCTGGGTGTTTGGTCACCTTGTTGGGTGTTGATCACTCTGTGTGCACACAGGCATGATGTGGAGGTTAGAGGACAACCTATGGGAGTCAGATCTCTTCTTCCACCGTGTGGAACTTGGAGACTAAACTTAGATTCTCAGGCTTGAACAGAGATATCTACTAGTCCTTGTCACCGGGTTTCCAAGCATATAGCGTATACTGCAACAGTCAAATTTGAAGGATCTAATTTAATTATCTCACAAAATGTATGAACATGTCAAATACACTGGATCTCATGTGCCTCCAGAGCAACCAAGATGTCTAGCACACAGACAGCTCATGTTAGACTCAATGTTAAGAAGAAGTCTGGGATAGGGCCTTTTTGTCCTATTAATGTCAGTATCAAGAAGTCACTCAGAGATCTGCTCAGAAAGGCAAGTTCAAATCAATGAATTGAGACGATGTGAATTAAAAGAGCATCAGGAATAGGCTTTACCCTCTTAGAGAGAAAGAATACATGTAGATTTGTTTGATATCTAAACCCAGCACCAATAGCAAATCTCTACCATAATTTTAAAAATGAATTTCAAACCAGATGGCATTTTCAGCTTCAAGTCCATCACAGACAAGTTCTGTACACCTGAGTAACATGTTCAACATCTGGAAAATAAGCCTGTAAGACAGTTCATATTCCAGTGGACACTGGATGGAGAAATTTATATATATATATATGCATACATATATGTATATACCAATAATGAATATCTCATGTTAACTGTTCAAACAATATTAGCCAGTAGAATTATTTTATCAGACTTTGTAAATAATGACCATTGTATCTCCTCATCAAATAGTGGAACAAATAACTCAAATTGCACTCTTGTGTCTGCACACAGAGAAGTGCCTTTCCACAGAAATAATATCTGAATCCTTCCTAGTATGTCAAGAGAAATTTTCAACAGCTATTAATTTGTATCTCCCTCTTAAATCCCCAAATAAGGACCAAAACTGGAGAGAAAATATACCTTCACAATTCAGCACAACTGGCACAGAATATAAAATATCAACTCTTTCTGATATAATCCTGGGTTGTTTTATTTAGTTACCTATTATAAAAAGTAATTTGTGTTGATGGCTCTGAGGAAATCTAGAAATTAAAGAGCTAATTAAATTTGTTCTGCGTAATTTTTGAGTCTTGGTGTCAATAAATACATCCAGAGGCATGCAATCAGACAGCTTTGTTTCGCAGGACATGTCAGGTGGATGACTTCCCAGGACTTGGGCCAACCCTTTAGCCAGGAACAACAAACCTAACCTTTAAGCCACAGAGGGCTCACAGACTGTGCCTCCCCTAGACCTGGGATAGAATGTCAGAAGTGAGGATAAAGATGGTAAAACTATGTGATCACAAATCCCTTTCCTGGAAACCTTCCCCAGGAGGATTATGGGAAGGTTTACCTTCATCGGTCAAAGCACACATCCACATAAAACATTTAAATTTACATCAAAGTAGCACACTTTCACAATAGACTTTGGTGCATATTTTTATGAAAAGTTTATAGGACTGGAGATGTAGCTCAGTGGCCAAGCATGTGCCAAGTAGACTCTGACTTCAGTCTTCAGCACTGCAAAAAGAAATTTTAAAATCACAACTATGGAAGTACTGTAAAAACACGTGTTGGCCTAGAAACCTGATGTGATCCCAAAAGTGACTGTGTCGTAAAGTTTGACTTCCTGAGTTTGGGGTCCTTACAGGTATATTGCTTCTCCTCTAGAAACAAGGGCCTCCGGAATCATACAGATTTGGGATTGTGTCATTACAAATCTAGTTATTGCATGAGGAGACCCAAATGGGTCACTAGGAGACTGTGTGCTAGGATGACCTTTTTTTTTTTTCATCTTTCTGTGGTCAGATGCCTAGGTGCTCCCCATCCACTCGAGGGCCACATTTTCAAGCTCGTCCTCTCAGCTGCCTTTCTAAGAGATTGTCCTGTCAGTGTCTTGGGTTAGAAGCTTCTTGATATAGGAAATATGGCAGGACTGGTGCGTTTGCTATCCACAGCTATATCTTCTTTCTGATACAGTGAGAACTTTCTACTTTCTGAGTCCGTGTTACACAGCTTGTGCGTCAATGGATCAAACACTGTAAATGTTCATACAATAACCCTGACCATGGCTGTGTTGATATTAAATTCAGAGCTGGATCTGGAATATGTGCTGAGCCTAGTCCAACCGGACTGCTGCTTTTTCCTAGGGGTTGTGGGGGGATGGGAGGGTCCAGTGTAGTAAAGCAGGGTTCGGGCAGGTTTTGAGGTATGCTAGTCCAGGACAGCAGTTCTGACAGTGGGTGATGGGTGAGACATTTGGCAGCAGTAGATGCCACAGATGTTAATGAATGGTGGTCTTTAGGGTTAAGCTTGAGCCGGAGCCCCACCCATGCCCATGGAGCTATTTGATCTTTGGGGGTCACATAACTAGCTCTAGTGATAGGAATTGGCTTCTATTAAATAATTACTTTGTCAACTTAGTTTTTTAGTGCCTCTCTTAGGGTTGCCTTGCAACACTGTTTCCTTTCTCCCCCCACCCCCAGACAACATAGCAGTTCCCTTTTATCCATGATCTTTCATTACAGTTTCACTTACCCACAGTCTATCTATCATAGTTAAAATTATCAAGTGGAAAATTCCTGAAAGCAACCACTCATAAGTTCTAGATTGTGTTTCACAGTGAGTAACATGAAGAACTTCACGTTGCTGCTCCCAGGGTATGAACATCGTGACTGCTTCTAATATATCCATACTGCATAGGCTACTTTCTGTTAGCCATTCAGGAATTGTCTCAATTACCAGACCCTAACACTCACCATTCTTATGTTCAGGTGACCCTTGTTTTACCAGATAATGATCCCAAAGTACAACAGTGGTGACATCAGTGGTTTTATTGCAGTATTTTGTTCTTATTCTCCTATTTTATCAATATTGTAATGTCTGGGGTTTCAAGGGTCCACTAAGTGTCTCGGGACATTTCGTTGGTAGATATGCAAGCTGTTTTACAAACCTGTTTACACTTTGAAACCTCCAAAGTAAATCTACATTCTAGTTTCCCAAATTCCATAGACTGCATCCTTTCCTTTTCTGGCCTCTAACTGAGGCTGCCAAGCTGTTTGTATCTACTATGAGCCCCTATGAAAGGTATACTGACCACCTTCTATTCCCAACTGAAACACAATGCCTAGTTGTACCCATGGACAGCCTAGCCAGTGGACAGCTTCCTGCTGGCTACCAGTCATCTGGGCTTCTGTACTTTCTTCTTCCATCAGCTGCTCAGAAAGGTCCCTCCTCCCCTGTGCTGACATAAGTATAAGCCCAGAAAAAAAGATGCAGGACCATCCATGCTAAATGGCAGGGGTTCTTAGTTATGTCTTCATGCAACCTACTTTTAAAAAAGTGAAGACCACCTTCACAAAAAGAAGGAATGAAAGAAGAAGAAAAGGATATGGTTCACTAGTATTTTATCCTGGGAACATGCAGGTGTCGCGTCCAGCAGATGATATAGATATAGATATCAGTATGCATATATCTGCATGTCCAGCCCATCTGATTATATTCATTAAGCACAGATGGTTTGGGTGTCATTTTGTTTTAGTACAACGTTATGTGAAATAAGATGATGTCAGGAAACTAAGTGTTATGAAAATATTTGAGGTATTAGTAAGCTAATGAGGTAGTTGCAGGCTGCCATGTGAGCGTGGGAGGTGCTTCTCAGACAAGGCAGTATCCCATGACATAGACCAGCTACACTTCCATGTGAAATGAAGAGAGCAGAGAAAGGTCAGACATAGTGTTTAATGTGTCTCCACAGATGCACTCACTGTGCTTCAATAAAATGCAGCAAACCCAGGGTCATACAGACAGTTCTGGGTAAACTCATTCAACACCCCCCCCAAAAAAAAACAGTGCAAAAAGACATGGATCTAAGAAATGGACTTGTGGAAGTGAGTACTTAGGGTGGGAGGGAGGTAAAGGAAGTGGGGATGACATTAATGAGAGTACATTACACACACACACACAAAAATTGTCTAAAGAACAGAAAGAGATAGAGTGTGCATAAGGCATTTTTTCATCATGGCATGGCAAAGATGCCTGTGATCACATTGAAATGAAGGGGTGAAAGAATAATTGAAGACTGATTATTTAAATATTGGGGTTGGGGCTATGTGTCTTATGGGAAACAAGATGATTATTAACCAGGTAGTGCACATATCATAAGTACTGCATGTTGCTTAGAGAGGTAGCTGGGAGAATGCCCATCAAAATCATCATCTTAACAATGCTGAGGTAGGTTCACATATGGACTCATGTTGCTTGTGTGAACATGTGTGTACATGGCTATACGTGCTCGTAAACAAGTCATAGCATCACACAGCCACACACGGCAAGGGGATGTATAATTATGGACAATTCACACGCAAATTCACATAGAATCATAGGAAATATCTATTATGAACAATGTTCATCTCCTGTTCTGTTCCTTAAAACATTACTAACAAAATTCAAGACCATGAAAACAATACAAAAGATAATCACGTGTGCACATCTCTTAGTGTGCAGCTTAGGAGCATAGTATATATTAAGGGAAAATAAGGGAATAGAATATGGAAAAAATGGATGCCTTAGAAGTGAACTCTGAAAGAAAACATATGATGCTAAATTGGAAAATGAAAAAATTTTTGAACTAAGATTTTCAAAATGATTTGGCACTTTGTATAATCCTCATACAAAATAGACCACAATCAAATTTAACCTTAGGGTTAAATTTCACCCTGGACATTTGAAAACAAGTCTTACAAAACCAAGAGATCAACATCATCTTTCACCATAAATGGGAGATACTATTATAGGACCTAAGATATCTAAACCCCAACTTTTAGCATCTTAGAATACATCTAAAAATCAATACTTATTTAAGTGTCATTTATATAGTTATTTATCACAGTTTAAAGATTTACTGTATTTCAATTGTATGTGTGTGTGTGTGTGTGTGTGTGTGTGTGTGTGTGTGTGAGAGAGAGAGAGAGAGAGAGAGAGAGAGAGAGAGAGAGAGAGAGAGAGAGAGAGATGCACAAACAGTTTTTGTGCCTGAGAGTACAGGTGCTTACAGACACAAGAAGATGTCAGAGCCCCTGGAACTGCAGATGTTATGAGCCACCTGATATGGGTTTGGGGAACTTAACTCTGGTCCTCTCAAAGAGTGGTACGTGCTGTGCACTGTTGAACCATCTCTTCAGTCCCCATCACATTGTTTTTAAAATAGTTCATAATCAAGATGAGTGGGGTGCTATAGACCGGCAACCTCATCACTTGTGAAACGGAGGCAAGGAGATCAGAATTCCAAAGTTATTCTCAGCTCACAGGGGGTTCAAGACCAGGCTGGGCAGCATGGGATTCTATCTCAAAAAGGGAGGTGCTGCCATGGAAACCTAATGATGTGATCTCAGATCCCAAGAACCCATGTAAAAGTTAGCCACAGTAGCATGCATGTGTGTAATTCCAGAGCGACTACAAGGAGACAGGAGGCAGAGAAAGGGGAATCTCCAGAGACTCATGGACTAGTCAAGCATTTGCAGTCCTGAACAAGAGACCCTGTCTCAATCAAGGTAGAAGGTAAGGAGATGAACAGAGTTGTCCTCTGACCTCTACATGCGCCCTATGGCCTTTCCTGTACACCCATCAATGCACACATATGAAATAAATAACTAAATGTATTTCAATAGTCATAACAGTAATAGAGTGATAACCAAAACAGTTCATATTCTGGAATCCTATTTTAGGCATTAGCAAAGCCTATAAAACTCCCCCCGCCTCTCTCTTTTTTTCCCCTTCAAAATTGTTGTAACCATTTTCATTTATTTTTCAGAGAGAATCAGAGAACAAGAGAGGGCAGATTGCCAAGCCTGAGACTAGCAACGTCCTTGAAGACAGCCTAAACCAAAATAAACACAAAAACAAACATGTCTACAATTAAAAGACAGTAACAGTGCATTCTAATTACCCCTCTCAGGAAGTGAAGATGTTTTCAGTTAACTGAATGGGTGACAATTACTTGGGTTATTGTCATACTTAAAATGTCAGTGTTAAATGATTGCTTTAAGCACATAATAATAAATTCTGCATTCTTAAGTGGCAAATACAAGAAGCCAAATATAGATGATTTTTTTTCCTGGAAGCAAAATTAAAAATTAACAAAAACCTGCAACACACATTTTGGAATGCAGGAACAAAAGGGGCTTGGCTGTGGATAAGCAAACATGGATCTGTTGTGTACCACTCTGATTAGAACAAGGAATAGGTCAAAATGGAGAGAAAAAAATCTGTTCAGGGGTATGCCCACCTGTACAGAAGTAAATACATAAGGAAAAATGACTACAGAGAATTCTCTAGAACCTTAAAGACCTCTTACTGGAAATCTGGGTTAATTATAGCGTTTATGAAAATAGCATTGGTTAATTTCACACCTGCGGTTAAATCCGACATGATTTCCTGGGATATGTTATGATCACACTGGAGTTCTACAAACTGTCTTAGCCCCTTCATCAGCGTTAATTGTACAGGATTAACAGGCAACAAGTGTTGTTTGATGCTGCTGCCACTGCCGGTAGCATCTCTTCTTGTAGATTCTTTCTTTAGAATTCCTAAGTCTCCGAGCAGGAGCCTCACCTCACATGACTAGGTGGTGGCAGCTCTTCCATCCTGGAAGCCATGGCATTTGGTACTTAGCACCTCTGTAGAGGATGTTATGTCTATCTGCCAAATGGTGAGAAGGGACTGTTCTTCTCTTTTAAGTCAGAAATCAATTGGATGTATGGAGTGTTCTTTTGTTCATCATCTATAATTCAACCAACACCCTGGTAGGCGTTAGAAAGCAATGGGGCAAAGGTGAACAGCCAGCTCTCCAATGTCTGTGGATTTGATCCTTTGTGGGTGGGAAATGCTTATCATGAAAACTTTATGATGTTTGCACTGAACACATGCAAGCTCTTCCACCTTTATTCTCAAACATTGCACTGGAACTCTTCCCACAACATAATGTCCTACGGTGTATTATAAGCCAACTAGTGATGATGACAAATATCTTAGTGGAGGGTCATCAAACACATACAAATGCTATTTTATATACCTTAAATAAACAGGGCTTTTGATATCTACAAGAGTTCTGGAGAATCTTCTGACCAAAAAAAAAAAAAAAAAAAAAAAAAAAAAAAGTGTTTCTCTCTGCGGTGACATAGTGTCACATCCAAAACATCCTAACATGGCTACCTAAACAGGACCTGAACAATAACAACACTCATTGATATACTAACTCAGAAGGGGGATATCTCCCCAGGTCCCACCCCTCTAAGCAAAGAATTTCAGGGAAGTGAAGGCTGCTGAGCGAGGCAGAATTGGACATTCTCAAGAATGATACCCCTGACTGGGAATCTAACACCTAGTGGTCAGCCTTGAAATGAGATCTATATAAGCAACCCAAAATAGACTTTGCGGGTTTATTTGCATGTTGATGTATGTATATTTTTTGCAATAGTAGTAGAGGGGTACTAATTTGAGAGGATGTGATGCAGGGATATGAGAGAGGCCAGAGGGAAAGAGGGGAAGGGGAAAGTGAGATAATTCAATTTAAAAAATTTAAAAATGGTCAAAGAAAATATTTCTCAATGATAGGATTTTGGCTGGCAAAAGAGTAACCAGTTGACTACTATCGCAGTAGAAAATGAAATCTGAAAGAAGGAAGTAGCTTTAGTCCTGACCATCCTGCAGCAGACACATGACTCAGGATGGTGTTGACTGGGGACCAGCAAATGTGTCAGTGACAAAATCAATTGTTTCTGTCAAAAAGTCAGACAGTCCAGATGAAGTAACCAAACATCCCAGATGCTTTCCTTTTATTTTATTTTTTTTTGTTATTTTGTTTTTGTTTTGTTTCCATAGACAGAAGAAATGATATCTCCTCCAAAGAGAGTTTGAACAATAGGTTAATTTGTCAAAGACCTATGAGGGCCTGATTGGTAATATCCTGAATTACAGACTTCTCAAAGAGAGGGAGTTTGTTTAGACTGCCTAATTTTAAGAATCATATTGGGAGTTTCTTAAATCCACAATTCTTCCTGCTCCACAAGAGCTCTGTTCTTTCTCCTTCCATCTGAAGCTCTTATCTATAAATCTAAAATATAGGTCTCTATAAAACTAAAAAGAATTCCTATTGGTTTTATATTGGATCAAATTATTCTGGCATTTCTCTCTTGGAATCTATACAGTGAGAAGGCTAACGGTTGAGGGCCTCCAAACTTACAGTCTTGAAGGAAAATCCATCTTCTTTTCAAGTTGAAATATTTTTTTTTGGAAAAGTTTGATTTAATAATAAACAAATAAAAATAATCAAAAAAAATCCCAGCAGGCATGCTACACAATGAATGCAGAAAGCATTATGCACATTTAGTCATAATCGAGGCCACACACAAATAAGCAAATGGTGCCATGTGGCGCCGTCGTCCACAGCACTTGGCTAACCTGAAATAATGACTCCCACATTGTGGCAAAGCGTAAATATGTAACGTGCCACCCGCTGTGTGGGTGCCATTTAATGTGACCACAACTTGTTTGTGCTATGTTTTGAAATAGGGAGAAAATGGAAACCATAAATCAGATGGCCTTTGCAAAGGCTTTTCCAATTCTCCGCCTGAGCTGTGGAAAGACTGTGGACTTTAGCGTCACTTAGGTCAAATGCTGAGTAGCTGTGTACTCGGGGAGCAACCATGTGTTAGGGAGCAGCTGTGTGTGCTGGGGAGCAGCCATGTCCTAGGGAGCAGCCTTGTGTTAGGGATACACTGTTCTATCTAGACTGCAACTTCTTCCCCTTCTAAAATAGGAAGTCAGACATGACAACACTTCCTGAAAAGGAAAATCTGGAAGAAAATGAGCTAAGCTGGCTCAAAGACGTATCCTTAGAGAAGCAAAAAGGTAATCACTACTTGTCCACTCCGTAAATGAGACTGTCTACAGCAGTGGTTCTCAACCTGTGAGTCACGACTCCTCTGAAGGTCTCACAACCTTCTCACAGCATTTGCCTAAGACCATCAAAAAAGCATGGGTATTTACATGATGATTCATAACAGTAGCAAAATTATGGTAATAAACTTGCAATGAAATCATTTTATGATTGTGGGTCACCACAACCCGAGGAACTCTGTTAAAGGGTCGTGGCATCGGGAGGGTTGAGAGTTACTGGTCTACAGCAGGTGAGGAACCAGGGAACTAAGCATACTGACTTAGGGATGCCATCTCAGTGAAGAAGGCAAAGGTATGTGAGATGCATGGGAAGAGAAGAAGTGGTGGGCTCTCGAGACTGGGTCTGCTCAGTGGCTACTTGCAGTTTCTCAACTAGTGTCTAACCTAGGACAATTCGACAAGGTCTCTACCAAATGAGGGGAGGACACATCAAATGCTGGTGAAAACATCTCAAAACTTCCTCAAACTTCCCCTCCAGAAACATCTACAAAGAAGTCTGCCATTTAAAATTCTTGAGTAGAAAAATAGAGAAAACTTAACTCAAACCCAAACGGTTTCCCTATGACTGCAGTGAATAATAATATTGTAACACAATTTTTTATTTGTTATTTCATTTATTTACACTTCAAATGTTATCCTGTTTCCCCTCCACAAAACCCCCAATCCCATCCTCCCTCTCCCTGTTTCTATGAGGGTGCCCTACCCACCCACCCACCCACTCACTCCTGCCTCCCCACCCTAGCATTCCCCTACACTGGGGCATCGAGCCTTCACAGGAACTAGGGCCTCTTCTTCCATTGATGCCAGATAAGGCCATCCTCTGCTACATATACAGCTGGAGCCATAGGCCCCTCCATGTGTACTCATTGGTTGGTGGTTTAGTCCATGGGAGCTCTGGGGTTTCTGGTTGGTTGATATTGTTGTCCTTCCTATGGAGTTTCACACCACTTCAGCTCCTTCAGTCCTTCCCCTAACTCCTCTATTGGGGTCCCATGGTCGGTCAGTCCAATTGTTGGTTGCAAGCGTCCGCATCTATATTGGTTAGGCTCTGACACAGCCTCTCAGAAGACAGCTATATCAGGCTCTTGTCAGCAAGCACTTCATGGTATCAGCAATAGTGTCTGGGTTTGGTGTCTGCATGTGGGATGGATCCTAAGGTGGGGCTGTCTCTGGGTGGCCTTTCCTTCAGTCTCTGCTCTACTCTTTGTCCCTGTATTTCCTTTAGACAGGAGCAATTCTGGGTTAAAATGTTTGAGATGGGTGGGGCCTGCCTAACCTCTGGATATGGTCTAGATAGGGTCTCTCTCCCCTTTATTGGATATCTCAGCTAAGGTCATCCCTGTTGTGTCCTGGGAGGCTCTTGTTTTCCTGGCATCTGGGACTTTCTGGTGGATAACCCCAGTACTCCAGCCCCCATTGCTACACATCTCTGTTCAATTTCTTGACCCTCTGTACATCTCCCCTGATAAGACAGAATTATTAGTGCCTTTATTTATGCATGAGGGTTGGATTCCTTTAAGTGTGTTTGTATAACAAAAAGCTAAGCTAATTATTGGGGCAACTGAGATATTCTGGGATACTATTTCTATACAATTCAAGCTAGCATTTTAAAATGCATATAAAGATTCATTTAGTCAGGCAGTGGTGGTGTACGCCTTTAATCCCAGCACTTGGGAGGCAGAGGCAGGTGAATTTCTGAGTTCAAGGCTAGCCTGGTCTACAGAGTGAGTTCCAAGGCAGCCAGGGCTACACAGAGAAACCCTGTCTCAAACAAACAAACAAACAGATAACAAAAATGATTCATTTAATTACCACTGTCCTGGGCACCTTCATGGTCAATAAAATATATACAGATACATTCTGCAAAGCAGTGTGCTTTGACGAATTGCTTTGGAAGTGTCTTGAGGCTCTTTAAGCATTTTAAGGAATTACATGTTTGTTTACTCTTTCTAAAATTTTCACAACTTAGAAGAAGTCTTAAGTATTTACTGAAAGGCTCAAGCTCATCACATGAAAATCATAAATAGCAAATCATTACTATTCCATGTAAAGGAGAGGTTCAGGGTCTATTTGAATTTTCTATTTTAAAAGAAGAACCAGGAACTATTTTTATGATTTTAGTCAATAAGTCCCAGAATCGTTCTTGTCTCTAGTCCTCTCCCATTTTTGAAGAGCAGGAAGCCAAGTGGCATCAGTCACAAATGCTGCTGTGACCATATCCAGGTCAACAGACTACTAAGGAGAGTGCATCCAGGATGCCACACTGTAGCAACATCATTAGGCCATACCAGGGTGGGGGTAAATAAATCTGCTGGAAAGAAGAATAAGTGTCCAATGTTCAATACATTGCTTCTATCAACAATTGAAAGTAAACAACAGTTATCACACAACGCCATAGCATAGTGTTTTGGGGAATTCACTGAAGCAAAGGTTAAGAATAAAAGCTGGGGTAACAATACATACGATGCTGGGTCCAGGGTCCTCACCTGGTGACAAGCAGCAGACTGGTCAGGTTCAACATGAGTTACAAAGGTTTGAGATTTGAGAGAAAAAGAAAAATGTGCCTGTCTCAGGAACACTAACTGGTAATCTCAAATTATAATTTCAATGAACAGTTCTTACAATGTTCAGTTTGGGGGACAGAACTTAACACCTTATGGAAGAACTGGATAGATATCTATTCCAGTAAGGAAATTGTTCTAATGTCTACTTGTGTCTAGGCCCCTGTGACTGTGGAAAGATTGAGAAGGCATTCTGCATTCATTGTATGCTGCTATCAGGACTCAAAGAGCCGGTGCTCACCTCTCTGAGAAGGCCTGTGATATCTGTCTATGGTCTGAGTAAGGAATGCTGCCCACCTGACAGTGTTGTTCCCTGTAGAGTTCTGCCATAGGATCACCCAGAAACAAGGCTGATTTATCTATTAAAATGTTGGCACCAATGATATAATTTGCAGGGTTTTGGACAAAGAGGATGTGGGGTATTTTGCTCAAATGGTAGGAGAAAATATCCCTTAAGAATACTTAACTGGGGATAGCATTTGAAATGTAAATGAAGAAAATATCTAATAAAAAAAGAATACTTAGCTGTAAAATTTGGGGTTTTTTTGGGGGGGGTGTGCAGCTATTCTCTCTTGACCTGTAGTGATTTGTTTGTATTTGCTGTTTAATGTTTAACTTCTCTGAACAGAGGGACTTCTGTGGAGACTTATATAGGTTTCTAGAGATGCCACTCCATAATTCAGCACGCCTATATATATATATAGCACGCCTGCTCCCCTCTTACCAGTTTCTCCTTCCTGACAGCTGCTAAAGTAACACACTGTGTTCTAGCTAGAACTGGCAAATATAGTGTTAGTCTGTTTGTCATTACTATAACAACATAAACAAGTAGGCTACTTTAGAAAAAAAAAAGATGTTCATTTATGTCATGGTTCTAGAGGTTCAAAAGTATGGTATGGTATGGCATGTGGTTAATCACAGTTCATTTCTAGGAAAATGTGCAAGAAAAGATGCTCATGTTTCCAAGAGACTTGTTAGTGAACTGTCCTGGAATATTCCTGCCGTGTTCCAGCTTTTACACATGTGTGCACATATACATACCATACTCTGTGGCTCTGAATCCCTGGGTAAACCCTAGCTATTTACAACATTTCTTTACTACCTCCCCGAGGTATCTACACCTTAGCAATGCGACTTGAATGAAAACCTACTTACTCATTAGGTGATGGGATTAAAAATGGGAAGCAGTCTACATATTATTGCTACTTCCTTAAGGGGATAAATTTGGGACAGGATTGATGTCTGCTAGAGTTCAGGTGTTGGAGGCTTGGTCTCTAGTGTGACAATTTTGAGTGGTATGGAGAACTTTAAGAATCAGAGCCTAGTAGGGGAAAGTTGGGTTCCTGATAGAGAGGTTCTCAGTAGGAATGGAGAATATCCTTATAGGGCCTTTGAAGTCTCACTATTGGAACAAGCTGTTTTGTAATAGGAGACCCAACCTGTAATCTATTCTCTGGCTTTTAAAATACCATCTTCCGCTTCCTCGTGTGCTGCTACTGCACAACACCATGCTAGAAACCAAACAAAAGAAAATGACTGATCTTGGACATTTGCCTTTAAAGCTATGAGTTAATAAAATTGTTTCTTTTATATAGTTAGTCTGAGGTAGCGTATTACAGTCAGGGGGAAAAAATGGACAAAGGCCCAGTACCCACCCCGGAAGCAAAGTAGCAGAGACGGTAACAATTAGTATGATGTCATGGCACAGATTAAAGAAACAAGGCTCAATTGTTCATAGTGGCCTTCCCATAATCATTATGAGTTGAACCCTCCCATAATTTCAACTAATAATCATTTGCAAAAACAACAAAAATATTTTCTGGATATGAAAATGATTCTAAGAATAGAAAACATTGGGATTTAGATTCCACAGTTTGAAAACTGTATTAAAATTATAAACTCACTTGTCTTTTCAAGAATGAAAAGAATAACCTGAACACAAACCAATTTTTGAATATTTTATATATTTAGATTTTATCTCTACATAGTATGCAGTAAATATGGATTGAAAATAGCAGATTAAGTAAAAAAAATATAGCACGTTTGGCAGTTGTCCCATTTGTAGTCTAAGGTCAAAGTGCCTCCTATTATTTAAAGAATACTTCAAAGATATGGGTAATTTAGGGACCCACTAGTAAACAATGCATAACAAATTACATCAGTACCTAGTTGAAAGCCCTGTAAAAATAACTTACCCTCTACCCTTACATAATGGGATTAATTAAGAACATCCGAGACATTGAGATGTTGATTCACAAAAGATCTTCCTTTACAAAAAAAAAAAAAAAAAAAAAAAAAACAGAAGAACTAAATCATTTTCTCAGCACCCCTACTCCCAAATTAACTTCTTGTTTAGATTGGATGTTGAAAACATGATGTGATGCTCTTGATGAGGTCAAATGAAGGTCATAACCCCTGAACCACAATAGCTCATGGCATTGGCGTAAGGAATTTCTTTCTAGTTTCATCTCCCTAAACCCAGGGAAAAGAATCACATATGTTGTAACAAGTCCAAACCAAATGGTTGTATAAGTTCTGCCTTTAGATACTCTCTATGCACAGTAGCTTCTTACAGGGAAGAAACGAGAATATTTTGACTGGAAATTAAGTTTAGCAATTTATACATTTATTTTAACAGTTGTGAATAATTTGCTTTCCACCTAAAAATAATTTTATCTAAGTCATTGACTTTATTTTCTTCTTCTTCTTCTATTTGGATGGTTAGACAGAAGAGAACAATAGCTAGTTAATAAAAATCTTCTTTTTAAAAAAATGTGATTTTTATCAATTCATTGGACCTATAGCATATGACCCAAAATGTGTAAATGTCTGAGACTGGGGGTAAGAAGTAAAAAAGGGTGGGAGCAAGAGTTGATCTGTAGTGGAATTAGCTAGGACTAATTCTCAGATTACTAAACAAACATTATTGATTTGTTTTACTTAAAGATTCGAGTGTATATGGAGAAGGAAGATGGATTTTTTTCCTAATGTAACTTAATTCAGATACTAACTGCTGAGACTTTATTGTCATTCCAATGTCATTTGAAGTGATATAATAGTAATAATTATATCACAATTAAGACTTAAGGATCTCAGATCTCAAAGAGATTTCTGGTTGCATCTCTAGCACCACTCACCCCTGAATCAGTATATCCTTAGTAAGTATTTGCCAAGTGTATTAACTAGCAGGAGAAATAACTCCTGTATTTTCTAATATGCTGAAACTTGACAAAGAATAAAAGACATGGAGTGACATTATCTTGGATCATGAAAGAAAGTTTGGAAAGATGGGGGAGACCTTTTAAAAAGTTCCATATCATATTGTAAATGAAAGCGTTAGGGAGAAAGGATCTTTCTAGAAACGGAAGAAGTAATATCTAACATTATCTATGGTGCTCAGACACATGTTACTCTATCCTTAGGGATTGCATTCGTCACTTGAGCTGTATAGATAGTCTACTGCAACATCATGAGATCAACTGGAAATCCAAATAAACTGAGAAACTGGAATTGTGTGTATCTACCAAAACCAAAACCAATAGCAAGTTGTGCATCTAAGTCGCCATAAGTAATGAATCAGCATGAATCACTGAAGCTTTTAACGCAGCATTCTGCTTATTTTGAGATATGCTGTGTGTGGTACTAAGACCATACCCTCACCTCGCAGAATGTAAAGACTCGTTATAGCAAGCAGAGCTGGTCTTTGAGTTACTTGCTCTCTCTTCTGCATAGACCAACTGGCTCATGCAGTTTAACACTAATCAGGACACCCAAGACCTTCTCAAATTATTCCAACCAAGAAGAGGTCCACATACTCAGAAATCAATCCTATCCCGTGGACTACTCCCTACTCCCTAATATAAGTGTATTAGGTTGAGCAGTAACACATGGGTAGAACTAGGAAGTCTTTCCTCTTGCTCATAATTGTAAACTTGCTTAAGAACAGTAATCGTTAGGACAGAATTGATCCCAGGAGATATGTGCCTCTAAGCTCCCATGGATACTCGGTATTCCTGGTTGGTTAAATTCAAGGATTAGTTTAGAAATATATGGAACATAATTCTACCATGGGCTTGGAGCTACTTAAACTTGAGAGTAAAGAAGAAAAAAAGTGGGTAATGAGTGGTGTTACTAATCTCAGCCTATGAGCAGGAGCAGTTCCCTGGCCAGACATTTAAAATCACTCTAAAGTAATATCATCCATAAATACATAATTGCCATGTTAGGAAAACAAACATCTCTTTTGAAAGAGCTGGGTTTTGACTTTTTAATTTTTATTGGTATTTATTAGAACTAGAGGGAATATGATAAATAAATTGGGTTAACCTACAGAAATCTGACTTTACTTTGTGCCAGACACTTTTCCATATGCACTCTTAACCGAAACTCATTTAATCATTACCACACCTCTATGAGAGAGATACTGCCATTACACCTCAGGAAACTGAGACAAAGAGTGGTCAAACACATTCAAGTACACTATTAAATGGTAAAGCTAAGATGTGAATCCAACTCATAAATCACATAGGTTGTGTTCCTTTTCACTAAAGCCGAGTTGTATTTCTGGATTAAAACATCTCGAAGCAACATCCCAGAAAAGTATGGAAGAATAAAACCACCTCAAACCAATGGCAATTGTGAGTTAAACCTTATGTTTTTCGTTAATTATAGTTGGTCTACATGAAGTATAATGTGTTTTGTTCAACGTGTGGTTTCAAATGTTTGGTTTAAGTATCATTTTCAACTCTGAGGTTTGATGATGGTTTTAGCTCTTGAAAGGATATAGTGTGTGTTGATGTGATAACTGTATTTATTCTATTAAACCTGAATCCAAATACTTTGAGGAAGTCATTCAAAAATATACTTATTCAAAACATACTAGATGAAGGATTAAAAGCATATAGCTTGCTCAATGCTTTTTAAGCCTAGCTTTCTAAACTTAAAATCTAAACATTCTTACAAGTTCCTCGACTGGGTCTTTGACCAACCCTACTACAGATTCTGTTCCAGGAGTCGGGGATTGCAACTGCACAAAGAAACAAAGATGAGCCCAAGCTAGGTATAAAGAGTGTTGCTGAGCTTTTTTTCTCTCCTCACCCTTCTAGAAGAATTTCTTGTTTAATATTTCATTAGCATGTATTAACTATACATAACAATAAGATTCATTCTGACATTTTCACACAAGTACATCATGTGTTCTCTTTTAATATTATTTTTTACTTTTTCTTTGAGAATTTCATATGTGTATACCCCTTACCCCTCCAAATCCTCCTGGATCTATCCCATACCCTCTCCCAACCTCACATCTTTTATATATATATGCAAACCTATTGAGTCTAATTAGTAATGAGCATATATATAGGGAAGTGGGGCCACTATTTGGAACATGGTTGAGCTACCATGCCCCTACAGGGAACTGCAACCCTCGACTATCATGAGTTTCTTAGCTGGAGTGACTATTTTTCCTCCATCCATGATAGAATGTCAACTTGTCTGATCTTGCATATGTCTCATGCAGGAAATCAGATATTATGAGTTCATGAGTGTAATGGTCTTGTTATGTTTTAGAAGATAAATGGGGATACATATATCTATAATATATTCTTTTCCCCAAAGACTTAGAATTGTTTCTCTTTTTCTTCAAAATTCAGATGTATTTTATTCGTGTATATAAGCATTTTGCCTGCATGCTCCATATGTGTGTCTAGTGACTACAGAGGTTAGAAAACGGTGTTGGAGTCCCTGAAACTGGAGTTACAATCACTACAGAGGTTAGAAAAGGGTGTTGGAGTTCCTGAAACTGGACTTACAAATGATTGTGAGCAATCATGTAAGTACTGGCAACTGAATCTGGCTCTACTACAAGAGCAACAGGAGCTCTTAACTGCTGAGCCACCTCTGCAGCTCCTTAGGGCTGTTTCTTACTAAGCAAAATTCTCCTTTGCTTCCTTATGGAATCAGGGTGCCTTCATAGTTCCATAGCTAGTGAGTAAAAGTTATTACCTATTCTTATAATTTCTTTATGATTCAGTTTCTTGGTCCTACAACCTTGTGCTGAGATCATGTGATAGAATTAGAAGGCCCAGAACTAACTCCTAAAGTTGGTAGTAATTAGGTGAGTAGACCTCCCTGACTTTTAGTTATTGCACATACAACCTGGTTGTACATGTAAATAATGAACTTAGTTAGTGTAACCTGCCAGAGACTGCCTCGGATGCATTTTGTATTCTCACATCTTGTCTATATCAGCGTCTTCATGTAAGTATATGATAAATCCACACATAAAAGAATGATCTCCCTCTTGTAACACCAACAAGTTACAGACTCCCTTACTTAGACAAATCTTTTTAGTCCCCAATTCCTCTTTCTGCTCTGACATCTAAGGCTGAGCATTTCTGCAAGCCTTTGGAACTCTATTCCATCATTATACAGAGTCATATGGACTTGATCTGATGTTTTTGTTTGTCTGATTCTTTTTCCATGCTCTGCTCCCAACTAGTAACTCAATCAAAGCTCAAGGCATCATCATAAAACTTAAACTCTGCTCTCGTGCACAGCTTTGTTTTTTTCCCATTAGATAGTCAAGCATCACTGAAAGCTCAAGGCAGTCTTTCAGACAAATGCTGATGGTTGGCTGAAGTACACGAGCAAACCGATTCAGGGATGCGTTGATAGTTTCCCTACTGGAGCCACATTGCATTATGAGCTGGCACAAAGTTAGGTCGGACATGGCCAACACCTGGAAAATTTACAGAGGCATCCAAACACTGTCATCCGTGGCAGAAAACCAACAGTAGGAGTTTGAATTTCCTCCACACGACTCATTCCAACAATGCACAGTTGGATAAGGAGACAGCAGTTCTCATTAACTTGGTGAGAGTATCATCAGGAAGCTTGTTGCTCGGAACAGAACAAGGATGCAGCTTCAAGACTGACGTGAAAATTCACATCTCCAAAGCTGTTATGTCCACACAATTACCTTAATGTGTCCCAGATTCAAACACTACATAGCTGTTCCTGTTAGTTACTGGACCTGATCCATGAGAACTGCTGGATCACCCCCTCCCCCCCGAAATGGAAAGATGGTGTCGAATCTGTAACACTGAGCCCTGGACCATACCCAGCCCTCAGATGTTGAGGCCAATCTAATCAAATGGCAGTACATTGGGAAGGGAGACTGTGGGCAGAATGGATGAAAAGGCAGTTCCAGAACTTTCCAGAACTTTCGATGGTGATCTACAGAGGGCAAAAGGACACAGAGTGAGAGAGACATCTCCTGAGATTCCAGCACATATTCAGGGAAGAACTGTTACTGTTGTCATAGTCTGGATGTTGCTGTGTATAAAACCATGACAGCTCATGACCTCAACCTAAAAGGAAACTGAAACACAAGTGGGGACATCTATATGAGAAAGAAAAGAACTCTTGGGATTTCCAAGGTGAGAAAACCTTTCTGTCAATCACAGCTCTCTTACTTGCTATTGTTTTAGAGCAAATAATTTATACTTCTCTAATTTCCTCATCTCCATTATAGATACAAGACATTCTCTGAGAGACAGAAAGGGGGAAATTGGTTTGCTATGTGAGTTATCCACAAAGTAAGGTTAAGTGAACTCTAATTGGATGCATATATAGTAAAGACATCATAGATTTTAAACCAGAAAGAAGAAATTGTAAGAGAATATTAATTTGATGGAGGTTGCAGGAAAAAATTAACATAACTCAAAAAAAAAGCACAAACCATAATTGGTACAAGGAGTTAGGTAACATTATAATTAAAGGTTTCAATTTAACACGGTCACACAGAAAAAAATTAGCAGACAGATGGTTGAGCAAAGGTATTGAATGGACAGATGATACATCAATAAAACATGTCGAAATCTCACACAAGGTATAAACTACCAAAATTATATAGGACATTTCGACACATTAACAAACTCGTGCCAAAAATTCCATATAAAATGACAAAGTAAGCAAGCTGGTCAGAGAAGCTCAAGCAATAGCAAGTTCACAAAAGCAAGAGCATGCAAACTTGTCTTCACTGCAAACCAAAATGATAATGAAAAGGCTGGGCAGAACAGCACATGCTTTTAATCCCAGCACTCAGAGGCAGAGACAGGAAGCTCTCTGTGAGTTCTCGGACAGCCTGGTCTACCTTGTGCAGTCCGGGACAGCCAGGACTGCATAGAGAGACCTTGTCTAGAAAACACTAACTAACTAGCTAACTAACTAACTAACTAACTAACCAAGCAGGAGTGGGGTGCCACTTGAAATGCACCACATCAGAAGACCAGATTGTGGAGCATGGAGAGTTTGTTGAGAGCAGGGCCTTCCTGCACAGTTGACAAGTAAAAGGCACAAGCAGCTACTCCTTACTGAAGTAACAGTTGTGCCATCAGGAATGGGGCAAGTCCTCATTTGGGAAGTAGAAGCTGGAGGATCGAGGGTTCCAGGTCATCCTCAGTGACGTGGCAAATTTAAGGTCATCCTCAGTTGTGTGAGACCTCATGTCAACAAGCAAGCAAATCACAGCTGCCCACGAGGGTCCAGCAATTCCATGCATAAGTATGTATTTCGGAGACCTTCTCACAAAGCACCATGAAGATACAAGTTCTCTTTAATGTTGTTTCTGACAGGCCAGGTGCAAGGAGTCTACTCCCCACCAGGAAAGAAAATGGATACTATAAAATAGTGCCCAGTTATCAGGTCTAAAATATATACATCATTATGGCTCTTTTAATATTATATGCATTATGCAGATATTAGAATGACACATATTTTGTGCTAGCTATTGACATACAGCATACATCCTGCTAGCTATTAATTAGAAAATCTCATGCATCAACAAGATAGACTTAAAGCCATGGGGCTGAGTACAAGGCACAAGTAATAGAATGATGTCTATAACTATATATCCTTTATAAAACCCTGTATGAAATAAAACCATGTTACCTAGAGTGACACAGATTTTTAAGACACACATCAAATGCACTGCAAAGATAAAGTAACTTTTTATATATCTTTCTATATCTGGAACCTAACACAGTTCTAGGTGACTGAGAAATGCACCTTGAATAAATCAATAATAAAATGCAGAAAACAAATATAGAGACTATGCAAAAATTACCCCCAAGCCTTGAATGGATGCCATAACAGGGTGTGTGTGTGTGTGTGTGTGTGTGTGTGTGTGTGTGTGTGTGTGTGTGTAAAAAGATGACATCATTGTCAGATTAGAAAGCCTTGAGTACTGAAGGAGGTTGGTAGATTTAGGGTCTGTATCTTTTAATTTTGAAGACCTGAATAATGAGTTGGAAGTTATCTAAGCCTGGGACTTGAGAGATGTTTAAAGTTGAATGTCAGCTGCTAGATGAGATTTTAAGGGGAAGGAAGAGAAATTAAAGAAGCAGAGAGACAATGAAAACCACGTGTGGTGATTACATGATAACACTGACATATTAAAACTTGTGCAGGATGGAGGAGGATGTCATGTGCCTGAAAAGAAAGAAGCAGATAAAGAACAGTTATTGATTGGCATCCACAGAGGGAGGGGTGAGGTGAGATACAATGGGGGTGGGGATGCAGTAGCAAAAGGGATAGCAAGCTGAATCTCAAGGTAGGATGCCAGGATAAACCAAACTTCTTGTCTGCAGCTCCTTTGGCCTGATATTTGCTTAGAGATAAAATTAAAGTTGACAGATTTGGTGGTGGGGGTGGGAGAGAGGTAAGAAATCAAATTTAACATAAGAATAAAAACCTCGGTCCCCAAATCCATAAACTGAATTATCTAGAGAAGACTGCGGCAGCCTGATAAATCCCTGAACGACTTTAATTTAAGATATCCTGAGTTTCGCCGTCCTTCAACTACTCCCCTAGCTCCAATCCGCTATCAGCCAGAATCAGAAAGGGACCCAAGATAAGAATAAATGTAAGATTTACTCTTATTGAGTCCAATTCTCCTGTGTTGGGTCCATGGGGAACAGCAAATGATCCTCCCAAGTAGCAAAGGAAAAGGGGCGGGGGGAGGAAACTTCCACCTGTTCTCTAGTGACGGCGGCGTCCCATTTCTGAGGTCTTCCCATAATTCATAGCTTTGATTGCAGACAGGTTTGTACCACATGGTTCGCTTGATCACTGGTCCTGTCATTAAACTATTCCCCACCCATCCCTGAGCACCGCCCCTCACCCCTGCGCTCACCAGATACTTAAAACTAATGCCTATTAAATAGTCTAGACATTTTTCCAGATTTGAAAATAGTAAAGGGGTCAACACAGTAATGTGGCAACCAGAAGAAAGGAAAAAATATGTCTGGTCAAGGTGTTAATAGGACATATCATAGGGCGCTGAGATATGATAGCCATGACCTATATCAAAAGTAAAACTGTGGAAAGGCGAACGTTCACCTGACGACAGATGTCCCGCAGCCACATGGAAGGGCATAAGAACGGTTCTTGCGATTTTTGAGTGGGTTGATAACAGAATGCACTCTCACTGCAGTCAGATGGACAGGAGGTTAACCCTGCCCCCATATTCAAGTGCATTGAATGCCGGTAAGATTAATGCATTGTGGGAAAACTAAGAAGCATTGGAATCAGTTTTTATCAACATGGGCAACCAATGGAGAGTCGCACAATTTTGTGCTGGCATTTTCAAGGCTGTTCATTAAGTTTTTATAAATGTATATACTACATATTGTCTTCACATCATCTTACCCTATCTTTTCTCCCTCTACCTCCTCCCACAAATCTGTTTCTACCCAGTTTTACATCTATTTCCATACTATACATATATGTCTGATTTTTTTTTTTTTTAGATCTCTGTGAAACCTGGGAACCAGAAATGAGAAAAGAATGCAGCATTTGCCTTTCTAAGCTTGGCTAAGTCGCTTAGTGTCACTTCCTCCATTTCCATCTATCTTCCTGAAAACAACATGGCTTCATTGTTCCACCCAAAAATGTCACAGGGTGTATACGACCCACTTTCTGCTCCATTCTTCCTTTGTTGACTTCTGGGTTTGGCCTTGGAGCTGAGTTTGTAGTGATGCCAGTCTTATCAAGGGTTCAAAAGATGACATCCTCCAGCACCAACTACAGGCAAGTCTGAACCAGGGTATGAGAAAGATGTTCTGTCTAAGAAAGTTTCTGAGTACCATGTAGTGATGAGGGGCTATAACGTCACATCTAGGGTTTGATACTTACTTATAAAATGGACACCAGTGGGCAGCTGGACTCTTAATGAACATCTTTCTCAAGCATGGAGAGATTCAGGACTTAAGACAAGGAAGAAGAGTCACATGTGTGATTGTCATGTCCAGGACTGCAAATTGTGAATATTTCTGTGCTGCGTAGTTTTGTGTAAACTTGGCATAGGCTAGAGTTATCAGAGAGGAGGGAACCTTGATTGAGAAAAATCCCTCCATAAGATGAGGCTGTAGATAAGCCAATAGGATATTTACTTAGTGATATATGGCAGGAGCCCCAATCTGGATGGTGCCATTCCTGGCCTGGTGGTCCTGGGTTCTATAAGAAAGCAGGCTGAGCAAGCCATGATGAGCAAGCCAGTAAGCAGCACCCTTCCATGGCCTCAGCATCAGCTCCTGCCTCCAGCTTCCTGCCCTGTTTGAGTTCCTATCCTGACTTCCTTCAATGATGAACAGCGATATAGAAGTATAAGCCAAATAAATTCTTTCTTCCCCAAGTAGTTTTGGTTATATTTCACCACAGCAAGCATAACCCTAACAAAGTCAATGCCCAATACTACTGGCTCCCTTCATTCATCTGTAACAACATTATGGTCCAAGACAGACCACAAAGCCTCAAAATCCAGTCACTTAATTAGGTAATCACTGTTGCAATGCTGTGCATCAATGCACTATTGCTTACAACACTTCTAATGAAGAGCCATTTAGCACAAGTTTTAAATTTCTAGTCACTAAAAGATGACTCAGGAAGATGGTGAGGGATACTGAAATTTCAATGAAATAATCAAGTGACTAATTGGTGTTTACAATGTTATATCCCGAGATGGGTAGATGCATAGATAAAATTTGCACACACGGAATTAATGACAGAGCAATGGTTTGGGTTTTTGTTCCCTGAGGTTTTAGTGAGCAAGACTGATATTAATCATTTAAAAATGAAAATCACAGATTTCCATGTTAAGAACTTCTAATCATTAAAAAAAAATTTCTCAGATGAACTGAAGGGTCCTAAAACATAGTGAGACAGCCCAAGGGTATTCACAGTGACACAGACCCTGTGACAACTGAGCAGAGGCTGTCAATGGGTCTCAAACTTTAGTCTCGTAGAACAAGAGCAAATGGGACAGGAGGAGACCCGTAAAATGTTCCATATACATATAGCACATCTCTGATATTTTCCTGTAAAATTCATGCAAAAACATCTAGAATAAAAGGTTCCTAAAAACCAAAATAACCTGGGCTCTATTGTGTGTCCCATGTTATATGAGACATAGCTGTTAAACGATAGATAAATTTAAGGTAGCTGTACACTTGTTTCCATAAAGGGACCATGAAGCTAATCTGATTCTCTATGCACTCCGTACTCTTCACAATGACTCAGTAGGTAAATGCACCACTGATGTATATTTTTGCTGTGTTTAATGCATCATTGTCGCAAAACCCCTAAGTTTTTGCTTGTTTTAGGGAGATGAGGGAGTAACTTCTCTGTGCCGAAAAACACCCATTGAATTAATGAATCTGAAATCATACGCTATCGCTATATTACAATCTGACTAAGACAAAATCCAAAGCTGTTTAGGTAACATAAAATACTGAATACTCATGAAAATTAGTGGATTGTGAAATGAATGACCACCTACCGTCACCGATGAAGCTGGCCCAAGACTCTCCAGTTTATTAAAGAAGGCATAAAGTATATGAGAGTGAAAGAATTTATAATGCCTGAAGCTCCAAATACACCCACTCAATTGTTTTCTTGATGCTGTTTACAAACTATTACAACAGTGCATTCTCTGTTTTACTGGTCATTTGAGTTTTTGCATCAAATAAATCCGTACGTTGCTTTGTGCCCAGCTTTGCCCTTTCTTCATTTAAATCATGTAGCTTGAGTTTGGAGGGACCGGGAAACTGAAGTTCCTGGACATTTAAGTCTTATCACTGATGTTATGTTAGGTTTCCAGACAGTTGGCTAAATTAATTCTGTTCACCTCATTCTCCATCTTCCCAAATGAACGAATCGGTGGTGTGGTGTCTATGGAGAAGAGTCGCCTCCAACACACTGTGCTTTTTGTCCAAGACATATTAAACTAAAAAAAAAAAATCACTACTCACACAGTGTTTTATCGAGTTCTGAACAAAATTACTGTCATTGCTATATTATGTATCCAGAAAATGGGCTACAACTCAAACCTCACACCTGCTGAATGCTGACTGAAAGAGCATCAGTATGTAAGGATCTCTATCGCGCGCTCTCTCTCTTTCTTTCTCTCTCTCCCCTCTCTCTCACACACACAAACACATTTAAAGAGGCTCATTGACTCAACAACAAGAAGCTTTCTAGCTACTAGCAACTAAATGCTCATCTGAGAGTTCTGAACAACCCTTCTTCTGATGTCTTGGAACTTTTAGGCAAGAGCTGTGGAGAAGCACAAACCTAGTATGACAGGGTGCTGTGTTGGACACTCTCCTTATTTTCTTCCTCTATGGTTACAAGACACCGAGAGATGTTCTCAGGATCATAACCTATCACAGTGACCCAATTGTGAGGAAATGAGAAGGGGGTAAAAGGAGCTATCTTCTTTCTCAAAAGGAAGGAAACACACACTGCACTCACTCCCTCACATCTCAGTGGCTAGAACTAAACACCTGACTATATATACTGAATGATAGATTCCTGCCTACCACTTTCACTGGAGACAGCATCATTGATAAGAAATAGGAAAGACAGGCTAATGGGATGACCCACTCAGTGCGAAGACCTGCGTTCAAGCCTGAACCCACGTGGAAGAAAGAGAACTGACACCCACACGTGCCATGCCATTCTTCCCCATATCAATGCATACATGCATACATACACTCATAATTAATAAACATTTTAAAATACAGAAAACAAACAAAATAAATAAATATGGAGATAAGTTAGATGACAAGGACCAACATACAGGGTAAAACTCTTGCTTTTCAACATAAAGGAAGTCAGAGATCAAAGCTTTGGGTCCTAGAGGATGGCAATTTCTTGTTATACTATTTCTATGGAAGCAGATTAGGTCAAAAGTGCTGTGATTTTTCTTATCACTCTAGCAGTCCAGTAGACTATGGGGTCTAAGAGGTGAGACTATTTATCAGAGCCATTTTGGCTTCATGAATATCTAAAAATAGTGATCAAGGAAAGGTCTTGTTAGGGAATATCTTTTCTGTGAGTTTCCTGAAACTCAACAGCGTGGCAGAAAATAGTCACGCAACTTAGCTCCAGAAGAGGGGAGAAGAGATGCACATAAAAGTAGACTCAAACTCCACCCGAGAAAGAGAGAGTAGATGTTGGTAGAAGAGACTATGGTCATACAGTCAAGGCACTGAGAAAAGAAGAGTAAAGCTGAACTGTCTTCTAAGAGGAAGACAGGAGTGCATGGACCGTGTACTGGGATCATCAGAGACCAAGAGGGATACTTCAGCCTCGAGCATGTGCATAGAACAAAATGGCAGACAGGACTGCTGTCATCCACATGGAATGATTAATTCTAGAACAGGTAGAGAAACAGTCATTGCAACTGCAAAAGCAGTAGCCTGCCCCCACTGAGTTCCTAGGAGGGATGGATCCCATAAGATGCCAAGAGAAGACCCTGTGACTCTAGCATCCCAGAATTCCTTCCCTAAAATAAGGGTGAGAGCTATTACAGACTTCTTCTGGTCAGTGGAAAGTGGTAAAGAGGAAAACATCTTGTACAAATAACCAGTTTCCAAGCGACCCTATTTCTTTTGTGTCTTGATACTGCACCTGAGGACCACCACTGCACTTTTACTCTGTTCACCGTATTCTTTATAGGAGATAAATCATTTTGGTTCTTAGTGACTATGGGGTTTGTTGTTGTTGTTGTTGTTGTTGTTGCTGCTGCTGCTGCTGCTGCTGCTTCTGTTGCTGTTTGGTGGTTTGTTTGTTGATGGTTTGTTTGTTTTGAGAAAGAGCACAGGAGATCGATTTTCTGACTTAGCATTTGAGAGAATGGACCCACATGAGATGAAACTCCCCCTTGTAGCCCATAAAATAATGGATTGCACAGAAGAAGTCCACATAGCATGGAAGAGCAGTTGGCCTGCCAGGAGCTGTGGGCAGTCTGAGCCAGCAAAACACTAGGGCTCCCTGCCACACAGCTGCAGATAATAAAATTCAGCTCATAATCTGATTGAGGGTGAAGGGGGATTCCTCCTTGTACAATCCTCCAACTGAGCACACAGCTAAAACCTCCAGCACACCTTTCAGAGACCCTGGCTAGAGACCAGCTGAGCTGTGTCTAGTAACTGTACCCATAGAAACGGGGAGTTTACAACAATGTGTCTGCAACGTGGGTGAATGAACCATTAGAAAAAGAATGGATTATGATTATCCCTCTAGCTTTCATTAACATCCTATGTAACAATGGAAGATCTTTTGGTTACTAGCAAAATATTTTGCTGGATATTAAAAAGGACGATTTCAATAGCTTAGATATAGGCCAGAAAATATCATGGAACACAGTGTGGAGGAAGGACATCTGGCTAGTAATAATAGATAGTGCTTAGTGCATTTATCGAGCACTTACTGTATACTATGACCATCTACTCCAGCATCTCGTAGATACTGAAGATGGAACTCAGGTCCTGATACATGCAAAGCATTTTTCTGTGCTACTGAGCTGTACCTCCATCCCCACTGTTCTCTATCTAATATTCACATATGATTTTACTTAAAAAAAATAGGCGTGTGTTACTATCATCATTTTAAATCATTATCAATTGGGATAATACAAATTGGAGAACATTCTTGGCTCTGCACACTGCTGACTTGCCTAGTCGAAAGCATAGAGTAAATTAGTGTGAGCTAAGAGATTATACTCCTAGAGTCCTAGAGTTATTTTAAGACCAGTTATTTAGAGTTAACCACCAAATTCCAGAACTCCAGATAAATAGACAATCACACTTCGCACACATCTTACAAGATGAAAATATCAAGCAATACATACCTTCCTGCATGTGGCTCACAGGCCAACTACTTCAAGGAATATGTCTCCATAGTTGTTTTTGTTTTTTCCATTGTGTGGCTGCGGACTCAGTGTAGGTCCTCCTTGTATGCAAGCCAAGTGCTCCACCACTGAATTTGCTCTCCAGGGTTCTATGTTTTGCCTTTTACTTTGAGATAGGGTTTCCACTTAATTATCCAGACTGGTTTTTAATGAACTCTATAACTTGAGCTTCAGATTTCTCTGCCTCGGTATCCCAAGTAGTGGGAAGAACATGCCTATGTCACCAAGTCTAGCTCTCCGTGGGTATTTTGTTTTTCTGAACCATTCTAAATCTGGCATAGGCAACTAACTCTTCTTCGTGGCTTCTCTTTAGTCCTCTGATGCTATCAGGTGTGTGTGAATAGAGGGTATTTCAGAAACCTGAAGTCTGTTCATATCTCTGAGGCTAGGAAGGGAATGACTAACTACAGTGTATAAAATATCACAGGGGCATAGCAGCATCCAGTACGTTTTGATAGACATATCATCTAATCACTTAGGAGTTATTCTATACCCTGAGACACTGCAAGAGTATATAATCCTGGCTACCTAGGAATCTGGGGCAGGAGATAGCAAGTTCAAGACCAGCCTGAGCAACTTTGTTAAACCTGGTCTCAAAATAAAAAATAAAACGGGGACTGGAGATGTGATTTGGTGTTAAAACGATTTCCTATTTTTGTATCAGACCCTAAGTTCAATTCCCAGCTAAAACCAATCACACAACAGGTATGAGCATTGAATGGGAGAGGTGAATGAGAAAGATTTACAATGTGTAAACCTCTGTGTGAGTGGTTGTGATTAGTCTATTGCCACAGGTGTGAAAATATAGTGTTCCTTCCAGTGAACCAAAAATTTTTAAAAGAAAAAGTGGAGAAGGGAGTTTTCGAGAAAGCCATTTAGCACAGGAATTGTATATTTAAGTTGCTCTTGAAAATTAAGAAAAGAATATTACTCTCTACCCACTTTATTCTGGTTACAGTATGGGTATATGTTGAACCTTCTGGGGTTGTTTCTTTGTGGTCAACACTGCCAATTTTTGTCCTGATAGTTCTCAGGCTATGTTTAACAGCAAACATAAGAATTTTATTTTGAGGTGATCCTAAGTACCCAGACAATTCTGTTTGGTGAGATTTCAGGTGTGGCTCTATTTAACCCCTAAGAAGAATCATGAGCATATCAAGAAAGATTTTTTTTTTCCCAAAAGGCGACAGTAATTTTCAAGTGTTTAGATTGCCGAGACGAGGATTTCCCTCCAACGTACAATTCATCAAGCTCTGTGTTCACTGTAAAAGCAATCTGCTCTGTCTGTGTGACATAAACAAGTCATTCTTCAGCAATGAGACGGGCCATATGTGAAGGTGTTTTACGGAAGCACAACGGGGAATGCGCCCGTCAAAGAAGCATCTGCATTCGATTTCGGTGTCAATTCGCATATGTGTTATAAAAAGGAAAGTGCATCCCATGTATTAACGAGAGCTTTCCTGCAGAGTTCACTCACACCTTCCCTAAGCAACACACCCAGGGCAGCTCTTAAAGAGAACATGTGAAGATCTCAGTGTACAGGGCCAGCAGTGTGTGCCTTTTGCAAACATCTGCCCCTCCCTTCCCTGACAGAGGAAAACTTACCTTAATTCATTAAAGGACTTTCTCGAAAAAATCAGCATGGTCTTATCAAAGCATTGATGAATATCAAAGCCTTATGCAATGGTGAGAAAACAGGAAACTCTGTAAAGAGCAGCATTGTTCTCAAGAGAACTTATGCAGTTCAATTGAGATGGATTGACGGAGAAAAGGGAAGTGGGACCCAGCTCACTTCCAGTACTAGCCAGCTCTAAGACCTCAGGCAAGTCTCTGTACTCCTGACAGGTCCCAGCTTTAGACAACTTGTATGAACTGACAGGGCTGAACTAAGTCATCCCCCAGATCTCCTCCTGCTCTGAAAGTGTGTGAGTCTCCTGTTGCTTAACCGCCTCGTTGCATTTGAATAGTAATGGGATCCTTTTAAGGTTGGCTCCTGACTGGAAATCTTCTCCCCAGTTGGAAGTTAGATACCTTGGAAAACTATGTTAACTTCTTTAAACCACTAAAGTGGTATCTGCTGCTTTCTAACACCTATTAGAGCAGCTTCCAGAGGTACTTAACACAGACCCTGGCTTCCTTGTTCAGACAAATCACTGCACAAAGATTAAGGTGCTGCATTAGAAAGCCCAGAACCCAATTTGCTCCTCAGGCAATGGAATTCCATGGCTGTGTTTAAACGGCCAAATGAGTGGTTATTTATGTAATTAACTAAATGGACATTATACGCTTTCTCCCCAAAGTCCCTGGTTTCAGAGGAAAAAAAAAATTAAATTAAAGCGTCCTAGTGGACAATGTCTTTTTTGACCTAAAATAAAATGAGACTTCTCCTTTTCTGTAGGGGAAAATTGTAAGACAACCCATCAACACCAGTAGTTGTCTGAAGCCATGGGTGCAACCAAATTCTGTATATTATGTTTTTCCTTTACATACTTACCCATGGTCAAGTTAAATGCATATATTAAGAACAGCAAGGCATTAAAAACTGTCTAATAGCAGAGTAGACCAATTATAGGAAGATACTATAGTAAAGATACGGGGCAGGGGGGTGGGGGAGATAGCCTTTATTTCCAAATATCTTATAGGACCTTAAGCTCATTCTTCTGATGGTAATGCCAGACTGTGCAATGCTAATGTGACAAGACAGCAGAGGTGACAGGCACCACATGTACTCTTAGGCCAGTGTGCAAAGATTACTTGAACATACACCCTGTGATCCTGTGACAATCAATCTGGTGACTGAGCTTGCAAAGTAACTAAGAAAGGGTGGTACTCTTAGGTTGGAAATGACAATCCAAGCAATGATTCATAGCTTGGGCTGGACACACAGAGATGGTGCAAGATTACATCATGCTCCTCTGAACTGCATACAATTAAGAACATATGCATTGTCTATTTATAGAAAGTTGCATTTAATATTTTTTGACCATTGCTTCCTGCACGAAACTGCAAACATCAAAAGAAGCCCAGAAGATTGTGAATGGGTCTATATGGTTTTCCTTGATTCATATCATTTCATTCTTGTGAGCCCATAGCTATCATGTAACTTCTACCACCCACTCTATTATTAGACTTTTTTATCCTTATTTTAAGTATGTCACCTAGACTTAAGATGTATAACAACTGATGAAAGACTTACATCCTTTAGTTTCAAACTATTTATAATGGTAACTCTGAACAAAAAGGAGAGGGTGGCCACTGAAGGGGTTGCCATCTCAACATCTTGAGAAGAAGGATGGATGTCTAAATAACAAAATAAAACATTGGGCCAAAGTCTGGAATCCTTCTTCAGATGACCTGCCAATCCCACAACAAATCACATGGTCACAGGAGCATTGCCCATGACAACCAAGCCTTCATTATGTAGGTATGGGGATGGAGAGGTCTATTTTCAGAAGACGATGACAGTCCTGGAGGGAAAGATGGCCAGTAGGAACAAATAGTACCTGACAATTCTCAGCCTTTTGACAAACAGCCATGGAAGAGACCTTAGCCCAGGATGCCTTTAAGTGTACAAAATTTTCCTCTGGAAATAGCGGAATTTTGAGATCGTTGCTCATATGTCAGTTCTAGTGGTAATTATTAAATATTTGCAGGTGACAAAGGTATCGGGGGTCTTTTGGCAATCTTATAGAATCTAAATTATAAGTACAAAATGGCCACGCTATCACATGAATATGTACATGAAGGAGAACAATGTAAATATAATGTGGCACAGGCTTTGTGCACTGGAGGACAGTGAGGTACAACTCCTTCTAGGAGTGTCCCCAAGGATTCGCATCAGGCTTCCAGGACTCTTCTGGCCATCTGAGGGGACAAACAATCACAGTATCCTCCCTCTTCCACAATCACAAACAAATAATTGAATATCTTGTTGGCTGGGAGAGAAAAGCCCAACAGTGTTTAAATTCCATGGGAATGACGGGCTTCTATGAATGAAATTTACATTTGACTAGTTAAAGTCTCCCCATGTTGAAAAAAAAGAGGCACCAAGGCACACAGAGGGAAAACCATCATTCCAACTTTCTGGAGCAAGCATACACTACTCACTTGGTATGGTGTTTAGCTTTGAAGCCTGGTAGCTCAGTGTTCTATGCTAAATGCATCTTAGGAGGATTTGGAGAGGATTTAGGCAGGGGCTTCACTCGCCCATGACTTACTAGCTCTAATTAAAAACAAAATTATAGAAACTGTTCAGATGGTAACTCAGACCAGTGGGAACAGAAGTTTTAAAGTTGTGCAGCAACCGCCTAAATCCTTATCTCTGGTTAAAGCCAAAATGTACGAAGGCTTCCATACCACTGCCCCCTAAATGGCAACAGTTTCAAGAGAAGAAAATGATTGGTAGTAAATTCATTTGTGTAACAGATAATAGGGTGAGAGGGTGAGAGAAAAACATGTTCACTGATTAACTTTCTGTTTGTTTGCTTGACATGCATGAGCTGATGAGGTCAAGTTCTAGAGCAGGTACTGTAGGTCTTGGGCCTGAAGACCTAGCTGGAAGCGGCTCAGAGGTACTTCTGTCTGCAGCTTCTCTATAAGGTGAGAAAGCAGAAATGAGCAAATATGCTGGAATTTTTGTTTTAAACTACAGTAACTATGTAAAGGAAACAGTGATAAGAAGGAAAATAACCAGAGCTGAAGTAGACTCGACTTTTATGACTCATCGTCAGGCATAGCTTGTCCTGGAAAATGACACTCATGGTGAGATCTGTCGAAAGTCCTAGCTAACTATAGCAGGAAGGTGAACATTCCAGATGAAGGAGGCATGGAACACAAAAGCCCTCATGTCACCCAGTGCTTAGTCTGTCTGATAAACAAAAAGGAAGATGTTGTGGACAATGACAAGCTGTATTGAATAACCTCCGCCACCCTTTTGTTAGTCAGCATTTGGTCACTGTGATAAATTGCCTGAGTTAAGTATCTTCAAAGAAAAAAAATAGGTTGTGTGGGCTTATGGTTCCAAAGCTTATAGTTCACAGTTGCATGGGCCTTCGCTTTAAAGGCATGCATCTAGTGACCTAACTCCCTCCCACTGGGCTCATCTCCTGAGGGGCTATCATTCCATCTCTTGAGTCTCACAATCTAGTGACTAAGCTTTTAGCATTAACAGTCCTCGATTTTAACTTACAGATAAGATAGAACCTTTCTGTAAAATGCTCCTGACAATAGCTTCCTTTATTAAAACTCTGCATGCACCAGTCTTCATGTATATTATCATTCAACTCTCAACGCCACTGAAAGGATGGAGATGGGGTGAGTTATCACATGTGCTTGAGAAAAGAGAAAATAGCAGTAAAAGGGCTAAATGCACTGTCCATTGTAGTATCCACAGTGGTGGCAGGACTGGATTTCACATCCAGCTTAATCTATCTGCAAAGCCAACGTGTTTCTGTATTGTCCCTGTAGGTGTGACTCTAGAAACAACTACTGACCCCCAGTAAAGGGGCTTCCCACCTAGGAAAGCAGAATGCATTAGACCATGTCTTCAAGACAGCTGTATAGTATCTTCCTTGCCAACCTAGCCTGCTTGCCAAGGCACCTTTCCAATTCTTGCGTCAGGAGATATAATCCTTACCCTCTGGCTGGCCCTGGGACTTATTTTGAACCATTAGATAGCATTTTTAACGATGTGTCCTGCCTGAATCCACAGCTCTCAAAAACTGTGAGTAAACAACGTGGGGGTTACAAGTTATTAAATCTTCTGCAAGTCAGAATATAGCACTCATAATGAAAATCTGTAAGATGGCTAGTTGGTAAGAGAGGCAAATGCAAAGTGTCCTAAAGTTAATGCTCTATTAACAACCGTAGAGAAAGAACAGGACTCCACTGGGTAGCTGTGGCACCACTCCCTGATCCTGCCTTAGAGTTACAGCTTAGAACCTGATCAGTAAGATCCTTAGGTCTGGATAACAATGCTGTCGCTCCATAAGCTCATGTATGACTACACGATGGCAAGGTTTAGGGGGACTGTGAAATCTTTGGGATACGTAACTCAGGGGCAGCTGTTCATCTCTGGAGCGATCCTTGAAGGTCACATCTGTTTCTGGTCTGAGTTTGATGCTGCTTGATAGGACTGCTGAGGGCGGAAATACAGCACACATTGTCTGTTGACAGCCAAGCCTCTCTGCCATACCTTCTCCATCATGGTGCACGAAGCAAAGCAAACCCGTCTCTCCTAAGTCTCTTCCATCAGATATTTTGTCACAGCAAAAAGAAAACACCTAAATGCTGAAAACTGGTGCTAAGATGTGAGATTGCTGCTGGGGCACATCTGACCATGTTCTTTGTAAGCATTTGGAGCTAGCTTAGAGGGAAAATGTGGAAGAGTTGACAGCTCTGGTCTGGGGAAGTATTAGGGCGCTAAAGCTGAGCTTAATGAACTATTCTGGTGAAAGTCTGCGAGACTGGAATGCAGTCAGAAAGGAGGTGATGAAGATTGCACTCACAGGGTCTCAGATAGGAACAAGGACTCTACCAGAAATTAGATTTCAGGCCATTAATGTTACATTCTGGCAAAGACTCTAGCTAGGCTCTGCTCTAGTTCTGAACATCTGAGTGGGGCTGAATTAAACACTAATAGATTGATATATAGACTGGAGGAAATTTCAAAGGAACATACCTTTCAAATGGTGGCATGGTTAATGCTTTCTGCTTTCAGCCAAATTTACAGTAAGCAGAAAGTAGTTCCCAAAACATGTGAAAATCAAGTCGCTCAGATAAGGAAGGACTAAAAATGAGACACAAAACTCAAACGTAGGTATCGCTTCTGTGACTACTAGAAACTGGCATCATCAAGCAGAAGGTGGGTGCTTTATACTGGAACTAGAGCCGAGGTAATTTGAAACCAAGACCATGGTCTAGGTGTTGGGGAGCAATGAAACTTAAAAGGTTTCCTTTTAAAAAGTAGAGTAAGAGAAGACATAGCTGCTGTGTGTGGGGGGTGGGGGGGGGGCGGTGCTATACAAACAGGACTACTCAAGACAGCAATTTTCCTAGTTCAGCTATTCATTTAGATATTTCTGTAGTTAGAACCTAGGGTGTCCAGCTCGGTCTTGGTCTGTCATCAGACCTGGATGCTAGATTTTTCAGGCATGCCAATTATAGGTTATATGGAGACAAAGGCTTGTACAAAGGTTGTAGGAAGGAAAAATAAAAGACTACGAAGGCAGGAAATGAGTACATGGGTGGGATTGCCTGAATGGAGCTGCTCAGGGAGGTATGTGTGAATGTGAATCCATAGAGGTGAAGCCCAAGTTTCACTTCTACAGCACAGATACTAAAATGGGAATTAGCGCCTTCATACAGAAGAAAACAATGTACTCATAAGCCAGGAGACCATAGCCTTGTTGCTTTTAGAAAGCGTGGGTAAATGGGTTTAGGGCTCGAAAATCAAGGGAATGTGAGCAGGCATTACAGAACACATGATTCAATGCTGCAATTAAAGTTAATGTTATAGCCTCAGGCCAGTATCTCTGACTTGAAGTGTGAGTATAAACCTTGATAAATAGACCACAGGCAGATAGATTGCCCAATGGGAAGCCATTCAAGGAAAAGACCTTGGAGCAGGCAGAGAAGCGATGATGGGAACACATGACCTGTCTCTGCTGTCTCTTTCTTCTCCTTAGCAAGCGCACTGCCTCTGCCCCATGGCTGCAGTGGTTCTTAGATGAACCTGTCACTAGAATGTGATGTGTTTCCTCTACTACCCTGATCTTGTTTCATGTGTTACGTGTGTTTGTACAAATACAACCACAAGCATGAGGGGAATAATAAAGAACAAGAGTTAAGGTCTTCCCGGATGATAGGTGAGCAGAAGCTTTCAGCCTGCACACCCAGCTACATGCAGCTCAGGCTTCAGTTTCCGCCTTTACCCTACCATTTCTACCTCCACCTTACCACCACTCTTCCCGTATCACAGGCTCCTCTTTAAGACCTGGCTCCAACTTTCTCAGAGACCTTGTCTTTGTTCTCTAGTCAATTAGATCATTATCTTTTTTGTAAAAACATGTTTTAAACCATCCACAACATACTCGTGTACACATCCGCATCCCTCATGAACTGTGAATATCTCCAAGACAGGGTGGGTATACTATAGTGTACAATGAGTATGTCATTATTTTTTTGTGTGTGGACTAAATAAATAAAAGAGAATACTGCAAAAACTTTTTGGAGTCAAGTAAGTTAAATAAAAAAAAATTAAAACGCAGAACACAGTCACTCACCAAACGGAAAACTGATATTTCTCCAGTTCCTCTAGGTAAGACACATCCCCCGGATAGTCTTCAGGATCTTCAGGTCTCCACACAGTAGATCTTTCCTTCACAGATTGAGCAGCCAAACTATTCCCCTTGTTAGGAAAGTTAATAAATAAAAACAAATGAGGTATTTTATTAATAGTAGTTAAAATGTTCACCTACATTTCTCCCAGATGACCTATAGAACCACCAATTACAAAATACGTTAGTGATATTTCTTGCATTACTTCCTACTTGGCATTCTCTCATAAACTCTTCTCTGCACAACTATAAGAACCTGGGGTATTGGCGGTGTTAAAGCACACTAAAGGGCATCTATAACTGTTCTTGCAACTAAACAGTAAATGTAACCATGATTATGCTATGCCACTCAATCAGGATTTTGGCTCCCAGTGACAAAATGTAACTTATATCAATTCTTAGCAAAAGACATTTGAAAGGAGATTTAAATAGCCAGGTGTAGAGATGAAGTAGGTAGCTGGATTCCAAAAACAGGAGACAAGGATTTGGTGAGTCCTTAAGATTCTGCCCACTTCTACTCCATGCTCTAGCAGACCATTGCGTACTAGCTTTGCCACTGTTAACCTCTGGGTCCCTAACCTAGGACTTTCATCAGTGTAACCTTAAGCTCAGCACTTGCACAGTGTCTGTGAATCTAATTTATTAGCATTTGAAAGAATCATGTGACATGATGCTGTACATAGAGACCTGTCATCTAACCTATGATATTTGGGAGCCCTGAGCTGGTAGAGAGTGGGGGAGTAAAAGCAGGAAAGCCAGCAGGGCCCTCTCTTCTGCTTCCATCAAAACACCTCTAGTTTTAACTGTATCATGTATGGCCGTCTCCTGGAAGATTGTAATACAAAGACCAGTTAAAAAAAGTAGTTTGAAGGATATGAGCCCAGAACAGTCAAACACTGGGTGTTGAATTTATAACAGCTGCCTTAAAACCCTTTCTCTTCCTCATGCTTTCTGTTGTCATTTGTTAGGGGCCAGTTGTTTGAAATTCCTTGATCTCTGCTGATCCAAGTTTCAGCATAGCTCAGAGTTTATTTTGCGATTGCCAAGTTCGGCTTTGAGTCGGCAGGTTGCAGTAACCAGGAAGGCCATAGAAACCCAGGTGGAGCCAATATGTCATCAAATCCCCAGTGAACCCCACGAGCCTTATTTCTTTTATATGGAATTGATTGGTTTGATTACTTTAAGAACAAAATCCGGTTATGACAGCCATGAATTTGAAATACTTTTTATTGTGGTCCTTTTTATCTTTCTTAGCCTGTAGAGCTCTTCAAACAATGAAAATCATTCTGATCAGATTATTCACACTGGTGTTCTTAATTTCCTCATTGCTACGGGAGGTGAAGAGTGTCAAAATTCTCGGGGAATATATGAGATCTTTGAATCGTCCCACATGTCTTTGTAGCCGTTTAAATTATAAGTTGATTCTACTTCTTTATGGGTTTCATGTTTTAGTCTATCTTCCTTGATAGAAAGCTGAAACAGGACCTGGAGAGAGAACTCAGTGGCTAAGAGCCACTGCTCTTCCAGAAGACCTGGGTTTGATTCCCAGCAGCCCCTTGGCAGCTGACAAGCTTCTGTATGTGACCCTAGTCCTAAAGGATCCTAAGGGTACCGAGCATGCACATAGTTCAAAGACATACATGCAGGGAACACTCATATACATAAATGTAATAAATAAAAATAAACAAAACCTGAAGTAGATGCCAATAGCTATTGTATTGACTAGGCTTACCCACTGGCCACCTTGTCCCATGAAAATTCAGGTAGTTTAAGCTAGAGACCATTGGTATTGCTTTCTATTTGGTTAGTCTATGAATATCTATCCTGTTTCTCAACTAAACCTGACAAAGGTGGGCTTCAGCATATCTCATTGGGTCTTTCCCATCACGTAGCATGATAACAAGACCATGCTAGATGCTCAAGAAGTGATTGTTAGGTCATTTCACCCACATTACAAATAGCAATAATGAATGTCACCTCCAGCTGTTAAGTCATAAAGAAAAAATATGGACAAATTCTGAAACTCAAGAAAGTCTCCTAAACCTTTATATTTTCTTTAAAGAATAAACATCTTAGTTTATATACTAAATATACTTCAAAAATGTGTCTTGAGAGGTTTTAGAAACTGAAATGCATAGTTCCCATGAGAAACTAAACAGACTATCAATAGAAGATGTACACGCATGTCCTTGCTATGCTTGCCGAGTACAGGTGTACATGGCCCGTGGACCAAAGGCTTAGTCTTAGAAATAGAGACACTTGTTTTACACAGATCATATCTTGGTTTACTAAAAGTCAACTCAGACTTACTTATACTCATAATTATATTATAACCTATTATGATTTTCTTTATAAATAGAAATCATAGACATGTGTACATAAAATGATAAATATATTTAAATATTGTATATAATAGTGTGTATTTACATTTTAAAAACAATATTGTATCATATACTTAGTATATATACTGTTATAATACATTTATAGTATAATTATTATTTATGTAGTTCTTAGGAGTGAGGACCTAGCTCACAAATGTTTTATTTTTTTAATTTCATTCTGTTTTTAATTCTGCCTAAATGTGTGTGTCTGAATATGAGTATGTGCACATTTGAGTGCAGGTGTGCATGAGGACAAAGCTGTTAGATTCCCGGGGCCTGAGTTACAGACAGTTGTAAACCACCTGATACAGGTCCTAGAATGGAACTCGGATCCCTTGCAAGAGAAGTACATCCTCTTAACCCTTGAGCTATCTCTCCAGTCCTCTGATGTTTTATAATATTAATAGATAAGCAAATCTGCACCGGATGGTGTGGCATAAGTGATCAAGGGGTTGTGTAACCCTCTCTCTGGTACATCAATGGCAGACATTTAGAAAGTTTTGAAGAATAGAGGAAGGTCATCTGAGCTCATGACCTCTAGGTCTATTTGCATCTCCAGTCAAAAAACAAGTTCAGAGGGGTGAAGACATGGGGATCCCAGTGGAGAGAGAGAGCAGGGACATAGCTCTGTAGAGAAGTCTTACTGGGTCAGCACAGTGAGGCCCTAGTCAGCAGCAGCCCTATATCCCGGACACCTTGCAGGGGCTTTGAGCATGATGTGTAGGGAAGATGTTCACCTGCCCATCTGGCTAGATAATGAGCAAGGGATTGTTCTCATCAAAGGAGGAGGGCCCGGAAAGAGGAAACAGCGTCTGAAAACGGAATCCTGAGGATTACAGATGCTTTTGAACTGGCCTGGGAAGATCAGAAGACAGCTAGGAAAAGCACCTTGCCAGTGAGAGCAACGCTTGCCTTAGCAGTGTGCTTTTTTTTTTTTTTTTTTTTTGACAGCAGGCAGGAGAAGAACATTTGAGGCTGAGGCCTGTGTTAATAAGATCACAGAATTGCAAGCCATGGACAACAAAAATGCCAGGTGCACATAGGAATCAAAGCAAATTAACATGACATGCCCTTGTTTCTGTTGTTGCTGCTAATACCATCCATATATGTATACACACACATGCATATATATATATATATATATATATATATATATATATATATCGGCTTCAAATTGTCAGCCTAAATTTAACATCATATAACATGAGTACTGCTTCTCCTTTTCAAATCCACATCAATGTGTTGAACAAAGATGGTTACAAGAGAGGTAAAGAATTGTAAGGTACCAGGCATGGGGAAATAAAGGGAGTGGGAGAAAACCCATGTCCCGCCAGAGGGAGGACTGCCGCCGCATGCTTTCCACAGGGCCCTGGGTGGGCAGTCACTGAACCCAACCTGCCAGGGGGTGGACAGGGGGCAGTCCTAGGTCTCTGGGCCTCACTGAGGCCAGAGATAACAGGTTCTCAGTCTTGGGCATCCCAGACAACGCTGGCACTGTGGAAGAGCTAAGAACAAAGTGGAGGCCCCTGGGGCAGCTCTGTTATCCCCAGGGCCAAAGGGAAGAGAGGACGGGGGGGGGGGGGTTCCCACTTGGGTGAGAGTCCTTGGTCCCATCCTGGCTAGAGCGCAGGAAGGCCTTCCAGCGGGAGGTTAGACACAGCTCTTTAGGGGGAAGCCTATCCCATCGTTCAAGCACAGTGGGCCCTGATGAGCAGAGACAGTCTATGGTTTTAGAGATTTATTGTAGAAAAGCAGGGAGAAAGAGAAAAGGTAGAAAGAGGGAGCCCGGCCATGTGGAGAGAAGAGGGAAAGGAGGGAGAGAAGGAGAGCTAGAGATGAGAGTAAGAAAGGTGAGAGCTTAAGAGAGCTAGGAGGTCCTGAGCAGGCCCTTTTATAGTGGGCTGGGCTATCTTGTAGTTGCAGGGTAACTGTGGGGAGGAGCATACCTGGCTATTGTCAGGTAACTGGGGGTGGAGTCTAGCCAGAATGTCAGGGGCTTGGGACTTTATCTGCATGACCAATAGTCACAGAATTATAGAGTTGGGGGCTCTGGTGTCAGGCACTTGTCTTTGGGAACGTGGCTCACTGTTCTGTCCCGTTTAGAGTGTTCTATTGGGTCTCTGGAGCAAGCCTCACTCAACCAAAACAGGCTGCCTTTCACTGCCCCACAAAGGATCTTGCACTTCATAGTTCAGGTTTAAACTTGTCAGACTCCATCCAGCAACCAACTCCATTGGGCTTCTTTTTCTTCCTAGCATAGGCTAGTCAGCACCCCCATCTTTCCAGAACCACATGTGCAAATGGTTCTCTGACGTTTGATATTTGAAGAACCAGTGTTTCTCTTCCAAAGTTCAGGGTAAGCCTTATTCCTCCATAGCCGCTCAATGAATATCAACTGGAATTTCAAACACGAAGTCGAAATGCAGGCCTACTTAGGAGTCTGGTGTGTCCGAATAGTAGTTCATTGTGAAGAGGGTTGAGGCAGGAGGACTGCAAATTTGAAGCCTATCTAGGTAACTTAGTGAGCCCTTGTCTCAAAACAAAGTGTGAGAAAGGACTGTGCATAGAGATGAACGGTACAGAGCTGAACAGCACAGTGCACACCTGCTGGAAGCAAGGCCTCTGCTTCATTTCTTACCATGAAAAGAAAGAAGGAACAAGGAGGGAGGGGGAGAGAGGGGAGAGAAAGCAGGAAAGGAAAGGAAGGAAGAAAAAAGAGGGAAGGGAGGGAAGGAGGGAGGGAGGAAAAAGAAGGAAGAAAAGAAAGAAGGAAACTGCTTAATTGAATCTGCAAACTCATAAAACAGTTTTTATAATAATTTTGGGCTTTTTATACTAATTTTATTCACGTCCATCTTTTCTCCTTTCTCCTAATTGCAAAGTTTGTTGTTAACAGTAAGTATTAGAAACCCTGGGAAGGCTTTAAAAGACTGATGTCCTAGAATGTCCATAGCCATTTTTCTCCCGACAACTGCCCCTTGTTAAGATCACTCAAAGCAGGGAAGGAGAATCTATGTATCTGCATCAGTTTTCCTAAGCATAATTGAAAAATCCGTATAAACCGGTTCTAGACCGGTTTAAATAGTGTCTGTTGTTTTAGAAACACAGCGTGATTAACACATTTTCTAATTGTCCTCTCAAGATGGAAAGTCACCTAGACAGCTTAATTTAAACTAAACTTGCCAATAGCATAAAGAAGTCTGAGTGGGATGTGATAAAACTTTACGGGCGCTATAGATTTGTCAGGCATTAGATGCTTTGTCATATCCCACACTTCAAAACCAGTTTGAAGAACAAATTACTCTCAACCTGGAAATACATTTTAAGAAATCATAGCTAATAACCAGTAATTATTATTTTCATGGTCTTTCTAGGACCAGCCTTCCTCTTACCATAGCTTGCAAGTCACGGGCTTCTTTGAAGAGGCACAGATCACAACCCCTAGGGCAGGAGTCAGTTTTATTAGAAATATTCCCTAGAATTAAAAACAAAAAGGTGACAAAAATATATTATCAAGATTTTTCACTTTTCCAGCGATGTAATCTTATAGCATTGACATATAAGAACTTATAAAAAGCTTAGAAAATATATAAAAGATATATAGATAGATGATAGATAATAGCTAGAAAATATAGATAGATAAATGTTAATAGACAGATACTTTTAGCTTAAATACAACCACAGCATATACTTTCACCTAAACTTCTATTTTTAATTCAATGAGAAGTTAGTCATGTTTCTAAGACATGAATGTGTCAATCCCCTTAAGCTGAATTCTTTTCCCTTGGTGTCTGTCATATTGTAACCAAGTTTATACCATAGCCAAGGAATTCCTAACTCCACCTGCTCATGTAAGCCATGTTATATTTGCTATCCTGTATTTCATACTCCAGGTACACACGCACACACACACACACACACACACACACACACACACATATATGAAGGTATTCATTCACACAGGTAATTATAAGAGACATAAAGGATAAAAAATATTGTATGACTCTCCCTATATTCTTTCTTACTCAATGATATCTGATTGAATTCCTTTTAAATCAGAAATTGAAATCCACTGTATTTTTCATGTAGCATAGCATCATAGCACCATGGAAAAGTGACTTGTTGAACTAGTCTCTTATGTGTTCCTTATTTATTTTTATTTGTTTCTACCCAAGAGATCAAGACAACAAAATCATCTCAGTGGTGTTTATTTGGAAGAACAGCTGGAATAAAGATAGTGTCTGTTTTAAATATGAATAGATGATGGTAAGCATCTCTTCCTGCCATTTATAACAGCCTCACTATGTAGTTCAGGATGCCTTCTTGTTCATTATCATCCTGCCTAAGAGGGCTTCTACTATTGGAATCACAGGTAGCAACTACAGTTACCATCAGTAAGTTGATTTTTCAAAGTATATATTGGGCTGCAGGAGATAGACAAACCACTTTCCGTACTAGTGAGAATTGTATAAATGGCAGGTGAGCTTGTTTGCCTACTGACATGGCAATGGAGACAAGGGCCTATTGGGAGCAAGCTGACCAGTTAGACTCACTGAATCAGAAAGCTTTTGGTTCAACTGAGAGACTCCACCTACCAGAATAAGATAGGGGATCCATCAAGGAAATGTCCCCACATTAACTCTGGGCCTCCATAGGCAATGCATACTTAGGCACACACACACACACACACACACACACACACACACACACACACAAGCTCTGTATAATAAAATCTATTCTCCTAAATCCTTGCTACAAAAGGACCATTTCTGAATTACTAATTAGTGCTACAGCAGGAGACAGTGAAATCTCCTACTGAATTTTTATAGGACCCTCTTGTCCCCTTGCATATAGAATTCTTGACAGTTTTTATATATATATATATAAAATATATATATCTGTCATTCGCCATGGGTATGTCATAATGCTATTTCATATTTGCAATAAAGTACGCATTTTATTATTAAAGTGCACTTCTTAAACGAATGAGACCTTTTAAAAATCTTAAATGTGAGGTTTCCAGTAGCTGGCACTGCCTCTTCACATTGATTTTTATTTTACTATCCTGTTATTTCTTGATTAATCCACAGGTATGCAACTTTTATTTATCATTCTCTCTTGAGCACATACTGTATACTCTATGTAATCAGATTTTTTTTTACTAACTCCTTTTGACATTGTATTTTATACTAGAGAGACTTCCCAATGTTATAAAACACAATTTATTATTATTATTATTATTATTATTATTATTATTATTATTATTATTATTTTATTTAGCTTGTTTTTCTACTTCATTTATTCTGATTCTCTGTATTGCTGGTTGGACCGAGTTGAGAGCATTTCTGTTTTGAACTCCCTGTAAAGTCCTCTTAGTTCTCTGTTCTGATGTGTGTCTCAATTCAACTCTGGTATTTTCTTTTACCATGTAGAGTCAGATACATAGAGATCAAAGTTGGATGTGGACTGGTGCGTGCCTGGCTTTGGAAAAGGAGTGTTGAGAGAGACCAAAGCCCTGGAAAGTTAAAGGATATGGAAGGCAATGTCTAAAAGAGTTTACAATTGTTCCCAATGGAGAGTAGTCAGCTTGAGAAAGCCCAGCAGCTTCAGTGCCCACACTGGACATAGAGGGGCTCTCCGCCCCACCCTCGCACACTCCAGCCCATGAGGCCATCAGTGATGATAACTTTTAAGGTACAGAAAAGACACAAGAAGAGTCAGAAAATACACTGTATCTAAGAACTGCGGTCCATCACACCTTTTAGGACCAGCTTAAAGAAAAGTGTGAGCAGGACAAAGGCCCTAGCTCTGTTGAAAATGTCTCTCATCATTGCTAGTGTGGACCAATCATAAATGGATAGTTGAAGACCTGAGGCAGGTGCTATGATTCATCACAAACTCCCCCAAGTATGTGTGTAGCTCTGCTCTCCTGCCCTATGCTATGTGTTTAGGGTGAAAGGGAAGGGACGGGTTATCTCTTTCCTTGCAATTCAACAATTTGGATGAGAGGCACAGGCAACTTTGTGTCTGAGTTATGCCTGGCTAAGTTCAGGACACTTCAATCTAATTTGTACTTTGAAGTTCAAATTACTGACTTATGATTTAAATACTGTAAACTGCATATATTTTACATGTTTAGCTCAGAAGGTTTGAAATATAAACCCCTATGTATCTACCCCACAAGTCAAACATAAAACATTTCTTTATCATGCACACACACAAAGATGCTATTAGATCCTGCATACACTATTGGATCCTATGCACGCGTACACACATGCTTGCATGTGCACATATACTCAGACAGACAGAGAGAAAGAGAGATAGTCTTGTAACAAAGTCATCTGATTTCTATCACTGTAAGTTAGAAATCAGTCACAAGTGTTTACATCTATGGAATGATGTAATATTTGCTTCTAGCTCTGGCTCCTTCCACTCAGGAAGTTGCTAAGACAAGACATGCCCATGTCTTCTCGTGGACAAATATATGTATAACTTTTGGGGAATATAAAAAAGAGTAATATTGTATTATTTGATAAATTTTCACTTAATTAAGGAACCCTTTAAGCCTTGCAAAATGCTTATTCCATGTTATAGTGCTCGCGGTGATTTATGAACATTTTCTCCAAACCATGTTTTCTTTTCTTTATTTTTGTTCAGATTTACTTGTTTGTTTGTTTGTTTGTTTTTTATTGCATGAGTCTTCAATCTCTGCCATCTGTTGCATATTAGGGTTTTGGGTTTTTTTTTTTATGTCTTTAGCTTAAAGTCTACATATAGATTCCTAATAGTAGGTATTAATGTAGCTATACTACTTTTTTATTGAAAACAACTTTTGCAAACAGTATATTCTGATCAGTTCCGCCTTCTTCGACTCTTCCCAGATCCTCTCCGTCCACCCAAGTCTGTAACTTACTTCTCTTTCTAAAAAAAATAAACAAAAAGAGAAAACAAACCAGAATAAACAAGAGAAAGAACAAGAAACTCTCTGTCTCTCTGTCTCTCTCTGTCACTGTCTCTGTCTCTGTCTCTGTCTCTGTCTCTGTCTCTCTCTTTCACACACACACACACACACACACACACACACACACACCAATAAAACCACAAAATCAGGAACATAATATACAAGCCAAAGACTGGTAAGACAACCTCTCCCCCAAACAGAAACCCAAACAAAGTGATATGACCAAAGGTCTGCAGAAATGCCATTTGGCCATCTAGGTGTACCTCCAGTGAGACTTCACTGGGGAAAACTAATATCCCCTTAGTAAGTTATTTGCAAGCTCCTGGAGACAGCGTCTGGGCTAGGGATGAGGTCCTGCATCCATTCCCCCCCCCCCCCCCCCCGCTCAGCACAGAGACTCCATCTGGTGTGAACCTGTGCAAGCCTTGTGCATGCTTCCACAGTCTCTGTGGGTTCATAGGTGTCAGTCCTGTAAATGTTTGGAAGCTCTGCTTCCTGTCATCTTCAGTCCCCTCTGGCTCTTACAATCTTTCTGCCGTCTCTTCTTCGGAGTTCCCCGAACACTGAGGCGAGGATTTGATGAAGATACCCCATTTAGAAATGACTCTACCCCGACCCCAATCTCTACCCCACTCTCTACCCACCCAAATTTGTATCTTTTTAAAATTATATTTTCAACTTGCATTGTCCAAATATTCTTGGGTATGTAGCCTTTCTGTGGAGTGTATTTAGTAGGGGCTATATACTCTTAGGGAAAACTGTCTATCTCCCAGAAGCGCCAATAACCCCATGGCTATAACTGAGTTTGGGGCTTGTTCTGCCTGGGGCTTGAACAGGCTTAGTGCATGCTGTCCCAACCCCTGTGAGTTTATGTCAGCCATTTGGTGGTCGATAGCATTGTTTGTATTATAGAATATGTTGATTTTCCCTGTTTCTTACTGTCTGGATTTCCACCTCACCCTGGAGATTCAGCATGGCTCAATTTTGCAATTTTTGGCATTCAACTCAACTGAGGATGTTCAATCCTGTGAGTTGACTTTTTTTTTCCCAATTTTGAAGAAATTTTCAGTTAAGTGCTTTCTAAATTTTTAATCACCAAATCTTTGGTAATTTCATACAATGTGTTTTTTAGTATATCAACTCCCCACCCCTCTCCCCAATTCCTCTCTGATCCAAATCCTTCTCCCCACTTCTCTTTTTATCTAATATCATAGAGTCCAATTGAGGTTAATTTGAAGTATATATTTTCCTTTTTACTGTTCTTTTCTTCCTAACTCTCCACCACTTAGGCATCAATCTGGGGACTTTGTCTAAAGTTCTCTGTCAGTCTGTCCAGTTTCCCCAGCTCTCTCCTACATCTTAGATGGGTTGGTTTCTATTGCTCTATATCCAGGCTCACAGTCTTTTCCTTTTGCCATTCTGATCAACTGTTGAACTTTATTATTGTGTCTTGGAATCTCAGTTTTGTGTTTGATTACTTGGCTTTTCTTTTGTTTTGTTTGATGACTTCCTGTCTATAGAAAAATACCCCAAACTTCCCTTTGCTTTTTCTTTAAATATGTGAGCATATCTATATTGCCTTCTCAAATAATTTTCTCTAATAAATTATTAAAGGAGTCATATTAGAGCTATTTTTATTCACAGTTCCCTTTCTTATAAGTATAGTTTAGATTTTTCCATTTCTTTACATGTCTGTTAAGTACAATTTCTATTATAGATAATGCAAAAGATGCTGGGTCCTGCTATCTTCCTCTGAAAGGTTTTAGTATTTTTTTTTTGTAGTTCATTTACTTGCTTCTATGTTTAAAGTTTTAGTGTCCAATTTATATCTGATTATAGGGGTCTGTGAAGAACTCATGAGCTTACCCAGTCTTGCCTAACTTGGCTATAACCAGTCTCAAAGAATAACGTGTCTGCGTCTGCTAATGGCCTACAGACAGACTAGGTAATGGTAAGGCGGTCTAGAGATTTGGAGTAAGCTCTCCATGCTGTGGCCATCTATTCACACATAAAGACTTGGGTACCTTGACTTGAAATTGCTAGCATAACTTCTCCCACTGGGCTTGATCTCCTTCTCTTCCTACTCTAAAAATCGCTATGGTTCCACTTCCGGTCTACAATAGCCACAGGACACAGCCCCTCAGCAATGTCCACAGTAATCTGAGGCTGCTGTGTCCTGATCACCTCTCTGTCCCAGACCAGGAAGGACTCTGTAGTATTGGCACCTCTTTGCTGCCAGCTCTGCTCTGTAGGCTCCAGTTTTGTGATCTTCTCTGAAAGGTGAGCTCTGTCTATTGAACTCAGCAGAACGCCTCTGCTGTGATGGCATGTCAGCGTTTGACAGCTGGAATGTGTGTCTAGGTAGAGAAACCCAGATCACTTGTGAGGACTCACACACAAATATCTCTGATCTCAAGTGTTATGATCATGTTTCTTCATACCAGAACCCTTGGCAGTAGCTTCAGTTTTTCTCTCTAGTTTGACAGTGAATTATTTTAGAGAATCCTGTATAGTACCTGCTACCCTATGATAATTAAAACCAGAAATGGAAAAAATTGTTTAATATCTTAATTAAAAGATGGAAATGAATACATGTCCTTGTCTGGGCTACCTATGGTCCATTTTATGTGTTAATAATACAAATGTAGGTTAATTATTTTGAAAGTCCCCTTTATTTTATGGAAAGCCATTCTATTTAATGATCAGGTCCTCTTATGATGAGAAAAGGATAAAATGTTTACAAGTCACACTAACCCGCAGATGCCTTTGGAGTATGTCAGCTGGTATCACCCAGACAAAATAAATGGAACAGTCATATTTTTAATAATACATGAGGAACACAAGGAAAACACTTGTCAAAATTGTATAATATTATAGTACTCTCTCTGTATATAAATGCATATGTTTATGAAAGTGTATTTTCTCCCCGTATGCTAATCTTTTTTACTTGGCATGTTTTTTAATGGTTTTTCCAAATGACCTTTGCAAAATTAATCAAGGATCTGACACTGTCCTTTGGAGAAATACAAAGAAAGAATGCCTCTCATAATAACTTTTTGCATGAAAAACAGCCAGAGAATGACAAAACAGAGGAAACATTAATACTGGAGAAAAAAAAATCAAACCTTGAAAGGGAAGCCCACTGAAAAACACTTGCTTCTTGTCAGAAACATTTTTATGGGTCTCTGAAATTCCATTTCCCTTTTATTTTCTACCCTATTGTTTTTATTGCTTGAAATCCGACAGATTTTTCAAAAACAATTCACTAAGTAAAACCCACCACGTTTTCCCAAGCACTCCGACGCCGGGAAGCATCTCAAATTAAAGATTAATAAAACGTACAGAAAGTGCATAGAGAAATATAAATACAAAGAACCAAGGGGAAAAAATGTCTGCGATTAGACAAGATGGAAATCTAAGCAGAAATTAAACTCAGTTGTATTCCACTTCCTATTCTTTTCCTAGAGAAAATTAGGGCTGAAGTGAGGCGGTTTTCCCCCTGTAATTTAAATGTTAAGCTGCCAGATGTGTGTCCCATGCTTCAAGAGGGAAGCTTTGCATTATTTAGCATATTAAGAATCACAGAATTTTAAAAAGGGCTCCTTTATTGCCTGGAGGTTCCAATTAAGTAAACCTTAGCCTGGTACATTTAAAACTTGCAATATATGAGATTTGCCTTCTTTTCTGGCCACAGTCAAGCCTCATCTATATAATAAATAAGGAAAATCCTTAGGATGACATAATTTTTCTTTTGCTTGAGGAATTAAACCTATCTATTATTTTAAGAAGTTTTTAATGGAGGCCAGCAATCTAGAAGACAACTGAAGGTTCGAAATGCCTTTTTTTTTTTTAATCATAGCAAGTTGAGTCTCCTATTTATGCCAAGCGATACATGCTTCATAGAAGCAAAGCCACACCACTGGTCTTCCCTCTTTGCTCTCTCTGCTTCCTCTGTGATCCTCCAGTTCTACTCTTGTGAGACAAGACAGTTGCAAGGAGCAATGAGGTCATTGTTTTTTAATCAATACTACAGTTTTGTGTTTGAATGAATGTCTGTCTGTCCATGCGTCATGAGCTGTCTGACCACGCAGCCCTAATTAAGTGCCCTTTCAGCAGCACGTGGAAGGAGTTCCAGTAGCTGAGCTGAAGTCCAGAAAGAGATGGAGGTTCTGAAGGCACACAGCATTCATAAATCATAGCCTTAAATACAGCCATTTTTGCCATTTTAGAAAATGTCAAAGGTGTCAACTCTGTCCAAATATACCGCTTAACAGTGACTATTTTAGTAAATTGACTTGAAATGCATTCAGCTAACTGACAGTCAGAAGCACATAATCTAGTTCACAGGACAAATGAACAGTTTAAAGGCCAAAAACTAAGCAACAAACTACAAATTCTTAGCAGTGTGCTGCAATGACCATGGCTGCAGTCACAGGACCAAATCCTAATACTAACGTGTTTATGGGCTTCAAAAGTACTGACTCCAAATTCTGGACATGTGCTGGTTAATACAACAAACCCATTCAACCCGACTCAAACATCTAACTAATTTTGCACAGCAAACAAATTAGGATTTATGTAAACACAAATAAAAGTTGACAGCATTCCGTGCTATTAGCACGATTCGATCCAGTAAGATTGGAAACTGCCAAGATGCTTCAATCATCGGCATGTCAGCATGTGCCACAATGTTAGGAAACAAACAAATGAGTTTCTTCTCTTGTATTTTTCAAGAGGAAAATAGGATTAACAGTTGAAGCTGGACAGGTGATTCAGGAGTTAAGAGAGATTGCTGCTCTTACAGAGAACCCAGGTTCAGTTCCCAGAACCCACTGTCAGGTGGCTCACAGCCAATTATAACTCCAGCTCCAGGTGATCCGATGCACTTTTCTGGCCTCTGCTAATATTCACACACTTAGGTGGGCACACCCTCTAACACACACACACACACACACACACACACACACACACATCTTTAAAATAAAACTAAATTTAAATATTAAAGTTGACAAAATATTGAGTGCTTAACCTATGTTATTCTCCTTAACACCCAAAGTGTGTAGTGAATGATAGAATGTATCCATCTAATATTTTATTAATTTTTCTAGAAATATGAAACAGCTCAATAATTTAATATTTAAGGATATTGCAATGTACCTGGAAGCAAGAATACAACGACATCATCCTTAACTTCAACTGGTTTAGACCAGGAAGCCCACATCTGTCTCATGTGGATGGACACACCAAAGCATATTTGAGTGACACTCATGAACATTTGCATTCAGTCAGTTAAGAAGAACACACATCTACACAATGGATTTCCATTTGTGAACACATTTGGGCATGTTATTTACTTACCTCAAGTTGTTTATGAACTTCATAACCAGCAGAGGATGTCTACCAACATGTTACCAGTATTTGAATCATTTTCCTCCATAAGACTATACAATATTCATGCTTGCATGCCTTGCCTGATAAAATATTTCCATAATGTAAGAAATGGATATGCTTTCCTTTTCTCTTTAAAAACAGCCTTTAGACATTTACCAATTCTGCTTACATAAGAAGATTCTACCCTTTTATGATAATCAGTTTCTTTTTTCTCCTTAGTTTTAACAACATTAAACTCTCCATTTTACAGAAGATGAGAGAATCCAGAAATTTCAATGTCCTCTTTGTGAACTTTTCCTGGTTATCATCAATTAACACTTCCACTGAACTTAGAGAAGTCAACGCTATTTGAAATAATGAATATTTTTACCTACTTAATTTACCATCGATACTAGAAAATCTGAGATAGGACTAGATGATGTCTTAGACTGATACCCCAATTCAGCAAGGTCTATGCAGAGTGGAGTATATATTGAGTATTATAGAAATCTGCTAAGTAACAAGAGGTGGCTTTATGAGCACCTGCCAACACTCAAACTCATGTGGCCAACAGATGAGCTTATATGAACACAATAAATTTGAATTAGCAATCAAAATGGAAAGACAGGAGGAAAGTTGTTTGGCAATCATCAGTTAAACACTCTTAGAAATAATCTGTAAGTCAAAGAGAACGTCTTCAAGAGTACTTGCATACTTCCTAATTCAAGAGAAAGTTGTACTAAGTCCTTGGCAGGATGACCCAGGATCCTCTCTGATGCTCTTCTTTCCAGCTACTAGAGACATTTCGCTCACAAAACAACTGCATATTTCCAAGTGGCACCAGGATAAGTGATCCCAGTACAAGTTCCTAACATAAGTAGCCCTTGGCATGAGTCCAGAGACTACCTCCCCAGTCATATACACTAGGTGGCTCTTCATCCTCCTCAGCATTCGCAGAAATTCCCCAGTGGAAAGCCAAGAAGCAAATCAAGTCGTGTACACTGAGATAATTCAGTATCATTCCAGTTCTAACTACAAAATGTTCCCAGTCATAAATCTTATGTGATAATTATTGTTAAAGAATGAAATAAAACATACATGCTCAGATGAAGGAAAACTGAAGGACAAATGTCATTGGAACATCTACCCTCAGAGAGTGATTACAACAAAGAAAAGCAAGGTCAGGGACAAAAGAAAAACAAAAGAGACTCAGACATTAACACATGTACAGTGCACTAGCCTTTCTCTTATGAGTGTCAAAAATCATATTTGTTGATCAAAACATAATTTATAATTCACATATTTTCAAGAAAGTGATATTTTAAAGAGAGTAAGAGTATGAGACCTGGAGTGGAAGAAAGGCACACACAACTGATTTAAAATAGTAAAACACAGACAGGCAAAAGTGATATCACATGTGCCCACCATCATGTGGATGCTGATGACAGAAAATGATTAAGACAAGTATTATACAAGCATCACAGAATATGGTTGCAGGAACTAAGTTGAGGTAGAAGACATTAGTGGATACAATCTTGTGGGACCCCTGCACAATAGTCAGCCTACTGTTGACAAAATACTGTTATACAGTATAGCATCTCTACCCCCAGTGCAACCAACAGGAAGACCAAACAAAGAGACACACCTCAAAACTATAAACAAACAAGGATGGGATCCTAGCCAGTGTTCAATAGTCTACATACAGAGAAGCTAGTGGAAGAGAACAACATCAGAAGAAGCAAGAAGAAAGCAAAATTTAAAATGCCAGACTTAGTCTCTATCATACTAATAATTATTGTAAATGTAGGCTCTGACTGCTTCAATTAAAAGATAGATATTAGCAAAATGAGCTTTTGAAAAATGCCCTGATTAGATCATAGATATTATTACATAACAGTGATTACTCAACAGAATAAATCAAAGTAAAAAATTGAAAAATTAATCATTTAATCACTAATATTAAAAAAGTCAAGATTGACTATATTAATATGAGAATAAAAATAATTCAGAGCAGGAAAAGACCATTACATGTGAGGAACATTATATAACAACCCAATTATCAGTGTACCAATAAGTTGTTACAGACTCAATAATTTGTGGACAAATAGTGGACTTTCAACAATCACTAAGCAAAAATCAGGCTGAAGAGAAACTGAATTATCAACTATAGTTAAGGAATTTAACACTCCCTTCCCCCCAGATGATAGAATTACAGAATAATCAACCTACAAGAAAGACATAGTTTATATGACAAACACAGCCAACAGACAGACTCTATGCACATACACACATATGTAAGTCAGTCCCTACCGAGTGCCTATGGATAATTCACAAGTACACCTTGGACCATGAAGCAAGCCTCATCACATTTAGACAAACTGAAATCATACAGAACATGTTCCATGGTTATAGTGAAGCTGCACTAGTGATCAAAAACAGAAAGGTAAGAAGAAAAAAAAATGTGAGCAGCCAGCAGCTAAACAGCACAATTCTAAATAACCTTTAGTTTAAAGAGAAAGTTTTAACGAAAATTCAAGAAAAAATTCACATTAATGAGATGAACCTATGCTAAGAAGAAATTTTATAGCACTAAATACTTACATTGGAAAAAAAGAAGAAAAATCGGTCATCTAAGGTCCCATATGATGAACAGCAACAAAAGAGTCCAAAGCAAGGAGGAGGAAGAAAATGATTGTAATATGAGTACAAATTAATGAATGTTAAATCAAGGGGAATTCATAAACAATAGAACAAAATCTGGCTCTTTAAAAACAATAAAGTTGATAAATGAGGAAGACTAACTAGGAATGTGAGAAAAGATACAGGTCCCCACTACCAGGAAGGAGAGAAAGCCATTGAAAAGAAATTAAAGAGACCATTCTAACAGTGTCCTGCCCATACCTACAATGACTAAGGAAAAAAAAAATGGACCAATGTACTACACATGGCAGCATTTGGTCATGACAGATATTAGTTTGGTTAGTTTTCCTGAGGTTACGTATCTCTATGTAGTTTTGGCTGTTTTGGGACTTGCTATGTAGATCAAGGAGGCCAAGAATAAACAGATATTTTGAACGGTCCCGTAACCATTTTAAAAAGATGAATTAGTAATATAAAACTTCAGGCTTGTTGGATTCTGTTGAAATTCTAAATATCCCTACTCTCACAAAAGTCAGTCAGTTTTAGTGGCTCTGTGACAGAGCTGGCCTAAACAACTTAGACATAGAGGGTTCACCTCAGCTCTCGGGCTTCCGAGGTGTTGGTGCTTAGTCATTTGGCACCACGGACTCAGAAAGAGTCATGGCAGACAGATTGTGTAGCAGAGCAGCATCTTCAGGTCCTTGCTCACGTAGAAGCAGAGGTAAAACCGAGCAGGAATCACCTTCAAACATACAAGGCATGCCTGCTGCAAAGCGCCACCCCCATCTACAGCCAAGCTCCTAAGTTTCCAGTGCCTCCCCATAGTGCCACCAACTGAAGATTAAACAGTCAACATATGAGCCAGTGAGAGACACTTACTATTTAAACTACACAATCTGTTCCTGAAAGTTGAGGGAAACACATCTACTTCCTTGTTTTACATAGCTACTCTAAGCTTAACATCAAAAGCAGACAAAGAAAAGACATAATCAAAGACAGTGGGTCGGCATCTCTAAGTAAGACTAGCAGGAAGAAGTCCTCTGCAGATTGAATCTGAGAAAATTGAAATCAACACCATGTGAAAAAAATATGAACGAGGAAACTGGAGTTTATTTTAGGTATGCAATGTGCATTCAGATGTTTAAGTCCTTCATCCTAGTGGCCTCACTTTTGCAAATCATATTATTGTATTTATTAAACAATACTCAATTCTATGAAATTCAAAACCCATTTGTGGTACCAGGAAATGCTTCCTTTTGACTAAAAACAAAGCAAAAAAATTTTTGATTAAAAGCCAGGAAAAAAAAAAAAGAATGCTTCCCTTGTTTAAAAAAGAAAGAAGAAAAAACAGCAAAGAGGATTGGAGAGGGGGTATTATTATCATCATCATCATTATTATTATTATTATTATTATTATTACATTTTCTTTATTTACTTTTCAAATATTATCCCCTTTCCTGGTTTCCCTCCGAACGTCCCCTATCCTCTCCCTCCTCCCCCTGCTCACCAACCCACCCACTCCTGCTTCCCTGTCCTGGCATTTCCCTACACTGGGGCATCGAGCCTTCTCAGGAACAAGGGCCTGGAGAGGAGTTTTTTATGGGTAAAGTTTTGCAGTGAAAGGTTGAGAGCCTGAGGAGCATTTATCCCCAGCACCCGGGTGAAGATCTGGGCATAGTGGCATATGCTGGTCACCCCTGGCTTGAAGGAGACAGATGAGGGGAGAAGGGAGGATCCCAGCCAGTCTAGCTGAAAAGGCAAGTTCTCATTCCAATGACAGATCCAAACAAGAAGATGCCCAACTTTGACCACTGGCCTTATGCACTATGCAATATGCACAGGTCAACACATTCACACACACATGCACAGCATGCACATATAGGTACACATACACAAAGAGATATTTTCTCACTGCTACGGTTAATGAAGTGTTGGGACTTCTGGCAGTTATGAATACTTTACAGTGACATGGGGATATATGCATATAGATTGTACTATATTAGAAGAAAACATGATATTGAACATAGAATTCCAAGTAATGGGGCTGGAGAGATGCCTTAGTAGGTAAGGAATCTTGATTATCTTGCAGAGGGCCTGAGTATAATTCCCATTATCTATACTGTGCAACTAATAACCAGCCACCTGTTCACCTGGATTCACTCTAGATCCAGGGGACCAGACACCTTTTTCCAGTTCTTGAGGGGACCTGAATTTATGTACAGTGATATTTACATATAAGCATAATGGGAAGAAGGCTTTCAATGAATATCCATAACATTTTATGGGAAAATAGCACAAATAGAGTCTTATTTCTGTATGCTAGCAATGCACTTGTTAAAGGCAAAATTAAAATGAAGAACCATTTGCAGTTATTACACCGAAAATAAAGTACTTAGGTATGAACTTCACAAAACACGTACAGAATTTTTGGATTCAAAATTACAAAATGTTAATTCACTTATTTAAGTACATCATACTGAATTAAAAGAAATATATGGATATTAGTCCCCTATCTGATTTAGAATAGGTAAGAATCCTTTCCCAATCTGTCGGTGGTCTTTTTGTCTTATTGACAGTATCTTTTGCCTTGCAGAAGCTTTGCAGTTTCATGAGGTCCCATTTGTCGATTCTCTATCTTACAGCACCAGCCATTGCTATTCTATTCAGGAATTTTTCCCCTATGCCCATATCTTTGAGGCTTTTCCCCACTTTCTCCTCTATAAGTTTCAGTGTCTCTGGTTTTATGTGAACATCCTTGATCCACTTAGATTTGACCTTAGTACAAGGAGATAGGAATGGATCGATTCGCATTCTTCTACATGATAACAACCAGTTGTGCCAGCACCAATTGTTGAAAATGCTGTCTTTCTTCCACTGGATGGTTTTAGCTCCCTTGTCGAAGATCAAGTGGCCATAGGTGTGTGGGTTCATTTCTGGGTCTTCAATTCTATTCCATTGGTCTACTTGTCTGTCACTATACCAGTACCATGCAGTTTTTATCACAATTGCTCTGTAGTAAAGCTTTAGGTCAGGGATGGTGATTCCACCAGAGGTTCTTTTATCCTTGAGAAGAGTTTTTGCTATCCTAGGTTTTTTGTTATTCCAGATGAATTTGCAGATTGCTCTTTCTAATTCGTTGAAGAATTGAGTTGGAATTTTGATGGGGATTGCATTGAATCTGTAGATTGCTTTTGTCAAGATAGCCATTTTTACAATGTTGATCCTGCCAATCCATGAGCATGGGAGATTTTTCCATCTTCTGAGATCTTCCTTAATTTCTTTCTTCGGAGACTTGAAGTTCTTATCATACAGATCTTTCACTTCCTTAGTTAGAGTCACGCCAAAATATTTTATATTATTTGTGACTATTGAGAAGGGTGTTGTTTCCCTAATTTCTTTCTCAGCCTGTTTATTTTTTTTGTAGAGAAAGGCCATTGACTTGTTTGAGTTAATTTCATATCCTGCTACTTCACCGAAGCTGTTTATCAGTTTTAGAAGTTCTCTGGTGGAATTTTTAGGGTCACTTATATATACTATCATATCATCTGCAAAAAGTGATATTTTGACTTCCTCCTTTCCAATTTGTATCCCCTTGATCTCCTTTTGTTGTAGAATTGCTCTGGCTAGGACTTCAAGAACAATGTTGAATAGGTATGGAGAGAGTGGACAGCCTTGTCTAGTCCCTGATTTTAGTGGGATTGCTTCAAGCTTCTCACCATTTACTTTGATGTTGGCTACTGGTTTGCTGTAGATTGCTTTTATCATGGTTAGGTATGGGCCTTGAATTCCTGATCTTTCCAAGACTTTTATCATGAATGGGTGTTGGATCTTGTCGAATGCTTTTTCCACATCTAACGAGATGATCATGTGGGTTTTGTCTTTGAGTTTGTTTATATAATGGATTACGTTGATGGATTTCCGTATATTAAACCATCCCTGCATCCCTGGAATAAAACCTACTTGGTCAGGATGGATGATTGCTTTAATGTGTTCTTGGATTCGGCTAGCAAGAATTTTATTGAGGATTTTTGCATCTATATTCATAAGGGAAATTGGTCTGAAGTTCTCTATCTTTGTTGGATCTTTCTGTGGTTTAGGTATCAGAATAATTGTGGCTTCATAGAATGAGTTGGGTAGAGTTCCTTCTACTTCTATTTTGTGGAATAGTTTATGCAGAACTGGAATTAGATCTTCTTTGAAGGTCTGGTAGAACTCTGCACTAAACCCATCTGGTCCTGGGCTCTTTTTGGCTGGGAGACTATTAATGACTGCTTCTATTTTTTTAGGGGATATGGTACTGTTTAGATCGTTAACTTGATCCTGATTTAACTTTGGAGAAAATCAACAAGATAGATAAACCCTTAGCTAGACTCACTAGAGGGCACAGGGACAACATCCTAATTAACAAAATCAGAAATGAAAAGGGAGACATAACAACAGATCCTGGAGAAATCCAAAACACCATCAGATCCTTCTACAAGAGGCTATACTCAACAAAACTGGAAAACCTGGATGAAATGGACAAATATATGGATATTAGTCCCCTATCTGATTTAGAATAGGTAAGGATCCTTTCCCAATCTGTTGGTGGCCTTTTTGTCTTATTGACAGTATCTTTTGCCTTGCAGAAGCTTTGCAGTTTCATGAGGTCCCATTTGTCGATTCTCGATCTTACAGCACCAGCCATTGCTGTTCTATAAATATATATATATAAAGAACTGAAGAGGGTGGACTCCAGAAAATCAAATAACCCCATTAAAAAATGGGGCTCAGAATTGAACAAAGAATTCTCACCTGAGGAATACCAAATGGCAGAGAAGCACCTGAAAAAATGTTCAACATCCTTAATTATCAGGGAAATGCAAATCAAAACAACCCTGAGATTCCACCTCACACCAGTCAGAATGGCTAAGATCAAAAATCCAGGTGACAGCAGATGCTGGCGAGGATGTGGAGAAAGAGGAACACTCCTCCATTGTTGGTGGGATTGCAAGCTTGTACAACCACTCTGGAAATCAGTCTGGCGGTTCCTTAGAAAATTGGACATAGTACTACCGGAGGATCCAGCAATACCTCTTCTGGGCATATATCCAGAAGCTGTCTCTTGTGAGACTATGCCGGGGCCTAGCAAACACAGAAGTGGATGCTCACAGTCAGCTATTGGATGGATCACAGGGCCCCCAATGGAGGAGCTAGAGAAAGTATCCAAGGAGCTAAAGATATCTGCAACCCTATAGGTGCAACAACATTATGAACTAACCAGTACCCCGGAGCTCTTGACTCATATGTATCAAAAGATGGCCTAGTCGGCCATCATTGGAAAGAGAGGCCCATTGGACACACAAACTTTATATGCCCCAGTACAGGGGAACGCCAGGGCCAAAAAAATAGGAATGAGTGGGTAGGGAAGTGCGGGGGGAGGGTATGGGGGACTTTTGGGATAGCATTGGAAATGTAATTGAGGAAAATACGTAATAAAAAAAAAAGAAATATATGGTTGACATCATCTCAACAAAGAAAATTTAATGAGAGAAATCACTGTTCCTGGTATCCAGATATATGACTCAGCTGTGGCAATCAAGACTGAGGGATTAGCAGAATTAGAGGTAGGTCATGAAGTCAGTGAGTAGAGGTAAGTCTGCAGAACTGTTCCCAGCTGCTAATTTTTAAAACAGGTCCAGAAGCAATTTGATGGGAGAAAGATGATTTTTGAACTAGTGGCATAGGGACAATCTGATATTGTCATAGTGAGCTTAGCACCACTCTACATATATAACACCCTAAAAATACACTCACACTTAAAAGACAGAGAGGTCTCAAGATCTAGGAATAACCAATCACATTGGACTTGACACTTAAAATAGAATCCACAAAAGGAGAAACTGATAAACTGGAAATTTTTAAATCCTAGGATGGATGGGAGGTGGCCACAGGGTGAATATCCTGAAGCTGTGGGAACCAGCTAGCCTGTCATTCACAGCAGGAAGCAAGAGTCCCTCTCTGAAATAAGGCAGAAGGACATGACCTTAGATTGTTCTTTGACCTCCATAAGCCAACATCCGTACACAGCTACATAAAACAGATTAAAGTAAGTAAGTAAGTAAATAAATAAATAAACAAATAATCCTCTTACTCATATGAAGTCTCATTTATCTTTTGGGGGAAATGGAATTGGCCAAAGAAGATACAACCTTCTGGGACATGAGCCTGACATAAATGCCTGTGACCGAAACTGTAGCAACTGAGATTCATATCAGACTGGCAGCCACTCTGTCATGACTCAAAGGCTAAGCCTCTGCAGCCAGTCCTGGTTTCGTTCATCATGATTCATGTGTTAGTAAAAGTAAGCAGAAAGTATATTTCATCCCTACAGTTCCGTCTTTCAACTTTCATCTGCGTTCAGCTATCAGTACTCCTGGGATTAAATAGTGGGATTAAATAGATTATCTCTGTCCTCAGATTAAATAGTGAGGACAGAGATAAGTGGGTCCCGTCAAAGTGCCATGGCAACTCTGCCTAAACCATGGCTCCCAAGGCTATTTCAGAGTGCTCTCATTTTCTTACCCTGATAGGTCAATCATGGTGACTCATATTTAGCCAAGAACCACAACTGTATGATTCCTTGTCAATACTCACTTGTATGCTTACTATTTTAGACATTTGTCTAATTCTGAGGTACAGACTAAATGAGAGAAACTGACTGATGACAAATAATATTATTTCCAGGAGAATATATATTTATGAGTGATTATTGAGTATATATTTACATATGTAATACATGCATACACACATGCATTATATATATATATATATATATATATATATATATATATATATATAATGCATATAATATATATAATGATTGTGTGTATGCATGTATTACATATGTACCACACACATACCCATAAAACAGATTCAGAGAGCAGAGTTATAAGTATTGTCCTTTCTTTAAATAGTGCTCTTTAGAAAACTACAGGTCCTGGGAAACGTTTCCAAATGTGCCACCTAAGAAGCCTTCACTAGGCGGCAGGCACAGTAAAGGATCCTAGCTCTCCCCCACTACCCAAGTACATTGGAGGCTTCGCCACCTTGGCGGCTGAAAATATGTTCTGCCATTTTAACAGTGACAGAATTGCCTCACAGTCTATCTCGCAGACCATAATTCTGTTGTTAGAGGATGCACAGCTGTGCTTTTAAAACAGAATCCCTTCCACACTCCTGAAATACTGATAATCTCATGTATTCTGGAATGGTCTACAACCACACACAAGAAAAGAATGTCAAAGCAGTGTGGTTGACCACCTAGCCCTCAGCCCTTGTGTTTACTGGACTGTTTGATAAACGTGGAGGATTCACCAGGCCACACAAAACACTGAACATAAGCATGGGTCTGAAATCTCAAGCTCTGGTGTACCATGGCTCTAACCCACACACTGTAATTGCAAGCTCAAACTACACACTGGTAGTCCTGAAGTAGGCTAGCATACATCAATTTGCATATTTTCCTTCAACTTTTTTTTTGATAATTTGCTTGTGATACATATGTTTTTATTGCCATCTCTACTTTTAAAATCATGCACATTCATGCACATGCACACACTCACACTAACACACACACACACACAGAGAAAGAGAGAGAGAGGTACGTGGTATGTGTGGGGGGGAGTTGCTAAGGTAGCTTCCTTACAATGTTTTGACTCCTTGAACAGCAACCGATCAGTGGGTACTGCTTTCCACAGGAAAGAATACCGCAGCGTCTAACCTGCTGGAAACATTTTAAGCCCATCTCTCTGTCCCCCACATCATTTTGACACGCCTCATCCCTCCTTTCTTGGCATTAACTGCTTCTCCACTTCCTTTACATCAGTGGGAACACTTCCCGTATGGGTGTCAGGATCTCAAGAGGGGTCAGAGGCTGCCCTGCAGAGGAAATGACAAACTGTGAAAAGGAAAAGAGCAATTCCTTCCACATGTTCCCTCCTCCCAGGAGCAGTGAGGGGCTGTCAGCTAGCATCACTGTGGGCCCGGGCAGGACTCTGCATCACAGTCCTGTCAAAACCAATCTACAGACTTGCGTGGCTCTTTAAAGCTTTCTTTTTCCAGCGGGTTTCAGACATGACTTTGAGATAGAAGTGGATCAAACAAAATGAAATGTTGTAATTGATTCTGAGGGATGGTGTGACACCCCAGAAAATAGACCCAAGATGAAAACAAATCACAATGGTTTCCTTTCTGACGAAATTTGCTAATAGTCGGAGAGTTGCTGGCCTCCATTAACAGTGAGAAGAATTTTCTCAACTCAGCCTGTTAAGGAATTTCAATGTTACAGGTACTGGGAGGTTTTTTTCTGCTTGTAAATAAACCTAAAAGGTGACAAGGTCAGGGCTTAAAGGAAAGCAGGATGAAGGGAAAGAAATGGGAGGCTAGAGGGTGTGTGAAGGATAGGAGGAAGAACTTACAAAGTGCTGCTTTTTTATTTTTTCCTACAATTAAATCATGTTGAAGCTTTTCTGTAACTTACAATATTTTATGCATTTTCATATATTCAGTAAAGGCATTTAAAATGCAGGTAATTAGCTCTTTATGCAGATTAATCACTTTGAAACATTCCATGGTTCCCTGCAGCTCAGTTTTGTGCTCAGATAAAGGATTTGGATCTATCTAAAAATAATTATATATATAAATCCTAGAGACCAAATTCCACAGAGCCTATCATTTGCTTCAGAGTTTCAACAAATGGTGATTCTTAAGTAGTTGTTCAAGATTCTTCAAGTTATGCCTATAATTTGTAAAAGTGCTCATTCTTTGAAAGCGGTTATGCAACACAACTGGTTGAGTGTTTGCCTAGCAAACACTGAGCCTTAAATTCAATCCGGAGCACCATTTAAATCCAGAATCCTTGTGAAGTGGGAGAATCAGAAGTTGAAGGTCACCTTCAACTACATAGTGAGTTCCAGATCAGCCTAGCCAGCTTTATAATACTCTCTTTCAAAACAAACAAAGACTGGAAGGAGGTATGTCTGAACATACATAGGGGGATGATTAAGGCTGTTAGCATTCAAGAAATGAAAGAATTAGAAACCACAAGATGATTAGAAACACAAATTAGAATGAGTTCTCAAAAACTTGTGAAAACTTGGTGCTCCTAGAGAGCTTGTGGGCCTGCGGTGCAGACAGGATGGCCATTCTGGAAGAAAGGGGTTTTCTTACAGAGTTAAATAATCTTGCTATGTCACAATGATTCAACTATAATCAGTAGCAAACTGAGATTTTCAACAAAATGTTTGATGCTGACTCCATATTGCCTTGCCTACTACCATAGTGTAATTGTTAAATGAAGATAAGGACTATGTATTTCAGAATGTATTGATTCATTTAGTCATTTAGCAGGTCTTTAATGGGGCAAAGGCTCTGTGCCAGGCCCAGATTAGACTCCATGGACATAATCAATAGTCAAGAGGCTGGTTATCCAGACATGCAAATGAATTCATATCCACAATGAAGAGAATGAACTGCAGGGTAAGTCAACATTGAGCAGGGGTTAAGAAGGAACCCCTAGTTGGTGAGGACTTTTCATGATACAATAATGAAAGAATATACAAAGGTCGAAGAAACCATCATACCTGTTTCAAGGAACTAAAGAAACTCAGAATTACCAACAGTGTCACTTCAGACATCTGGTTGGTTTGCAGCTTAGGGTTTCTACTGCTGTGATGAAACACCATGACCAAAAAGCAAGTCATAGATGAAAGGGTCTATTCAGCTTACACTTCCACATTGCTGTTTATCACCAAAGGAGGTTAAGGCAGGAACTCAAGCAAGCAAGACAGGAGCCTGATGCAGGATCTGATGCAGAGGTCATGGATGGTACTGCTTACCATCTGACGGTGCTTGGCCCGCTCAGCCTGCTTTCTTAAAGAACCCAGGACCATAAGCCCAGAGATAGTGCTACCTAGCATGGAAAATAGAGAAAATGCTTTACTGCTGGATGTCAAGCAGGCATTTCCTCAACTAAGGCTTCTTCCTTTCTCATGACTCTAGTTTGAGTTAACACATAGAATCAGCCAGTAGTTTGGCTTTGGTTTTCTTTTTGGAGATGGGTTTCCTATCTCAGGCTAGCCTCAACTTTACTATGTAACCAAGGCTGGCTTTGAGTTCCTGATCCTCTTGTCTCTTTTTCTTACAGTATGAGGCACTATGTGCTACCATGTGTGTGTTAACATGCCCAGAAACCTTCCTTCTTTCTTGACTTGGAACCTATGGACAATTTTTTTAACACTACCAATGTCAAGGACCTGATCCTAGAGACTCCTAGTCACTGGATCTGAGCAGAGCCCAGGTGTCAATGTGTAGTAACAGTTCCACAAAAGATTAATATGTGAACACAATTGTTTCATTAAGTTTGTTAAACTGTACTCAAAGGCAAAAGTCTACTTTGTATAAATCAACATTTTACATGATTTAATGTCATTGGGGCTGCTTTTGACTAATTGTCCCAGACAGGTTGAGTGGTCTATTTGGATACTGACAATCCATCAGTTGCCCATCATGCAGAATGTGGGGGGCACAGTACAATACATACGTTCTAGGACTCCTGATGGGGTTATTCACTGAGAAATATAGCCAAAGTTAAAAACATCCTGTAGCAAGTGAATTTTAGAGACCAAGAGTGCTGGTGTGTCTCCTCGGGACCACATGACCAACAGACTATCACTCTTGCACCATCCTGTTGCATGAAAGAAAACTATGCCGTCTACCACAAACCTGGGAAAATGCTCTAATCCAGTGCTGGGCAGATAATTTCTACTGAATGCATATTGTTTCTCTACCATTGTAAGCTGCAAGAAAAAAAATCCATTTCTGTTCTTTAGATGTCAAAAGCTCTATTATTATAATCAATAGTTCTTTGTTTTCTCTTCTAGTTGATATCATTTATAAGAATTGACAGGGAGGTAAGGGGAGGGAGAGAGGGAGGGAGAGAGAAAAGAGAGAGAGAGAGAGAGAGAGAGAGAGAGAGAGGGAGAGGGAGAGGGAGAGGGAGAAGGAGAGGGAGAGGGAGAGGGAGAGGGAGAGGGAGAGGGAGAGGGAGAGAGAGAGAGAGATTTGCCTCATCTAATATCTATACCCGTATACCCCTAAAACCAGTTTTCTTGCACAATATGCTCAAGGGCTGGAGCCAATTGAGACACAGCACAAATCTAACTCCTTGACAACATACATTTCTCATACTTGTTTCCTCAACTTACAACTAAATAGCTATTTAGTCGGTTGCTCTTGCTTCTTCCCAGGTCTGAATTCTCCCCCAAATTGTTTTCTGACCTTAATGGAAAGTATGCTCAAAGAGCCCATCCATCCTACTGGCCATTTATACATATGCTTGTATCATAATGAAGCAGAGGTACTCAAGTAAACCTTTGGAGGTACTTTTGGCTTACAACCCCACAGCATTTAGCAGTGTGGTTGTGGTTGTTCACTGTGAGTGCACAATACAATATAATTCTCTTGAATTCAGAATCATCAGGCATCCATAAACTTTTCCCAGAACTATTAATTATTCTTGCAAGATATCATATACAAAACAAAATTATTGAACACAATCACCATTTCCCTAGTGGGTAACCATAAAATGAAAAAAAAAAAAACCCAACTTGAAAGATGGCAGTCACAAGTTATACCATAGATATTTAGTTCCAGCCTTTTATAAATATTTTCTGTTCCCAGGCATAGCTCATAGTAACAATGTTGATCACCCTCATCAACCATGGACTAAGTCCAAGATCCCCTTAGGAGAGAGTGTGTACAGAGGCACACTTACAAGGGAACATGAAAGCCACTTTTTGTGTGTGTGATTTTGGGAGAGTATAGTAAATTTGACAGGTTACATATGGAGCCTACCGATGTATAACAGCTTGTGGAAGATCATAAACACAGTTTTCAGCTAGAAACTTTGCAGTCATGAGCATGTCACGTGGTCCCGGCTTCCTCACGTTTCCTTCTTTTACATGTAAATAGCCAGAAAGTCATCAAGCCAGAGTTTAATAAACTTTTAATTTGAAATGAATTACCAGATGTTGAGTATGTTTACCCATTATTCAATTTCTGAGCAACACGTCAATGGCAGAAACTGCACACTGTATCACAGCTCCGAGAGATGAGAAAGGAGCCCCATGGGAGATATTAACCACTAATCATAAGCGTTGGAGCTTCCAAGAAGAATAAAAGTAAGCAATAGAGAATGCATGTACTGGAAGAAAATTGTGTGTTCTGGTTCTGTATTGATCTCTTCACAACGAGAGAGAGCAGTCCCTCTGGCGTCTTCAAATGTGAGGCTTACATTAGTCTCTAGGCTCATAGCAAAGCAAAAAATAATAACCAGGTTATTTTAAAGCAAAGCTCAAGAAAGTCTTCCTCTTGGTGCACACTGTATGTGCATGCCAAATGTGATGGTGTTCCTCCTCTCCAGCTTGCCAGCCGTCCCCTTCGAGGAGAGCACGGGACAACGGCATCACTCTAAAAGTCACGTTCATAGCATGGTGTGGTTCATCTGGGGAATGTAGCCACATTGTCAGAGGGAAGCTGAGAAGCAAAGAGGTTATGGTGAAAAATGGTCCAAGAATAATTGTTTCTCATCTTCCACTCAGTATCCTAAAACTAGACAAAAGTATCAGTGGCATTAAATTATCATTAGTTAAGTCAGAACCCATTCTGGTGAAAGTCGAGAATTCTAAAATAAGACTGTATTATACTAACACATTTTTTAAAGAAATACACTTTGCACATATTTTACAGTGTCCAGTGACTTCAGAGTTGACCTTTGAACTTGATATTTAAGCAAAATCAATGGCGTGCTTTCTCTTCTTTTTTTGCCCAGTGAAGTCACAATTATTCCCTTTCTGCTTCTCGCTTTATTTTTCTTAGGATGATGATCTTCGACCATCAGAAGAGGCTTTGACACTGTCTGTCTTTTCTATGTCTCAGATTTCCAGTGTCTTAGTGCATTTCCTGTGGCCCCATTAGAATTGCCAGGGCTGGGCCAGCTGTGAAGGGAAGGCTTTGTTTCTTCTAGCTCTGGGGGTAGGTGGTTCAAAAGGCTTTGTCTAGTGAGGGTCTTCAGAGACCCCAGCAGACTTAGGATTAAATATTGGAAGATTAGAGTTGTTTCATCATGACAAATGTACTTTCTGAATAACCCAAGTCTATTAATGCATTCGTAAGGGCAGAACTGTCAAGAACCAATCACTCCTTTTAAAAGCAAAGCAAATAAACAAACAGAAGACAACACAAAACTCATCTATCAGTGCTGCTTCACTTGGGTACCAAGTTTCCAAAACATGGACTCTTTGAGGACCTAATAAACCTGCAGCACCCAGGCTGCATGTATATGCAATGGGAATGTTACTGTATATACAATGGGAATGTTACTGTATATGCAATGGGAATGTTACTGTATATGCAATGGGAATGCTACTGTATATGCAATGGGAATGTTACTGTATATGCAATGGGAATGCTACTGTATATGCAATGGGAATGTTACTGTATATGCAATGGGAATGTTACTGTATATGCAATGGGAATGTTACTATTTTTCCCCATAGAGTAGGGATCACTCAGGTGTTTAAGCTGAAATCTAATCAGTTCGATCCAACCAAGACCCAATGTAAAAGCAATTATCTTGATGAGAAAGCTGACCGGACTACAGCACCACTACCATGGAGCTTCGCCACAAAGACGTTTGGAATGAGGTTACCTATGGCATTGCTGGCCTCTGGTTTGGAGCCCTTTATAGCATCAACTGTTCTTTTTCAACCATTAAGGCCTTTCTCTTATTTATAGACATCATCTACTTTCTCTTATTATACTACAAATGCATGGTTAAACTCTCCAGGTGTTTGCATTTAAAGTAAAAACCTAGAGGTTTAAATCTTTTATATCCCAACACAAAGTTTCAGCACTCAGGTAAAAAGTGCATTTTGAGGATGATTAAGTCTCCTTGTCTCCCCAAAGCAGGGCAGGATGCAGTCATCTGCTCTCTCCTGCTACAAGTAGAATAAGTGCAAGTTCTGAAGGGTGTGAGCAATACACTTAGTTTAAATTGCTTTGTAACTATGGAATACATTACCGAGCTTCAAAATATAGCTTGGTTCTAATTTATCTTCAACAAGATTTATTTAAGGCCAGTGTCATGTAATTTGATATTTACATAGTCTGTGTGTAAAATCTTAACAGAACATTTTCAGAAGTACATGATTCCAGAGAGCTTGGTACCTCAGTAGTCCTTAGCTAATGACTTTGGCTGAGTCACAAGTGACCACACAGGTCAGACAGGAATAAGAAAGCTCAAGGCTCATGCTAGATCAATGTTTTAGAAGAGCAAGTATTCATTATTTGAACCTAGCAACTGGGGTTCTCTGCTCAGCCCAATATGGTATCACTCCGAAGGAACTCAAATGTTCCAAACATGATTTAAGAAGTCTTTAGCACTTAGAAGTTTGTGGTTGCCAGATAATCAATGGATAGAAAGAAAAGAAAACAAATAACGCCCCACCCCGAACAACAACAACAACAGATCCAGAAAGTAGAATCGTGTGGCCAGTCTGACCATGATGGAAGAGTGCCAGCATTCTGTTCCAGAATCACAGATCTTTCCCAGAGCTAGGCCCTGTTTATTTATGTCTCTATTCACCCTCCTTAGTTGAATCTAATCCCTTATGCAGCTTGATCGGGGACCTGTTTGTCCTCCCCATAGCCTATCTCTCTTCTGGATTTCCTATATATATATTTGCAATGGGAAAGTGCTTGCCATAGAATCGTGAGGATCTTCATTTGATTCTACATTGGAAAATAAAGCTAGATGTGGTAGCAGGTGTCTATCATCTCAGTGCTGAAAGAGGCAGAGTGAATGGGAAGAATGTCTGGAGCTCACTGATTACCAGCCAGTCTAGTGAAATCAGGGAGAACATCTGCCTCAAAAAATAAGGTGGAGAGACATCAGTGAGGCTACCCAGTATTGATCGCTGGCCTCCATGGCATGCACACATATACATGCATACCCCTCCCTTGCACATGTATGCATACACACATATACACACATGCATACACATGCATACCTCCACACATGTACATGCATGCATAAACATATATGCTTGCATATATACCCATTTATACACTCATATACATACACACACACACACACACATACACACACAGGAACAAGGAAGAAGGTGGAAGAAGAGGAGGGTAAAATAAAAAGAAATGATGTACAGGGAATATAGCAAAATAGAATTGCCAAAGTAGAGGCCAGAGTATCGGTGCATGTTATTTTCTGTACCATAAAATTCAATCGTTTGGTAATTTCAAAGAAAATGCTTACTACAGGGTTTGCCATTGGTAGTTAGCATAAGTGCCACTCCTTGCCATGAGACTGTGACCACTAGTCAAGCAATAACTGAAAATCCATCCCAGCCTCTTAGGCAGGCTCATATTTATATTTACTGTTTGAGTATCTGTCGATTTTCAGAAACCCATGACTAAAACCTTTGGAAAGGGTAATAAGCTTTTTCTACAGAAGATAATTTCAAATGTGGTTTTTCTTAAAATTTGAATTTTTGAAAAACTTGATTTACCTAGTGTTTGATAAAACTGATCATCAAAATCAAAGCCCTACAGAATAAACTCTACTACCTGAGAACATTGTTTGGAGGATAGTTTATCTCTTTTACTCATACTTTTGGCTATGACTCTCAAAAACATACAAGAAAATTGAAAATTTAAACAGAAGACCCAAAAGAGAAGTCAAATAACCCTATACCTCCCAAAAGTAGTGAAAAATTAGCCTACAAACAGTGGGGTCAGTCATGGAGAAAAATATGCATTTCAAGGAAATAATTTTATACTTCTTTCCATGGTAGATAATGTGATATGAAAACTAATATTCTTGTTAATAGTTATGTTCTCTCTCCATGCCGTAGCTTGGAAAAATGCAATCTTAGAAAATAAGTACTTTTTAATTAGCTTCATTCAATATGACATAGTCCTCAACACTGTATTGGAATGCCGAAGAAAATGGGTAAACAAACCCAGAGTAGGGTAGATGGTCAACCAACCCTGAGAGGAGTGGATGGTCAACCAACCTTGAGAAGAGTGGATCGCACCGCCCATTACAGCATGAACATTTCCTGGCGGTTCTTTCTTTGAAGGACCGGCTGTATTATCCAAATCGAATTCCGTGTTCTCTGCTTCCACCATTAAGCACACTGGACGTTCTGGAGAAAGCTGCCTGCGGCTCTCAGGGCTTTTTTGATCATCCAAATGCAAAGGAGTTTTAATTACCTATTAAGAGATAAATCAGTTAATGGAAACTGTTGCAAATATTACCTATGTAGTTAAATTTTCTCAAGAACAGTGGGGGTGGGGTGGGGGCGGGGTGAGGTGGGGGCGGGGTGAGGTGGGGGTGAGGGGCGGCAGTTGAGATATCTAAAAGGAAAATTCGGGTTTCCAAACTGAAGGATTTTGTCTGGCTAGGTTATAATGATCTCCGTAATCACTTTAAATGTTGTCATGGGCTTCACGTGTTTTTTATTTTTTATGTCTTATAAGAAAACACTGTATTACTAAACTTCTTACTTGTATGAAACTATCAAATATTCATTTGTAGGTTTGTGGGTGTTTTTTGTTGCTGTTGTTGTTGTTTTTTTTTTTTTTTCTCCAGGAAATAAAAGAATGAAACAAAAAGAAATGATGAGATTATAGAACACAGTGGTAAGTAAACAGAGGGCTGCTCACTGCTCACCTTTCCACACATTGAAAGCAGCCAAGTGCTTGAGGGGAACCGTGAAACATGGAGAAAGATGGAATCTGCGAGGAGAACTTCCTCAGGAAGGACCCGCAGCCTTCCGTGCTTGCAGAATCTTCCCTCTTCACTCCTTGCCCACTGAATCAGTGCAGCATTCTAACCTCCTCCGTGACTGCCCGCAATGGCACAGGACAGCAGAGGTCAGAGGGAAGCCATGAGCTCTGGCTCTGTTGTTGGCCCACGTCATGGTGTTTGCCTCCCAACCACTGAGTCTTCAAGGAAAAGGAAGGAAGGGCTCCCTTGGATTCTCTAATCTTCGATAAACTTAAACTGGAAGAACATTCTGTTTGTTTGTTTGTTTGTTTGTTTGTTTTCTGTGCCATCGTCTGTTTTGCCCCTTTCTGCCATTTGATATATCATTATTTATTTATTCATTTATTTATTTAATTTATTTAGTATTTCCATCAACTGCTTGATCAGAAATTTCCATATGGTTGATTGGTATGCGTGTGCGTGTGTGTGTGCCTGTGAGTGTGTGTGTGTGTGTGTTCCTGCCTATGGAAGCCAGAGGTTGACTTCGTGTGCTTTCTTCAATCACTCTCTACTTAAGTTTTTGAAGCAGGGTCTCTACTGAACCTGGAGATCACAGGCCAGTGGGCCCGAAGGGATCCCAGTCTTTGACCTCCCCTCCCCCAGTATTGGGGTTAAAACATATGCTGTCCTATGCAGTGCTTTTGAGAGTGGGGGTGGGAGAGGGAGTTGTTTTATTGCTGTGGTTTGGTTTTATGCAAGGAATCCAGACTCATGTCCTCATGTTGATGGAGCAAGTACCAGCGAAACCATCTCCCCAACCCTGATCAGAACACTTTGCTCTTGAGAAAACTCAGACTGGAAAAAGTCGTGTATTACAGAAATTTACATAAATAACAAGGTTTGTGTAAGAATTTTTTTTGTTTTGTTTTCATCTTGATGAAGGAGAAGTGGCTTTATTCGCACTTATTTTTCCTCTCAGTTAGTGCAGAGGTCACCAGTTCCTAACATTGTCTAATAAACAACAGAACTGGAGATTAAGTATGTCTATCTGTGAAACATAGTGGCCAGACATGCTCTATGGATAAATCAAAGCATTAGTTGTTTTCCCATTACGCTTTACTTAGTTAAAAAAGGGAGAAAAATTTGGTCTTTAAGTCCAAGAAGAGTGTGATCCAGCCATATTATTTTAATACTGTTTAATAATCAACTTTTTAATCTTGTAGATTTTGTCTTGATTTAACCTCAATGTACATAATCTTCATAATACCAGAACTACTTAAATTGTCTTTTATGAATTTATTACCAACTTTCCAAGCCATCATTTACAGAATCGTTAGCGCCAGCAAAGAAAATATAAAGAAAAGGAGTTAAAAGTCTTAGGTGCCACGGGTAAGGAGATAACTCAGTGAGTGACACACTTGCCCAGTGAGTGACATGCATGCTGTGTGTGCATTAGGACCTGGGTTCAGATCTGCAGAGCACATATAGAAAGCCAAGCAGAGAAGCCCATGCCTTTAATCCTAGCAATGGGTCATATGGAGTAGGAGGCCGAAAGAGGTGGCTTCCAAGGGCTCACTGACCAGCCAGTCTAGCTAAAACTAGCCAGCTCTGGATTTCACTGAGACACCATGTCAAATAAGAAAGCAGTATAGGAAACACCTAAACGCAAATGTGCAGGCACATGCCTTAGGGCATATACACAAAGACACACACTGACAGACAACCAGACAGACAGATAAGTGCACACACACACACACACCTTTCATATTAACAATAATGTACTTCCTTTTGTGACTGTAGTTTAAATTTCAGGTTATTTTGATTCATGGAATGAATAACATTTAAGCCTACAATTTTAGAACTGTTTTGTTATGTGAGGCTTTTAGAGACATTTACTCTCCTGTAGCATTCTTTCATTCAAGCTTGATTATACCAACATTTTTAATTCTTAAGAGCTACAAATGGCTCTACTACTTGAAGCAGCACCACAAAATAACTGGTACAAATTCTCAGAGCACTGAGCCTACAAACAGCTCCTGTGAGCATGCCTTTCTTGGTGAGTCTAAGGGCCAGTAAAAGTTATCTCATAATAGCACTGTTTCCACAATGACAAGGAAGACACAATACAGATCCTGATAAGAACTACTTCCTTAATGGATATCTAGACAACCCCAACAAGGTATTTCAGCATACCATTATAATAGGGAACACTAAAAAGAAAAAAAAAAAAGCAAATAATTTTACCCCAAATAAAAAGGTATCAGAAAAACAATTCTAGAAGACCGATAGGAAACTCTAAAACTTAAGGCCAAAATTATACATTTCCTGAAAATATCTTTATCATTTCCATCAATTAGGTAGGTAGGCAGGCAAGTGGATAGATAGATGATAGGTAAATAATAAGTAGATGAATAGATAGTTGACAGACAGATGATAGATAGATAGATAGATAGATAGATAGATAGATAGATAGATAGATAGACAGATAGATGGCAGATAATCAAATGTGTAGGCAGAGAATAAAACTCCATGGCACTTTATGATGTAGTCAATCTGTGGAAATACTATAATTAAAAATATGTTTAGAAACAAAGACCAAAATAGACTACAAACATGTAGGACACTTTATTCTTAACATATGCAACCATTTTCTTCTCTGGATAATGACATCTGCCCACGATGAATTTATGTACTGTCATGTTTGCTACAAGGCTGGATTCAGCAGTACACAGAAGATAAATATATACAAACATGTATGTCCAAGTTTATTTGCTTTAAATATTTGAGTTTAACAAAAAGCATGCTTGGAAGTGGAATGGCTGACGGAGACATCTCTCATGGCCACTCTCCTTTGGTGTCTGTGTTATCAGAGATGAGCATTCAGAAGGCAGAAGTCACACCTCATCTCTTCTGTATCCCATCACAGGCAACTCTCAACACACAAGGAAAACTTGGTCAATACTTTTGGAAAGGCAAGAAAGCCATTCTTGGGATGATGGGATGACCTTACAGGTTGCAAACTGCCGAGAAGTGGAGGGCAGGGGTCGGGGGAGCCTTGGTTAGCAGTTTCAATTCATTCAATATACAAGACTGTATTTAATTCACTTTGACTTTTCCCATGAACTCACAATATAATCCCTTGTTTTTAAATATTAGTCCATGTCCTTTTTCAGAAATCTTTTTAAAACTTTTTAAAAGAAAGTTTAGTAAATGTTATAATTGCAAGATAAAAGCCCATAGCTAGAAAGAAGGCACTCCAGGAAATACTTGAAATTGTTTTCCATTTACAAACTCATATTTCAAACCTGTAATCCTAGCCAAGTAGCACACCAAAATCTGAGAGATATGAGGATCAAGAGTTTGAAGACAGCCTGAGCTACAAGGCCAAGTCCAGCCTCAGGAAATTAATAAACAAAACCATGTCACAAACCTTAAAATATAGATTGCACAGCCACTGGTCCAAGTCTTGGCAAATCAAATTTTCTATTTTTCTGAAGCTGTCCAGTTTTTGGTCATAAGGTCCTCGGAGAAGGGGACACTTGAATTTTCCCTCTACTATATGGAAGTTGTTGTCACATACAGGAAAGACTGCCCAGCCCATAATCAGGTCATTGTAAGCATATGTTCCATGGAGAAGGAAGAGTTCAAACAAGAAAGACAAGCCAGGCTTCACGGCTTTCCTTTGAGGAAGTACCTGGTGAAAATATTAAGGTAAGAGAATGTCAGGAGGATGCTATTTGTTACCCAGAGATACCTACAGACAGTTTAAAAGTAAGCACAGACATGTTTTATATTCCTCCCGCTGCCTTCAAATACTGACTCTTGGATGAATTTACAAATAAGCCTTCTGGCTTCAGGTAATTAAAGAAACCACACAACCCTGAGAATGCGGCTCTGTCAGAGACTCCATGCTTTGTAAGCTTCCAGAATCAAGTTTTGCAGCATTGCAATTAACATGGTACTCTGTTTTCATTCGTTCGTATTGGCTCGAGCTGGTATGTCTGCTGTTGTTGTGGTTTGAGTGTGTCCATTAAAGTTCCTGTGCTCTAAAGCTCATCTATTAATCCGTATGTTGATAGCATTTGGAGACAGAGTTTTGTGGAGATAGGATTAGATGAGGTCCTGAGATTGGGGCCTTCAGTATGGCATCAGTGGTGCTATAAGAAAGGAATAATGGGTCTCAGGCTTAAAGTAGTTGCTTGCCCCTTTCCATAGCACCCGCCATCATAATCTGACACAATAAGAAGGCTCTCTTCAGATGTCACCAGCCTACAGAACTTCCAGGCCTACAGAACCATGAACCCACTAAACTATTTTTTTTTAATTATCATGACTGAAAGTATTCATAGCACAGAAACAGACTAATTGCCTGATTATTTCTATCTCCCATCACAACCAAGATTTTATATCCCTGGTTTGTATCTTCTGGATCATTCATATACCTGGCTCAAGAACTTTATATAGAAGAAATACTGTCTATAAAAGTAGTTGATTAAATGATCACACTCCAGAAAAACTAACCCTATTCATGATGATAATTACAATTATTATTATAAGAAAGGAAAAGGCAGAGACTGTGTAGTGTTGTGACTGCAGTTTATCTGAAGTGACACTACAATGCACATCACCATCAGAGCCAAACGAATAGCAGTAGGCAATGATGAATCAGTTGATCACATTGATCAAGTCATCGTCTTAGGTGTAAAAATGGAGCCCATTTCTCGGTTTCAAAAATTAGAAAACTCTAAGCTATAAATAAATTTTTATTAAAAATATTATATACCTAATTTTCTTTGCAAAATTATATGTGAATAAATTTAAGTGGACAGAAGAGTGTATTGTCATAGACTATTTACCCAAACATACAGTTATATTTATGTGATTCATACGGATAGCTCAAGACTTAAGTTTAGGAACAAAATGTAACCGAGACATCTGTTGAAAACACCATAACCCTGTGGCAGCTGCTATTAAGCCATTAACAGGATCAGGTTTCATTTAAACCAGATTTACCATTTTCTACAACAGCCCATGGGAAAGCTAAAGACATTAGGCACAAATTACTGACAGAAGAGATCCTTAATCAAGCTGTACTTTTCATTTGGCTAGCCAGCAACGAGTAACATTTCTAGCAAGAGAAAAAGAGCTAAGTTGAGGAGGAGAGATGGAGTCAGAACCCTGGTTAGATCCATGATTTAACACAAGGCTGGACCCATGCCATCAGACAGTGCTTTAGTGCTGGCATTGGATTCAGCAGTGAAAGGAAGGACCCTCCTCGCACTAACCAGTGTTTTTCAAAAATGCATTTGAAGCACTTGTAATAAGAATATGTCAAGAGTGACAGACTCATGTGGAGTTGACTTTTGTTGTGAGTTTATGTCAGTTACTTTTCTTTTTACACATAAGTTTATATGCACTTGAGTTTTCTGGAAAACCATGGGAAGGAGTGTGCGTGTAGCTAAGTGAATGAGTAATTACCTGGGCCCTAGGTCCAACCTCAAGTGGAACCAATCAAAACTCTAAAGTTACAATAAAACACCAGACCACAGTGATGTATGTTCTTACTAGAGATGGCATATTTATACCAAGTTAACAATGCTCAGGAGCATATGAATTATGCATGAGTCTTACATTTGTATTTATGACTTATCCCAACCACTTCCTGGATGACATGTAACAAAAAGAAGATATTTGAGATCAGAATGTGTCAGTGATTTTGCCAAACACTAGCATTCTTTTATTGAATGACCTATCCCTTGAAGTTACCAGGCAGGGCGTGTGAGTACCATGTAGTACTGAATCTCATGCCAGAGTACCCATGGGGACTTAGCGTAAATCTATTCTGTTAACAGAGAGTGGTCATGTGTAATTGTCCCGAGAGCTCCTGAAATTAAAAACTAGGACGCAATAGAACTTTTCCACTGATTCTAAGTAAAACACAACATGAGAGCTACACATTCTTTCATAATTAATTAATTAATTAACTAACTAACTAATTTTTGTTTAGGTGTACGAGTGTTTTTGCTTGCATGCATGTGTACCAAACACATGTCCAGTGCCCAAAGACATCAAAATCCCTGGAGCCGGAGTTACAGATGTTTGTGAGTTACCAAGTGGGTGCTAGAAATTGAACCCAGGTCCTCTGGAAGTGCTCTTAACCACGGAGTCATCTCTCCAGCCCCGAAGATGTTCTAGATTACTAAAGAAAGCAATCTACTCTCTCTAACCACAGTTTCCTTTTCAGAATACAGGCCTTGAGTGCCTTTTCATTGCTGCTTGTTGTACAAGAGCCCTTCAACCTTGTAATGTGTACCTTGAGACTGGCTGCTTATGCTTTGGCAAGGAAGATTACTAAATTTTCTTGTTTCTCTGTCTCTGGGGAGGCCTTTTCCAGGAGCATGACTACTTCCATAGCTACCCTATGAAATGACACCTTTCTGAGCATCTTTCGTTGGCTTTGTATTTTAGAAATCTACAAGAAAATGAATAGATGCTCGTGTTCTTTGAGGCCAGTACCATCTGGTCCTCAGAGTGCTCATAGCTGGAGATCATGATGTCCTGAGAGGAGCTTCATCACCTGACCACCATGAATAATTCTGTGGAAGAAAGAGATTTTACAGAGACAAACTTTACTGCGTATCACAGTTGTGATGCCCTTGGTCTTCCACATAGAAGGAAGATACACATGGAAGGAAAGGGAGGATGTGGAAGGAAGGATGTGGAAGGAAGGAAGGAGTAAATGAGTGTTTGGAGGTAAATGTTGAGTGGAGGAGTGGCAATGAGAAATTCTATGTCCATCGGAAATCAGGTACACAGAAATAGTTAGCTTGGAGGGAACGATGCTGCAAAATGCCCGCCATAATTAGCTCTACCTGTCAACTTGACACAGACCTAGAGTCAACTGAAGAATTGCCCACAGGTGGTCCCGTGACCATGTCTGTGGGGGTATTTCTTAATTGAAAATTAATGGAGGTGGGGCATTTTTTAAAATGGCATTATTTTAAATCTGCCTTTAGTCACTTCATAGGTGATTTCTTACCTAACTGAATTTGTGTTACATCCTGTGTTTACTACATACATTGGAATGCCTTAGCACTATGTTTAAGATGTAAACATAGCCACCACTTTCTAGCTGTATGTCCTATTAAATCAAATACATATTAATGAATATAATACTCTTACAGTTTGAGTCTCTGTTGCTTTGATATAACATTGACCAAAAGGGAAGAATTTGTTTATTCCTATAGGTTATAGCCCACCATAACGGGATACCCAGGTAGGAACTCAAAGTAGGGAGAAATGCTGCTTACTGGCTTGTTTACCATGGCTTGCTCAGCTGCCTCTGGTACATAGTCCAGACCCATCTACCCAGATTTGGTACCACCCACAGTGGCATGGGTCCTCCTACATCTATTAGTAATGAAGAAAATGCCCCACAGATGTGCCCATAGGCCACACTGATAAACACAATTTCTCAAGGCAATTCCTCAACTAAGATTTCCTCTCTCCATGTATGTCAAGTTGAAAACCAAGATTAGATATCCCAGATACAAACACACACTAAACAGAGTCAAAATGATTCTTGTTGAAATTATTTCATCATGCCATTGTCTCCATTAGTAAAACATTCCACATCCACAGCTTTTCAAGCAGATGTGTTGGTACAGGTACTGCTGGGCCCTGAACATAAATTAGAGGTCATGCAAGTCCTTAAAGTTTGTATTCAATAACAACAATTTCAAAATCGCATACATTTGATGCGATCAGATAAAAGACATTTTAAAATGTTTTGGAAATTAGCTACTAAAGATCCTAATGGTAATTTGAGAAACTGTTAGATCCAGTCTCTGGTTCCTTGGAAACTTTTCCATAATGGATTATTGCTGTTCACTTGTCACCTGTAACCTGGTTAGAAGACTGAACAATGTAAAATGTAAAGCAGTCCACATGTGAACAGTTTCAGTTGTTGGGAAGTGACACTGCTAGCTACGTGGCCACCGTGTCATGAATTAATTCTACTTAGCAATTAGTTCTGCTTCATCATATTCCAAGCCTGAGGTAGGATTGTACCTCTCTGGTTAGTTGTATACAAGCATCTCTGGGTGAATCAAGTCACTTCCACTTCTTTCAAGTTGAGAATTAATGGTTGCCAGGGTTGTCCTTTTTTCACTGCTTTGGAAGAGACAGGGAACATTCCAGAAATGTTTCTTCAAGCTGTCTATGGCTTAGGATGAGAGCAGTGAGGAAAGCCTCCTTCTGTCCTAGAGTACTTGTGTGAGATGTGGGGGGTACAAGAATGAAAAGCGGGCTTCTGCTCTGAGATGTTGGCTTTTTTGGAAACATGGGATCACCAGGCTTAGGATGCCTGGTTTTCTGATCTTCAGCTTTCTGCTAATGTGCCAAGATATAAGATCCTAAGTCACTTGATATGAGGAATTAGTGGTTCTTGGTCAACATGAAGCTAAGAGTAAATAAGAGTGTACATACTCATGTAATATGTACTTCACCTAGTAGACCAAATACTGGGGAAATTCATGAGTTGCTCATAGGACATCTCCCATGACTGTGACTCTTCCTGATGCAATGTAAATGATTCTGTAGACTTTAAACACACTGTATAGGATACTTGAATCCAAATCGTCCATCCTGCTCTGTGTAATTATTTCTCTTGTTTAAAGGAGATGTTGTATATCTTAGCAGTTGGAAGTATGGTATCAGATAAACATGAGATTAAATTCCACCTTCTCTCTGAATAAATAACCTGCATGGCATTTTCAGATCTTGATGTCACTATCTATAAAGAGCGAGGAAAGAAGCAATGGTGACAAATAAACAGAATGGAAATAAACTAAATGATGTTTTCCTGAGCTAAGCTCTGTTGAGAATACTACAGGGAGGCGAGGAAGTCAATCAGTGCTTAATTTGCATTAGAGATAACAAAATGTTCCTTTGGAAACAGACAGCTCGGAAAGGTGCTTGGGAATTGATACGGAGCCCAGGGTCATCTAGACTATCAGACAGAGTTTTATAGTGCTATTCTCTCTTTCCTCCAGTTTTCCCAGTCATGAATTTAAAATATAGACGAATTAGCTCTAATCCCCTGCCTATCTGCTATATGGTTTTAAAAAGTCGTTGTTCTTGGAAATTTATTCTGACCTAAGTAAAAAGGACAGAAGCCCATAGAACTACAACTACACAGCTTCTGAATAGAAAATAGGTTCTCACTCTCTGCACCCCTGAATACAAGTGTTCAAAGTCTATGTGTTAGAATATTATTTCAAGTCCCTAATCCCAAATGTTGTTATAATATCAACAGTTAACACTTGAGTTTGCTAAACTCAAGGCATTTCTTTCAAAAGCACTCCATCATCATTAGCTTAACAGTCACAATAATCCAAGAAAGTATATTCTAATATGGACCGAATTTTATAAACTCCTGGATTAGGTATAGAGAAGTTGGGTTCACTGACATCCCCAAAAAGGTGTGAGGTAAAGCTGGGATCTGAACTTAGGTCTTGGAGAGCGATCTGAGCTATACATCCTGTAAATAGGAGGAAGTAATGCAGAAAGCCATCCAGCGTCCCCAAGGTCATTCTGCTCTGTCTCACCAGCTTCTCTTCATCACTTTTACAAAGTGAGCATCATGGCCACTTCTTCCACACGCCTGTCTTCCAGTTGCTCACTTTGGGTTCAGGCATCTACAATGTGTCTAGAACATACTGAGTCAAAACATCTTTGTTCCCATAAAATCAAGTGTCCTCAAGCAACAAAACTTTCCAAAAGACTGAATTTACCTTCTATTGTATAAGCCACTCGTTCTGAATAGAAGTCTTCCCCCAAATAAAGAGCAAAGTCTTGTGATCTCAAACCTAAAGACCTTGCACCTAATTCTACAATTTCTCCACAATTAATTTAGCCATTCAAAAATCTCTAATGCTCTAAATAAAGTCTGAAGGCTTTGGAGCAATAGTTCCCTCCATATTTGTTTTACATAAGAATTACTCAAGGGTGCTTATTTTAAATGCTGGTTACTATTTGATTTGTTCTTACATTTTAACCAGGACAAGTAGGAGTGAACCAATGGACAACACTTTGAGTGATGAATCAGCTGGTCCTCAAGTTCTTTAGCTAACATTCTGACTCACTACCCCATGCAGATGCAAGACAAGCAAGGCAGACCTGTGTATCTTTGAAGAACTCTCTTCAATTAATCTCCCTGATTAATTACTACAATGCTATTTTCACCTAAAATCAGACTGAGTCCTATTTGAATAATTACAGGCTTTACCATATGACCTTCTCACCACCCTCCATGAAACATGACCGAGATGAAGAGAAAATTCATGGGATATCATCTTATTGTGCAATGATATGCAATGCCATTACCTGAGCTCAACTTCAGCCTGTTGTAACTCATCTCTTTGCATGCTACTCAAACGTGTGACTAAGAACATTTCACTCTATAGAGATGGAAAAATTTTAATTGAATATTTTAATTTGGAAAATTCAGTTCTGGAATTAACAGTCTTTCCTGTTTCCTCACCGTTTTCCTTTCTTATTCTTCTTTTTAATTGAGAAATAAAAAGTTGTGTTTGTTTTTTTTTTTTTTTCATTTTTCTCCTTGTTAGGCAAAAGACAGATCTTTCCCTTCATCGTCCCTGAGAGTTGAACACATTGGGGGAAAATTGGGCACAGCCCATTACTTTTACAAACCCCAGTGAGTGAGCCTCAATGCACGAAAAGATGGTGTTTCTGAACATCTGCAGTCTGATTAGATCAAAGACCAACAAATTAGCCACAAATGGCTTTACAAGGAGCATGTAGATATATCATTTGGAAAGTAGAAAACTTTGGGTAGTAACTGCTAATCAACGTTTTCCCTTTGGGCAGCCCCCATCACACCAAAAACATATAATGATGAAGACAGTGTCAGTGAGGCACTCTGCATTTCACAAAACTCTTGCACACATACTGTGGCAATTGGTCTAAACATCAGGCCTCCCATGTGCTTGACATCTGCCCATTTCACAGGTCAATAAAAAATAGATTTCCTCAGCTACCAAATTATTAATTTAACTCCTATCAACAACTGTGTCTGATGTTTTTGTTTCTTTTGCATATCTTATTCACTTACATTCATTAAATGTCAATTATTGTAAGTGAAGCCCAACATTGACACTTGCATAAGAAACTTCTATTAGCTGGTGGTAAGGGAATAGACAATCAACTAATATGATTTCATCAATAGTAATAAAGGCTTGGTCTACCTTAATTGATACTGAAATCATAAATTATAAGGCACTAAAATATGACAGGTATGTATTATGTTCAGAAACTTTTGCTTAAGGCAGAAACAGCACCGAGACCTACTGCTATGTCAAAGTTTAAGGAAGACATGCCTAAGCAGGGTCTTTTGTGTATCTTTCTGTCTTTGACTTTAGCTTGTATCAAGTTGACATAAAACTACCCAGCACATGTGACATGATTTGTTTTGTCTTATTCATTGATCTTAATTTGTTCTGAGTTTGATAATGTTGCGGGGGGTGGGGGGAGGGCGGGTTGAGAATGACTGAGTTTAGTGGTCTTGTGGGAAGGAGGAGTTTGATATATTCAGGAAAAAAATGGAGACAGGAATGAATATAGATGCAGGCAAGCAACACAGGATAAAATCAGAAAGTGGAACAAAGGACAAAACACACTCTGCAGGCTAAAGTCAGTGATCTGAATCTATCTAAGTTGATGAAGATCCTAAGGTAGGGATATTGTTGTTGCTTAGATTACTATTGCTGTGATAAAGCATCATGACCAAAGCAACTTTGGAAGAAAGGGTTTATTCGGCTTATATTTCCAGATCACTGTTCATCAATGAAGAAAGTCGGGACAGGAATTCAAACAGGGCAGGAACTGACACAGGAGCTGATTCAGAGGCCACGGAGTGTGGTGCTTACTGACTTTCTCCCACTCACTTGATCATTCTGCTTTCCTAGAGAATCCAGGATCACCATCCCAGAGATGATACCATCCACAATGGGCTGGGGCCTCCCCCACCAATCACTAATTAAGAAATACCCTACATGCTTACCTACAACCCAATCTTATGGAGGCATTTTCATAATTGAAGTTTCCTCTCAGATAATTTAGCTTGTGTCAAGTTGACGAAAAACTAGCCAGCACAGATGTGACAGGTTTTGATTCACTTTATTCATTGATCTTTATTTGTCCTTGAGTTTGGTAATGTTTGGGGGGGGGTGGGCATTGAATGTGAATTCTGTTCCTGCCCCTTCCCTAAGCTTTGGAAATTTCATCAACTCAAAGTCATTCACTGCTGGCTAGTATTTGTGGGAATCAGATGTGGATGGGGAAAGATAGCCAAGCTAGTCCTTTGCAATTAACAGGCTAGGTGACCTTGGAGAAATTCTTTGCCCTACTCAGTCCTTGGTGACTTCACATGGTGTTCATATGAAAATTAATACCGTAAAAGGAATTGTAAAGCATTTTGTATAGATGTTGAAATATTGAAACATATTCCCTGGGAATGTGAGTGAGTTCAAACAGAAGCAAGATCCTCCTCTTTAGAGAATTCAAAATGATTTGATTGTTGAATTGCATGGGAAGGGAAGAAGAATTGCTATTCTGTAACTAGGACATTCTGAACTCCGAATACAGTGCACACGAACAGACACGAAGGACAAAAATAAGAATGCAGAATTCCCAGTAAACTTAAATGTGCACATTTACATAAAACACCATTTTTAAAAGAAGATACTTCAGGTTGTTCTGAAACTGTGGCCTCTTGGCGGGGCAGGTGCATAGCTGTCTCAAGCTCTTGGGTTTAATCTCTAGTATTAAAAAAAAATCAATCAAAAGGCGCTCACCAGTCTCTTTGAAGGTGTTGAGGGTACTCTGAAATTCTCACATCTGTGGGCTTACTTTGGAAATCCTCACGGATATGGCTACATTTCTAGATGTCAGCAATACAGCAGGGAACAAAGAGGGCCTATGAGGGTAATTCTTGCTTGTTAAGCTGACACATATTTGGGTGTGTCTGTGAGGGTGCTTCTAGAAGTGATTGGCATGTAGGTCTGTCTGAAGCAGAGGAAGTGAGAAGTCACGGGTAAATGTGCAATGCATATGGCCATTGTGAGACTGTCCTTCTCTGACCATAAGAACCAATTAAATGAATCTCTTCTTAGAGTTCCACTTACATTTGATTGGTTCTGTTCCACAAGAGAACTTTCATAGAAATATGAAGTTTCCACTTTCAGGAAGCTTGTGCCTGAGGTTAAGCAACTACCTTTGGGCATGGGACAGTAAAGCAGCCCTGTTCAAAGAGCAGCTCTACTATAGGACAAGGAGCTTGCCTCTTCAGAGACAGACAACAAAAGGGTGAAAAGAAATACATTGGATCTTAGATATAGAATCCAGTCTGCGAAAAGAAAATCAAAGAAAAATTAAAGGAACAGGGGAGTGATTCTACAATATAGAAAAAAGAAAGAGAGAAAAAGAAAACAAAATAAGTATTTCAATTCTGCTTCTTTTAGAACAGGCTGAGAGTCTGGTGGAACATCTACGCTAGTTTTGAGGCTCACTTTAATCATCTTGGAAAGGCCTACCCCCACTTATCTGTAAGATGGGCTCAGCAAGAAACTAGGTTCTCACATTCCTCTTGATGGTCATTGTGAGACTGTCCTTCTCTGACCATAAGAACCAATTAAATAAATCTCTTCTTAGAGTTCCACTTACATTCGATTGGTTCTGTTCCACAAGAGAACTTTCATAGAAATACTCTTAGGTGTATAGTGATGTAACAGAAAAAAAAAAGGTAGGCAATGAGGGATTATTACTAGCTTATCACATCAGAGGAATAATAATTCATATTGATTTGAAATGTCCCCCAAAGTCTCACATGTTAAAGACTTGTTCTCTAGTTTGTCTCCTTCAGGAGATGGAGTCTTGAAGAAGTTGGACATAAAGGAAGAAAATTTGGGTCTCTGGAAACGTAATGGAGGGACTGTGGGACCACACTCTCTTCCTCTGTCTTTGACCAGCTGTGAATCAGGAAGTTTAGTTCCAGCTCATGCTCCTGTCATATGTGCTGTGTCACCACAGGACCCAAACAGCAAGGAATAATGATGGTCTTAAGTATTTGTTAGGATGATTGGAGGTGCATGAATATATTGCAAGTGGGACTTTGTAGTGATGGGCTTACAAACCTTTCATGTCATTTAGAGGGAAGAAATTGAGACATGATAGCATCAAAAGAGTGTAGGATATTTGTTAGGAGGGAAAAGACTCACCAGACTTTTTAAAGAAAAAAAAAATTTAAGGGCCAGAAAAATATAAACTATAGAGAAAAGCCAGGAACACTTCAGACAGAGGAATGCCAATAAGTGATTTTAAAAAAGAAGAAGAAAAAGAAAAAGAGAAAAAGAAAGAGAAAGAGAAAAAAAGAAAGAGAAAAAGAAAAAGAAAAAGAAAAAGAAAAAGAAGAAGAAAGAAAGAAAATGTAACATCTCTTATTTTAAGCTATGGTTATCTGTTTGCACAAAGCATTTAAGGCTTATGATATTGGTGTGAATTACATGTTCAATTCCCATTTCCTAAAAGCAAGGACTTGGCCAAAAGAGTTTATGATTGTCATGACAGTGAATGCTAGCAAAACCAGGACTCCATTACTTCTCATCCTGGAGATCGACTTGTGACAAGCATCCTTTGTATCTAAAATCTATTTGGGTAGGAATCAGGGATTGAGGCGAACATAGAACTAGACTCCCTTAATCTAGAGAATTATATGCAGTCGCCCTAGAGTGTGAGTTAGGGAACAAGTCAGGAAAAGTCATTGATGACACTGAATACCTAGGGCTCACTGATGTGGCCACCAAAGTTTCCACAAGTCCTGGGTTCCCTCAACAGGATAACATGGTCCTTTTCAGAGCTGAGAAAAGGGCCTTCCATCAACTGACATAAGGGGAAACGCTCTAAAGTCACAAAATATAATATATGAGAGGTCTCTGGACTATTAATGGTAATAACTAATAATCGATAAATGCAATCATGCTCAGGGTCTGGATTCCCTAGGACCACTCCTTCCTGTGAGTTATTAAAATCATTTCAACTCTTACATATTAAATGTCACACAGAAAATCACCTCTTGCAAAGTGTTGGGTTCATCATATTTTACGAATTAATACTTCGGGTCATTTTAATCAGTTTCTGATATATACACCATTTTCAGAAAGCACTTGAGGGAAGAACACTGTGGACATGATGAATAATGACAAGAATATGAACTATATTCTTTATATACATATTGGAATTTGAGCACTACTAGGGTGCTTTCCCATCTTAAGTATTCAGGAAGCTTTAAATAAAAAATAAATTTGCCTGTTTCATTGAAATAGAGCATCCCTCTTTTTCTAACATAAAACTTCAAGCTTATTAATTTTTGTGGCTATATTTTAAAAATGAGAGCAAGCCCCAGCTAGATGGTGACATGATGAGTGTCTTAAAATTTCCAGAAAGGGCACTAAATTTTTCACAGTATTTGTGTTTCATTCTCAATGTAATAAAAATATGCCATTTTTTAAAATAATGAATAATAGATCTTCAGTTTGATTTACATGCATGGATTAGAAGTCATGTGTGAAAAGTTACTTTTTTATTCAGATTGGATTTCCCTCCAGTGAAACAAAAATGGTGCCCATCTACCACTATAAAAACGATACCTTGTCACACTGATAAATAAATATTAACTGGCTACACAATTTTTTGAATTCTATACACCCTCAAAGTAGTCTGCTTGCTCGGTGAGTTCAGAGAAAGTTTTCTCTATAGCATCTATAGTTCCTATGTTTACCCTACCACAGGGCAAAACCTCCTGCCAAAATTATGGTCTCCCTAACACTCATCACAAAATAAGCTTATTTTAACAATAAAAGATACATGTGAACATTGTGTAATCTTTTCTTGTTCTTTTCCCACCAGGAAAAAAAAAGTTTATTGTCTCTAGTTTTCTGTTTTGTTTTGCTTCTTCCTTTTAGCAAGTGAAGAGGAAATTTCTGGTTTCTTCAGAAGCTCATATGATGTCATATTGGAAATGAGAGCCTCAGGGTCATTTGGAAATGTCATATGATGTTTTGCTGGGGCACACAGGTGAAGGATGTTTGGCTACATCAGACACGTGAAAGAATATTGAAGCAGACACAGGTGAGAGGAGCTTTTTCTGAAGCAGGCTCATGAGGGGACATGTGATGCTTAGAAAGAATATAAATATGACCCCATAGCACACTGTCACATAAATTATATGCAAATCGGTCTTTTGTTTTTATCTTAAACACTTTGCTGGAAAGTTGTGTTTTAGCTGCATTTAAAGTTGGCTAAAGTAGTAATCACTTGTCTAATTTGAAACTCTGATTTAGACTTCCAACCAAGAGGGAAGGGAAAGGGGAGAAAGAGGAGTCTCTGGCATTGGTTCGCCCTGCTCTGTCTTGCTCGTTTTCACAGCCAATGCTCTTCTGTTGGTTCACCTTGCATCATGATGCTGATCTTTGCATGTTATGAACTCACCAAAGAACTTCTCCTGACATTACAGGAGCTTCTTGCCACTTCATGGTTTTGTCTTGATCAGACTGCCATTGCAGATTTATGAGTGGTGATGGCCGAACGAGTTGGACTGCTGCGACTGATTCGTGTTGGTGTTTTGCTAGAGGACTGGACTGTTGACAATGAACTTCCGAATATCCCCCAAAGAAGTACTTCTAAACAGGTCCACAGCCCTCATTTCCTATTAACATTTATTTTCCACTACCTCTGGTGGGTGGTAGGCTACAAGAGACGTTAAAGTGTTTAAAAACCCTTATAAAGTAGGTTGTAAAAAAAAATCCAAGCCTACAAACAAATGTTTTTTTCTTACTATTTTTGTGGGTCATGAATCCAGGTGTGGCTATGAATTCCTGATTTCAGGTCCTTAGTAGGTTTGCATTCAAGGCAAACCAGGGAGGCTAAGGCAACGTAGGTGGTCTTGTCAGCTTTAGTTCTTAAAGCAGACTGCTGGACTCAGGGCCTCAGTCTCCTGGGGACTGTCTCACTGGAGAGAGTGAGACAAAACCTGTCAACCTTTCCCTGACAGAAGTGCAGAGATGACATCCCATCATTTCTACCTATTATATAGGCACTGTTTGTAGACACCTCACGGTCTAACTATACACAAATGGAAGGAGAATATATACAAGGACATCACCGTCAGGAGCCCAGCATGAGTCTCTAGGCTGTCAGTTTGTTTGTCAGTTTGTTTCACTGTGTATAGCCCTGACGGGCCTGAAACTTATATTTACCCACTTTCCTCTATCTCCCCAGCACTGTAATTAAATATATGTGCCACCATACCAGGCTGTAGGCACTTGCCCTCACTCTGTTGTTTTATGTGTATATATGTTTTGTCTGCATGTATGTTTGTATGCCATGTATGTGCAAAGCCCTCAGAGGTTGGATGAGTGTGTGGGACTTCCCAGACCTAGACTTAAGGATGGCTGTGGTTATGTGGGTGATGGGAATGGAACTTGAAGCTTCTAGAAGAGAATCCTGCACTCATAACCACTGTACATTCTCTCCAGCCTCTGCCTGGCTCATCTTAAAAGGCTGCCCATCACTGGATCTTGCTTGTGTCAGGATTAAAAGTCCTGGCTGCAACACTCTTCTGATCCACCCCATACATGGAGGGATAACTTCACTCCTGCAGTTCATTCATGCACACCATGGGCCTTGCCAAAATGTTCCCTCTGCCCTGCGCACCTCTGCAAGTATTGCCACTCATGCTAAGCACATGACTTTGGCTTCCCTGAAGACTCACAGGACCCCCCAGAATATGGCTTTGCAGAATGTGGGAGTATGAGCTAGACAGCCTCCTTCCCCGTGGTTCCCAACCCAGACTATGTTGCCACTAGCTGGCCATAATGGTCAATGTTTGAGTTGTCTGCAGACTGCACATAGTCTATGTCGGTCCACAGGAGCACTTGGACATGGTCTCACACAATGCACTGCCCTACTATCTGAGCAGCCAGAACAAGCAGCCCTTCTGAAGATTTGATGTACCTGGAAGGTCCCTGATGCTGCTGTGGCTCTTGCTGGCCTGTGTGACTGGTTCTTTTTAGTCCCTATATTAAGCACTTAGACAATCATGCCAAAGTCCATGGCTGGGACACTTAAACTATTATGTTTATTCCTCAATCTGGAACTTAGATTTCCCATGGAGTGGTGTTATTCATGCTAGCTTTGTGGGAGAACATTCTCCTTGGCTTCTAGGTACCCAGCTTCTCTCCAGGTTTTTACATGGCTTTCCTTTAGAGTGTGTCCTGATCCTTCCTCCTTCTCTCCATCCTCTTCCTCCACTCTCCCCTCTCCCTTCTCTCTCTCTTCTCTTTCCACCCATTTTTCTTCCTTCTCTCTCACCCACCTTGGTGTTCCATCCCATTTTTAATTAATCATTCCAATAAAGATCCTATGGCTATGCCCCAAGGTTAGGCACCAATATTTTACTGTATAAGTTTTGGGGGATGCATAGTTCAGTCTATAACATCCCCTGTTTCTATTTCTATCACCCACATGTATTTTTCTACATGCAGATAGTATAGCTGAAGGCTAAGCTATTTCACTGGAGATACAGATGTCTTTTTAGAAAATTTAAAACTTAAATAGAGAAATAAGATCAACTTAAATTTTCTGTGAAAGTATATACAAGGTTATGTCAACAGAAGCTACTGAGGCCATGACCACTTTAAGGGATAGGCCGTGACTATTTCTCTAACACACAACATAGCACTTAGTATAGAGGAAACTAAATGAGTCTTTCTTTCCTTGCTACTAACAAACTATTTAAAAACATAGTAGCTTAATTTGCTAAACGCATGAAATTCAAGAACGAAGACCAAAGTGTGGACACTTTGCCCCTTCTTAGAAATGGGAACAAAACACCCATGGAAGGAGTTACAGAGACAAAATTTGGAGCTGTGACAAAAGGATGGACCATTTAGTGATTGCCATATGCAGGGATCCCATAATCAGCTTTCAAATGCTGACACCATTGCATACACTAGCAAGATTTTGCTGAAAGGACCCAGATATAGCTGTCTCTTGTGAGAAGAAATCTGTTTTAATTTTTACCTTTTCCATCATATCCATTCCATTTCTACTTTGTTTTGTGCAATTGACATTCTATATACAGATCATGACAACTTAACAATTATTTTTAACTGCTCTTCCGAAGGTCCTGAGTTCAAATCCCAGCAACCACATGGTGGCTCAACAATTATTTGTAGTAAAAAATTTCATTGTTGTATAAAAAAAAAGTATGATATTTGTTTAGTATAACTAATTTCCCTGTTATGTGTGTGTATAATTCAGTGGAATGACTTATCTTCTCTACATGGTATAAATTGGACCACTTTGAGTTCATGGCTAGGCTGAAATGGAAAGGTCCAAGATAATCCACATCCCGCTCCTGGTCAAGGACCAGAGAAATGTGGTTTAGACTTGAACCTTCCCTCTCCTGTAGGCATAGCCTCACTTTCAGTCTCTCAAGCAGTGAACATGGTACTTTAGTAAGATGAGGTAAAGATGCAAGAGCAATTTCTAGCAAAACAGGAAAAGGAAGTTGTCAGTCCATTAAGACCTAAGATTGACTTCAAAACTCTACAATATTAATTCCATAACATCCCTTTAGCTAATAGTCAATGAGTCCTCTTAGATTAAGGAGAGAAAAATATAGACCTTGCCCTTCAGTGGGGAAATAGCAAAGATTTTATAATTTTCTTTATCTAACTCAATGAATTATTGGTAACTAGATTAATGAATAAAATACAAAATAAAGTAAGTAATACAAATAAAATTAATCTATTTGGCTGTGTACAGTATAATAATCTTGAACTAGTTCAGAACCTCCCATTTGAATTAGGGTCAAACATCAAAGATTTCCAATAATTCAAAAAAAAAACTCTCATAATTAAAAAATGCTAGCTGCCAAGTTTCCACATTTTGTTTTGTTAAATTCTCTTTTAGTACTTTTGATTGTGGCTAAACATGAGTGCAGGTGCCCACAGGGGCTCTGGCCTGGAGCTAGAGTTACAGGCAGTTGTGAGTCACCTGACATGGATGCTGGGGGTTTAACTCTGGTTCTCTGAAGGTCAAGTGCATCCTCTTAACCAGGGAGCCATCTCTCCACCCACCCCTGCATATCTCTTTGACTCTCCTGTTGTATGCATTGTTTTTATCATAGGATGCCTATGTACGTAATAATTTTACTACTCATGTGCACATAGGAGTGAACCAAAATGCTTATAAACCATATGTTTAAGCCTCAGCCCACACACAATGGAATTTACAAGTGCCCCCCCCCCCCCCCGTGTAAGGTATTCAGGTTTAGATGAAGGAATGGGAGTAGAATTAGTGGCTTTACAAGAGGAAGGTCAACAGCTCCAATATTTTCTTGCTCGGGACAGGCACTAATGAAAGACTATCTGGGCCAGAGGAAAGGTGATCACCAAAGAAATAGATCTGCTAGGATACTAATCTCTGTCGTTCTAGACTCTTATGCTGAGGGTAATGAATGCTTATTGTTTACTCCATTCATTGTATGGTATTTTATCATAATATCCTGAACTGAATAAGACACACAGTGAGTGGATAATTTATTCTACCCAGGCTTAATGGCCATGACCAAGAAAAGGAAGGGCAGTGTGGATACAGCTAATGCGCTCCCAGAGCTATAAGGAAACTACTTTTGATGATTTGACTGATTTTCTCGATGAAGATTTATACTTTCTTCCCATAACATGACAAAAACAGTAATCATCACTTAAAATTAGCAAACATGATTTAGAGAAGGTTCTGTTTGCATTTTATAAACACCAAGATTGCAGTTAACAGGGGAGGAGCTTCCATATAGCTATGCATATCCAAAATTCCCACATGACACCTGGGAGGCTTAGATCTTTTACAGCTGCTCTCGGGCTCATGGAAGTCCTGAAACGGTGGTTTTGTGTGTGGGGTTTTTTTTTTAGAGGGGTGCGGTGTCTCAGATAATCTACACCCTGCTGTTTGTCAGGGACAAACTGAAAGTTTAGACTTGGACATTCATTCTCCTGTAGGCACAGCCTCACTTTCTGGTCTCTCCGGCAGTGGATTTGGTATTTTACAAGATGACTTGAAGTGGCAAGAGGAAGATTTCCAACCCAACAGAACACAGAAGCTGTCAACTCCTTTAGGTATAAGCTTGAACCTCAAATTTCTTTTCCATTTGAGAATGAGCTGAGTTGAGTGTGCTCAGACCTCGAGGAAATGAGTGTATAGGCTCATTTTGCTTTTTTAAGTCTTACTCAAAATATTACTGTCTTAAAGGGGAAAGAAGTGACTCTGAAGCAGTAAAACCAGATTGTACTATTATTTTCTTAAATATTACCAATTTAGAAATACTAAAATAGCATCTCTGAATTGATTTGTTTCTTCCCTATATCCTATATTCTATTTTTAAAATCTCTGATATTGTGATAACGTCCTTTGACATTGCCTTAACATTTCCTTCACTTTCTGTTTATCAGAAACAATCCATATTTTTGATAATCTGAATGGCCACTAAATTTGTCTAGTCTCTCTAAATAGTTTCACATTATGTTTTGCTCTCATTTTAGAAGCAGGTTTTTTGTTTTGTATTTTGATTATCTGCTACTTGTGCCCTGAAGTACAAAGCAGTGTGTGTGTGTGTGTGTGTGTGTGTGTGTGTGTGTTCAAACCCTTGGAGTCTTATTGGGGGCTAACTAAACTAATGTATATAAACAGTGGTAAACTGAATGAGTTTAGAATCGGAAGGGTAAGTGGAAGATATGTTTCTGACCAATTCAGGTGGGAAACTGGATATTGGGAGAAAGCATTGAACTGCATACAGTTATAGCTCAGCATAGTTGACTTCATGGTGACGGGTGGCTTTGCCTAATATGGAGAAATCCCTGAGAAGAGAGGAGGAAGCCATAGGACCAGGGTCTATTAACATACAGCAAAACTGACTTGTCCTAACAGAAGTGAGAAGTTAAACAATGGCTTTAACCAAAATGTGAGATGACGTCTTAGAAATATTGTTTTGCTTCAGGATGTCTCTAGGTGTTCTTCAATAATTAGATATTAGGTGACTATATGTCAGATAATTAGAATATCTTACTGGAGTAAAAGAACCATAATTGAGTGCCCATAGTTGTGGAGTGAAGATTCCATTTCCAACTTTGTCCTAAGAATTTATGTGACATTGAACAACTTGACAAACTTCCCCCAAATTCAGATTCTCATGTGTGAATTACAGATGTCAATGCTGTCACCCAATTAACTGTAACTGCTCTGATATCAGTGGGAGCAACAAACTCTTCACTGTGAAACACATGGAAGATTTAAGAAATTCAAATAGCAATAGTGCTCACAGACACTCATGTATTCTTTAAAATGACAGAAGAGTCATAGATGTAGGGAAGAAGGAGATAAGCCCTGCAGTGACTCAGAAATTAGGTATATCCTGGGATTGGGCTTCCTTATTGGAGCTGAGGTTTGTTTAAAAGAAATGTGTTCTTTGGCTCCACTATAACATTTACTCCAGATCATTGTTCTGTTAGTAACATGGCTTCAAGGAGACAGGTTTCTGGTGATGGTTCTTACAGTAGAGATCACAGAGACAAGGGAAGATAACAACTGTGGTGTATCCTATCACTGAGGAAGTCTGGAGCCAAAATGTGGACTCCAGAGCTCACATCCTAGCAAACCTTGCTTCCTGTAATTATTCTTTGTTTTTAAGTATAAATTGAGAAATGTCTTATGAGAACATCTCCCAAATGTTGTATTTAGCAACTGGAGTGCATATTTACAGCAAGCCCTGTCTGGTCATAGCAAAAAGCAGACCCTCGTGATAAATGACCACCAAAGGCCTGCTCTCGGACTCTCCATCTGGAAACCTTTGTCCCCATTCTGTTCTCAGAGACCCTGGTCCTATAGACACTTTTCCTTGGTCTGAGCATTAAAGTACCCCTCACACAATGGCAGCCACCTATGGCTACTTTAAGGGATCCTCAAGATTGCCATAAGTTAATGATTTTTAGACCAAAATATTTTTTTGACTTTAAACAATCTCGCACACTGACATGTGATCCACAAAACAGATGTGCTTATCAAATACAAAATGGGGTTAAGTACCATCAAAATCAAGTGATTTTTTTTCTCCTTTCCGTTGGCTGACACAAACCTTCTATCCTAGACACACTTCTCTGTGTTTTGGGGTAATGAGAAAAATGGAATATGTTACCCTAAATTGAAGGAAACCATGGTCTTAATGGAATCATTAGAGAAATTGTTCCAGAATGCTGCATCCTTCCAGAAATAATAACCCTGTAATGTCAGCAAATTCCGAGTCAGCACGGGTTACCTGCTGCACACAGAGGGGCTTGGTCATGTTCATTAGATCTGCCCGAGGCTCAGCCAAACTTCAGCACATGACCTTTAAGAATTTTAAAAAATTCATTAATCAATGTTCTTTGCCTGAGTTTTGCTGTTTTTGCTTCTTTAACCTATTATTTGTATCCTTATTTTTATAAGTTGGCTGATCCCCATACCCAACGATACTAAGAATTGCAAGCATAACAGTTCCAGCTAATAATTAACAGAAGTTTCTTCAGTTACCATTGCCAAAGGTCAATAATGATATTTTAAAATGTCACCCACAAGAATTATCATGCAAGCTAATGTGACAAGAAAATAATGGTCAAAAATCTTAATTTATATTTGACTTTATGTTCTTAAAAGTAATTTTGATACCCTTTGTCTTTGAATCTCCTATAAGTCCCTAAAAATGCTCTATTTATTTAGCAACATGTATGTCTTAGAAACCAAGCAGAGAAACAACTGAAGATATCCTTCACCAAACTTCTGAAAGAGAGCTATGGTTTTGCTACATCTTCTTGGTGTTATGGATGTTTTCTATAATGATCACTACAGTTTTTCTTTCCACATCTTCTCAGTGCTCTCACTAATATTTTCTGTAACTTTGTATCATGGCAACACTAAGCATGACTCACTTTTTTGTGCATTTATGAATGGCTCCAGGCAAGGCTCTTGGGCTGTCCTGTCTGTCTTAGGGAAACTAGAAAGATGCTGGTGTCTTCACTGGGACCTTCACCCTAAATTTTTATTGGTTAATTAATTAACAATATAATCCTGTACTTATTTACATCGTGGGATCCTTTATTTTTCTTTTGCAACTCAAATGATTGGACTCATCAAATATTTTATTAAATTCTAATAGGAAAGGCCCACCCTCTAACATTCCTTTCTGAAAGCTGGACAACATTTCAAACATATTTCTAAGAAAAAGACTGAAAATATCACTTGTTCCTGCATTCTTCCTTGATCTTGAATGTCATTTTGCTAATTCTTTTTACCAAGCTTCTAGTAAGAATGTATTCATTGTAGAGTGAATTAAGTCTCCCCTACAGAAATAGGTTGAACATTCTAACATTTCTAACTTAAAGTATTTCAGAAAACAGCCATATTTGGAAATTGGATCTTTTTATTTAACTAAATTATAATGGTGTTTTTAATATGGCTATGACCTAACATGGCAAGGTCCTTATAAAGAAGAGTTACTTGCATGGAGACAGACAGACTTACACACAGGGAAGACATGGTGAGGATCATGGTGAACATCTACAAACTGAAGAACTCTTAAGCCGGTCATAATCCATGAGAAGTACACAAAACCTTGCCTGCTTTTGCAAAATAAATAAATAAATAAATAAACCTGAACTTTTCATGGCAGCCTTAGAAAAGAAATCCAATGTTTGAGGTACCTCTGGCCCAATACCTGGATCATTTCATTTCACTTCATTTCGTTTCATTTCATTTCATTTTTGGTCTTTTCTGTCCCTTCTGGATACTATTTATTGGAACATCTAAAACTTTTGAAATTCTCTATCAACTAATCATAAACCCTTGACTCATAAATGGGTGTTACATTCCAAATCTTTAGATAGCCAAATCTGACCATTCATCCTTCTCTTCCTCACATTACCACTGCCTAATCTGCAACTGTTCTCTTTGATTTTTGTTTTGTTTTGTGTTTTATCTGTTTGTTTTTCATCCACAATGCTATCTGTTCTGTTCTTGTGTGATTTATATATTCCCAAGCTTCTTGCATGCATGTACAATAGATTAGAGAATGTTTATAGAATGAAAATCTGAAAATGAGTATGCCTTTTAAGCCCTGACTCTAGCAAAACAGTAGACTAAGATAACCTAAATATTTAGCCTAGCCCATCATCTTGCCAGAACCAGAAGTCAAAAGGCATGTACGTAATGTAACATATTTCCTCCCAAAGATCTACATCTGTAGGCTATTAATGGATACCAAGAACAAATCTCTTTATTTGAAATGTTTCCAGGATAAGTGTCAGCAGAAGACAAGAAGGTTCCTGATGTTTCCACCAAGGATATATTCAAAAATCTTTAGGCAAGCACTCAGATCTTCCGGCCTAAGCTTGGAATCCACAAATGAACTTGACCTACTATGTTAATATTAAGTAGCTGGTATTGCTCATGTGATCTGAGGGGCCTGTGACTCCTATTTTTCCCTTAACATCTTCTTTGACCACCTCTACCTTATGATATAGCAAGAGCATGTTAATATGTTTAAGATGTTAATTTGAGGCAAGAACAGCAACTAGACACTAGATATGGAATTGGTACCAAGGATATCTGGAGCAGTACGTCACCAGCACATCTCTTGCCTCCCTTAGGAACCCTCCCCAACACCTTGAAAGCAGTTGCTGTTGCACTTAATCGTCAAGTGTTAGCCTCCTGGCTCAGCCTGATGCCAAATGTATACCACTTGTGACACTGTGACATTGTGTCCTTGCTAAAGGTCAGTCAGTAAGATAACCTTACAGACATGTGATGTAAGTACATCCTCAGACTCAGTGTGTCACCTGCAATTAGGCCTTATTCTTTTATCTAGGCCATGCCTTCTTTGTTCCTGATACATGATCATCTCTCTCTAGTTAGCACACGAATGGCACCTTGAGCCCTGCAGCTGCCTTAGGGAAGCTAATCACTTCCATTCGTGGAGTAAGAAAAGAAATGGATCTCTCTGGCTTGTGCCTTAAATGGCATGAACTAGATGTCTCAAATGTCTCAATATTCGTTACAAACCCAAGGCATGGTTTTGTGTTGTTTTTTTTTTTTTTCTTTCTGAAAGTATTTTTACTATTATAAAACTATGATGCTGTGGTTGAGGGTATAGCTCGGTTGGTAGAGTAAATGGGTGCTGGGAAGGAAGCTTTGCATTCAAACCTTAGTACTACCATAGACCAGGTGTGTGTAACAAGCCTGTGATCTCAGTCCTCCGGAGATGGAGACAGGAGGATACGAAGTTCAAAGCTATCATCCTCTGCTATGTAATAAGTTGAGACGAGCACGAGACACAGGAGTCTTTGTTTTAAGAAAATTAATAAATAAATAAAATTTAAGTAAATAAATGAAATAGCATTACAGTATGTTGCTTGGAAACTCACTGTTTTAACTGTCAGTCTCCTACAAACGATAGCAGTGAGACCAGCAGGCAGAGATGTACACTTAATGAGAAAACTTGATGTTACTGGGGTGACTCTGACAGAGCAAATGGGATTTCTTCCGACAGCATCCTTTCATATTCTGGAAGCAGAAAGGCTCTTGTGACTCCTCTTGCCTGACAAGTAATGGTTGTTTTAGGTGCTTCTCCTGTTTTAGTTTTTTGTTGTGAGTGTTGTGCTGTTCATACACACACACACACACACACACACACACACACACACACACACACACACACACACACTGAATGTGAATGTGAAGTAGCCTAGTGGGGTTTTATTTGTTTGTTTGAGGTGTGAGATTCCCTGATTCTGCTGAGCATGAATATTAAGGGACAGACACAATTCAATGTTACTTTGACAGCCTGCTAAAGAGTATCTTTTCCTACCCATGGGAGGAGGTAATTCTGTTTTGATTTTATTTTCTGACACATGCAGAATGTTTAGGACTGTTCTTTTAACCATTCCAGGATGCTTCCCTCTCTGACTGGCAGGAGTGGGAAATGCTTTTCTCATCCCAGGACTCAGCAGCCTGTCCTACAGATTCAGTGTAGCTTTGGCGCTGTAAATAATCTTTGCAACCTCACTCTTTTTAACTTGTAGTGAGTACCCTTCCAGACCTGCATGGTGCAACTCCTCCTACTGGTACTTTGGCCAGAGCCTACCCTGTATACAGGTCAGCATATCAGTGCTGTAAAGAAATACCCAAGGCAATTAGCTCATATAGTGACTTGGGCTCTTAATTTGGGAAGTTCTAGTTCTAGATATCCACTGCTTTCAGCCTCTGACAAGGCAGCACATCATGGTGCCAGGGTGGGGCATGGCTAGAATGACTTACCTCATGAACCAGAAAGCAAAAATAGAGGAAGAACTTGGGGTTCACAGTCCCCTTCAAAGGTGGAGCCTCAATGGATGAAGGGCCTCCCACTGTATTCTGCCTCTAAAGGGCCCACCATCTCAAACGCTTAATAGTTCTATTCCATGGATCAAGGCTTTCAAACTCGAAAAGACACCACTCCACACATGGACCATAACAACGACTCAACAGCTCATATGGGGTACCCTCGGCCAAGCCAACAAGAATAGGTGAAGCTCCTGCATCCAGAGTTCACATTTTTACCCAGGGACTTGAGAGAGAATGGACAGTTGAACAAAAGCAGGTAATAAAAACAAACTCTAGCACACCTCAATGGACAAAAAAATGTTTAAAAACAAGAAGGTTTGAAATGGACCAAAAGAATATAATTGTAGAGTATGGGGATCATGTAGTGAAGAAAAAAATAAAAAGTGTATTAGCCCAAATTTTTTTAACCAAAGGTTAATTTGAAAGTTATCTGAACTATAAGCACTTATCATATTAATTAAAATAAAAGCCCAGTGGGTAAATTTTTTTATAATTTTTTATAATTTTATAATATTTATAATTACAACAAAAATAAGGGGGATTATTGGATTCTGGCAAGGCATCTTTCTGCACATACTTCTGGTAGGACAACCTCAATATACCATCTTCCAATTAGGCCCATAATAGACTGTTCCCTCTATTTAATCTTGTCAGTTAAGGTCCCTTTTCCACAAACATTTCCCCACAATGAATTCTTACATTCCTTTTTCAAAGTAGCTTTTGATGTCCTGGCTGTTATGTCAGTGAGTACTCTAACATGTTTAAAGCTAGTCATGCGTGCACACAGTTATTGCATGCATTGTTATGTTTTATTGCATGTATTGTTAAGTGCTCATCTTCCATTGATGGGTCGTGCTAGTCTTTGGTTTTTGTTTTTGTTTTTGTTTTTCTAACCCCTACCTATCTTCTTCTGAATGACAGAGTAATTACTCTATTGTCTAATGGTCTTGATCGATGCTATTGGGTTTTCATAGTCACAATTTGCTATGGAGTTACAGAGAAAAAGGAGGGGGCGGTTGCATTAACACATCTGCTAGTGAAAAGCGCAACGTGAAACTCTGTTTCCAGGTAGGGAAAAAATATTTTCTCCTTGAACCTTATCCTTCAGTACCCGAGTCAATTCTGATGATTTTTATACTAATTCAAATTAATAGGATAAAAGGCAGTTCTTCTGTGAATAGTCAACGCCATGCCCCCAGTACAGCAGCGCAACCTGGGCTTCTACGACTAATCAACTCTCCTTTCTCTTCGTACTTTACCTACCCAGGAAGCCACCATCTGTCCAGGGCAAATGCTCCAGGAAGAGCTGAACCTGGCTTCTCTCTGAACTTGATGTCCTCCTTCTCGCCAAGATCACTTCTAGCCCCGCCCACCATGGTTTCTCCCAGCACCCTCCTTTCCAGGATCACTTCTAGCCCCGCCCACCATGGTTTCTCCCAGCACCCTCCTTTCCAGAATGCATTTGAATAGTCAGGACAACCTGTGGCTTACTATATGTACAGTTCCTCTAGCTCCTGGATGTCTATACGCATACGCATGTGCCACATGTGTTAGCATTGTTTGCCAAGGAACCCTGAAAACAGAAAGATCAATAATCCATACTACACTCTTAACAAATAAAGAACACAGAACTATATATTTCTTTACTTGCAATAGGGTTGGAATAGATAGATAGATAGATAGATAGATAGATAGATAGATAGATAGATGATAGATAGATGATGATAGAAAGCTAGCTAGCTAGATGATAGATAATAGATAAATAATAGAGATAGATGATAGATGTAGAGATAGATGATAGATATAGAGATAGATAATGATAGATGATAGATAGATAGATAGATAGATAGATAGATAGATAGATAGATAGAGAGTGAAGCAAAGACAGAGAGACAGATAGACCAATAGTAAATGTTTATTGAACACTTAAGTGAATGAGATCATAGAAGATTATATGAATAAGATCCTTTGTGTTGAGAACAGTGGGTTGATTCTAGATAGAAAGAGATGGTGAGCAGATAGTGACAGCAGAGTCTCATTAAATGCAAAGAAGGTCTATGCACATGTGCACAGAAGGTTAGCTTACCACAGAAACGCTTTCATGGAAATAGAGCCCCACATCATAAAAGTTGCCACCATGAAGAACTGGGCACGTCCTTGTCTTCAGCTGCTCAGCTTGACACTCCTGTGAGGCACAGCTCCCCAGCTGACTGAGCAGAGACACTCGGAGGAGGTAGGAGCCTTGGGGAGCCTTGTCCTTGAGGCCCCTAATACATCTGATCTGTATTTGTAGACTAGGCAACTGAGGCTGCTCACCCTACATAAAAGGAGGAGTTCTTGAATTACACAGGAACTGAGTAAAACCAAGCAATTAGCAACAATGGGCTTTTCAGAGGGTAAAAAAGGGAGACAATTATTTTTATTCAACCTGTAATTGTTAGGTATTAGCAATGATAACAGACAAGAACCCACAATGTATAATTAAGAGGTCAAAAAGCAAACTCCCCGGTGATGGGAGGGAAAGTTTAACTGGTGTTTAAGCATGGTATGTTAATAAGCTATGCCATCAGAAACCATTAATCTATTATAGTAAGATGGAATTAGCTGGAATCCAACACGTCTGGAAACCACACAGCAGGCCTGCTAAGATTTTGGGGGAATGTGAAACCCCAGCAGCTAGCCTCACACATGGCATGAGAAAGGCGGAGATCATAAACACTACTAATCACAGATAATAACGCCACATTGATAAGTGACCTGCAAAACATGTAACACTTACATCTTGTCTGATCCAACATGTTCTCAGCATGTCAGCTTGCCCCACAGGCTTCCGATGAGAGCCCGTCCCACCACAAGAGAGAGGGAAATATGAAGGTCTGAGTCTCCGCCCATGGCATGTAACTGAGACAGGACTGAATGTTTCATGGAGCATTCAAGTTTCATTGCTCATTCACAGTTGACTGGAACAGGCCATTTCCATGTTCCGTAATTGCCAACAAGTTTATATAAATTAATGATTTTTAAGCGAACTATTGTTTCAGATCAAGTAAACACTTAAGCAAGATTGTTGAGGATTCAGATATCATTAAGTTTTATTTCTAGACTTACTCACAAGTCCCTGAGTAATTCAACCTTGAAGTACTTTATGCTTCAATCACAAATAATATCATCCCAGGGTAGGGGTACCACCAGGTTAATCTACAGTTTACAGAAGAGAGACTTCTTAATCCTGCCAAGAATTTATTGAGATAATGCATATTTTCGTACAGATAATATGCTTCTAGAATTAAGTAAACAAAGAAAGTTGTTCAGTTTCTTTTGTTTCTCATTCAAATCATACTTAAAAAGTAATCAGAATAACAATTATTTTTTGGTTTAATTAGAAAATCTTAACTAACAACAAAGATTTAACCTTAATATTTTGGTTTCCAAAAATATTTTTTTGAAAATTAACACCATCTGAATAAATAAGACAATCTTTTTCGACCCCAAGGCAGGATTACTGATGCAGGCAGACGGAGTTATTAAACACATTCTAAATTAAACGCCTCTATGAATTTTATACTAAAATATATTGTGATAGTTTTGCATGCCAAATGTGACATTCTGTGTTTTAGATTCATCTTCTGTAGTAATGTTTTTTTTTTTTTGAAAATGTCATACAAACAAAGATTTTGTCATTTACCAATAGAATTACTATGCATGGTCGCCTAGCCATCTCTGTGCCGGCTCTTGTGGTTGTTTCAAGTCAGCAAGCCATAAAGAATCTTTATCTCTCTGAAACACAGCAATTTGGAAGATAATCGAATGGTGACTAGGGGGCAGACGTGCCAGTCTGAGGAATTATACCACAATCTCTCTTGCATTTACAACCTCCGTCAAGCACATGCCAGGCCGAGCGGGAGAAGGGGAACGAAGATTCATCAAATCTCAGGCCTGCGTCATTTGCATTTTGGCAAGCCTACCTCCAATGGGTGGCTGAGGCTGAGGCTGAGCCTGGTCATACTGGCATTGGCACCCTGTGCTGAGGAATGCCGTTGACACTTCCATGGGCAGCATTTGGCCTGTGTACGGTATTAGCATCAAAAACATTTAGTAAGCCCTGCTTTCTCTCAAGAAAAGCTTAGGAGGAAAAGAACAGGTAAGGACAGCCACACAATGGATGTCTTCATCTGACATTTTGCAGCAGAAGTCAGTCTAGAGTGCTCACCTTCCAGCAAGTTCCTTCTGTCCTTCCAGATTCTTTAGTCACTTCTGGAAATGAGCGTTGCCCCTTGTCACTAGCCTTTGTGTAAGGATTCCCGTCTGCAGTGCACAGCTGACTCGGAGCTCTGCAGCAGGTAGGAAAACAACGAAGAAAGAAAGAAAGAAAGAAAGAAAGAAAGAAGGGAGGGAGGGAGGGAGGGAGGGAGGGAGGGAGGGAGGGAGGGAGGGAGGGAGGGAGGGAGGGAGGGGAGGGAGACATTGAAAATGAAGCATAAAGCCTTTTTTTTTTCCAGATCTGCAAGATAGTCTGATTTTGTTTTCTTCTTGGATTAACAAGGAATTACATAAACAGCACATTGAAGGTGCTGCTCATGATTAAACATGGTTTTTTGAAGTAGAGCCCCATAAAATATATGACATGTTATATAACGTCCTGAACTCCCAACAGTTAAAATGTCAATTGTTTCAGAAATAACCAGGAAATCAAACACAGTTGTCTTCCTTGATCTGTAAGAAGTAGACTGGGGGGCTCATCATGAATACTAGAATCTACAGAGGCTCCTGCCCCTTATATAACGCATCGTGGTATATACATAAATTCTATGCACAGAGACTATATATTTTTCAATATTTCATTTTAATTTTGTGTGTGTGCATAGATGCACATGCAAATACAGACCTGTGACTACAGATTCTCTTGGAGGTCAGAGAGAGCATCAGATCCCCTGCAGCCAGAGTTACAGCTAACAGTTGAGCCAGCCCACCTGGGAGCTGGGAAGCAAACTCTGGTTGTCTACAAGACCTGTGAGCCTTCTAAACCCCTGGGCCATCTTTCTAGACCCACCTCTTACCATATACTTTAAATAATCTCTAGAGCTGTGGTTCTCAACATTCCTAATGCTGAGAACCTTTGATGCAGTTTCTCACATTGTGTGGACTCCCTCCAAACATAAAATTATTAATGTTTTGTTATTTCATAACAGTAATTTTGCTATTGTTATGAATCATAATACAAACATCTATGTTTTCTGATTCTCTTAGGCAGCCTCTATGAAAAGGTCATTTGATCCCCAAAAGGGTGAAGACCCACAGGTTGAGAACCATTGCTGTAGCTGGCTTACTAGTATGCTGAATGAATGTAAACATTATGTAAATAGTTGCTATGCCACATTGTTTCTTTAACATACCAACAGAGCAAAGCCACTACAGATCTAACTACATTTTCTATCCATTAGTGGTTGAATGCATAGATGCAGAAGCCAGGGCCATATATATTTGATAAGATGTCTTGTCATTTCAGTTTTTTTCTACCCATTCTTCTTTGATCCTATAAACTGCTCACGAAACCTTGAGAAAAAAAAAACATTTATTTAAAATAGATGCTTAGCTGAAACGACATACACATTTCCTGTCTTTAATGCAAAAGACAGAGATCAAGGTTTGTTTCTCTCCTTAAATTGCTCCCTAGGCTCTTGTCCTCTTATTAATTATGTACTCTCTTTTTTCTAGACTCTTCTTCATGGTCGACTTTTCTGTTTGTTTGCTTCTCAAACCCGGACATCATGTGTCTGCTTTCCCAAGTGCATTTGAATTACGAAGAATTGTATCTCCCACTTCTCCTGACTTAAGTTTAATTCCATCAGCAGGGCCATCTGTGACAATGACTGTACCCCCATCAGAGGAATAGCCTTTTGGGGTCTCACTGCTGATTCAGTTTCTATGATACAAATTATCTCCCTTAATGTGGTTGGAGCTGCATTGACACAGGGGTTCATTAGGACACCCATTTGCTGGCAATTCAATTTCAAATTAAATACACTTTGTTGTAAATTTTATTACTTTTAAACTACTGTATCTATTGTCTTTAATGGCCCTATTATACAGTTATGAAGGTAAACAGATTTCATTAGTAAACATCAAACATGTTATGTTAGCCACAGTAAGATGGCTCCCCTCGGGTTCTCTCTTTGTTCCCTTGGTAAAAATTATAAGGTGCTCAGAAATGTCCTAAAATTTTAATCTGGATACTAAGATGTTGCATTTGCTATTATCAGGAAGGAAGGAAGGAAAGAGGGAAGGAAGGAAGGAAGGAAGGAAGGAAGGAAGGAAGGAAGGAAGGAAGGAAGGAAGGAAAGAAAGAAAGAAAGAAAGAAAGAAAGAAAGAAAGAAAGAAAGAAAGAAAGAAAGAAAGAAAGAAAGGAAGGAAGGAAGAAAGAAGGGCTAAAAGATAATATGGCCCGTGGTAACAAGCCCACTTTTTGTCTAAAACATATTTCCTGCAAGTTAAAAAAAATGTGAGGGGTCTCCCACCCATCTCCAAATTTTGAAATCAGAATTGTTTCTGTTTAAAGGAAGTACAGGGACAAAAAATGGAGCAGAGACTGAAGGAAAGGCCATCCAGAGACCGCCCCACCTGGGGATCCATCCCATCTGCAGACACCAAACCCCAACACTATTGCTGATGCTAAGATGTGCTTGCAGACAGGGGCCTGGTATGGCTGTCCCCTCTGGGGCTCTGGCAGCACCTGACAAAGACAGATGTAGATGCTCACAGCCAACCATCAGACTGAGGCCGGGGGCCCCGATGGAAGACTTAGAGGAAGGACTGAGGAGCTGAAAGGCATTGCAACCCCATAGGAAGAACAATAATACCAACTAACTGTACCCCCCAGAGCTCCTAGAGACTAAACCACCAACCAAAGAGTACACATGGAGGGACCATGGCTCCAACTGTATATGTAGCAGAGGGTAGCCTTATCTGGCATCAATGGGAGGGGAGGCCCTTGGTCCTGTGAAGTCTCGATGCCCCAGCATCGAGGGATGCGAGAGCAGTGTGGGGGGTGGGGGGGAGCGTTGGGGGGCTAAGATACCCTCTTAGAGGCAAACAGGTGGGACATGGGCTTTGGGGGAGTGTAGAGGGGAGACCAGGAAAGAGTACATTTGAAATGTTAAATAAATAAAAACAACCAATTAATTTAAAAAAATTTAAAAACAATAGTAAGTACAAGGAAGCAGGTACCCAGAGACATTGTTGACTTGAACTCCTTGTAAAGCAGTTGAGGTCAAGGTCAGAGGCCAGGAGCAGACATGAGATCCTGTCTGCATTGAAATTGGCCCCCATAAACTCATAGGAAGTGGTACTATTGGGAGATACGGCCTTGTTGGAGGTGGGCTTTAGGGTTTCTGAAGCCCAGTCAGGCCCAGTGACACTCCTTCTTTCTGCTGCCCCTGGATCTGGATTTGAAACTCTTAACTCCACCAGTTCTCTGTCTGTCTGCATTGTGCCATGCTTCCCACCAAGGGACTCATGCACTAAACCTCTGAAACTATAAGCCAGTCCCAATTAAATGGTTTCCTGTAAGGGAGTTGCTGTGGTTAGGGTGTCTCTTCACAGCAATAAGACCTTAAGACTTGAAAGTAGATCATCATTTCTGTCTTACTCTCTGATCAAACATTATTAACTTTATGTTGATGGAGGTACAGCCATCTTCTATAAACCCTGGAAGGCAGGTTCTAAGACACACATCCCTCCCAGAGGCTGAAGCCCAGCAATGCTCGGGAACCTTATCTACAATGGTGTGGTATTGCATAGAGCTCATACATGCAGGCTCCCTTATAGGCGAAGTCATTTCTACCTGACTGACAACACTGAATATAGCAAAAATTCTATGCAAATAGTTTCTGTGCTGGGTTATTTAGAGAAGGGGAAAAATAGCTGTATGTCATCAGTCTATATGGTCTATACATTGGGTCTGTTTACTTTTTAAAAGGTACACTTTTGTTAACATTTACTTCATTTTAAATTGTGTGTAGATATGTGTGTATGTGTGTGTACACGTGTACATGTGTGTACATGTATATAAGAGCCCCAAAGAAGATATCAGATCGCCTAAAGCAGTGGTTCTCAACCCACAGGTCGTGATTCTGTTGAGGGTGGGGGGTATCTTGGATATCAGGTATTAACCTTACGATTCATAACAGTGCCAAAATTACAGTTATAAAGTAGCAATAAAGATAATTTCATGGCTGGGGGGGGGTCACTACAACATGAAGAACTGTATTAAAGGGTTGCAGCGTGGAGAAGGTTGAGAGCCCCTGAGGTTAAAGCTTGGGTTGCAGGTGATTTTGAGTCACCCAATATTAACAGGGACTAAAGCTAAGCCTTCTCTGAAACAGCCATACTTGCTCTTTAACTGAGTCATCATTCTGGCTCCTATAAATACTTTCTACCTAAGGCTGGTTGAGACTGTGATGAGGTGCGTACAACACCGTGGTTGCAAATGTCTGGTTGTATACGTGCTCCATTGTGTGTCATGAAAACCCTTCCCACAGCCTACAGACTAGATATCATCTCTGCAAAATACTGGCTTCTCCATGACTCGATAGCTAAATTATTCATCTTTAATTCAAAGTGAAACTGATGCTATAACTATTCTCTAACCTCTATTTTCTACTTTGTCCATCATATGCATATTTTTCTATTGGCTACATTTAAAGTTTTAGGTATCTCTAGTGTTTAGTTCTGTCTGCCGCAACTTGTATAAATAGTCCCTTATTGTTGGCTGTTTAGGTTATTTCCTATTTTGGCTGTTTCAAGTTAGCCTGGAATTAGCTCTCTCATGTGTAAAGTCTTACAGGCTTCCCTGGCAATTTCCATAATACAAAGTCCTATCATTAGAAACATTGGGTGTGGAAGGGATACTATTCCACGTTCTACTGGTCTCTAGTTGAACATAGAAATGACACCTTAATGGTATATAATCCCAAGTGCACAGCTAGCATCTCAGACACTACATGGTCCTCAATGGGGAGACAGGTTCCACTCTAGAGTTTACCCTATTTGTAGTCAGAACACAAGCTAAGGGATGTGGCAGTACAGAGGCAGCACCTACGCACAGCTGTCTTCTCAGTTTCAGCACCATTGACATTTGTAACCAGGCAATGCTTCGCTGTGGAGGCTGCTCAGTGCACTGAAATACCATTTAATGAATCCCATCCTCCAATCATTGGATACTCTTAGACACCTATATAATGCCAGCTTCCATAATCAAAACGTCACTCGATGTTGCCAAATGTTCCCTGGGGATGACACTGATGCTTGCTGAGAATGGCTGATGTTCTCAGCATGATGTAGCATTGAGCTTTCAGCAAGCTTAGAGAAATTCTGTAGGACATACTTTACTTCTTACCTCATTCAACCCCCAGGACACCCACAGGTGTCATCATTCCTGCCTCACTGACAGGCAATTGATGCTGAAATATGCTGACAGCCTTGTTCAAGGACAGACAGGACTGGTAAATGCTAATGCTCCAAATGAGACTATCCCAGCTGAAAACTGACTCCAAACTCATGGCAGTTCTGGGCATGGTGGTAAGAAGGGATTGCTTTGCCCAAACCTTGGAAGTTCCTGTACTGGACCAAGAATCTGAATGTTCTTGTAGAGGTCAGTCAAGCACAGCTCCCACTTATGCCATCAAGGCTAGAAGGCCCATCCACCAACATCTCAGAGATGAAGAATAATGATCTATCCCAGGATAATATGGGGGCATAGTTCCCTAAAGTCTGGCTCGCTACTTAAAATAAGCGAGGGGTGCCTATTACCTGCAAGCCATCCATACTTAATTGATAGAAAGACAACACACAACACACACACACACACACACACACACACACAAATACACTACAGTACACAAACTCTTAACATTAAAGAACATACTTCTTGAATGCTTTTTCTTTCTTTAAACATGACATGGGAATGTTCTGGCTGAGTCCTTTTCTTTCAAATTCCAAATCCTGCATGGAAGATGAGAAGGTGACAGCAAAATTAATAAAATTTATTCAGTACACACTTGAAGTTCATCTTTGGAGCAGCTGAAGTCTCTAAAACCAGGACATGCCAACCACCCAAAGTTATGGTTCCCAAAGACAAATAAGAATGATGCAGTTTGACCTAGGGTGGCTGCATTTTCATGAAATCTCACTTTCCTTACTTGCATAATTGCTGCCAAGGAAGACACAGAGAACAAGAAATGGCATCTCCAAAGAGGAAAAACAGTTGATGATGCTAACACAGATTCCCATGTCTATTTCTAGTTCTTACTAGCCAAGCCTCATCCCAATCTCAATCGCATTACACTCCCCATGTATATTCCATCCTCTCTCTCCCTCTTTCCCCTTTTTCTCTCTTTTTCACATCTTGGACTCTGCCCAACATAGCGTTATATGGTTTTCCAACATGGACATGAACATACTATAATATTTTAGTCATGTGCCCATTTCCAAAGTAAAAGAAGAAATAATTACACTAAACAATAAGCCTATTAATATTTATAAATATTAATGTTTATAAATATTAATAAATCCACTGATATTTTTTACATCTCTCGATATAATGCAGTACAGATATAATAGTAACTCACATGAGCACACTCTATGAGGGGGAGAGAGTGCTAGACACAGGGGTGAGCTGTTGACTGGGATCACAGGTTCATGTGGCTGTGAAATCCAGACCAGCAGGTCTCGCATGCTCTTAGATGAAGTCTCAAGACCTGGGAACGGGTCCCTCAGGCTCTGTGCATTTGCCCAATAAACTTCTGTTTCTGTAGTTTGAACCTTCCTTCTTTTGTAGTTCCTTTAATCCACTGATATTTTTTTACATCTCTCAATATACATCAATTGCATGTGTTAATGAGATTCCCCCTTGATATTATTTCCATTTGGTTTTTTTGTCGTTGTTGTTGGTTTGGTTTGGTTTTTGGACGTCCCATGTCTCTGCCATTTGGTTTCTCATCCCTCTTCCTGCTGGTGAATCTAAGAAGCTTGAGATAGCCTAATCTGATGGACTCTTCGGTCCTTTTACTTGAATCAAAGTTTTCTTGGCTTTGTGAGATTTCTGTGGGTTTTATTGACAATTTCTTCCTTTGGCAAAAGGGGGACATTTGAGTGTCTCAGACTTCTATAACAGGAGGTGTGAAATGCTCAACCCTCCAGGAATCTTAGTATTGTTTGATTGAGAGGAGCCCTTCATCCCTTAAGAGTGTCTTTCCCTCTCCACAGCTAGTACTCTGGGACTTTGCTCTGATACTTCCATAGTCCTAACAAAAGCTTCAACAGTGTCCCTCTTGACTCTTTATTCAGGAGCCATTTGGGTGTTGTTTGCTGAATGAGAGGCTAAGAGTGTCACAGCCTTCAAGACTTGACTCATTGGACTCCTGCTTCTAGTTTATCTCTGTCCTACCACATTTTGTTTTCTACCAGAAGCTGCAAGAATCTACCAGGTTCCATGAACAGGCCTACAGTTTGGAATTTCCTTATCTCCACCGTCCATTTGCTAGCTACAGTCGCTATTTTCCTGAGAATTGCAGCTGGCTGCCAATCTCTTTGCCACATCCTCGGAAGGATTTAATTTTCCCCATTTTGCAATGATATTTTGTTCTGCTTCTCACACAGAAAGGCTTCACCCATGAAGACCACAAAAATTCTTGTCACATTTTCTTGAGATGATTCAAATCTTCACTCAGGTTCTCCTTAAAGTTCACTGTGTACCTTCAAGGTCTCTGAAGATTTGAGTTTTGTGATGAACCATATTCCAGTGTTACAATCAACACCTGATTAGAGCCATTATCTGAAACCTAAGCATGATACAGTCTAAGACCCACAGGGTTGCCTGAGACTAGAGACTAAAGGGAATCTTATAAACAGATTTTCACCCATACACCTGCATGGAAGATGAAGCAATGGAGGATACATGTCCAATGATGTCTATAGAATGGCCATCATGGAACCCACTATTTCATATAAACACTATAAATGTTAACAAAAATCAGAAGAGTACACACACATCCATTTAAAAAAATGATAAGAAATTCAGAAGTTTATAAATTGTTAGAAGAAACTTCTACCACACTAAGAATCACATATAAGCATGTATATGTATATAATGTATATACATGTATGTCCATATGTATCTATATATATTCAAAGACTAAATAACAAATGAACTCTACATTAAAATACTATATATCAAATTTGTAAGTTCTCAGTAACAAAATTAAATTATTAAATATTAAAATGTCCTTTGAACTCACTGTCTTCAATTTCTTCAAATAATATAAATATTTATATGAGTTATGTCATGAATTTCACCTAAAATATTTTTTCTGGTCTTTTAAGCATTTTAATTTTTCTCAAGAGAATTATACATGTTTAAGTATGTACTTGCCATTAATGTTGACATATTAAACCTTAATATATCAATCATGCATATGTATTATTCTTGCCCATGCCAAGTCTATATTTCTATGTGTACATAATTAATAACTGTGCTCTGATCATTGACATGAATGGCATTGAATTAAAGTAAAAAGTGAAAGTTTTAAACAATGAAAAATAATAAATAATAAAAATATCACTCTTCAAATTTTATCTTTTGAGATTATAATATAATTACATCATTTTCCCTGTCCCTTCCATCCTTCTAGACTTTCTCATATACCCTTCCTTGTTTGCTTTCAAATTCATGGCCTCTTTTTTCATTAATGATTGTTACATATATATATGTACACACACATATGTTTTTATATATACATATATAAGTACAACCTGCTCAGTATATATAATGCTACCTGTATTATGTTTTCATGGCTAATACTTGGTATTAAATAAGCAATTTGTGTGCTCTCCTAGATAAGACTATTTCTCCCACTCCCAGCATTTCTTAGTTCCTTTTACTTCTTTATGCAGGACTGAAGCCTCCCAGACTTTCCCATCCACAATAGCATGCTTATTGGTATTATCCTCATTCCACTATATTTAGGCAGATACATTGGTGAGATTTCATGAGTGTAGCTTCTGACATTCTGAGGAGACAATATCTCACAGTAAATTATTTGTTCCTCCGGATCTTACAATCTTTCTGCCTCCTCTTCAACGATAATTCATGAACCTTAGGAGCAGACATTGTATTAAGATGTATCCATTGGGACTGAGGTCTATAACTCTGCATTTTGTTTAGTTTTAGCTTTATGAGTTATATTTGAAGTGTATAACCTTACTAAGAAAAAAATGAGAGTCTATCTTACACCTGTCAGAATGTCTAAGATCAACAATACCAGTGACATCTCGTGGTGGTGAAGATGTTGAATAGGGGAACATTCATCTATTGCTGGTGGAGTGCAAACTTGTGTAGCTATTATGGAAACCAGTGTAGCAGTTATTCAGAAAGATGAGACTCTATCTACCTCAAGATCCAACTATACTACTCTTGGGCATATTCCCAAGGGATTCTTTATCCTACTACAAGTACACTTGCTCAACCATGTTCATTGCTGCTCTATTAATAACAGCAAGAATTTGGAAACAACCTAATGTTCCTCAATGAAAAAAGAGATAAAGAAAGTATATTATATGTAGTGGCATATTACTTGGTTGTTTAAAAATTACATCATAAACTGGTCAGGTAGATGGATGGAAAATGAAAGAAATCATTCTGAGTGAAGTAATCCAAACTCACAAAGATAAATATGGTGTGTATTCACTTATTTGTGGATACTAGCCAGTAAGTAAATGATAACCAAATTATAATCCACAGACCCAGAGAGGTTGGGTACAGAGAAAGAGACTAGGGTACACACATGGATCTCCCTGGGAGGGGGAAATAGAATAGATTTTATGGGCGGTCTTGGAGAAAGAAGACAGAACAGAAAGATCAAGTGGGGAGGGGAGATAGAGTTAATGGAAGAAATGAAGAGACAGACAGATAGAATTGAGGGCTTCTGATGGGTGTTATGGCAGCCTAGTGAAGCAGAAACTACCTCAAATATATGAAGATGACCATAATGAAGTCTCCAAATAATGGGGGAGAAAGAGTCCCAAATAACCATCTCTTGACACCAAATGAAACTTCTACTACAGGGACCAGGTTACATTCAATTGAGTTGTTGGCCAAAGGACATCTATGTAAATCCCCAAATATTCCAGGCGATTGCCAAAACAATAGGCTTCTCTTCACAAACTGACATCAAGGCCCCATTGTTGACTACAACAACCACATGACTCATTCAACATGGAGATGCTGAGCTGGTGTCTACATAAAGCCTTTTACCCCAGTATTTCAGTGTCTTTGTTACAGGAACATACTCTGCATACTATCAGAAGAGAAACAAAGATCTTTTCCCAATCTGTTGGTTGCCATTTTGTCCTATTGACAGTGTCCTTTGCCTTATAGAAGCTTTTCAATTTTATGAGATCCCATTTGTCAACTCTTGATCTTAGAGTATAAGCTATTGGTGTTCTGTTCAGAAAAATTTCCCCTGTGCCCATGTGCTTGAGGCTCTTCCCCACTTCCTTTTCTATTAGTTTCAGTGCATCTGATTTTATGTGTAGGTCCTTGATCCACTTGGACTTGAGCTTTGTAAAAGGAGATGAGTATGAATTGATTTGCATTCTTCTACATGGTCACCGCCAGTTGAGCCAGCACCATTTGCTGAAAATGCTGTCTTTTTTTTCCACTGGATGGTTTTAACTCCTTTGTCAAAGATCAAGTCACCATAGATATGTGGGTTCATTTCAGGGTCTTCAGTTTTATTCCATTGATCTACCTGTTGGTCATTGTACCAATACCATGCAGCTTTTACGGCAATTGCTTTGTAGTACAGCTTGAGATCAGGGATGGTGATTCCACCAGAAGTTCTTTTTGTTGTTGAGAATAGTTTTCACTCTCCCAGGTTTCATCTGATAGAGAGCTAATATCCAATATATACAAAATACTCAAGAAGTTAGACTCCAGAGAAACAAATAACCCTATTTAAAAACAAACAAAAAACAAAACAAAACAAAACAAAAAAAACGCAGACACTATTACATATGCCAGCAAGATTATGCTGAAAGTACCCTGATACAGCTGTCTCTTGTGAGGCTATGCCAGTGCCTGGCAAATACAGAAGTGGATGCTCACAGTCATCTATAGGATGGAACACAGGACCCCCAATGGAGGAGCTAAAAAAAGCACCCAAGGAGCTGAAGGGTTCTGCAGCCCTATAGGTAGAACCACAATATGAACTAACCAGTACCTCCAGAGCTTGTGTCTCTAGGTGCATATGTAGCAGAAGATGACCTAGTCGGCCATCATTGGGAAGAGAGGCCCCTTGATCTTGCAAACTTTATATGCTCCAGTATAGGGGAACACCAGGGCCAAGAAGTGGGAGTGGGTGGGTAGGGGAGCAGGGTTGGGGAAGGGTATAGGGGACTTTTGGGATAGCATTTGAAATGTAAATGAAGAAAATACCTAATAAAAAATTGGAAAAAATGGGCTACAGAGCTAAACAAAGAATTCTCAACTGAGGAATACCAAATAGCTGAGAAGTACCTAAAGAAATGTTCAACATCCTTAGTCATCAGAGAAATGCACATCAAAACAACTCGGAGATTCGACCTCACACCAGTCAGAATGGCTAAGATCAAAAACTTAGATGACAGCAGATGTTGGCAAGGTTGTGGAGAAAGAGGAACATTCCTCCATTGCTGGTGGGATTGCAAGCTGGTACAACCACTCTGGAAATCAGTTTGGCAGTTTCTCAGAAAATTGGGCATAGTACTACCTGAGGACCCACGAATATCACTCCTGGGCATATACCCAGACGACGCTCCAACATTTAATAAAGACACATGCTCTACTATTATCTTCAATGCTATTTCCTAGTATTACAATTTTACTTCCTAGTATTGATTTTGATAATCCTTAAAAAAAACTCATAAAATAATTCCAAGTTAATTAACTAGAATATATAAAGAAATGTTATCTGTAAGTTCATATGCAAGTCATCTTTAATTTGCATTTTTTGTGCCATACTTCATTCTCCTTGGAACTAATGAAGGTCTCATCCCCTAACCAACTCTTTTTATTGCTGATTTGTGCTGCTGTTACAAAATGTGTCATGCTTATAAAGAAAGACTTGGTTTAACTCACGGTTTTGTAACTCTAAAGTCCAAAATCTCTTCACCCTCTGGCAAGGCTTCTATTAACTATACTGCATGGCAGAAAAGTGAGAAAGAATGGCGTCTGCGTGCAGAAATGTCCATGATAGTTGGGCAGATTGGTTTTCTAACAACCCACACTTTCAGTTCTATCCTAGTCCCAGGAGAGCTACACCACCAGTGGACAATATTAGCCCATCCTTTGGTGGTACCCATGTTTCAATTGCCTCCTAAGCAGTTTCCTACCTCAGTGATTTTGTCATCATCAGACCCTGGGGGGTGGGGGTGGGGGACCCAGCACTCTGCACATAAAAGTTTGGGATCTCAGTCAAACAACATTCTAGTCACAACAGTGCTCTATCAGTACATATGGGAATCTGCACTAAGACATAGATCAGGAGAATACATAATTTGTAATACAGTTCTCAGAAATGTAAAATCAGATGCAAAAATAATAACTTCAGGTGGCACAGAGAGGTGTGAAACCTAAGGACTGATGAGCATGTTACATTATAAGTTCATGAAGACCTGTGCATTCCTGGCAGATTTCCCGGATTTATTAAATCTTTAAGCTATTTAAAAAAAGAAAACATCTGCTTTGTGGGACATACCTCAGGGCCCAAGGGGGGAAAATATGTTTCTAATGTTAAACATAAAGTCACGCTTTCTGCCTTTCAACTAAATGATGTAACTACCAATGACCTAATGTCCTCTGAACTGTTTCTCCACATATCCTGTCTTTTTTATAGACACAGTATCAGGGAAAACAAATGAAATATTCAAAGATGAATAATTGCTTCCAGGAGGAAGCATAGTCAAGTGTGTCTATAGGATGTCTGCAGCACAGCTAATCCAATCAGTGTGTCAGGCTTGCTGGACAGAAGAATAGCTGCGGCACCCGCTTCTGATTGGGCCCTACTAGACAAGCATGTGTTAAAGCATGTTTAAAGGACACTTGGTGAATTCTGAACACAAACTGAATATTACATAAAGTGACTCTGAATTTTATTAAATATGTTGGTGTTACTTGGGTTGGGTTCTTCTACGTAACAAAGTACAAGCTTTTGGATTTACTCTGCATGTGTTCTTATAAAACTAACAGCCAGTCATTAACTCCTCCTCTGAAAATAATCCAGAAGTTGTTTTATTAAGCAGCTACAGGGACCTTCTTTACAGGCCAGCAGTAGAACTAGGTAGAGGAAATGGAAATCAGGCAGAGGAATTTCTAAATTACCTTTGGGAATATATTTTTAGAGATAAGGTAGAACATTTCGCCATGTCACATACAGTCAGGACGTCACCTAGCTTGGTCATCCCGATCCCCACACTGCAGTTCAGCATCTTTGCTCCAGTCACATTGCTTTCCCCTGTGTATTTCTCCAACATGGCTGTACTGACATCAATTCTCTGTTCTCGACTGCCCCCTGCCCAACCACCTCACCCCACCCCTACACCAAAGGAACACCCTACAGCTCAGAACCTATGTGTGCATTTGAAACATTGAATGTGTTTCTTTCTGTTTCATTTTGGATGCAGAAAGGCTGCCTCACTGTAGCCTGGGATATCTTCTGCCTCATTTCTACACTGTCAAGATTAGAAGCATACACTACCATTGTCTGAGGTGACATACATCACAACAGCTCAAATCTTTGTCAGTTGCTTACTCCATGGTTCCATTATGAGTCATTAGAAAAATAATTACCTAAGGATTGGAAAGATTACTGTTTGCTCATAGAGTACCTAAGGTACAACTACAACAACAACAACAACAAAGAACCACGAACAAAAACAAAGAACAAAAAACGTTACTTGTACAGCGAACAGCTGTGAGAAAATATTTCAATTTTTGTTTTATTTGTTTTTAATTTTTTATTTCTTGGTGTTGTGCATATTTTATTGTTCTTTTTTCCCTCTTTTTTTATAAGATATTTTCTTTATTTACATTTCAAATGTTATCCCCTTTCCTGATTTCTCCTCCAGAAAAGCCCCTCCCCCATCCCCTACCCCCTACCTCCTACCTCCTACCCCCTCCCCCTGCTCACCAACCCACCCATTCCTGCTTCCTGGCCCTGGTATTCCCCTATACTGGGGCATAGAACCTTCACAGAACCGAGGGCCTCTCCTCCTATTGATGACCGGTTAGGCCATCCTCTGCTATATATGCAGCTGAAGCCATGAGTCCCACCCATGAGTACTCTTTGGTTGGTGGTTTAGTCCCTGGGAGCTCTGGGGGTACTGGTTAGTTCACATTGTTGTTCCTCCTATGGGGCTGAAAACCCCTTCAACTCCTTGGGTCCTTTTTCCAGCTCCTCCATTAGGGACCCTGTGCTTAGTCCAATGGATGGCTGTGAGCATCCACTTCTGTATTTGTCAGGCACTGGCAGAGCCCCTCAGGAGACAGCTATATCAGGCTCCTGCCAGCAAGCACTTGCTGGCATCCACAATAGTGTCTGGGTTTGGTGATTGTATATGGGATGGATCCCCAGGTAGGGCAGTCTCTGGCTGGTCATTCCTTCAGTCTCTGCTCCACACTTTGTCTCTGTAACTCCTTCCATGGGTATTTTATTCCCCCTTCTAAGAAGGATCGAAGTATCTACAATATGAGATGAAGTGATGGGAGATATAATTGATGAACCAAATAAGGAATGATTGAAGCAAAGAGAAACAAGAATGAAGATGCATGGAGAATATTAATAAGTAGTTTAAGTCTAAGGTGTGTTACCTGGTAGTCTGAGAAATCACCCATTAGAGATGCCTTGTTAACATTTTCATAGAGAACATTGGCATTATTAAGAACTGATTCTTATATGTAACATTTATATATCAATAAAGAAAAGTACTTAACCATAGATAGCTACAGCTTCCAAAAACTCTAGGACATGATTAAGAGAAGATGAGAATGAGGAGGAGGAAGAGGAGAAGGAGCAAGAGGAGGAGGAAGGGGAAGGGGAAGGGGAAGAAAGAAAGAAAGAAAGAAAGAAAGAAAGAAAGAGAGAGAGAGAGAGAGAGAGAGAGAGAGAGAGAGAGAGGTGTGGATGGATGGAGGGAGGGAGGGAGGAGGGAGGGAGGGAGGAAGGAAGGAAGGAAGGAAGGAAGGAAGGAAGGAAGGAAGGAAGGAAGAAGCAATTTAACTAATTAGGAAAAAATAACCAAAACTTACAGGAACCAGCAATCCCCTCTTATTAATGACTTGAAACGTGATTAACTCTCCAACTGAAAGAGGCAGAGAAGCTGATTGCATTAAAAACAAGATTTATTAACTATTTATTGTTTAGAAGTACTCATCGTTAAGAAACTTTGAAACATGAAATTCACTGGCATGATGCTAACCACTACTAAGCCCAGCACTCACACTGGAGTTGCAGAGGCAGTCAGATGGCTGTGAGTGCTAGGCCAGACTGTTCTTAGTAAGCTTCCAGACCAGCTAGGCATACATAGTGAGACCCTTGTAGTATGCAGTGTTGGGGGGAACACTTCCAAGAGAAGGAAGATGAAGCCCAGGTCATGGGAAGAGGTGATAGGGAATTATGTAGCAGAGAGGATTGAGTGGGTGGAGGGTGGGATAGCAGAGAAGGGATACATAACACTAGAGACTTCCGAGACAGTCCTTTAGAAACCAAATCTTGTAGAAGCTTCCTAAAATATATGCATATACACACTTATATCAAAAGGTTTAAATGGAATTACCTTACAACAGTGTCCCTCCTAGCCACCACAGGCTATCAAATATAGCCTACACCCAGAATGGATTACCATTTGTGGAGTTGTTGCCTGTGGGATCCCATAGGCTTTCAAATATTGCAGTCAGTTGCTATTTTTTTTAATTACTATGGCCTAGGGTTATAGAGGAAGGGAGGAGAGCTTCAACCCCAGATAACTCATATTAAGATGGCAGGTGCTGACTGGCTCCCTCCTGATCTACCAACCTAGCTGCTCCACCACTATCAACCCTGGTAAGAATTTATTCCCGTAAGTTATCAGGCTTCACTCCTTGTTTGACCTTATAAGTTTCCCCACCCCCACCCTAGAGCCCCTGAGTATGCAGATGAAGCATCTTCCAACCCCCCTGTCCTGGCCAATGATGCACAGCCACACAAACCTTGCCCAGGGGCATAAATACCCCCTCTCTATCCACATTTAACTGAACCAGCTCTCTGAAGCTGTTGCCGGGTATGTGGGTTCTGTACCCACAGACCCATTGCCTCACCTGTCCAGGCTATGTTTCCCTCCCTCCAGCTCAACCTGGTGCACAAAGAGCCTGGCCATCCCATAGGGGGTGGGGGGGAGCAAACACAGAACAGCGGGTTATTCCGAAAACTTGATGGTGAGACTCTATTGCTAAAGACAGCCTATACTTAAGTCATAGAACAAGAGAAAACCACGCTGATGCTGCCCTGGTAATTCATTCCCATTGTTTAGCTTTCATGATGCTGAAAGGTGCTATGCATGCTGCAAAAAGACAAAAGCTATCATCAGGCTTCCTCAGCTGACCTGTGAGCTATAAGGGCAACCAGCCTGGTGGGTATACCTACTGGCACTAATAGCACTAATGTGAAAAGAGTAGCGAACACACTATGAATGGCTTTGGAGCCCACTTTACATAACAGAACTCATGTTGTTGGCATGGCATGCCACTAGAGTCACCAACCTGTGACTAGATAGATCATAGGCACTAGAGGAGAACCTACTACCATTAATCTCTTAAATGGGCATAGGATTAAGCTGACTCTTGATGACATATTATTTTACTCTTAGGTTAGTGTATCTCTCAATCTTCATCAAAGAAACTTCTTTTAGCCCCGAGATGGCAGTTGACACAGAAACCCACAACTGGGGTGCATGAAGAAAATAAGAGACTGCTGAGAATTTAGCCCTGAATATGTTGTACATAACACAAGCCCTCAGGGATCACCGAGAAGAGGCAGCAGAAAGATTGGAAAGGAATGACGGACTACATCGGAACAGTGTTTTCTGGACAGGGCAATTGCACACATGAACTCAGAGGTTGTAACAGCATGCACAAGATCAATCTGAGCAAATTCCTAGAACAGAGAGGGAAAATGGGCACACAGTCCCACCCTAAATGAGGAGTTATTGGCAGTGGATGGCCACTGGGAGAGAGTTGTTTTTCTTTCAGAACATGGCCTCTGAGTGGCTACCCATGCTGCAGTAGACCCTCACTTATGCATATTCTGGTGATCCAGAGCCTTGGTGGGTTTAAACAAAGCAACACATGAAGTTGGGAGAGAATGGTAAGGATATAATGAGGGAGGAATTGAAGGAGAAGCAATAGGAGATAGACTTGATTTTTATTTTAAAGGAAGAAAGAAAAGACAGACAAAGAAGAGAAGAAGGGAGGGGAGAAAGGAAGGAAGAAGGGAGGAAGGAGGGAGGGGGAGAGGGAGGGAGGGAGGGAGGGAGGGAGGAAGAGAGAGAGGAGTGAGCAAATGAAGCCCCTAAATAAGTTACACATATATCTGATAAAACAGAGTTCAAGCTAGAATTAGCCAGAAGTTATAAGGAAGGCTACTATACATGACTAAATGAAACAATCTATCCAGAAGGTATAACAATTATGACTATTGTGCACTGAATATTAGGGCTCCCAATTTCACAAAACAAGTACTACTGGACATAAAGGAAAAGAAGGGACCATATAAATAAGTAATGGCTTCACCCCACTCTCTCATTATGAGGGAAATCATACAGATGAAAATTTAATTAAAAAGACCTTCACACAGCAATAGCAACATAGTTCAAGAGGACTTCTTAAACATCTACATTCTGCTGCGTATTCTATTCAACAGCTGTGGAACAAACCCCCTTCTCAGCAGCCCAAGAAATGCTCCCCAAAAGGCAGCATCTTTTGAACCAGAAAGCAAGTCTTAGCAACTACAAATGAATCAGAGTAACTCTCATAGCCCATCACGTTACAGTGGAATAAAATGAGAAATCAATAGCAAGGAAAATATCAAACCATATAAAAGCTTGGGAGCTGAATGAACCCTTCATGAACATTGGGTTGTTGAAGAAACCAGAGAGGGAACACACACACACGCACACACACACACACACACACACACACACACACACACAAAATCCCAGAATAAAAAGAGAAGGAAATCACAAGTGATCAGAACATGAAAATGCTACATAGCCAAGGTGATTATAAGATGGTTTCAAGCTGTCATGGGGGACATAAAAACAACAGAAAATCTCCGATGATTAATCAAAAATCAAAACCTGGGAGACATTTAATCTCGGCTAATTACGAACCTTAGAAAAATAAGAAAAAGCAACAGTCAAAGTCAGTAGATGAGAAGGAAATTCGGAGGATTGGAGGAGAAATTAGTGAAATGGGGAAAAAAGAGTAATATGAAGGATCAAGGAACAAAGGGGTTCAAAGAACCCAAAAAGAAGACGAAAAAAAGATAAACCCTTTACTACATCAACCAATGAGAAAAGACACAAAACAATGGCATTAAATATGAAGAATGGAACCTTACAATGACTATAAATGAAATCTAGAGGATCATTAGGAAGTATTCTGAAAAACCTGTGATCCACTCACCTGAAAAATCCCAAAGAAGAAGATAAACTCAGAGACACGTATAAACTACAAAGTTAATTCTGTAAGATGCAAATCATTTTTAAAAGATGCATAGCACACACCAAGGTTGAAGCAGTGACTATCTCCCAAGGAAGCAAAGGTCAAGCTGGGACAGAAACCCTGCTGGACTCCATCACACTTTCAGAGAATGCACACCAATGCTCTTCAAGTTACTCTGCAAACAGAGAGGGGGAGAACAATAGGAAGCACAGTCTGTAAGGCCAGTACTATCCGGATGCCAGAACCAAAGACACAACAACAACAACAACAACAACAACAACAAACAACAAACCCTCCAGACTGCTCTCTATGGTGAGCATAGATTGGAGAATTCTCAACTAAGGACCTGTAAAGAGAATTGAACAACACATTTAGAACATCACACGCAATTACCAGGAACACAAAGGTAATTCCACAGCTGCCAACTGAGAAATGTAACACAACACCTAAGCTCAGCGTTAGAAATCACAAAGTGATTGTAAATGGGTGGAGAAAGGGTCTTTGAGAAGCTGCTTCTTCTTCTTCTTCTTCTTCTTCTTCTTCTTCTTCTTCTTCTTCTTCTTCTTCTTCTTCTTCTTCTTCTTCTTCTTCTTCTCTTCTTCTTCTTCTTCTTCTTCTTCTTCTTCTTCTTCTTCTTCTTCTTCTTCTTCTTCTTCTTCTTCTTCTTCCTCTTCTTTTTAAAAAACACGATTAAATGATAAAATCCCGGAAGATACTAAGACTACAAGAAGAGCATCTCATTGTAACATGTATGTGTGTATCACGTGCATCACAGCTGTCCGTGACACAATTTGAGCCAGTGTTACACTCAATGGGGGAAAGTGAAAGCTTTTCTCCTCGAAACTTAGAATAAGGGCTGGTCGCTGAGATGGGCTACTCTTAAAACATCACAGTCTGTGAAGCCTAGAGGTGAGAGGGCACGAGAAGGTAGGAAAAGGCATACAAATGGGAAAAGTCAACATATCCTCCTTTATAAGATGGGTTTTAATTGAAATGTTCTACAAATGTGGGGCTGGAGAGATGACTTGCTGCGTTTATGGAGTTCAAATTCCAGTACCCACACTAGGCAATTCACACTGCAATTCACACTGCAATTCACACTGCAATTCACACTGCCTGTAACTCCAAGCCCAGGGATCTGATAACCTCATCTGCTCTCCACAGATACAGCCCAGACATTAAATAAAAAGAAAGTGATTGTAATAATAAATAAATAAACCCTCTAAAAAAAGCCCACCAGAAAACTAATAAATATAACAAATACTATCAGCAACATGACAGAATATGCATTCAAAGAAAAAAACAAAAACACAAACAAACAAAACAGTAGCTTTTCCATATCCAAAAGCAAAGATTCGGAGAAAGAAATCAGGAAAACAAGCAAGCCCATTCGCAATAAACTTTAAAAAAGGTTAGGAATAAATCTAACCAAGAAGATGAACAACCTATGTAACCAAAACTTTGAGAGCTGTAGAAAGGGAGAGATTAAAGACCTGGAACATGGAGAGACATTTCAAGTTCAGAGACTTTCAAAATTAATACTGTAAACTAGCCATATATCTGAAAGCCATCTATGGATTCAACACATTTCCCATCCAAACTCCAATGACATTCTTCACACATTTCTTCTAGAAAAAAACTACAAAAAAAAAAAAACCTTTTAACATTCACGTGAAGTACCTGGAGTAGCCAAGAAATCCTAGGCAGAAAGAGTAACACTGCAGACACTTCAGAGAGAGAATGGAGATCTCTAGATTGCCTGACTGGTGATATCTGGCATTTGCCTTATCGAAGAATAATTTGACACCCTTCAATCTGGGAGTGATTGAAATCAGCTATCTTGATAGACTGCTGTAGCAGCCATTGTGGTTGGCCGAAGCTGGGTCGCTTAACTGTCAGCGTACACTTAGTTTATAAGTTGCTTGCACATCAAGCAATGTTGTACCTCACTAGATATCGAAGGCCCTTTGCACTAACTCACCTAACAGCTACTGAGCATGGTTTACACTAATTTATACTGAATCAGTATTACAATCATAAGTGGCAAATAATTGGCGTGTTGGGTGCAGTCTGCTACCCCATCAACTGTCACATTTCCTTAAGCTGTATGTCTTGGGTACAGCACACATCTAATCTCTATTGAGAGGTATTAAAAACAAAACTAGTATATTAACTGCACCCAGTGCATTCCTTTAGCCTATTTCTTCAGTGTGATAAACCCATTGGACCTAGAACCACAGAAACATAGAAACTAGAATGTCTGTGTATTTTTTGGAAGAACTAATTGAATTGAATGATCATCTTTTTGCAGCACACATTGTTAGTGTTGATTAGTTTTAATTGTCAATTTGACACAACCCAGAATCACCTGCCAAGAGCGTCTCCTAGGGAATCATCTAGATTAGGTTGAACTGTGGGAATGAGATCTATACCTTTGAGGTTTTTTGTTTTAGTTTTTGTTTTTTTTGGGGGGGGGGGGGGCAAATGAGATGGGAAAACCCATCCTGAATTGTGGGTGGGACCATTTCATGAGCTGGGCCAAATGGAAAGGGAGAGTCGGCTGCGCCCTGGAAGTGTGTATGCACACCTACTCTGCTTTTGACTGGATGTGACCAGTAGCTTCATGTCCCTGTGCCTTGACTTTCCAGCTGTGATGTACTGTAACCCAGAACTGGGAGGTAAATATAAACTGTACTTTAGGGAAATTGGAAATGAAGCTGGGACAACACATTAATATTCACCAAGGTTCTCTGCTACATAAATCTTCATTGGTTAAGCTACTGAAGTTTTCATTAGGCAGAGTTTTAAATTTATCATACATCCTATTGTTCTGTTACTTCTCCACATGAATTTATTTCCTGGGGAATAGATATATGTTTTCTCACCTGCTTCCTGGGGATTCCCTGAGGCTAGGTATATTGCTTACCTGTGTGGTTTGAATTGCTCCTTGTAGGACCTTAGGCAAGTGATTTAACACCACCATCATGGAAGTGGCTATCCTCACTGTGAGGGGACATTATCCATATTATAACATGAGTAATGAATCCATTAAGATATAAAGCACTCAAATAGCTCATCACATTTGATAAATAATAAATATCCATGTCTAATTTAATTATGTATCATTGTCATCAGCTGTAATTCCCTGCTAATACTGGGTGATAGTGTTTCCTTGTTTTAATAACAATATTTTAAATTGCTATGTATTTTCACCCACTGAAGTGAAAAAAGTTGTGAAAGAAATAATGAGTGAATGAAGTCTTCCCAACTATGTACATAACTTACAAAGCATACCATTAAAGTAGGACACTTGTCTATTGTGGGCTATGTTCAGAGTTTGAGAATTGACAAATGGCTTGGCCAATAAACTTGCATTGAAACCACAGGAATCTATAACCAGAAAGAAAGAAAGAGAGAGAGAGAGAGAGAGAGAGAGAGAGAGAGAGAGAGAGGAAGGAAGGAAGGAAGGAAGGAAGGAAAAGAAAGAAAGAAAGAAAGAAAGAAAGAAAGAAAGAAAGAAAGAAAGAAAGAAAGGAAGGAAGGAAGGAAGGAAGGAAGGAAGGAAGGAAGAAAGAAAGAAAGAAAGAAAGAAAGAAAGAAAGAAAGAAAGAAAGAAAGAAAAGAAAAGGAAAAGAAAAGAAAATTTTCTTCCCTCTGTGAAATTTATATTTTCTTAAGCAACAATTGGTCCCACAACTGTTCATCAGATCTTCAGCCATTCATTCAGAGGAGTTGGGATATTTTGCTTCCCAGAATGATCTTCATCTTGTGTTTGCAATGATCTAAGATGCCTTGAAGCCTTTACTTGAGTTATTTCTCTGATTATTTTTATTTCATTTGAACATCTCAACAACCCTAGTTACAGATTTAAGAGAAATCTGCTTCTCCCATGTCACACATCAGAGCAACTGGAGTCCAAATTCTGTAAGTCCCCAGAGTAAGTGTAGTCTCCTGTCTGTGACACCTCAAACATCCTAATAGCTCCCACGGGGGACAAGTGAGTACAGCCCAGAGTGAGGATTTAATCACGAAAACATCAAAATAACAATAACCTCCTTTCATATGTATGCCTCTTCAAATTACTTAAAACCCTTTAAGACGGCTCACCAACCTTGTATTCCTGGCCATTGTGAGCAAACCCAGATCCTGTTTCCTCTTCTATACAAATACAGAGCCAGTAAGAAGTTAATCTTAGTCAGGAGTACACAATTGGAACACGATGTAGCAAGATTCCCTTGAAAGAGCACTAGTTTATAACTTGGTGGATATAAATAATTCTTGTGTTTTTATCATGTGGCAGGAGAGCTCTTCTGCCTGCTTGTACTTTTTAAAACAATAAAGTGAACTGTCTTCAGTTGTTTAACCTAAGGATAAAACAAAAGATGATTTCCAAAAGCTTTTCTCATTTGTTTTGTTTTGTTTTGTTTTGTTTTGTTTTGTTTTGTTTTGTGGTCAAACTGCATTCTTATTAGGGGTAAAATTTTGAGAGTCGTTTCTTAAATAGAAGTCTCTCCTCTTCAAAAACCAAGCCTAGAACATCCCTGCTTTGCCAGGTATGGTACAGGGATGATGGAGGGAAAAATGGAGTTCTCACACTCATCCAGGAAAATGGACCACACAGAAACTAACATTAATTTATGTGAATATATGCTTCATTAAAACAACAACGACAACAAAAGCAAGCAAAACAATCAAACAAACCAACAAACAAAACCAAAAACCGCTGAATGATCCCTGAGCCCTGGAAGGGGGAGTGTGATGTCCCATTTAGAGCAGAGCATTCTGAAGTAAAAGCCCTTAAGTGCCACACCTGGCAATGGGCAAAGAGTCACCTTGTTGGTGGGGTTGCTCTTACATAAGGCAGGGACAGAGCAGATGGCAGTCCTTTGTTCATCCTAGCTTGATGCCTGGCTTGGTGACCAAAGATGTTTTATGGCTGAGACTCATAAATATCAAATCAACTCCAGGAAGTGTAGCACGGGAGGAGGGAGATAGACTTATGGACTGCCATGCATGGATGAAAGATGTCACCCTAGGCCTGCCAGCTGTGTCGATAGCTTGCAGTGGGAGCCACCCCCAATGTGTGAATATGTGGTGGTCAGGTGGGGAAGAAAGAGAAGTGGAGCAGCTTGAGCATTGTGTAGAGAGATGGAAATGGAGACTCCAGGGTAGAGAGGAGCAACGTGTTGTGAGTGGCCAGCCTTGTAATCTGGGGCCATGGCAAGGTCCCAACCTGAGCTGCCATTGAGGACAAAGTCTGAGTCTGTAGCTATACAACAGCAAGGGTGGATGTTGATGTCAGTGGCCCCCATTTCCACTAGAGAACATGGGGACATCCCTGGTGGGGCAGCTGTAGAGGGGCCACATGGATGTTCAGGGGCTGTGCAGAATTATTTCCCCTTAAATGGCTGTGACACTCAGGAGAGCTGGCCCCACCACTTACTGATGGCAGAATTGAGAGAGCAGGCCCAGTGACTCACACAGGCAGCACAGTGGAGTTAGCCTCTGGTGGCAAGGGTGTGGGGTAAGCCAGCCCTAAAGGTGTGAGTGTGGGAGAACTGACCTTGCCACTCATCTGCCATGGGGTGGCACCAGCATCGAGGTGATGTCCCCTCTGGTCCCCCATAACCCCATCATCCCATATCTGCCATCATATATTTCCATGACACAAGGCAACAACAGGATATTGGAAGGAGTCCCGATAAGGATCTAATATTGATGATGTCACATAGGCCAAAGATCTCGAAGCAGACCAATGACTCACTGCAATGAACAATTGCAAGTGAAGACGTGTGGACAGAGGGGTATGCTGTAGGACACACTATGACACACTGTGACACACTGCAGCTTCCAGGATGAGATGTTTTCTATGCTTTAGTTTTTGTTGTCTGTCTGTTTGTGTGTTTTTATTTAGGGGAGGGTGTTGCAAAGGGGAAGGGTGGATATGAGGGGATGGGGAGATCAGCAAGAATGGGGTACATGATGTGAAAATCACAGAGTCAATAAAAAGTTTGTTTGTTTGTTTGTTTGTTTAAAAAAGCCACACTTCTGGATAACTACCAGGAAACAGTGATACAACTGTTCAGTTGCTCATGTGACCTTACATCGATTGTGTCAACATATACAAGACTCATGCAAAATCAAGACATATAAAATTCCAGCATGGTGACAGGAAGTCAACACAAAGTCGCACCCCCCCCCCCCCAGCTGCAAAGCTACTGGAAATTGTGAGCTGCATAGGGAAAGGGGCTCCATTTTCTTTAAGGATCTGACCACTGGTAGCAGGAGTACACTTAGTGTCTACATACACAATCAAGAATAGATAGGTGGTGCAAATTCAACTTGATGTATGAAATAAAAAAAGAAAGAAGAAACAAGTGTGTGGGTAGCAAAGGAATAGATCTAGGAGAAGATAGAGAATATAAAAATTCTCTGCATGAAATTCTCATGAATGAAGATAGACAGACAGACAGACAGACAGACAGATTAGCTGAAGTTCGCAAGATGGCTCATCAGGTAAAGGCACCTGCCAGCAAGCCTAAGGCCCTGGGTTCAATCCCCAGAACCCATATGGGGGAAGAAGAAAACCAGTTCCCAGGAGCTGTCTGACTTACATATTTTTTCCAGTAGCTACCTGTATCCTGTGGTAATGCCTGCACGTGCGCACACACACACACACACACACACACACACACACGATATCTGTAATCTTTAAAATTTTAATACAAATCCTAAAGCCAGTAATTACTTGGAGTGCTTCATAGATAGATAGATGACAGATGGATAAATGATAGATCGATAGATAGATCGATAGATAGATCGATCGATCGATAGATAGATAGATAGATGGATGGATGGATGGATGGATGGATGGATGGATAGATAGATAGATAGATAGATAGATAGATAGATGATAGATAGATGATAGACAAATGATGGACAGACTAACAATAGACGGCTGATAGATAAAAATATCAAGAGCATCTTTTAAACAGATAGACTGTAGCAGCAAGTGGGCTGACTGACTATAGCACAGAGAATTAGGCAAAAAAGAGAGTGCAGAGAGAGGCACAAAGCGGTGCTGGGGGTAAGGAATAAGGGCTAAGCACATCAGGTGAGTGATGGGGTTTGAATGGTTGATTTGATGAAGAAATGGTACAATTTAATGCCAGTGTTCAAGTTGCTAGTTTCAAGGATGTGTTAGTAAGAAGTTCTCAATGATGTGACCCAGTACCTGACAGAATCATCTACAAAGATGAGAAACATATTCATAGTTCTAAAGGTTCAAACTCATCATGATTGGGGTAGAACAGCTTATTCCACTGGGCCAGAAAGCATAACTAGGGGAAGGGACCACCTAGACCAAATAAACCTACAGAGGCACACACCCGGTAACCTATGTCTTTCCCCATATCCTCACATTTCCCTCCAAATAGCATCACCATTCAGGGATAAATCCGGGGATAACACATGAGCCCATCGGAGACATTTAACACTCTAAACTACAGCATCCCATCTCTGTCCCCAAAGGATTGTAGCTGTATTATAACTATTAACACAGTACTGACCTCATCTGTAAGAGTTTCCAAAGCCTCTGGGTGGAAAGATAAATAGATCAACAGATGAAGGTGTTTACCACCAGGTCTGTCAATCTGAGTTCAATCCCTAGAACCCACATGGTGGAAGAAGATACCTGACTCCGGCAAGTTGTTCTCTGACTTGCAGACATGCATGCATTGTGGCATGTGCGCGCACAGAGAGAGAGAGGGGGGGGGAGAGGGAGAGGGAGAGGGAGAGGGAGAGGGAGAGGGAGAGGGAGAGGGAGAGGGAGAGGGAGAGGGAGAGGCAGAGGGAGAGGGAGAGGCAGAGGGAGAGGCAGAGGGAGAGGCAGAGGGAGAGGCAGAGGGAGAGGGAGAGGGAGAGGGAGGGAGGTAAATAAATAAATTTAATAAGAAGAGTATTTAAATTTTCCAAAGTTTTAACAGTTACAGTTGGGCTCAAAAATCCTAATCCAACGTTCTTTCTCTGACTCAGAACAAACTGTCAGTTCTGAGGTCTTATAAAGTCAAAAACACCTTATAAATTTCCAATATACAATAACAGTATGAACATTTCATTTCCAAGAGAGAGGAATAAACAAATAACGGAAAGACTGCACCAAAGAAATACTGATGTTCAGTAAGGCAAACACACCCACATGCCTGGCTCCTCTAACATCCTGGGATATCTACCAAAATTTAGGCTCACATCAGAATTTCAGGCATGCCTAAACGTTTTATGCCATTGCAAACACTTTGCTTTGAAGAGCGAGGTCTTGGGCTCCCTTCTGGAACAGGGGCTACTTCAGGGACCCATACTCTGTGTCTGACCTAATGCTACTATTGCTGTGATGAAACACCATGGCCAAAGTAAGTTGTGGAGTAAAGGGTTTATTCGGCTTACGCTTTTGGATCCCTGTTCACCACTGAAGAAAGTCAGCACAGGAACTCAAACAGGGCAATAACCTGGAGGCAGAAACTAATGCAGAGACCACGGAGGGGTGCTGCTTACTGGGTTGCTCAGCATGGCTTGCTCGGCCTGATTTCTTAGAGCACCCAGCTCAACCAGATCAGAGACTTTTCATAGTGAGCATGCTCAGAAGCATATGCACATATGATTAGGCGGCAAAATACAGAAAAGATTTTACTTTACTGAAAACAAAAACTAAAAAAATACACGTAGTTAAAGAGTCTCTCTCTCTCTCTCTCTCTCTCTCTCTCTCTCTCTCTCTCTCTTTCTTTCTTTCTCAGAGGAAAAACATTGGCAAGTCCCAAATATATAGGACTTAACCTGCGGTCCAAAGAGGAAAAATGAAAATATATTGACCTAATTGATAATTAAGACAAAATATGTCTTGAGTTAGTAACATGTAGCATGGAAGTAATTAGAATTGACAGCTTTTGGCATCTGCACTGGAGATGAGAGGAGGTAAAGTTGTGATATATATTTCTACCTTGGTATTAAAAGGGACATGAGAAAATTGATCCTGAAATAAGGACAGGGCAAGTAATGAAATCCAGCAACTAGGATGTGTCCTACGGCCTCATGCATACTAAGCAAGCATGCACTCAGCTTATTGTAAAGTCACTCCTCCAGAGAGCTTCCCAGACTTTCCCCTTCCTCTCCCTTTTTATCCCAGAGGCAACAAGCTAGTTGGAAAGGCCAGCCTCTTCCCTGTGATTCCTAACCACGGTGTAAGTCAGACGGGCTTCCCACAAGGCCATCTGTTAGGCACCACCTACCTCTTCCAAAACCATTTCATACACACAGCTGTTCAGACTAACAACACCTCATCTTATGTAAGATGGCTGTGCCACATGTATTGGCAGCAAGGTACTTTCCTAGAGAGAGAATCATTGAAACAGAGAAGTATTCTCAGTGCAAGGGTCTGTGCTGTATCTGTTTACCGTCACTGTAACCGAATCCCTCAGATCAAATGATTTATAAAGAGCAAATGTGTATCTGGTTTGTGATTCCGAAGTTTGGGAAATTTAAGATTAGGTAGCTGCATCTGGTAAGCTGCTTCTTCGTGGTGCTGACAAAGGGTCCCTGCAGCACAGGGCATCATTCAGAAAGACAGAATGTCTCCTATCTTACACCTCTGCTCTTCCTACAAACCCACAGTTCTGTGACTGCTTCAAGTGCTTGCTATGCAAGCATAAGGACCTAGCTTCAGATCCCAACACTCACATCAGAACACCAGGCATGGCAGCTCACTTCTGCAATCTCAACACGGGCAGGTAGAGAATATCAGGAGGAGTCCCAAGTCTTGCTAGCTAGGTAATCCAAAGTGTTGCCCTCTGGGTTTAATGAGATACCCTGTGTCAGACACCAAGGCAAAGTTTCCTGCTATCAATGCTACCCTCCACATACCAAGCACTTGTGTGAGCACCCACATGTGTGTGATCACACACACACACACACAAATAAAGCTGGGTCCCTTTGAACCAAGTCCACACCCTCACAGCCCCCTTTAACCTGAATTCCTTCCCTAAGGTTCCACCCACAGACACCATGGTTAGAAGAAGTATCCCAATATTCAATATATGACAGAGCAGATTAAACTTCAAACAGGAGTTTGGTGGAGGCTTTTATAACCCAGTAGTCTGCTTTCTGTTGACTCTGAAAGAGACAAAGTTGAAGCTCCTTCTCAGGAATTAAACAGCTCCTCAAAGCACCAGCTGGGGGCCATTTGCATCCAAACCATCTTAGAAGGACAATTTATTTGAAATGTAGATTCTTGCTGTCCTTTCAAACCAATCAAAGCCTACACACCCTGCCCAGTCAGGGCGTTTCAGGTGTTACAATGCTTTAAAAGTTTAGTAGTACCTGCAAAACATATAATTAACTCAAAGAAGAAAATTGTCACCAATCCCACTGGCTGTGTCATGAACTGGAGGGTTACCTGAAATCTTTTAAAACTAAAAGATTTCTACTAAAATATAGTAGAAAAGGGCCACTAGACTTCTGAATGGAACAGAAACTTCTGTGACCTTCTGTGACAATGCTCTGACCAAAGTCCAGTTTGCTTGTGAGTGTCCCCATTTAATACGGAACTGGTCACAGCTTTTGGACCCTAAACTCAGCTTTCTCACCCATTGCACGTGGAGTCTTCAGCCCATGGATCACTATGCCTCCTGGTCAAAATATGAAGATCTCTACCCTAACCACTACAGCTGGGAGAGTTGTTTGTAACTTTATTCTGCTCAAAAAAGTAAATAAATAAATAAATAAAAATGTAAAGAAATAGAATTCAAAGAAACCAGAGGTGGACTCACTACAGAACTTCAAAGTCCAATCTCCCTCCACAGCACCACCGTAGGAGTACCTGAGCTTTGGTGGAGTAGCTGAGCTTTTGGTGGAGTAGCTGAGCTTTGGTTCAACAGACATAGGATTGCTGCTGCTTTTCCCTCCTGTCTTAGCCCCTCCTATAAGGCATTGGGTTAGGCCTTAGCTTACCAAGGCTTTGCTTAACAAGGCACAAACGAGGCTTTAACTCATGGTTCACCACAGCTTCATTTTCCTGTATAGTCTTCCCACCAAAAAAAAAAGAAAGAAAGAAAGAAAGAAAAAGGGTGTTTTAGGAGATTGCTACTAGTGTCATTTGCTCTGCCTGGGGGCTAGTTACTCTATTTGGTTCATTTTTTGAAAATATTATGTTACATCCAAAGGCAAGAAATTGATGGTGGCTTGTTCCAGGTTTGCTTATGTAATTTCTGAGAGATTAAATTAGTTAATCAGAAATTATGCGGGCTAAAATAGATCTGTCGGCTTCTAAATCTACAGTAGAAAATTGCTTTTTAAAAAATAATTTGAGTGGTGTGTTGTTTAAATTCTTTTTTTTTTTTTTAGTCTATTCGCTCAATTATGAGACTTGAGTTTTAACAGTGCTGTTGGAGAGTGATGAGCAGCGAAAGAAGCCACGGAGAACGGAAGCCGAGCATCCATGTGTGACCTCCTAGAGATGAGCCGGCAGCGTGCACGCAGGTCAAGGATGGGCACAGGGACAGAGGAGGTGAGGTGGAAGGGATACCTAGGAATTCTTGATGAAGAGAAAAATAAGAGAACATCTCAGCTTCCATTCCTTCATCTGAAACATAGCCACATCATGCCTACCTTGTGTGTGTTTATAAAAGTGAGAAGAAACTTGAAAAATGCTACCCAGATGCTGGACACAGGCTTCATGCTCAATACACCAAAACTCAAATTTTGTATACTTGATCTCTGCTATAGCTAGCTAGCAAGCAGTTACACCAGCCAAGTTGGGGATAGTAGGGAGTGGCTAGGAGTCTCTGGGCTCTGGAAGACAACACCACTATGAAACCGCTTTCTCTATATTTAGAAAATGGCTAATAGTTATATTCCTGCATTTATAGGCAGCAATAAAATTCGTTCATTATTTTATCTCTACATGGGGGAAGCCTGGAGGGGGAGATACAAATACCATTGTAAGTGTATGGAGGCCAAAAAACAATCTGAAGGGATGGGTTCTCTCCTGCTATATAGGTTCTAGAAATCAGTCTCAAGTTATCGGGCTCAGAGGCTCCTTTACACTGAGCCATCTCCTGGGCCACCATATACATATACACATACACATACACGTACACATGCATATACATATGCTGGGGATGGAGCAGCTACAAGAGTGATTTTCAGCTCTTGATGCATGTTGGTGCTTCTTTTAAAAATGTGGGTGTCCAGCCCCACTTCCCCTCCCCCACCCTGGACTGTCTCACTTCACACCAGTTTATTCCGCAGGGTGGGAAGCCCCAGCGTGAGTGGTCTAAGGTGAGAGACGATGATAGTGCAGGACTGGGGTCTCAGCATCAGGGAGCCTGAGGCAAGATGAAGTGGCAAGAGTCTCACCAGCTCAGCAACACCAACAAAAAGAACAAATGTGTGATAATATATAAAAGTAGTAAAAAAAATTACATAATGAGATTACTCTCTAGCTATTGTCTGAATTTAATAATGGCTAGCTATTGCTATATAAATATTTATATACATTTATATTTGTAGTTTACAATACATACATATAAATGCAAGGCTAAAAAAGCTTAACCCACAGACATTTGATATTTCACTCTTAATTAGCTCAGTGTTTATCTCTCAAAAAGACATTTTTTTTCATTCATACAAAAATCATTATCACTCTATAAAAATTGGCACTGACTTTTTTTTTTTTAAACAAACTTACTGTTTGGGTTTTGTTTTTGTTTGGTTTGTTTTCACTTCAGAGGGGCTTTGTATTCAGATGGGGTCATACATAGTTCAGGCTGGCCTTGAACTCAATGTGCAGCCAAACCTGTCCGTGAACTGTTGGCTTCCCTTCTCGACCTCCCAGGTGTTGAGATTAGTCACCACACCTCGCTCCGTGGTGACCTATTTTATTGCAACTTCAGGTTGACAGAGAGACTGCGCAAAAAATAAAGATCCATAAAAAGCATCCCCACATAGGCCACACTGGCCCTGTCCCGGGGGCCTCACACCCAGCCTCCTCCGCTGTCAACACCTGCAAGCAGTGTCACACATTAGAAAGAAGTGATGACCTCACACAGGCAAGTAGGCATCATGCCAAGGCCACTGCTTACGTCAAGTTTGCTCTGGGTTATATATAGTCTTCAGGTTTGGACCAATGTATCTGACAATAGAAGGCCATACAGTGTACTTTCATAGTCTTAAACAGTTCTCTCTGCTCCCTTGTTCCCCACTCCCTAACCTCAAACACTGACAGCCGTTGATCTTTCCACCACCTCCATAGAGACTGTTTTCCAGAAGGCCAAACAATTGGAATCACAACAACATAGCTTTTCCTGATTGATATCTATTTCTTACTTATTAAGAAGCATTCTGGGGTCTTCGTGGGGTCAGGTGGCTTTGAGAACCTCAGTTCTTTGTAGTGCTAAGGAATGTTCCATTGTCTGAATGCACCAGGAAATGGCCGATTATGATATATGTCCATGGTGAGATTTTTACATGATAACGCTGTAACATGTCAAAGGTTTCTGTGAACACTGGAGAAGTTATTATGCCTGAAGTACTTAATATCCAGGTCTCAGTAAGGGCTGCAGAGTGTAAGCTATGATTATGAGACAGGAAAAGGTCTTGAGTTTAATGTGTACATGAAGTTCTTAAAGGGTTTGCATTAAATTATACACTTTAAGTTCTCATCGCAGTGATTATGAGATGTTGTCTGTTTCTGTACTCAGGAGTATACACTTTAATTAGCACCTCAGGTGTCCCAAGAGAGGCTGATGGGCCATATTTGAAAAGAGCAGCACTGTTGGATTTCATGTGAGGAGTCCCAGAGATAATGATATGAGAAGCATGAAGTACTAGGAAACAAAATAGACATCACGGAGGTAAACAGCCAGCCAAATAACAGGGAGGCAGTCTTGAAGGCTGCAGCAAAGAAAACGGTTACACATTAAGAACTGGGAAGTGGAGACACAGATAGAAAATTCGAATTTCCTTGTTTGTGTGTCTGTAGGTGTGTGGGGTATATGTATGTGTGTGATGTATGTGTGTGGTATGAGAGTGTGGTATATGTGTGTTTTCTGTGTGGAGTGTATTGTGTGGGGTATGTATCTCTGTGTATGTATAGATTGCGTGTGTGTGTGTGATATGTATGCATGTATACTAGGGCTGTGTGTTTGAGATGTGTGTGTGTGTGTGTGTGTATGCACCCTTGCCTATTCACACAAACTAGGTAATCTCTGGTCTTATAGACCATTCCCCTTTACAGGAGCCCCCAAGGCATAGCCTTTGAAATTCTAAGTGCCCATAACACAGAAAAGTCATGTAGAATAATTATGTGAAGAAAAAACTTTATGCTAATAATTCATGAGTTGCTTCCTTGGGGACTCATTTGGCAGACAGATGTGATCTGCTGTCTCCTTCAAAGTTTTGAGCCAACATATTATTGGTGGAGTATGCTGATCTGAATCTGCAGTTACTTACACTGTGTCATGGTCACCTCGGGTCCATAAGATTTCCATCACCTCGAACATTCATCATGTCTTTGCGTGAAAGCATGCTTAGTCCTCATATTTAATTACTCCAAAACAACAATCCACAGTTAATTATGTCCTATAGATCACTTAATTGAAAATAAGTTGGCCTTTGGAAAAAAATTAAGAGTTTATGTTCTTAACCTCCATTCATATGATAACTGGAGTAGAATATGTCTGAATCATGCTATCCTTCAGAATTTGTCGATAGTGGAGTGCTTACATCTAGATGACTAAACAAATTATATATATAATATACTTATATGCTCTATAGTAATATATGCTTATACATTATTACATCATATATTTATATATTGTACATATTATATAATTTATTATATATATTTTATATATTATAAATATGTATAACTATAAATAATTATATAATATATACAATTATTTACTTATCTTTTTATAATTTGGGGGTGTGTTCTGTGTGTGTGTTTGTGTGTGTATGTGTGTGTGTGATGTATACTTGTGTCCCCATGAGGATGTGTGCACTCATGCAGGTGGATGCCCCAAGTTCATTTCAATGTTTTCTTCCTCCATTGCTCTCCACTGTAGTTTTTGAGACAAGTTCTCTCAGTGATCATGGTGGTCACTGATGTAGGTAGACTGCCTGATCAATAATTGCCAGAGGTCTGCCTATCTCTCCCTCCCCAGAACTGCAGTTGTACATGCACACTGCTGGGCCCATCCTTATGTTTATTTGTTTGGTTGGTTGGTTGTTTTGTAGTACATCCGAGAATCCATGCTCAGTTCCTCATGTTTTATAGGGCAAGCACTTTAGAGGCAGGATCACCTCCCCCATTTTTAAAGTCTTCACGGGATGTTGAAGACAGCTCTCCAACATGAAATAGAACAAATAATTCAGAATACGAGCTAAATGAAGATCATTTATTTCCGAGTGATACTGCTCACAGCTCCTCGCCAGTATCACAGACGCTATTGGTTTCTGCTGAGCACAGCTTATCTTTGCTCTAATTATCTGGTTAATGTGTCATAACCCCGATTCTGCCAAACCCTGAGTGACCTTGGCGTAGTTTCTTGAAAATACCTCAGTTTCTCTGTTCACAAAATGAGAGTAGTCATTCTTGACACCTTTATATTTTGCCGAGGTATTTCAAAAATTAATGAGCCGTGAAAGCTCTGAGCTCTACTGATCAAAATCACGATGGGACTACAAAGAGTTATTTTTATTTACTAACGGCACATTTTTATTGTGCCGCTAATGAGCACCGTGCTCCGCTATAACTCACTCAAGAGGAAAGGTAAAGTCACAACCATCCAGGAGGTAGATGTGAAGAAAGCTGTCTCTCTCTGTATTCTGAAATAATTCTTGTTAATATTAATTAATGTTATATAAACATTCGGAAAACAAGACTTTCTGGAAGGCTTTTCCTGGTGAAAGAGACTCCTTTGCACATAACCTCAATGTCCTGTGTCCTGGGAATTTCCCTTGAAGTCATATACTGTGAATGAAATTCACATGGCAGCACTCCCAGTGAATTGGTCACACAGTCAAAATATGGACATTAAGATAATGTTGGCAGAACCTCCTTTTTTGTTTGGTAGTTCACATGTTTCCTTACCTGCTCTTGCATATGTGCATCCATGTAAATTCCACCTCATTGTGCTCTGGGACGGAGGGAATCGGAATTTGTACTTAGTGAAACTGAAAGACAAATCATCAATGCTGCGGGAACTTTACAACATTGGGTCTGAGTTTATTCTTGATCCCATTTCAAATGCCTGTCTGTTACACCATTGGAGAATGTCTGACACATTACACACTCAAAGTGGGCCATCTAAGTAGCCACGGAGGATCACGTCCTGTAAGTGTTTGGAAAGACTTCACTTCTTCCAAATTGATCAATGGCACAGAATCGGCATGAAACAAATGAGGCTTCAGATGACTGGAGAGGGGTTTATAAATATTTAGCAGTAAAATGAGGAGTTTTATTTTACTTTGTTTTTCCTCAAAAGTGCGTGTCAAAAATCTTCTCCCAGGAAGACAGAGAAGCACTTTGTTGCCTCTGATAGCAAAGAGGACAAGCTCTCAGGGCCTGGCCATGCCCCCACCTCTTAGCAGCGCCTCAGCCCCAGGCCTCTGTCCTGTCCAAAGCTTTAGCCTAAAATAAACGAAGCACTCAGCCACAAGAAGCACTTGAGCTAAAACACTTGTAAAATAAGTACACTTCTGCCAGTACTCAAGGTAAATGAATTTTTCATGACCTAAGATCTATGTAGAAAAGTTGCATGAAAATCTAGTATTTTTAGCAAAGAATGTTACAGACTGACCTGGCGCTCTCGTAATTCATTTCTTGAAGGTGGCGCTTGTGCCAGATTATAAGGTTTGGATGAAGCCATGAGACTGAATCCTTTGGATAGAATTAATGGCTTTATGGGAATAGAAACCAGTGGGCTGGGTCTCTGTCTCTCTACCCATCACCAGGAAGAGACCCTCACAGAAACCAGCCACACTGGCACCCTGATCTCCAGCCTCCGGAACTGGATTTGGAGCCCTCTAAGCAATGGGATTTTTGTTACTAGAGCCCAAGTTGATGCTTAAGAAAAGCAGTTCTGATAACAACAACAACAACAACAACAAAAAAGCCCGGTGGGAGACTATATTTAAACTTGACAAAGAAAATTCTAACTGGATTCATGACCTTGATAACTTAATGTTTTTTGTTTTTGTTTTTTCAGTATGGTGTGTGCTCAGTACATATCCAAGAATTAGCTCTTTAATTCTTGGTTGTTGTTGGAGAAACTAGACACAGTCACAGAAACAGATTGAAGTTTTAACGTCAAGGAAAACAAGCATGGAAAAGGAGGTTTGACAGAGGAACTAAGATAAGATTTCAGAAAAGAATCACCTAAGATTGGATTTCCAGCAGAAAAGGGTCAGGCATGAGGACAGGGAATGTGGGGTTTGTTTCGTTTTATTTTAATGTGGTATCTATTTGGAGACTAGTAGAGGGTTTTGTTTTTCTACAATAGGAGAATGTGTGTAAGGTAAGTAAAGTAGGGATATTTCAGTTTGTTAAATCAGTGTTTTCCTTAATAAATAAAGGAGTTGTGTGAACGTGACAGAGGAATGAAGATTCTCCAGCTGTGCACCCCACCTTCACCTCACAGAAATCCAGCTAGCAGTGACCCATAGGCAAAAGCGACAATATGAATATTCCTGGAATTGGCGGCGAGGTTCTCACACAGACCACAGTGTGAGAACATGTATGATTAAGGATGGATCAAGGGCAGTGCTCGTGATGCTGTCTGTCCTCCCTAGTCTGGCAGAGAATTGCCCTGGATCCATGGTTTCTACAGTGGGAAACAAAGGTTGGAGAGAATCCTTAGGGTTCCCATCATCCCAGTCCCTTGACAAAGGCTCTCATTCCTGTCATCCCACAGAAAATGTCGGGGACACTGGTAAGATTAGAATGTAACCCTGCCCACTCCTCAAACCCCTTCAAAAATTCTGAAGAGAAGGGGAAAAAAATCTCAATTTCATTTTAGGAGGTAGTCACTGGTAACTAAACTAAAGGCATTGTAAGGGAAGAAAATTATAAAACAGTATTTCTTTATTTACATTTCAAATACTTTCCCCTTTCCAGGTCTCTCCTTTGGAAATCCCTATCCCACCCCCTCCCCCTGCCTCTATGAGGGTGTTCCCCCACCCACCCACCCACTCTGGTCCTCCTGCACTGGCATTCCCCTACACTGGGACATCAAACACCCTCAGGCCCAAGGGTCTCTCCTTCCGCTGATGTCCCACAAGGCCATCCTCTGCCACATATGTGATCAGCACAATGGGTTGCTCCATTTGACTGGTGATCAAGTCCCTGGGAGCTCTGGGGGATGGGCATCTAGCTTGTTGACACTGTTGCTCCCTCCATGGGGCTGCAAACCACCTTGACTCCTTCAGTCCCTTCTCCAACTCCTCCATTGGGGACCCCCCTCCCAAGCTCAGTCTAATGGTTGGTTGCAAGCTTCCGCCTCTGTCTTTGTCAGACTCTGACAGAGCCTCTCAAGAGACAGCCTCATTCCAGTCAGGAAAGCTAAGATGAAAAACTCAGATGCTAGTGAGGATGTGGAAAAAGAGGAATGTTCCTCCATTGCTGGTGGGATTGTAAGCTGGTACAACCACTCTGGAAGTCAGTCTGGCGGTTCCTCAGAAAATTGAACATAGTACTACCTGAGGACCCAGCTATACCACTCCTGGGCACCCAGAAGATGCTCCAACATGTAATAAGGGCACATGTTCCACTATGTTCATTGCAGCCATATTTATAATAATCAGAAGCTGGAAACAACCCAGATGTCCTTCAACAGAGGAATGGATACAAAAAATGTGGTACATTTACACAATGGAGTACTACTCAGCTATTAAAAACAATGACTTCACAAAATTCCCAGGCAAATGGATGGAACTTGAAAATATCACCCTGAGTGAGGTAACTCTGTCACAAAAGAACACACACAGTATGTACTCACTGATAAGTGGATATTAGCCCAAAAGTTCAGAATACTCAAGATTCAATTCACAGACCATATGAAGCCTAAGAAGGAAGACCAAAATGTGGATGCTTCAGTGCTTTTTAGAATGGTGAACAAAATACTCACAGGAGGAAATATGGAGATAATGTGTGGAGCAGAGACTGAAGGAAAGGCCATCCAGAGACTGCCCTACCTGGGGATCCATCCCATATACAGCCACCAAACCTGGAAGCTTTTGTGGATACCGGGAAGTGCTTGCTGATGGAAGCCTGATATGGCTGTCTACTGTAGAGAATTTTAAATGACCAAAATAACTTTGAGAACAAAGAAGCACTATATACACCGTGATTCTGATTTCAAGACCTATTATAAAAGGATCATAATCCTGACATGATCTGAAAAAACAAATACACTGGCCAAGGGAATGGGCTATGAATCCAAGAAGTAACCCTGCATACAATATGGGAAAGGTACCAGGCAACACAGAGAAGAAGGCTATTTCTTAATCAGTGCCTTGGAAAATGGGATAACTGTATATAAAACTCACAAAATTCTATCCTTACCTAATACTATATCTGAAAATTAGCCCCAAATGAATCAAGACTTAGTGAAAGAAATGAAACTAAAAATTTCAGAAGATTCAAGTGTCCCCGCTGGATCCCTCTTGTTACTTAGCTTCTTTGGGTGTGTGGATTATAGCATGGTTACTCTGTGCTTTTTGTCTAATATCTACTTATGAGTGAGTACATACCATGTTTGTCTTTCTGGGTCTGCATTACCTCACTAAGGATGATCTTTTCTAGTTCCAACCACTTGCCTAAAATTTTCATGCTGTCTTTGTTTTTAATAGCTGAGTAGTCCATGCTGTAAATATACCACATTTTCTTTATCCGTTCTTCGGTTGAGGGACATCTATGTTGTTTCCAATTTCTGGCTAATAAATAAGGCCACCGAGAACATAGTGGAACACACGCCCCTGTGGCATTGTGGGGCATCTTTTGGGTATATATCCAAAAGTGGTACTTAAGATAGGTATACTGCCAATTTTCTGAGAAACCACCAAATGGATATGTAAAGTGGCTCTCCCACCAGCAATGGAGGAGTCTTCCCCTTGCTAAACATCCTCACCAGCATGAGCTATCACTTGTGTTGCTGATCTTAGCCTCAATAGGGAATGCGCCTAGTCTTACAGCAACTGGACAGGCCAAGTCTGATTGATATTCCTGGGGGGCCTCTCCCTTTCTTATGAAAAAGGGAGTGTATGGAGCGGGGAGATAAAAGGAAAGGACTGGGAACAGAGGAGGGAGGAGAAGCTGGATGCAAAGTAAGTTAACTTAATTAATAAAATTAATACAATTAAATTAATTGATAAAAAATTAATCCTAGAAGAAAACATCTTAAGGAAAAACTCTGTTTCACTGGTCTCACCACTGATTTTTCTCCATGTGACTTTGAAAGTATAAACACCAAAGGCAAAGCTGATGGAAAAAATTGTACCCAACTTTAAAAACCTCTGCATAAAAACAAAATAATGAATGGAAGACACAACTTACAGAATCAGAGAAACCATTTGTAAACCACGCACTTGACAAAGGGTTAATATTTGAAATGTCCAAAAATCACCAAATACCTTAACATTGTGAAAGCAAGCGATTCAGTCTAAAAATAAGAAAGGAATCTCAAGATACATTTATCAAAGGAAGACTTTGTATGTATACGTATACACGGACACATACACATACACATACACATACACATACACATACACATACACATACATGGACACATACACAAACACATACACATACATGGACACAAATACATATAGAAACACTCAGTATCACTAATCACATGGACAGTGCAAATTAACCCAGGACAAGCTGTCTCCCTTCTGGGAGGCTTCTATTTAAAAGAATGAAAAGCCACAAATGCTGAAAAGGATATAGCTACACCAAAGATGAACATGTACTAGAAGAGGGAGAAGGAGAGAGAGAGAGAGAGAGAGAGAGAGAGAGAGAGAGAGAGAGAGAGAGAGAGAGAGAGAGAGAGAGAACTGAAAATGAAACTTCTGTATGACCCAGTGTTCTACCTGTGTCCATTCAGAAGTGGTAAAAGGCCACTGTCACATCGGCATATCTGGACTCTCCTATTCATTATAGTCCCATTCCCAATAACCAAAACATGAAAGTAGCCAACATGTCCCTCTGTGGTCAAATGGATAAAGAATGTGCCACAATATATACAAATTAAAAAGCTACTCAGCCTAAGAATGGGAAAATCTACTTGTGACGGCATGAAGAAGGTTACAGTAACTGAGGGGACATGGGCAGAGGATAGAAAAGCACTCCCCACTATTCCAATAAATAAGTCTGCTTCCACTTCTCACCTGGCTCCCAGAGTCTGCGTTGTTGATTTTACACCTTCTTACCCTCTACCCCCAAGGACCATCCCGAGGAGCAGAGGGTTAGGGTAACACAATAGATCATACGACAAAGCAACTATAATTAATAATAATAATAATCCAATGATTATAATTAATCATTGGATATCCTAAGAATAAATTCCAAATGCATCATCATAAAAATTAGTAAGCATGAGAAAATCCAGGTGATTCATTTGATTTAATCACACACATCGTACACATATATGGGGAAACATCACATTCTTCTCCATAAATGTACAAAACTAGGATCAATTCAAAATAGTATGATTTTTAAACATTTTAAGAAATAATAATTTTTCTCTTGACCATTTTTTTTTCACAGCTTAGCTGCTAGAAATGCCACTGGATCTTTGACCTTTTATAAGCATGTCTTAGGTTTGGTTTTCCTTGGCCTGTGGTAGCTAGTTTTACTTGGCAGAGTGACTGAGTTATGGGATGCCCAGGCAGGAGGAAGAATTGTCTAGGAAGGTCTGTGATGGTATTTGCAGAAAAGCTTCACATCTGAGTTGGAGCCAAGCAGGAAGAGTCTGAGCTAACTAGGATAGGCTGATATTGCCTAATCTACTGAGGGTGTACGCACAGTATAAAGGACGAGAGACCAGTTTCACTCTCTATTAAAGGAAGAGAGACAAATTCCACTCTCTATTAGAGCTGAGACATTCACAGTGCTGTCAGCCATGAGAACTCCTGCTTGCACTTTGAACCTCAGGATGCATACTACTGCCCCTCCCAACCCCTATGGTTCTCAAGCCTGTGAACAAGAATTGGGATTGATAGCATCAGCCCCACTGATGCAACCTGCAGATACCTCTGCGTCCATGACTTTGTGAGCCAGTTGTCACTATAGGTCTTCATGTGTGTTTATGTGCATGTGTGTGTGTGTGTGTGTGCATTTATATTCATGTGTCTGTGTGACCTGTTGTATTTCTCTGGAGAACCCAAGTACATATCATCAAATATAATCTGAATTGCTGTGATAACTTGCCTCATAGATAGTCTTGGTCTATAGTCCACTGTAGAACAATGAAAAGGGTAGCAATAACACTCCTTTAGCCTTTCATATCAATTCCTTTAAAATAAGAAGTGCTAGATGAAAGAAAGAAGAGACTCTCTGTGAAGCTATTATTACAGTGCTATATACTATTATTAGCACATAGCATATAATATTAGCAATATATTGGGGTGGGTAAAATTACCTAGGTTTACATCCTGGCCCAACAACATATTAGCTCTAAAACCATTCTCAAGTTACTCAACCTGTCCATGCCTTTGATTGCTGGTCTACAAGATGGAGACCATAAGATTCCCCATTCAGATAGTCCCGTGGTAGAATTACACACATTGCTTAGAATTGTGTCAGTGGATGCATGATTAGTGTACACTGTTGCCTTATTAAAGGGTTTTATTTTATGCCAGCTTAAATAACACCCATGAAGTATCAGACCACATCATAACCCTCCACATAATGACACCTCAATTGCATTGGAGAAAATTAATACAGAAATATTACCCGTCTGTTTATCTATGGAAGCCTGTGGGGCCCTAAGAATACCCAGCTTGTAAAGCTGCTGCACCAATTCCCTCCCAGTCTGGTTTACCTGGAGCACAGCTAGGAGAAAAGCCCATAAGAGCACCAAGAACAACCAGTTTGGAACATTCCCCCACCAATCCCTTGCCAATGAGGTCCACCAGAGGCAGAGCCAGCTGAGTCAGGTCTCCTAGCCTTCAATTTCTGGCCCACAACTCCCCCTCCATTCCCAAGAAGTCCTGCTGCCAACACCAGGAAAAACAAGATGCCTAAAATACAGCATAAGATCAAAATCAACAAGAGCCGGGCAATATGGCACCACTGAAGCCCAACTATCCTGCTACAGAAAATCCTGGATATCTGAAGGAAACTGAAACACAAGAAGATGATCTTAAATCCAATCTTATAAACATGATAGAGGTCTTTACAGAGCAAATGAGTAAATTCCTTAAAGAAATTTAGGAAAATACATTCATTCAAACAGTAGAAGCATTAAAAGAAGAAACAAATAAATATAAAGAAATACAGGAAAATACAATCAAGTAGGTGAAGGCAATCAATAAAATTATACCTGACTTCTCAACAGAGACTCTGAAATTCAGAAGAGCCTGGGAAGATATCTTGTAGACCCTAAGAGACCAAGATGTCAGCTCAGACTAGTATACCAAGCAAAATTCTCAATCACCATAGATGGAGTAACCAAGATATTTATGACAAAACCAAATTTAAACAATTTCTTTCCATTATCACAGCCCTACAGAGGATAATAGAAGGAAAACACAAATCCAATGAAGCTAGCTATACTTAAGAAAACACAAGAAATAATTTCACACAGTGCAGAAACACATACACACACTACCACCACCAATGTCAAAATAACAAATTAATAACCATTGCTTATTAATATCTCTCAACATCACTTATCTCTCAACATCACTGAAATCAAGTCCCCAATAAAAAGACAGAGGCTAATAGAATGGATGTGCTAACAGAATCTATCATTCTGCTGTACACAAGAAACACATCTCAGCAACAAAGATAGGTATTACCACAGAATACAGGGCTACAGAGTACATACACCATACACACATGCCATGCAATATGCGCATACACACACACACACACACACACACACACACACACACACACACGTGATGCTTCTTCAAAGTGAGAAGGCAAACTCTTCCCCATCGACATCTGACTGGAAATGTTTTAGGGGGTCCTACAGACCAGAGTTTGCTTAGATAATGCTTTCTGGATATGCAATTGATCTTTCACCTTGCTTCTCTTTCTGTGATGTTCAACAGTCTGGTTCTATAGTTCTAATGAGCTTTGGAATAGGGATCTCTGTATCAGACAGTATCCAGCCCCCTATCCTTGGCAACATTAATAAAGATTCCCATACCTTTTTTCACAGCTGCCCTACATCTCCCATCACAGCCTTCTGTGATGAGAGAAAAGAGTAAACCATACCAGCCATAATAGGGTCAGCAGTTACAGATAAAGATGCAAGAAAAGGCACCCACAACAGTCCTCACTTCAGCTGGGACTCATTCCACTCCAGAGCTCCATCATATGCTTGTCCATTATGAGTTCACCATAAAAATAAAAAGGTAAGACTACTTCCTGCCTTTGACAAAGGTGTAAAACGGCTCATGAAAAATGGAAGATGTTAATTCCAGACACTTGAACATCTAACACTCCTAATCATAATGACTGCACGATGAGCTGATTATTTAGATCTATCTCACCCAAAGGTCCAAGTCAATATAAACCATCAGAACCAAAGATGTAACCCAATCGCAGATTCCTTCCTCTACATAATACATCCTTCCACATCCCAGAAGTCCTGATACAATGAACCTGCGAAGAGTGTATGCATTGGCCTCAGGGCAGGCCCTAGAAACTTTTCTCTGTAGTGTCCCCTGCCATTTAATCAGAACCTGCTCTGTGAGGTTCTTTTGAACTGGCATTCCTCATATACAAACTATCAAGTCCTTAAGTTCCAGATGCAGTTACTGAGACCAGCAAAAGTCAAGTGACTCACCCACAAACCAACACCCTGTAAGTGACCTGGTTACGTCTCTACAAGAGTCTGACTGTAAAGTTGGCATCTTTGCCAACATGACTCTGGCCATGTTTTTATAACAACATTATTTCCTTCCCAGTTATTTAATCAACCACCTTAGACCTACTTACACGTTAGTTATGTTGTTTTTGAGACAAGAGTCTCCTGTGACCTAGGGTAACCTCAGACACACTATACAACCTGTGACCCTCTTCGATCTTCTCCCAAGTGCTGAGATCTCAGACTGTGCCAACACACCTAACTCTTTTGTACCAAAGTTAAGGCACATAGATTAGGAGAGGATCATGGGTTTTATTGGTAGAGAGTTCAGGAAAGAGCCACATCTATGACGCATTCTGTTTCTCATGAATGTGTTTATGTCTTCTAACTATAGGCAGGTGGGAACCATGCAAGCTTGCCTTTTGTTCCTACTATCCTTGCCATGGGCCAGCACTTTGTATAAAAGCCTTGTAACAAGCTCTCACATGGGCACTGTGATCCTCAGTTTACCTCTCACAGTCTGTACGTATAAATGATATCTTAAAGGATTAGGGTTGCCATCTTGAGAGCCCTAAGTACTTTGACTCACCTGAATCGGTACTACAGGCTACAAAAATAAAATTGAGATGTGAACCTTTGACCTAACACAATGTGCATCTCACAAAAACATAATGTAAAACAAATGTCATACACAACAACGATGTTTAATATCCTTGTTCACCTCACTACCCCTTTACCAGTGGTCCTCAACCTTCCTAATGCTGAAACACCTTTGTACAGTTCTTCATGTTGTGGTGACCCCCACCAACCATAAAATTATTTCATTTCTACTTTATAACTGTAATTTTCCTTCTGGCATGAGTTGTGGTGTAAATATATAATATGCAAATGGTCTTAGGTGACCAGTGTAAAGCTTTATATCCTAGCTCATAAAGACACACGCCACTGTTATAAATCACTGCAGAGGCAAAGCTTTCCTTATGGGATTTGTTGGCCTAGAACGTGGGTTATCTTATTGCTTCCTTTAAAGATGATCTTGGCTCAGTCAGTAAAATGTAAAGTCTGCCATGCAAGCTCAGGAACCTGTGTCCAGATCTCTAGAATCTGTTTAAAAAATCTACACATGGCTATGCATGTCTGTAGCAGGCCAATCCTTTGATTTCATTGGCTAGACAAATTGATGAGCTTTGAGTTCAGAAACAGACCGTCTCTCAAAAAATAAAAGTAGAGGGTAGTTGAAGGAAGACATAAAGGATAGACCTCAAGCCTCAAGGTTTATAGATACACACACCACACACACATCACACACACACACACATAACACACACACACACATACATAACATACACATAACAAGATAGGCACACATATGTACTCACAAATTATTACAAAATCTTTAGTTTAAATAAAAGAAATTTATTTTCTCACAGTTTATGCAGTCAGAAGTTTAAAACCAAGAGATTACAATCGCTTCTTTCATAAGACTATAGGAGAAAAATTTCCCCACATCTTGTAACTTCTGGCAATTGATGGCCATTCATAGCCTTCTGTCTTAGTTTGGGTTTCTATTGCTTTGAAAAGATTCCATGACCATGGCAAGGCTCATAAAAGTGTTTAATTGGGACCATCTTACAGATTCAGAGACTTAGTCCATTATTATCATGGTGGGAAGCATGGCTGTGAACAGGAAGACACTGGAGAAGGAACTGAGAGTTCTACATCTGAATCCACAGGCTGCAGGTCTTCTTGTAAATGTGTGGCACTGAGTCTGGGCTGGAGCTTCTGAGACCTCAACCAGTGATGTACTTCCTTCAACAAGGCCACACCTTCTAATAGTGCCACTTCTTTTGAATGAAACACTCAAACACGTGAGTCTTTGGGGGTCATTCCTATTCAAACCATCACACCTTCCTTTGCTGATAAACATGCCACTCCAGAGCTTTTCCCCTCTGTGTGTGTCTATGTCTCAAATCCTTTCTCTCTCCCTTAAAAGGTCACCAGTTCTACTGGTTAAGGACCTACCCCAAATCCTGTATGTCTGCTCTGCATTAGATCACATGTGCAGCTACTGGAGGGCAGGATTTGAATATACTCTTAGAGGACACAATTCAACCCACTACTCGACTCTTAGGAGGCTCTGGATGTACTTGTTAATTCAGGTCACTGACATGAGAAGGCTCAAAATAGACATACCCTTAATGGACCCAGCATGTTCAACTCTAAGTGGCACAAAGGAATAAATTAGACACCATTATGGGCTTGCCACATTCCTGATTAGAGAATGCCACCTGCTCACTCCAACTAAGCTATGCTTTTGACTTTTGAAGTCAATGATATTTCAGCTCATTCACTGTAATTATAAAAGACATTATTGAGAAAAATCTGTCTCACCTGATGAAATTTTTGAATCATCATACATTTTACACATGCACACACAACACACACACTAGAATGACACATATGGGACTCATGTGTCTTGTTTGAGATTGATAAGGAGACTAAATAGAAGCAACATTCATGGACCAAAGCCTGCCATGATGTAACAGTATTCATCTATAGAAAGGATAGACATGGAAAGCAGAGCAGGTGTCTCTGAAGCCACAGAAATTAGAATGTTCCATTTAAATCTATACATGGCAACCTCACAGATCCTAGGACATTCAAGTCTTAATGCTGTGTTGTTCAAGCATTTCCAAGTAGTTCGTTACATCCAAATGAGTTTACCCCAGGCAAGCTTCTGTTGCAGGTACTTCCAACTCTGCTAGAAGTGATCACTGCAAACACAAACACAACCCAGATGAAGTACAACTAAATGTCGCAAAGGCCAGGGCAGCACTGGTGATTGTTATGACTTCTGCCTGACCAAATCCATGTGGAAAGATAGGAACAAAGTCTCAGAGAATCACCAACCAAACCACACATTCTAGTAAGGTGTGCTGGGAAGCAACGCCAGTGAACATGTAGGGCTGACATTTGAACTTGTCATTTTAATAGCAGATCATCAAAAGGTTTAGAAATGTTTCCATTGCTGACCTGTCCTGATGAAGAACCTGCAAGCAGAACAGCGCCTCTCTGAGCTTGCCTCTCAGAGTCCTCAGTGTACCCAGGAGCATCTTCCTCATCCTCTTTGCAGGTATCCAGGCTCTCAGTGGAACGTCTGGGTGATTCCTGATCCAGTGTCTCCACCTTTGACCTTCCATCTGTTGACCACAAGAGCATGTGGAATCTCATTCACCTTCATTGTTTTAACATTGACTAGGTACAGAAAACTATGACTCCATTTCTTTCTTATATGGAATAAGAGGATTTGGTTATCCACAATCCAATAACTTATTTCTTACATACTGGGAAGATGGGAGTCTTAACAAATTAAACATTAAATCACCACCTCTTTTGTTTCTCCTGTGATCCTTCAACGTGACAAAGTATTGTTTGTCGTCTTTCCTTTTACCTGAGCAAAACCTGAGACAGTCATATGGGTTTTGCCCATGTGTTAAATGTTGTATCCTGTTTTGAGGATCTTATTTTGCACTGGTTATGGTACTAATCCAGTTTGTTATGTGACTGCAGGTAGGAAAGGCAAAGCGACCTTGGCTCACTTCCCCCTGATCTCTGCACACACAGAAGCACTTTATCTGGCCCACCTTGTTTGTACAGAAATGCCCACGTTTATGTAAATGGCACTCACACTTTAGCTCTAGGCCATCTGAAAACAGGAACCTCTACAGCATACTCTATCTAGCTAATGTAATATACACTGTAAACAGAAAATACACTTCCATCTTCAAATCTTAGGAAAATACTGGAAAGTGTAAGACTTTTCCATGCCTTGGCCATTTGATAGATAGATAGATAGATAGATAGATAGATAGATAGATAGATAGATAGATAGATAGATAGACAGGACAGGACAGACATATATAGGATAGTATAAATATCATATATGTACATATATGTGTGTATACATTATACACATACATATACATATGGTCACCTTTAAGTTTGGACTGAAGATAACAACAGTGTGGCCAAAGTGAATAGGATGCACTGCATATCTATAGGCACTACAAAGTGAATAGGATGTACTGCATATCTATAGGCACTACAAAGGAAAATCCAAAGGTAGCATGTGCTACTTAGATGTTCATATGGATTTGGGACATTAAAAATCTTAAAAGGACGTTTAAGTGTCATCTAGATGGATGTCTTTCCCCTCATCACAGAAATAGAAGAGCACACACATAGTCCACATGGACAGTCTTCTAAGGACAAACTATGTGAAATTTTTATTGTGTTGTTTTTAATTCGTCCTTTCTGATTTTGCTACATATCAATCCCCTGTCCATGAGTGGGACACTTCTGAAGTGACTTATTCTAGAAGACCCTTCTGGAATTCTCCTTCTCCAGGCTATTTCTAGACCTCCCCCTTTCTGTCTATTCCTGAGATTCTTTGCAGACCAGTATTAGAAAAGCAATCCAATGTGGACTATGACAGGGGACTCGGAATGCTAAGTCTGAGGGAGTCGCTGAAGTGTTTGAGAGAATGACATAGGAAGACCTACGAAGTTAGCAGCTCCTGCTCCTTGTACACTCCAGATGGCTTGATCAAGTATCAGGCGACCTACAAATTTTCTTTCCTCGCCGTGAGCTAACACAGACCACAGCTGAGGGAGGCAGTCTACTTTGTAGATTGCCTGTTAGGGAAGCACGCCTTTCAGACAAGTATTGCCTGGTGCTTTATAACTCTTAGTGGGACAGTAACAAAACATATAAAGCTTATATATAGCTCATAAAAAATCTTATGTGGAAGTTAACAGTGAGCTCTATCCGATGTAGAGATGAGGAATTCCACGCCAATGTACTTAGTACCCCTTTGAGATTGCTATAGAATCTTTATCTTCAGAAGGCACACAGCATGGCACAGGCTGGGTAAGAGCAACGTCTACATCTAAATCCCAGCTCTGCACATTTGGGGAGCAGTTTCTTACATACAATTCAACAACTCAATGCCCTTGCCCGTGAAGAAAGAATGTTGTGAGAGTAACATGGTAACCAAGCATCCTGCTAGCTTTGCAGGGCACACTCAGCAAAGGATGCTTTCTTTTTAGTTGTATGACTTGTTCAGTGCTTAGTAATTCTCTGACACACGGTGGGCATGCAGGGAGGACAGAGTATGTGAGCTTTCATTAATCTTTACTTTCATAAAGATGTATTTCGTGTCAGTAAATAGACAGTGAGCTTCACCTTTGAGTCAAGAACGATGCCAGGTCCTAAGACCATCTAAGTGCACGTAGAAAAGAAAGCCATGGAACAAATAATTATGGCAGCTAGTATGCATCTAATAACTTAGAGAATGACAAGAAAAAACAAGGAAATGAAAATAGGAGCTAAAGTTTGACACCTAAGCATGTCAAATCCACTGATTTCAGTACCCTATAAGGTGTCATAGTAATGGAATGATTAACTATAACCTGGGACAGTTCATCTTAAGTGTCAGCTTGGCTCTGGTATGCACTTCCTTAGCCAGATTTGTTTCTGTGAAGGTATTTTTATTTTCCTTTGATACTTAACAGTCCACTTTGATGAGAGGCTAACATTCAAACTCCAAGGAAACCAAATGGCTTAACAAAATATGGTGGACCAATTGGGTGAAGCCTTCAAGGAAAGGCCAAGCTTTCTCAGAGGAATGTTCTCTGTAACACCCAACATAGAAATCATCCTTCAGATTCCAGCCTGCTGCTCTGCCAAGGTAGAACTTGACTATGACATCATCTCCTACCTGAACTTCGTAGAAATGCTCATCTGTTTTTACAGACTGTCAGCCCACATGAGAGATAATTGCAAGCTTCTGCAATTAAATACATTGTTCTCCACCATTTTCCTCAACACACTTGCAGGTACGCATGCACACAAGTACACACACACACACACACACACACACACACACACACACACACGATATCATATGCATACATATGCATACATATGCAGTCAGTTCAAGATTACATATTGCTCATTGACTTTTATAGCAAATACAGATCACAACTTTTGTTATGAGATGAAGATGGTAAGGATGCACTAACCACACAAGACGCAGAGACCTTTCTCACACAGAGCCTCCAGGAACATTTCCCTAATTGATGCCATATGGGCTGTAAAATTTAGGATTGTCGTGTTCACAAAATACGGACCCCAGGTCAGTCACTCATGTTGGGCAAAGTTAAGTGACTAAGAATGGAGATAATGTGACCCATGATTCCAGGATGGAGCAGGAATGGTAAAGCAAGCTGATACTGTAACCATTGCCTTTGGGCTCCTGTGGCTGAGAATTACCTAAGAGACAAACTTCTGGGTATTGTTGATAACGGATGTTTCTTGATTGTTCTGATTTTGGCAGGAAGACCCACCCAAACTGTTGATATTACCTTTCCATTGGCTTAGGACCTTGGACTTAATGTAAGGAGGAAGAAAGCTGGGCAGTGAAAGACATTCATCTGTTGATGCTTCCTGACTGCAGGTGCAACAGCAGCAGCTGCCTCGAGGGATGCTGTGACTTCCTCCGCATTGTGGACTGGACCCTCAAACTGTGAGCATAACAAAGCCTTCCTTAGCTGTTTTTGTCATGTAACTGTCATAGCAACGAAGAAAGTAACTCATATGGTAGATACAGAATGGCCCGTCTGCTCTAAGATACAGACTCCAGATCAGCCACAGGGGCTGGGCAATATTAGCCCAGAAGAGAAGGGGATAATTAAGGTTGAACATCCCCAACCTGAACATGTAAATTCCTAAATGTACTAAAAATCCAGAACTGTCAGGTGTTGACACAATAATACATGCACAGAAGCCTTGGGCATGAAACCTATGCACAAAATCATTGTATAAATTTTCTCCCAGATATTAGGATACATGTACAGAATAAATAATAGTTTATACTTGGATTTCATTCCCAGCATATTCCATAACACATATGTAAACATCCCATAATCTGAAAAAAAAATGATCAAAGTCTGAGACACTTCTGAACCTAATCACTCTTCTGGCCAACATCTTGCTTTTCAGAACTTACCTGCGTACAGTCTGTTCATCTAGCATAGCATATGGAGACATACTTCCTAGCTAGAAGATCCTCACCTCCCAAGGTTTCTGTTGTGCTCTCTAAGGGCTGAAAGACAAACTTAAACTAGCAACTCAGCCAACTTGTCTCCCTAGCAGTCACTGGGATGTACCCTGACCTCTCAGGTGTATTTAGGAAATTAACAGATTGAGATTTTATAGTTCAGTTTTGTAAGTGGTTTCGTTGTGACATTTTCAATGAGACGAGCTGTTGCATGTTCTTCTAGCTCAGCACACTGACTCTTGAGGGACAGGTGAAAAACTGTCTCTGATTCTCAGTCCTCTTGACATAGTGTGTTTTGATGGCATCAGTGGTTTCTGCATCATGAAAGATGAATCACTTCACTGAGAAATGTTTGGTCAAATCACCTTTGCTTTGTATTTGAACCTTGTGATGTATAAGAATTTAGCCCAGGCTTCCACTAAGACATACACACTTAAAATCCAGTACACAGTTGTAGTTTATGTGTTCTAGATTGAGCCTGACTCTAAGGAAGAGCATTGACTGTCATTATCTCACACAACCCTTCATAAACACTAGAGTATTTTGTAAACCATCTTCCCAGTGGTAAGGACATAGGGAACAATTTTACATTTATATTATTTATGTTTATATAACCACAACCAGATTCAAACTTACAAAAATGAATAGAATTAAAGATCACTTTGATAAGCAAAATAAGCCAGCCTCTGAAAGACACATAGCCCATGCTCCCTCTCCAGAGTAATGTACCTCTCTTGCTGGCTGGGGAGGGTGATGATTCGCTTTCTTTTCATATATATATATATTTAATTAGGTATTTTCCTCATTTACATTTCCAATGTTATCCCAAAAGTCCCCCATACCCTCTCCTCCACTCCCCTACCCACCCACTCCCACTTTTTGGCCCTGGCCTTCCCCTGTACTGGGGCATATAAAGTTTGCTTGTCCAATGGGCCTCTCTTTTCAGTGATGGCCGACTAGGCCATCTTTTGATACATATGTAGCTAGAGTCAAGAGCTCTGGGGTACTGGTTAGTTCATAATGTTGTTCCACCTATAGAGTTGCAGATCCCTTTAGCTCCTTGGGTACTTTCTCTAGCTCCTCCATTGGGGGCCCTGTGATCCATCCAATAGCTAACTGTGAGCATCCACTTCTGTGTTTGCTAGGCCCCGGCATAGTCTCACAAGAGACAGCTATATCTGGGTCCTTTCAGCAAAATCTTGCTAGTGTATGCAATGGTGTCAGCATTTGGAAGCTGATTATGGGATGGATCCCTGGATATGGCAGTCTCTAGATGGTCCATTGTTTCGTCACAGCTCCAAACTTTGTCTCTGTAACTCCTTCCATGGGTGTTTTGTTCCCAATTTTAAGAAGGGGCAAAGTGTCCACATTTTTGTCTTTGTTCTTCTTGAGTTTCATGCTTTTAGCAAATTGTATCTTATATCTTGGGTATCCTAAGTTTCTGGGCTAATATCCACTTATCAATGAGTACATATTGTTTGAGTACCTTTGTGATTGTGTTACCTCACTCAGGATGATGCCCTCCAGGTCCATCCATTTGCCTAGGAATTTCATAAATTCATTCTTTTTAATAGCTGAGTAGTACTCCATTGTGTAAATGTACCACATTTTCTATATCCATTCCTCTGTTGAGGGGCATCTGGGTTCTTTCCAGCTTATGGCTATTATAAATAAGGATGCTATGAACATAGTGGAGCATGTGTCCTTCTTACCGGTTGGAACATCTTCTGGTTATATGCCCAGAAGAGGTATTGCGGGATCCTCCGGTAGTACTATGTCCAATTTTCTGAGGAACCGCCAGACTGATTTCCAGAGTGGTTGTACAAGCTTGCAATCCCACCAACAATGGAGGAGTGTTCCTCTTTCTCCACATCCTCGCCAGCATCTGCTGTCACCTGAATTTTTGATCTTAGCCATTCTGACTGGTGTAAGGTGGAATCTCAGGGTTGTTTTGGTTTGCATTTCCCTGATGATTAAGGATGTTGAACATTTTTTCAGGTGCTTCTCTGCCATTCGGTATTCCTCATGTGAGAATTCTTTGTTCAGCTCTGAGCCCCATTTTTTAATGGGGTTATTTGATTTTCTGGAGTCCACCTTATTGAGTTCTTTATATATGTTGGATATTAGTCCCCTACCTGATTTAGGATAGGTAAAGATCCTTTCCCAATCTGTTGGTGGTCTTTTTGTCTTATTGACGGTGTCTTTTGCCTTCCAGAAGCTTTGCAACTTTATGAGGTCCCATTTATCGATTCTCGATCTTACAGCACAAGCCATTGCTATTCTTTTCAGGAATTTTTCCCCTGTACCCATATCTTCGAGGCTTTTCCCTAGTTTCTCCTCTATAAGCTTCAGTGTCTCTGATTTTATGTGGAGCTCCTTAATCCACTTAGATTTGACCTTAGTACAAGGAGATAGGAATGGATCAATTCGCATTCTTCTACATAACTGCCAGTTGTGCCAGCACCATTTGTTGAAAATGCTGTCTTTTTTCCACTGGATGGTTTTAGCTCCGTTGTCGAAGATCAAGTGACCATAGGTGTGTTGGCTCATCTCTGGGTCTTCAATTCTGTTCCATTGGTCTACTTGTCTGTCTCTATACCAGTACCATGCAGTTTTTATCACAATTGCTCTGTAGTACAGCTTTAGGTCAGGCATGGTGATTCCACCAGAGGTTCTTTTATCCTTGAGAAGAGTTTTTGCTATCCTAGGATGATTCACTTTCTGTTGCTGCGATAAATCATTGACCAAAGTCAACCTGAGCGGGAAAGGGTTTACCTGGATTACATCTTCACATCACCATCCATCTTTGAGAAGAACCAAAACCAGAACCCGGAGCACAAACTGAAGTGGAGGCCATGGTGGAACCCTGCTTACTGGCCTGTTCCTATGGCTTATCCAGCTTGAGTTTTTAACCCAAAAAGTCCTCCCTGTCCAGGGTGGCACTGCCCACTGTGGACTGGACCCTCTCATGTCAATTATTAATCAAGAAATTTCTCCATAGACATGCCCATAGGCCAATCTGATAGAAGCAAATCCTCAACTGATATTCCTTCTCCAGGTGACTCTAGATTGTGTCAAGCTGACAAAAAATTATCAGCACAGTGAAAACACATATACACACTCATACACACACATTCATACACACACACATACACACACACATATATACACACAGAGACACACATGTACACACACACATACACACACACACATATACACACATGTGTACACACATGCATACACACTCATACACACAGACATACATACATGTATACACACATATATATACACACTCATACACACAAATACATACACATAGAGACACAGATACACACATATACTCACACAGACAAACAGACACAGACAGACACACATACACAGAGGGGCCAGAGGAAAGGTAGGAGGAGACTACGATGAAAACCAAACAATTTTAAAGGGGAGAACAAAAAAATAGTACAGAGAAAGACAAAATATCACATATTTCACACTATGTGGGCATAGGAAAGGATGAGTACAAATTGAAGAGAAAGGATGGTGAAATAAAATGATGTTATTTGTTACACTAAGAAATTAATCTTGAAGAACCCCGCAGCAAAAGGAGTCATTGAAGTGTCTCTGTGCTTTCTTGCTTGCCAGCTCAGTGAGCATTTCCTGCACTGGCTGCAGGAACTGAAGAGGACAGACAGTGTGCTGGCTGGCCATGCTTGACTGCAGAATGCTCCTTTTAAATTCCAAGAGCATAGAAGCATTTGCAAAGTGCCGCTGTCCCCGGGACACATCGCAACAGTCTCAGAATGACACCATGCACAAAGCAGCAGATGAAATCCGATCCTGCATCTTCCATCCCACAGGCTGGCTGTCCTTGAGAGCTCACCTCCTCATCTTCCGCCCATCACGTGGTGCGCGGCTGACACCTACCATTTAAATCCTAAGCTGCGAAAGAAACTGGAACCGCACGCGTGATCTTTGCCACCTCATTTTCATGAATGGAAGAGAATATTCTGACACAAAAATTACATACTTAATTCTAGCTCACCCTGTCTGCTGACCTCCATCCGGCACTGCCTTGAGTTTATTTCCTCCTCCGTCAGTGGGTCAAAGTAATTTCTGCTGTATTCATTTCCTGTGGAAAGTCCACAAGGTAAGGGTCAGTGATTATTTTAGAAGCACATGAACCAAATGTTAATTTTGAAATCAACACCAGCATGAAGGGATCGTTTTAGCTACTTTATAAGCTTAATTTCTTACAAGTCTTCTAGGCCTCTCTCTCTCTTTTTGTAATTATCGTTTTGTAGAAGGTTAGAAGAAGTAATTCAAGAAATAAGTTCCTGCTGACTTTCTGTTCCTAAAAAGTTAATGAGAAAATTATCAAATGGAAGCTTAGACAGTAATAATTAGAAAGAGGGGGAAAAAAACAGGCCAACCCCTGTTACATATATACCCAAGCAAATGGTGTAACTGGGAGGAATGGGCAGCATGGAATCTGTTGATTTTATTTATGGGATTATGTCTTATTAAACATATCATGTTGTGTACAGATGCTTAAGACAAACTTGGGAAGGGAAGGAAGAAGAAAAAAACTAAAGAAAAAAATGGGTTCTGGGGAGGTAGCTTGGTCAGTGAAGCAGCTGCTCCACAAACATGAGGAGCAGAGCTTGGATCTCATCAGCCATGTGCAAGCTGGGCAGGATGTGCACCATCCGAGCACTAGGGAGGTGGAAACAGGAGGAGCCTTCCGGCTTGCTGGCAAATCAGTGAATGTGCTGAGCTTCAGGGTCAGTGAGAAACCCTGGTAGAAATACTAGAGAACAATTTGAGAAGATGCACCTAACATTGGACTGTGATCTCTGGGTTCATGTGTGGCACATGTATGTGTATAATCACCCAGTGCAAACTCATATATTCACATGCATATGCATACATCATAGAGGAGAAAATGAACAAAGATGGAAGGAAAGAAGAAAGGAAGGAGAGATGAAGGGAGGGAGGGAGGGAAGGAGGGAGGGAGGGAGGGAAGAAATAGAGGCTTGTATACATATATTTTGTCAATTTGAGTGATGTGTAAGGGGGTAAAAATAATTTATCCAGAAATTTTATTCAGCATCAATAAGTTCACCACCAGGCCTCCAAATTTCTCACCATCTGTTCCCCACTCACTCAGTCCTCAATAGTCACGGTCGCATCGACCTTGGCTGTAATACTGAAAAGGATGTGCTGTCACAGTTCCAGATCAAGTCTCACCCTTGCTACACACATGTCTTCTGCTAGTAGTTGACACTCAGTAGCCCTGAGAAGAATTCAAGATGCCTCCAACCCAGCAGAAGCCATAGGCATCACAGGATGGAAACCCCAGCATTGACAGTATGACTTAAAGAGAAAAGAGAATATACTCCAGGGATGCTGGGACACACCACTGTGCTTTTGCTTCTGTTTCCAAGGCTAAAGGAAGTTCTGATGTGGACTCCAATTGCATTTCTGTTTCTAAAGCAGCACTTTGCTTCCTTGCTTGTTTTTTGACCATCAGTCACCTTTCATTCCACTGATATAAGTACAAGAACAGAAAACTTTGCTTTACTATGTGGTCTCAATAAAGATGAATAATCAACATACTCCACTTTTGTTAATTTATCTGTCAACAACTACTAGCTTGGATAAAGCTTAGAGATTTGTTGCTGGGCCTCTTGCCTGCCATTCTTCACTGCGATAGCAGATTTGTCGGTTATTTTGTTCACTCGTTTTTCTCAACCCAGAGAGCACTGGGAAAGCACTTCTTCTAAACACCATCAAAACAGCTCAGCTCTCTTGAAGCAAAGTTAGTGGCATGTTCTGTTCTATATTGCCACCCCAGTACAGCCATCTACTGAGACCCATTGCAAAAATGCTCCCCCAATTTACAAATCTCAAGATTAGCCCACCAACACAAGCAATGAGTTTATAATAGTAAGTTATTTGAGACCTTCGTAAATCAAACAAAATTAAATCATTTTCAATCAATAGTCTGTAAGAGTGTCCAGACAGTGCCCGTACCTGTGGCTTACACACCTGCATTAGTTGACCAATATTCTAAACAGAAGAAATAGAGAAAGAGAGAAAGAAAGAAAGAAAGAAAGAAAGAAAGAAAGAAAGAAAGAAGGAAGGAAGGAAGGAAGGAAGGAAAGAAAGAAAGAAAGAAAGAAAGAAAGAAAGAAAGAAAGAAAGAAAGAAAAGGGGAGGGGAGGGGAGGGGAGGGGAGGGGAGGGGAGGGGAGGGAAGGGAAGGGAAGGGAAGGGAAGGGAAGGGAAGGGAAGGGAAGGGAAGGGAAGGGAAGGGAAGAGAAGAGAAGAGAAGAGAAGAGAAGAGAAGAGAAGAGAAGAGAAGAGAAGAGAAGAGAAGAAGAGAAGAGGAAAAAGAAAAGAAAAGAAAGAGAGAGACAGAGAAGAAATCTGAAAAATAAGCTGCATTCACACTCAACATGCCTTCTTCTTTTCTTTTTCTTCCTACTGAATAATAAACTATAGTAACTGTTTATGCAGTATCTACATCATATAAGATATAACTAGAGAAGATTTGAATGCCTACAGACAGCTGGTAAAGTTTCACATGGAAGCATGATGGCATTTTGGATCCAAGACTTGAACATCTTAGGATGTAATCTGGGAAGCCCCATCAAACTCCCTCAGCAGTCATGGAATGGATGTATTGGTACTGGGGCCTCGAGCCATGTCCATCTTCCCCCCATGTGTGGTGATGGGCTCTGCCCAACTGTTCATAAGGGAAGCCTGTACTTTACGGGGTGGCAAGCTACCTCCTGATTACTTGAGGATCACTTAAATGATTGAGAATCACCTTTATGTCTCATGGATTGCTCCTGCGGTGTTCCAGGTGGGTGGGTAAACATGAATTATATACAGTAATTTCCTTAGCTGATCCCATTGTAGAATATCGCGTGTAGCTCATGGAAGTGAAGACATAGGAACTGTTTTGCCCATAACAAGAGGTTATTCTTGCAAGCTTAGAATTGGTCTCCTTAGTATGCTTTTGTATAATATTCAGATATTGTCTTTAAGACAAAAACCCTTTGGATCTTGCCTGCAGAACACGGTCTGGTGATAGGGCTGGCCCTCCTAGAGAACAGCCACCTGAAGGAAGTTTGCAATTAGGAACAGCCAGGCCAAAAAAACAAAAAACAAAAAACAAACAACAACAACAACAAAAACAGCACAACAGCATACATGTATGGTAAGCACATTTTCTTAGTAACCTCGGTATTTCTGAGGTACCTGAGGTACCTAGAGTTTGAATTTAGCACATGAAGCCATGAAGGCCAAACTTCTTCATGCTGTGTGATATCTATCTGTTTTGATATGTGATATCTGTCCAATTCCTCACACCTCCAATGCCTTTTGAGTGCCTACTAGCTCCTTTCTGTAAATTAAGTCAGTCTCCAAATCAAATAAGAGTGAACTGTCCAATATTAAAATGGTCACTCCCTGCCATCGACTACTCTTTGTTTACCCTGACAAGTCAAAATTTTTCACATCGTACAGGGAGTGAATGGTGTGCGGCTCATGGAATCTTGCTTTGTCTTGGTTCTAGAGTCCATTGCTAGTGAGGACTTAATCAAGTGGGGCAGTTTTAGGACCAGGTGGATATTTCCAGGAGTTAGGTTAGTAATAAGATGAATTCTTCCTCAACACGTTCTCATCATTCACAATATGCTTTTGGATATAACTAAATCATCTCACAGGGAAATGAAGAGACCCACTGAGAAATTCAAAGTAGGGCACAATACAAATACAATAGGTTTTTATGTGGCTGCGCATTAACTCTCTGTGATACCCAGATGAAGGAGCTGACAAGCACCCTTATGTGTGTAGGCATGCTCATATATATTAAGGCAAATGGATGTGACATGTAAAATAATAAATTGGTAAGGTGGTTGTGTAGCACTCTTCATATCCCAGCATCCCTTCTGACTTTCCTAATGGTAGCTGTTCGGGGTTGAGAATCATTGTCAGCTAGAATGTTTCTCATGTTATTGTTTTTCTGAACTGGGGGAGAAAAGCATTCACACTTGCCTTCTGCCCTTCCTCTCCTATCAGATTTTCCTATCATTTAACTCAGTATCACGGAGCATAATCAGAGCTCTAAAACTACGCCGAATGTGAACTTTGCTCAGGAAGCCATCCTGTGTGCGCTCAAGCAATTCCCTGGGAGTTGTAAGAAAGAGAGTGAAATTACCCAGCCGAGGATGGCTTGTCCCTTGACTCAGTGATGCAGTCAGTCCCTTCCCTTCTCATCAGCCGTGTGACTTCCAAAGAAAGGAAATTCAGAAGCAACTGTCTGCTACTACTGTGTGTGTGCATGTGCGTGTGTTTCTGTACACATGTTCGTGTCGGGGGTGGGGGTGGTGTTAGTTATTGGCTTTAATCTGATGCTTTTCCCATAAATCCACCTGTTTCAGCTTGCTTCTTACCACTAGCCACTCTATTTTCTATAATATACCATAAACTCAATACAAACAAGGCCGCCTGTGACTATGTAACTAAAGATATTATGTTCTGTGAATATAGCCGAGTAGCAACATTTTACAAATTAGAACACTCTCTTAAATGTTAAAGGAATGAGGCCTGGAAAAACCAAAGTTTAATTTGACACCTCTGGGCTTTCTAAAAATATTTGAGATCATATTTTCGCATCGCCGTTTCTCATTTTGAAAATCTCATACCAAGATCTTAGCTCTAAATTTCCATGGGGCTGGACAGGTTAACTGGATCTATGAAATATAACTGAGGAAATTAGGAGGCAACAGAACAATATAGGCTGTGGGAGGTCTGCCAAATTCTATTATGACAAACCCACTCATTGTCTGCCCAACTCTGGTGTGCAATGCCTTTGAAGCGAACGGTAACTCATGTTAACCCATCCCTTTTTCCTTCCTTTCTGCCTACCTCCCCTTTTTTTCTTTTCAGCACAGGGAATGGAACGCGGGACTTCACACTCCTTAGTTCAGTACTCTGCACAGACCCACCTCACTGCCCAAAAGACTATGACTTAGTCAACTAAGATTAGCTCTTTTAAAAGCTAATAGCAAACATCAGTCATTGAGATGGCTACCCAACACCCTTACCTTCGTGAAAGTAGGCAAGGTGGACTTAAAAGTGTCTTAGGGTTACTGTTGCTAGGGTGACACACCATGACCAGAACAATTTGGAGAGGAGAGGGTTTATTTGGCTCACATTTCCATATTGTTGTCTGTCATTGAAAGAAGTCAGTGCAGGAACTGAAACGGGCAGGAACCTGGAGGCAGGAGCTGACGAAGAGGCCATGGAGGGGTGCTGCTTACTGGCTTGCTCATCATGGCTTGCTCAGTTTGCTATCTGAAAGATCCCACAGCCACTAGCCCAGGAACCACCTCCCGTCGTCTGGGCTCTCCCCCCATCAGTCACTAGTTAAACAAATGTCCTACAGGTTTTCTCAGTTGAGGGTCCCTCCTTCTGGATAACTTTAACTTGCATCAAGTTGACATAAAACTAGCCAGCACAAAGGACTATCTGAGTTAAAGTTACTTTGAAGTTTATGCTGTATAATTATCATTTGAATACACTACGATTCTGTTCCATGAGAACATGGTACATTTTTCAAAAATTCTGTTAGAACAGGAAAGATATTACTTGAATGGTGTATTGATGCCTGGACAATTATCAAGAGCCATTGGCTGTTATAGATCCTAACTCTAGAGTGTTCAGGGCTGTGGCAAACAGCTAGGAAAACAACACCTGTAATCAAAGCTCCACATAAGCCTTTGTAATTGATTCATAAATATTAGTGTTTCATATCCATTCACCCATGGTCATCGCGATTATTAACCTTCTCCAGGGACTACAAAGGTAAGACAAGTTTTCCTCTTTCTTCCTTCCGAATAAACTAAATTATGAAACATTCATTATATACATTGTTTTGATATTAAATTAAATGCCCATTGATGAAAAAAAATGTACCCTAATGAAGCCTTAAATGTAATTCATGCAGCATTCATTGCAAGAGCTTTGAGGGAGAGAAAATTATTCAATTAATGAGGTGGTAACCAGAGGGTGAGGCCTGTGGTTAAAGTCTAATGGCAGCCAGCATTTCAGAGTCTGAGAATGCACACCAGAGCTAGTGTCCTGTTAGACAGATCAGCTTACTTGACTTCTCAGTCTCACTTCCTTTCCAAACCTTGTGGGTATTTCATCTATCGGTGATTTGAAAAGCTAAATAGGGTAATAGTTGGAGTTTGCTAACCGGTTCTAATTAATTGAGCCATATTCTTCCTTCCCCCCAAGGCCCTCTCTAACGGGTAAACCACTAGAGTGCCATGAAGTGCATAATTGCTGCGGGGCTCTCTTCTGAGTCCCCCAAGGCAGGAAAGCATCCTGTGCTTGCTGGACCTGCCATCCTCCGTAGAACTGAAGTGCGTCCCTGAGTTCCTCATGCCAAAACAGGACGGAGTTTCCTGTGTGTAAGTAACTGTGGTGATTCAAAGGTTAACTTTAAGTATACCTTATTCCTACACACATAAAAGACCTTCGAAAGTCACACCAAAGAAAGTGTTCTTTCTACAGAGTTTTAGGCTTAGTAACATTCTCCTATGGCGTATTAACCCTCCTATTCTGAACCGCTGGCTGTCCTCAGACTTCAACCACAGCCGTCTCCCTTCTGGTTACACATTCATTAATTTTACCTTCTGTCCATCCCAGAGCTCTGGAAATACTTATGTTTACACATCACACTTAAGGCTTCATTGGGATTAATTTTTTTTTCAATGGAAGCTTAATTCAATCAGAAAACAATTTATATAATGAATCACCAGATTTAGTTTAGTCAAAATTAGTAACCCATTTCTAACAAATCTGGCAACTCCTGGGTGAGCTTTTTACCTCATGAAGTAGAATGGCTGGGACTTTCTACCTTTTATAGGACTCCTGATCAATCCATCACAGGAAGACTAAGAAATTTTATTTTCTATTAAATTCCTCTTAACATGTGATAAAACATAGCCCAAAGTAATTCTCAATGAACTTGTTTGAAGACTAAGACATAATTTCTGGTGAAAACTAAGGTTATGAAGCCTGTTTGTACTAAATGTTTTCCTAAAATGGAAGTAAAGTGATTGAAGTTAACGTAAATCTCCAACCTAATAAAGATTCATACAAAATTGTATTGGCATAAAAATAATTTGTATTTGGTTGAACAAACAAACAAAGAAAGAAACATTTTTAAAATGTCATCAAATATTTCAAGGAATGGAGCTAAGTTATTTGGCAACCTGACCCACTCCTAAGAGGTTTGCTGCTACATCGTTAGTACAGCAGAAAAAAAAAAAAGACATTTTTTTTTCTGGTTCTGTTTATGTCACACAGCTGAGCTTGTGTTAGGCAAGTCCCTGGATCTCTGTGCACAGCTCTATGGTCTACATTTCAGAATCTCCGTGTTTGTGAAAATTCCTAAGCATCTTTATCACCATCCCATGGACTGGTCTTTAGGTTCACATTTTGTTTAGTAGAGACACATACATTTCAGTGGCATATAACTCAGTGAACTCATTGGTCACCACTGAACTGAGTAGTGTGGTGTATACCTGACCACTGAAATAAGTCTTACAATATTCTATCTTTAGCCAACAGTCTCTGACAATATTTTCAAACCTACATCTTGGTGTTTCCCAAACATTAACTTGAAGAGAGAGTATAGAGGTGACCCTTGCTTGCCAGGGGGGCTTCAAGTGTCATACCTAAAGAAGTAGTAACAGAAGTTCTGGAGAGATGGCTCAGGGGTTAAGAGCACTGGCTGCTCTCCCAGAGGTCCTGGGTTCAATTCCCAGCAACCACATGGTGGCTCACAACTATCATAATGGGATCTGATTCCTTCTTCTGGCTTACATGAAGACAGAGCACTCAAGTACATAAGCGGTATGAAAAAATCTGAAAAGGATAAAGAAATAGAAAACGAGCTGGAAAGGGCACTGAGTGAGGAAACTGCTCGCTGTTAAAGGGGGCCTTGAGTTCAGCATCTTCGATGCTAACATGTGTCTGTGAACCCCTTCACTGGGAGGACAGAGTCGGGCAAAACCTGGGGGGCTCACTGATCAGCCCCATAACTGAAAATGGAAACCCCAAGGTCAGTGACTGACCCTGACCCAAATATTAAAGTGGTGTGAGATGGAGGAAAAGAGCAAGCCTTTCCCTTTGGCCCTCACAACTGAACACAGAGGCAGTGCAGCTGTACACACACATATGCAGGTCTGAACACACATGCAAAATAACAATGGACCCTTTGTTTCTTGGGCAAGTCTGTGTGAGTCTCTATAGCTAAGCAGTGTCTTTTGAGAAGTAAATGAATTAGAGTTTTGCTATTTTACTGACATTCCCAAAAACTTCCAATAGTTGACTAAAATAATCTTTCCAATTGGAAATTTTTCTCGAATTCTATCTATGATTCACCCAAAATAAGAAAAGAACACTTAAATTGTTTACATACACTTATCAGATATTGATGTAAATATTATCTCTGTAAAAAAATTGGGTTTGTCTAAATCATTAGAATATGTCATCCTGTCCATCAAACATCTACATCAAATGTTTCTATGCTTCAGTGAGAAGGGTGCTTTCCTGAGTGTTTATTTTTAGTTCTCTAAATCAATGAAAAAGATTAAAATCACTTAGGAACCAAATGGTTTCTAAAGACACAAATTCAGGTCAGTTCAATAAACCTAGAGCAAATGATTTTCCTATATATTTCCTCTTTCTTAATAAGAGTTGAAATGTCCTGAAGCAAAAAAAATAATATATATTTTTACACATTCTATAAATTTTATACAAAATCTGCTCTCCATCTTTAGGGAAAAACAGCTATAAATGAGAACAATGTAAACCATTCTATACAAAATCACTTCTGAAATCACTCAGGTTATGTGCACTACAGGGGAAATGGGAAATGCTTCACCTTCTGTGTGTGTGTGTGTGTGTGTGTGTGTGTGTGTGTGTGCTCCTTTCAAGCTGGATACTGAACACAAGTATCTGCATGCTATTTGAATCACCAACATTCGTATTCATGCTCAATGAAGACAAGTTGAGGATGACAATCCTAAAACTCTAACCCATGATTCTCTAATACTCAGCCATTGAAGAGCTCCTGCCCTTCACTCAAGAGACCCTCATTTTTCCTGGAAAGATCTTCAGTGACAGATGCCCAGGACGCATTGTATTTGTCTTCTGTGGTCTGCCTATCATTTTCTGTCCTCACCATGTGGTTTCTGCCTTTCTGCCTACTGTTGAGATCCTACACACGTTAAAACAAATCAAATGACCTCACATCCATCATGAAACCACATCATGAAGCATCTTTATAAAGGCACATAAAAGAGCGACTGGAGAGATGGCTCAGCAGTTGGAAGCACTGGCATGTCTTCCAGAGGACCCAGATTCAATTCCAGGCACCTGCATGACAGCTCACAACTGTTTTTTCCTTCTGTTTCAGGAGATCTGAGATATTTATACAAGCATTCATTCAGAAAAAAACACCTATGCACTTGAAATTAAAAACACACACACATGGAAGAAATCACTTCCTGCTATTTATAAAGGTGTAGCCATGCTAGCTCTCAGGACTTCCGTGTTAAAGAACACCAATTCTAGCTAATATCCTTTCTGGGTCAAGCCATGTTCTGTCTAGCATCTGCTTTGGTTTGGTCAAGTCTTGAATTTGTGCCTTTCCCATGCATGGTCCATAACAGTGCCAAGGGAAGAGATGTGACTATCTTATACGTCAGTAGAGGACTGAAAAGGATGCTGGCAATAATCTGGTCAAGAATGTCTCCCTAAAACTCAGGAATGAGTGCCTGAGATGAGACCATAGGGCATGAGCAGTAGACACAGCTTTATGGACATCACAGAACTATAATCCTAAAATCCTCTTGTCTCTGACTCTGAGACACTAACACAAAGCCATGTCATATGCCTGACCCTTTTATCAGTCTTTCCCAGGGAGCATAATGCTGTTCCCTGGAACGGAAGGCTGAATTCAATACTGAGTTCCATCATGACACACAACTTTTTATTCCAGTGGCCAAAATATATTTCCGAGGAATTCACCAAATATCTAGAGAAAATTATGTTTCTCTTTTTAAAAAAGCAGTTCTTGTCCAATTGCTAAGATGCCAAATCATGTCATTGATTTATGAAAACCTATTTTTCTAGCTCATTTATTCTTCTATTTGAAATCTCTGTTCACAGTAGGCCACTCTAGCCCACAGATATTTAGACATACTCAGTCCTAACTCATGGTTTAACTTAATCAATTGTACCAAATGTGTCGCTTTTATCCACAAAGTGCCTGGTTTGGGGGGTGCAACTCAGTGACTCAGCAGTTGCTCAGCATATACTAGATAACAGGCTTAGTCCCCCCAAACATAAAATAAGCATGTTTTAGATTTCAGACTTTCTCACATTTTGGAATATGTACGTATACTTTATAAAATATTTCGAGGATGGGACCCAAATTTAAACATGAGATTATTTTATGTTCTTTATTGTATAGCTCTATTAAAATTTTATTTTGCATCTTATTTGTGTATTTTGATTGAGAAAGTCAGTTCTCTTTTTTTACCATACAGACCCCAGAAACAGAGCTCAGATTACCAGGTGTGCCAACAGTCAGCTTTCCTCACTGGTGTGCCTCTCCACCCCTTGGTTATAATTCTGTGTAATACTTGTAGTATTACTAATCATATTCAGATTTAGTATTACTAATCATATTCAGATTTAGTATTCAGATTTAGTATTACTAATCATATTCAGATTTAGTATTACTAATCATATTCAGATTTAGTATTCAGATTTAGTATTACTAATCATATTCAGATTATGTATTCTCAATATTATGTGTTATGATGCACACACACACACATACACACACACACACACACACAGGCACATGCACACACATGCATGTGCACACACACACACATGTGTGCTCACAGTTTTTCTTGTTTGTCTCATGCTTCTAGAGTGCCCAATTCAAGAAACATTATTCATAAAGTACTTATACAAACCTTATGTAAGGAAACACAGTCTTTGCTTTAGGGAAGTAGTCAATTAACTGGTCTTAGCCAGTTCTAAATTCCACGGTTCCCACAGTCTAATCTTGCTGCTGGAGTATGTCTGGGGATCATGGAGGTCCTATAAGTCTACTTCCTCACATCTGTTCCTACACATGGAATAATGCCTGAAAACTAGAAAATATCTAATTAATGTCCTCTTCAATGAATAAGATCAAAATAAAGAGTTGTACAAGGAAATTCAGTGTTATTCATAATTTTAAACAAAACAGTGCAGAAATAATGTCCAAATAATTATGCCTATACCATGTCCTCTTCTACAGCTTGTTTCCATCAATAGTGAGATGTGTTCAACAGATAATTCTGGACATATGAACTGCAGTAGATACTAAGCAAATTCTTGATTAATTCATTTATTTTTTTCCTTTGTCATGCTTTAGCTTCCTGTCACCAATTACATTGTAATTTCTTGTTCCCATTGTTCATAGTTTTGTTTTGCTTTTCTTATGTATGGGTGTTTTGCCTGCATGGATGTCTATACACTACCTGCGTGCTGTGCCTGTGGAAGCCAGATGAGGCCATTAAATCTCCTGGAACTGTAGTTACAAAAAGATGTAAGTCACCATGTGGGTAACTGAAGCCACCTTCTCCAGAAAAGCAGGTGCTGCTCTTGACTGCTGCTGTGGCATCTTTCCAGACCCCTGTCTTGTGTAGGCATGATGGGTCAATAACTCCAGAGGCCTGTCTACCACTCCTGGCAGAAGCCAAGAGGGCTTAAAAGAACCTAGCCCCCACCCTCTGCCATAAATCCAGGATATAGGAATGTAGCCTAGACAGGACCAATGGAACACTCGCCTAGAGCACGGAGAGAACAAACATGATAATCACTCATCACAGCGAGGAAGGCTCTATGGGAACACAACTGTGCCACCATGACAGTCACTGTACTTCAAACTTCCTAACCCTGCAGGCAGGCAGGCTTCTGTCCAATGACACTGTCAGTTCTCTAAGCTCATGAAATCTTTCCATCTAAATCAGCTGGGACTCATTGGTGTTTGTTCACCATCAAGGAACTCTCGGTACAACCTGCTTACTCGAGCACTCTGACAGCCCAACTGCCTCTATGCGAGATGCTACCCTGAGATGTACAGCTGAGGATCATGGGAATGATGTCATCCTGGATGTCTGGGAGAGACCCTAGAAGGGTGTTCTAGGCAACCCAGGAGCTGCTTTTTAACAAATAGGATAGTTTAGCCTGCCTGTTATACACCAGAGTAATTTTCGTTGTTTCCTTTTCTCTCTTCCCCTTACAATAGTCTGGGTGAAACTGAAGTATTAAAAGAAGTGGGAAAAAAATAAATACAAAACTCCCATTTACAATGGCACCACTCACATTAACTGAACTGCCTGCTAGGTACTCTCCCCTTACTTCTTACTGCTTCTCCCTAGCTAAACTCCTTCCATGGCCCTTTCTTGTACCTGGCCCAGATTTCATTTTCCTGCAATTTAGAACGATCATTAACTGTTTTTTTAGTGCCACTGTGTTATATATCCATAATGGTAAAGATGATCTTTCTATCTACCCAGTCTAGGGCTTCACTGGCTTAGGAACCTGTGCTAATACCTTGCTCTTTTTGAAGTTCTAAGCAGCTGTGGCTTCTCTACTGCTCTCCTTTTAGATATCCGGGAATCTCATCCTCTCTTCCTCAGAACTCTAGTTACTATCAGGCTGGCATATCACCAGCAGTGAGCAGAGAGGATGGTGGACAAGGATGCTGGGACCTGAACAGCAGTGTGCACAGAAAAGAAGAAAACAATGCTGAAAACAGGCAACCTCAGATGATATGTGGGCAATTCTCTGGAAATTCAATGGTGGACTAATACATCTGCTAACTGCCTATAAAGGAATATCCAGTAGTCACTAATAGCCATATGAAGTCAGCTTTCCCTGGAAGTTGATATGCAAAGGCAGAGCAGCTCCAAGTGCAGCAATAGCAGGCAGAGCGGTCTGAATGGCACCTTCTACCCTGATTTACTTACCATTCACACCACACCAAAATGCCTAATATGAACCTAGCACACACTTGACAACACACAGTAGCTTTCCCTGAGAAGATCTTAATAGGAAGCTTATAAGGATGTCTTCATAATGGGGCACACAAGCAAATAAGGAGGACATCCAAACTCATCTAAAATCTTAGCAGACTATCCAGGAGCTGCCATCTCATCTGTTCCTAGACGCAGATGTCTTTGTTACTTTGCTATTGCTATGACAAAACACCATGACCAAGACAACTTATAAAAGAAAGCATTCAATTTGGGAGTTATGGTTCCAGAGGGTTAGAGTCCATGACCATCATAGTGAGGAGTATGGAAGCAGGCAGGCAGGCAGGCAAACAGACAGCCAGGCAGGCAAGCAGGCAGGTAAACAGACAGCCAGGCAGGCAGGCAGGCAGGCAAACAGACAGCCAGGCAGGCAAGCAGGCAGGTAAACAGACAGCCAGGCAGGCAGGCAGGCAAACAGGCAGGCAGGCAGGCAGGCAAACAGACAGCCAGGCAGGCAGGCAGGCAGGCAGGCAAACAGACAGCCAACAGGCAGGCAGGCAGGCAAGCAGGCATGGCACTAGAGCAGGAGCTGAGATTTACCTCTTGAGACTAGACCATAAAGTAGAGTAAGCTAACTGGAAATGGAATGGGCTTTTGAAACATCAAAGCCCGTCCACGGTGACATACCAAGAAGACCACACCTACTAATCTCTTTCAAACAGTTCCATCAATTAGGTATCAAAGAATTGAATATATGAACCTCCGGGGGCCATTCTCATTCAAACTACCCCAGCAGGTGTGTACTTACTCATGGCTCTCATACTCTGCTTCTGGGTTCAAGCCATAATAAATTTAAGATCTTTTCTTATGTAAAGTTTATTTTTAGAAAATCCCTCTTCTGGATGTTCTCTCTCAAACACTATTTTTTAGTCTAATCATTTTGTACATCTTTGAGATAGCCGATGTAAATAAGTAGCACTGGAATCTGCCGTCGTTTACAATGGTTTCCTTTAAAATGCATCGTTAAGGGGCAAGTGTGCTGATATGTACTCGTAAGATGATAATTTGTGCTAATTACAACAATATCATGGGGGAAATGTATGGTGCTTCTCCTTGTCTAAGTAATCGCATTGGCAGACGGTCTAAATGTCCTTAAAGTTGTTTAAAAAGGAACGTTGTGTTCTATGCTATCTGGCGGTTTCTAAATTCACGTATTTAAAATATTCTTCCTTGTTCACAGGCCATAAAATCGCACATCTCATATGCAATTGAATTTTTAGAGGCTTTCCCAAAGTGGGGGAGGGGGGTGACGTATCAAATGCTCTTTTTCTAAGTTGGCTGTGTTCCAGGACAGACATGGTAAACCCTCTCTATTTCACTGTCTGACTAGATTGGTGCAGATGCTAAACACTTCCTGAATTTCCCATAAAAACCCTTTCATCTTTGGTTGCTTCCACCTGGCTTTACTTTGGATTATAGCTTTTCTCTGTTTTCCAGAATCAGGCCAACTATCACTCATGAAAATTATTACTTCCCATGCCCATCCTTATCTCGCTGAGCAAGGTACTTAAATTCCCAGAGACTTGAAAATGGGGACTTGCTAGTGTTGAGATCTGAAATTATATACATACTTTTTTGTCAAAGGGGGGGACACAAAATACTGGATATTTTACATTGATTGTGGGTTGATAGTATGCTATTTTGACGATGTTAGTTTAAGAAGATGTTTTTTAAAGTTAAATCACTTTTATTAAGTCATTTTATTAAGATAACTCATAGAAATTTAAAAGTACTACAGTGACTCATGTTATAGATTCTCTATTTTTCTCTTTTGGCTAACGCTTGCCAGTAATATGTACTTTTACCTAAAGGACATATTTACCTGTTTCTGAATTAGGTAACAATTTCTTCTAAATTAAAATATTCCCTCCTGGAGGGAGAAAGGAAGCTAATGAGACTTGGGAAGTAACTATCTCTTAAGTCTCAGCAAGTTCCTGAGACTGACAGTAATCACAAGGCCCCAGCCCAAGGTTACAAGAACAATAAACAATTGCTGGAGAGAAGAGACTTCCTACTGTGCAGAGCTCCTTGAAGGAGGATCTCCAACCTGAGAAGCTGTCTGCACACAGTGCCAGGAGTTCCAGAAATGGAATTTTCATGATTTACCATCTGTGTTGGTCTGAGCTTTTCAGAGAAGGCAGATACCTTCCTCTTTAGCAGCAGAGTTCCAATTTTAGCATGACTCCTTGCAAACAACATCTCCTAGACTCTTTTATATCTACCTGTAGACAGGGAACTAATTTCCAGGAAAAAAAAAAATATATATATATATATATATATATATATATATATATATATATGAACAAAAGTAGCGTATGTAACTACCTGTGCTCAGCCTTCTCTTTCAATGCTTGGAACATAGAGATGCTATTGAGTGACTTTTAGATGTTAAGTAAAAACAACAGCTTAGGAATCACAAGGTCTTGATCATTGTAAGGGTTGCCTCAATTGCAATGTTGAACTTGTTGTCTGTAACATAACTCCTGAGATTTGTGACACTGAGGGATATGCTATGCACACAACAGCCAATGTATGGCTAATATAGCATAGATATTCACGATGCACACTGTTGCTAGCCACCCATCCTCTCACTGGGCCATGGACTTCCAAGAAAAACACTTTTATACACTATGCAACGGAAAGGAAGAGCTGAACTAAATGTTTGATGTGAACATAGATGATATGATGTGATTGCAGAGGGTAGCAACTGCTAAGCTGACAGAATTTCCCCTGAGCCTCAAGAGTTAAAAATCACAAGCTAACCTACTGGGATATGGAGGGCCTGCTCTGTACAGGTGGGAATCATGATGAGCCTGCTAAGTGAGACCAGCAGAGAACACATCTGTGCTGGCTCATGCTTCATTACTTCAGAGTTCCCCCTCAAAAAGCTATTTGGTCATTAAATTCTGATGTCTTCCGGCTTGTTCGGGGTGAAGATGAGAGCAAAGACAGCAAGTTTTAATGACTTCTTTCTTTGTAGGTAGAGGCTCCTCTGAGCTTAGAAGAAATGCAGCTCCCAGGGCAGGAAGAACAGCCATATAGGTATTGCCAGAGAGATTACAAGGAGAGAAATTTTTCTTCCATAGGCAGTGATGGAATCGATGATCAGAGAGACCCCCTCAACCAGAGAATAGAGGAGCTCTTCTTTGCAAGCAAATTGCTACAAGGGGATTCGAAATATTAAAATATTATTTCTTCATTTATTTGTAAATTCTTGCCGGTGTTTCTAGAACCTACACAGAAAATATGATTCAGCTAAAAGGAAGAACAGCTACAACCTGAAGCCCAAAATAAAATATCAACCTAGTTCTCCACTATATTTGCCTGGTGACATTCTATAAGCAACAGTGTCAACCTTCAAGGCCCTGTCTGCACCATAGTCAAGAGTCTTAGCATTCTGGCATTCATTGCAGGACTTGTTCATCTTAACCGCCCAAAGAAGAGTGAATTCATTCTTTCATATCCTTCACCCACGAAGCTGTGTGTGACCTGTACCCAGTGGGTGCACAGATCCTCAGCTGCATCACCCCCAACCCTAGCCCCAAACAAATCTTCCACAGAAGCTGTACAGGCACGCTTGAGTGGAATGCCAGGTTCCCGTTCAGGACACCCAGGTCGGATGAGAAGAGCAGCAAGTGTGAGCACAATCAGGACTGAAGTCACACCTTTGGGTCCCGCTGAAGCTGGCAGCCTGGATTTTTGTTGATGAGTTGCAAGGGTGTGATCCAGCATGTCATGTCTCACAACTTTCTCTTGTGGAGTCTGATGTGCTGGGAGTTCTGGGCTGCTCATGTTAAAACCTGGATTCCCGGCACCTTCGGTAGCGTCCGTGTATTCTTTAACTAGAGCAAAACAAGGAGGTCAGAAGATCACACAATAGGCTGTTGGATTCCAGGGCTAAGCAGAAAATTTACTCTCAGTAATTCTTGTGCAGAAAGACTCAAGTGTATCGTCCTCAAATGTCACCAAAACAGAATTAGGTTAAAATTAACTCTTAAAAAAAAAAGAATAAATGATTAAAATAATTACAAATTGCACCCTGACAAGCTAGAGCAAAATTTCGCCCTCAGCCATTTGTCTGTAATTAGTTAATTAATCCTTACACAAATTATGAGCAATAGCTCATCAAGCAAGGCTCACCCATCAGAAATTCAGCCGACGTGGATTTCTTCTGCTTAGTTTGCTTCACAGCCTTCTGCTGAAACTTCTGGAGGGAAATTGTTAAATGAATAAATTAGCTAAAGAATGAAGATCATCATTTATGATCCACAACTAACACAGTATTTTAAATATGGGATGGCGGATGGCATTGAAATGTCATTTAATTTACATCTCTCCTAAAGGGGTCAAACACTAATTGAACATCAGAAGTGGAAGAATTAAATAAAATAGGATAAGAAAAGTTAATACAAATGCCAAATGAAGGTCACATTAAAATACTTTGTTTTCATCATTTTTAATTAATACAAAGAGCCCTCAACAAATTAAGAGCACTGGAAAACTTGCACAGTTCAATTTGCATTTGTTCAGACTGGGCTTAGATACAATCTCACTTTTGGTAGAATGAAGTTATCGTGTAGAAAATCTTCATGTGGGCTGGGAAGATGGCCCAATGGTTAGCGTGCTTGCCCGGCATGCGTGAGCACCTGCATTGTGATTCTTAGAACACACATACACTGATTGTACTACATGTCTTTGAGTGCTCCTACAGTAACATGGGAGACATAGAAAGGAGAATCCTTAAAGGACCTGCACCAACTATCATGCAGTATTAAAGTAATAAAAGAGCCTATATCTCCAGGTGGGAGGAGAAGACCTACATTTCTGATATCTACACACATGTTCTGTACACATGAACAGGAATACTTCTCTCTCTCTCTCTCTCTCTCTCTCTCTCTCTCTCTCTCTCTCTCTCTCTCCCTCTTCCCCCCTCTCTCCCCCTCCCCTCCCCCTCTTTGTCCCTCTTCCCCTCCATCTCCCTCTCCCTCCCTTTCCTCTCTCTCTCTTTCTCTCTCTCTCTCTCTCTCTCTCTCTCTCTCTCACACACACACACACACACACACACACACACACGACAGCTTGCATGTGCTGCCTGTTTGTTCTTGGTTGCATCCACATTTGTTTTTAAACTGCTGGAGTCCAATATGTGAAGTTGTTATAGATTTAAATAGTATCATGAACAGCCTTGTATACAAACCAACCTTGGTAAATTGCAGTAGCAGACAAGATGCTGCAAAATACCAAGAAAGTCATATTCTATGGGAGTCTCAAAGATTTCATGAGAGGCCACACCAGGGAAAACTAAAATTCATTATATGCCTGAAAAGCCCATTAATACTGGTATGCAAAATGAGTGGTCAAAAATGGAAATGAATAGCTAGAACTATGATTAAAGCTTCTATACTCTTATGAGTTCCAAATAATTCCTGGGTAACTGTCAAATTGCATTAAAAAAATCTGTAATGGAAATACCCAAATTCAGGCAAATGATAAAACTCAAGTTGATAAGAAGTAAAACAACATGAAAGATGAAGTCTGTAGGAACAGCAAGTGATGGAAAAGATGTTCAACCTCAGACAGTCCATCAGGATGGAAAGGATGCTGGACCTCAGACATCTTATCACCAAGTAAAAGATGCTGCAGGTTAGATAGCCCCCCGTGTCCATGTGTCTGAGAAAGATATTCAAAATGACAAATAACACCTTGTCCACTCTGAGGCCCTGATGAGGTAAGGGAGAGTCTAGTGTTCCAATTTTTAGCTAAAATTTCTACAATAAGTCTGACCTCTTTCAAAAATACTTCTAGCAGTCTTACAGCATTGCAGAGCAATTAAATTATCATACAGTGTGTCACCAACAAAAATGTTTTTAATTGATATGTCTTAAGTCAACTAAAAAGCAAGGCCTTGTTTTCTAAGAAGCTTTTCTTTGAAAAAAAAACAAAGCAAAACAAACAAACAAACAAAAAAAAACATGTTCACCGTACAATATGTTACAGTTATTTCATACACTAGAAACCAAACTGAAGATGAAGCTAAGTCTGTTCAAAAGATATTTAGAAGCTGGGTGTGCTAACATGGTCTTACAATCCCAGCATTTAGGGAAGGAGGCTGAGGCAGGAGTATGGTCTTCAAGTTTAAAGAAAGTAAGGCCTGGTATAAAAGAAAAAAGTTAAAAGCTATTGTGGTGTACATCAGCCATCCCAGCACTCAGGAGGTTAAGACAGGGCAATGTCAAGTTTGAGACAAAACTGAGCTACCTAGCAAGTTCCACATAAGCTTGGAACTCGTTTCAAGATTCTGTATCAAACATCTTCAAGAACCTTCAACAGCTATGTCAATTTATTCCTTAAAAAAAAAATCAGGGCATATCTTGCTTAACGTTCAGTAATCCTTTTCTTCCAGTTTAAGAATTATGAATTCCTAGGGTTAGAGGGACGATTCTGCAGTTAAGAAAACAGTCTGCTCTTATAAAAGATCCAAGTTCAGCTTCCATTTCAGAGGATTCTAAGTTCTAGACTAGACTCTCTCTCTCTCTCTCTCTCTCTCTCTCTCTCTCTCTCTCTCTCTCTCTCTCTCTCTCTCTTTCACACACACACACACACACACACACAGAGACACATACACACTCACACACACACAATTTAAAATGAAGGATTAACCTTTTTAAACAGAATTCTGAATTCCTAATATTTCTTATTTATGTCCATAGAGTAGGTGGCGCATTGGGCATAATCGCTCTGTGTAGAAGATGGAAACAGCATCCAGGGGGTTGTCATGGAATCTGGTACAGATCCTACAAATTGTTTAGATGAATGGAACTGTAGCTGGGTATCAATTAACACAGGCTGGGACTGTAAGATGGCTTAGCAGGTAAAGGCACCGGCCAGGCAAACCTGGTGACCCGAGTATGGTCCCAGGAACACGCATAAAGGGAAAAGAAGAGAATTAACTCCACAAAGTTGCCTTCTGACTTCCATACATGTACCCTGGTAAACACACATACACATAACCACATACAATAACAATTAATAATAATAATAATAATAATAATAATAATAATAATAATAATAGCATTTTATAGATTACAAATGATGTAAGTTACACAATTAACATCGTAACTGCTTTAATTATAAAGCAGTAGACCATACTCATTTAAAACTAGGTAAACTCCTAGAAACGTAGTTCGCAACACGTTCTGACATTTCGTTAAGAACAAGGTTGAAGTGTGATTTCTTTTTCACAGCCTCCATCTGAGATAGCAGCAGGTACTAGTTTTCTTGACATGGTTCAGTAAATTTGGCACTTCAGTCCTTTCCAATTGAGTTAAACGTGCTTTTAAATAGAAGGATGTGGCCCTGTGGATAGACCTCATTTCCTTCCAAAGAACTTCAAATGAAATCACACGCTTACTCTCAGACATTAGAAAGGTCTCAAAGATCTTCTGTCAAGTTCACGTGTTGTAAAGGGAGTGGATGTCTGGTTGCACACACCCCAAAGACAGGTCCCCTGGGAGGGTGATGGAGTGACATTTTGTATTCTGTGACCTCTTAGCTGCTAACACGTGTTTAAAAGGAAATGAAGAGTGATTTCCGACTTCTCTCCACCAATTTCCTGACTTTTCTCTCCTTTACACATGGGCACCTCTACGTGGTGTGAACTGTGTTGGTCTCCACCCTTTCTCAATTCAAACCTCTCTCCTGGTAAGATTTCCGTCTCAGTACCTCCAGGAACACTAGCCTTCTCTCTTCATCCTCCCATCCATTACCAGTTAAGGAAATGATATCATTTTAAGTAGATTCCCTTAAACCTACTAAATAATCCGCAGCGTATTTCAAAACTCAAATAAATTAAAGGAACAAGATACAGGTACCATCATCTTCCTGCTTCTCCCTGATAGCAATTAAGTTTTGAAAATAAACAAAATGGTCTAGAAATCTGAACTAAATCTCCAGTGACAACAGCCCAGGCTGGTCTCTCTCCTTTGTGTTCAATTGACGCTGAGATGCAAAGTGGCTTTTTACATCAAATCAGGATGAGCAGTTTCTCATCTTTTATTTTAACCTGTTTTTATTGAGGCGTGAAGAGAGCATGAGACCAGTCTTCTTAAATGTTTAAGGGGACATAGTGTGGCACTACGAACATACTGTGCAGTTACACATTGTGATGGTGTTACAAACATCCTGTGGTATTACATACATACTGTGGTGTTACATATATACTATGGTATGACATACATCCTGTGATGATATTACATACTGTAGGATAAACCATAAGCACAATGTCATATAGATCTCCAAAACACTCATCTTGTAACACATTTCTGCCATGTATATTCTTAAGAAAAAAATCGATTTCTCTTTCACTTTAGAAATATGGTACATACTGTGGACAAAAACAATGATTTTCGATCTGTACAAAGGAATATAAAAAAAGAACACCATCTGAAAATTTGAAAAAGTGACGTTTTCTGTGATATCTTCTTTTCACTAAAAAGCACCAAATACATTGTGATGCCTGCACTCTCAACTGGAAAGGAAATCTCTCATGGAGTAAGCCAACTTGAGCAACAACAAACTCATTTATAACCAGTGACAACCCAAATCCGTAAGTTTGTAAAAGAATGTGATCGTTGTCGGAAGGAATCCGTCCCAGAGTGAACCCGTCCCGTCCCGGGGTGCTGCTTGCTGTTCAGCTCTGGTTGCACTCAGCCAAAGCTGTGGAGTAAGAGGAGGACTTTTCAAGGCTGGTGGGCACAGACCAGCCAGAGAGCGAATTCTGCATACTGTACGGATCATCGCTCAGTTCAGGGCAGTCACATTGCATCTGGGATCAGCCAGCGTGCTCTATGAAACCGTCAGCCCTCATTTGTGTCTGGCTGTTTTCTGTCCAGCTGTAAACAAGTTGTCTCTCTACCCTTATATCCACATGGGCAGATTCCACAGTCGGAGGAAGTCAGAGGCCTCAGAGCCCCAATGGCTCCTTGCATGCAACAGTTCTAGGGCACACTGGGTAGTTACAAAGACAAGCCACTTCGAGATGACAGGGTCCCCGGTCCCTTTTCAAAAATATGTGCCTTTGATTCCTACAGAGGCTGGCGTGGCGTGTCTCTTCCATGAAATGAACTTGGGTATTCCTGGTAGAACAAGTGCGTTTTTCGAAGGACAAGCTCAGCAGATTCATCTGGTCGGGAGCTGGGGGGCAGAGATGAGGGTGAGCCCTCTGTTCACTGCTCAGGGCTTCATGTGAATTGGACAAGAAAGACCTGGATAGAAGCATTATCAATCTGGTCCTGCTCCTGGAAGCTAACCATGCTGAATTGCTCTGGGGGGAGGGGTGGAGGGGGGGGAACAAACAGGGGGGGATGACGTGACGACAAAGAACAGGTATATTGGATTCTGGTCTCATCCACCTTGGCTTTTACATCAGAGCCAAAGAGGTTCTGCAGGACCTTCCCCTCAGTAAGAAAAATAGGCGGCGCAAAGGACACTGGAGGGCTGTTCCCTGGCAAGTGGCTTGGAGGTGTGATTTAGCAGGTCACTCTATTGAACCCCCACCTCCCCCCAGCCAGCTGCCCTGTCCCTGTTTAGACTTTCCTCCCTGTGAACCTGTTTTGTTCCCTGGGCTCTATTACTTTGTCAATTTAAAGAAAAACAGCCACAGTGAAAAGCTTGCAATTTGCACCTGTCTGCTCTGAGCACTTCGTGTCAGATCAGGTGGGGAACAACAGTAGTGAGAACTAATGAGAATATCATGGTGGGGGGGGGGGGAGGGGGAGGGGCTAAGGCTACGAGGGAGGGGAGCTTATGGTTTTTATTCTGTTGTGACTGATCTGATAACAACCTCTCCATCTTCTTGTGTCAGAGTCCCTAGATTGAGTTCGTACACATTTTTAAGAGCAACATTATATACCCTTTAAGGAAACCTTGCAATGCCGTAGAACTTAGAACTGAGGCTTGGCCGAATGATCTCCAAGCTATCAGACCTATAAAACAGTTATGAAGATGTTTGCTTATAAAAATTAGCAACGAAAGAAAGTAACTTTCAATTTTTTAAACCTGTTTCAGAAGAGGCAGAACTAATTTTTGAAAATAACTGGAAATTAGGACGACACATGTCTGAACGCAAACCTTGGGTACTCGGCATAAGGTGACTTTAAAAATTTGGCTTACTGAGAAAAATAAAACAAAATGCAAGTATTTGACGATAGAATTTCGTCTAGGTAGAGGTTCATGCATTTATCCAACTCATTGTCAAATTTGAGGAAAATGAATTCTCTGCCACTGCAAAATGGTCAGCAGGTAGCAGTTCCCTCAAAGTTCCGTCCCCCTTTAGCCGCGATTATTCCAAGGGCTGCATCTGTTTTTGAAAGAGTTTCAATTAAGTTCAGTAAGGGGAAAAAAGTTGCAAGCATGGCTTATTAACATTTTTCAAAACCTCAGTGGTTCAACAACGCAGTCATCTCGACATTCGAATAGTTTGGCACATTCCTGAAGAGGATCTGAAATTTAGTAAACTAAAAACCAAGCGCAGGGGACCTCGCAAAGGACCCCGGTCCTGCGGATCCACCAAGGCCCCTCATTGGCACTTCCTGATACAATAGTAAAGGATGTGACAGAGGGTTAAATGAAGCTGAGGTGGTAGCAAAATGTGTGTCACCAGGAAGGGGCGTAATTGAATAGAGTCCTTGGCTGGCATCTCGCCTGACAGATGACGTTCCAGCTCGCTAGGCAATGACCCTTCTGTGCAACTTTAGGAGCTGCGCCCGCCATGGCTGAGCCTGCTTAGGTCAAAGGGCCGAGCCATGTGTAATTCAGAGCAGAAGAGGTCCCACGTTCGCTCCACAGAAACAATTACACTACTTATTTCACTTCAGCCCCGGCCCAAAACTCTCCAGCCTCCCAGCTTCAGCGCAGTCAATCTAATTCTGCCCTGGGGCGATAAAGCCACATGAAAATATGTGGTGCTGTGTTTATAAATCTAATCAAAAATAGAAACAGTGGACAGGCGCAGTGAGGTCCTCTTATGGATCATGGGAATCCTGAAATTCTGAAGGCACTTTTGTTTAACGGCTATAGACTCTTTGCCACTGTGCTCTTTGCCCGACTCGTTAATCACTCTCTTTACTCCTGAGCGCTACAAAGGACGCTGGAGTTCGGCTCCGTCCTGTACTTTCCCGGGCATGAATATTATGAAAAATCCAGCTAAAAGAGGTTGCTTTACAGGGAAAATATCAAAAAGGAGACTACTGTTAACATGAATCTCACCTCTTTATCCATGTTGTCTGCTCTCTGTCCCTGGCGATACACAGATTTAAATCGAGTTCCTGAGAAGGGGGGAAAAAAAGAATAAATTGAGCTGATCAAAAAATACGTGGAGAAATTCTGGAGTTGAGGGCCTCTGATGCCACAGAATAGTTTCAAGAATTCTAATTATAACATCATCGGGATCTAATCTGGTGTCGTCTTATGGATGTTTGTTCTTTCAGTCAGACTCTTAAAATCTTGAAGCAATGCATACTCATAAAAACATTTAACAAAAGCAAGCTCTAGGAAAAGAAAATTTCAGACTCAATTCAGAGAACCAAAATTTCCTAGCTCCATCACAAAAGGCAAAAAAGTTACCCTTCATTCAAGGCCCAGTGTAAACTTGTCATGTCTTAGCATGCTGGATTGTTTATATTAAAAAAAATGCTCTAGTTTTTGCAACTACCATCAACACACACAGAAAAGAAAATCTGATAAAATCAAGAATAAATATGTGTTCTTAGCCAAACAGATATCTCTGCAAATATCCAGTGAAGATACAGATTATTAAAATTTTAATGAGGGGAAATGGGATTTTAACATTCTTAAAACTTCCGTGTGTGTGTGGGGGGGGGTGTCAGGCAATAAATGACTAATAATAAGTTGCTAATAAGTTAGCAACTTCCAGCTCTTCTACTTGAATTATTTCAGTTGACAAACATATTGCCCTTGAATAGTCCTGGAGGCCAAATGACTATAATAAATGAGAAACCTTAACAAATGAGCAACGACCTCAGCATTTATTAAATTGTTATGCAATTCAGCAAAGGCACCTTTTAACCTTAGAATTGGCCCTTCTGAAGTGACTGTCACTGCCTAGCACTGACCACAGACCACAGACCACAGGATATATGATGGCTGCCCTCGACACTTCTTCCTCAGAGCTGTCAGTTGTTTTAGAAGTCACTTCCTAGAGTGTGTATGAGTGCCTATGAGGGTTGAAGAGTTGAAGATGCTTTGTCCGTCCTTTTAGGCTCACGTCAAGACTGTTCCTTTCCATTTAAGTAACACAGGAGAGTCAAAGATTGCATCCAATGATCATTTTTCTAAAATAAGTGAGATGTGTGTCAATGAATTAAACAACAACAACAACAAAAACCCACATCAGAATGGAGAAAATTTGCAGAGGTTGAAGTTGGATTTGGCACCACTTCCCCTAGCCCCTGCCCCCAGCATAGTAATGGAGAGTGACTGAATTGTACAGAAGCATTGTGGAACGTGTGCAAAAACCCATTTTTTGTTTCCTTGAATTTTGCCTTAATGTTTATTTTTTGAAACGTTTTTGACGTGCAAAGTTGTTGGCTTTATTATCTTCATAAACACACTTTGAGGACACGTATTTGAAAGTGGATTTGCCCAAAGAACATATTCACATCACCTCTGTTAATATCCATAGGATGTTCCCAAAACATCGACTCAAGGTGATCTCACCTTGCTTTTGCTGTCTTTCCTTTTTTTGAAGGAAGCTACTTTACTCACCTGCCTACACAAACCTCCAGATGGAACCTGAGCTCAGTAAGAGTGTAACTGTGAAATAACATCACTCATTACTTCATAGAATGAATATATATATGTATGTATATGTATGTATGTATATGTATGTGTATGTGTATGTGTATGTGTATGTGTATGTGTATGTGTATGTGTATGTGTATGTGTATGTGTATGTGTATGTGTATGTATATGTATATGTAGTGTGACTTCTTAGAAACAGGCATTATGCCATTTAAAAGCAGCAATCATGAAAGGAGATTGAAAACAGCCTCTTCCTCATCTCATGAACAAGGGGCGTGGCCCGGAGCATCTCCTTCCTGGGAGATTTCTGAAAGCTTGTGTCAGGCAAGGTTTGCAAAGAAAGAACATCAGATCCCATGTTTCTGTGAACTGGAATTTGGGTACTGTAGTCACATCCCTCACAATTCAGTGGCAAACATCACCTAAAGGCTGATGAAGAATAGCCCACCTTGCCCCTAAAGAAAATCAGAAAAACTTGGGGACAAAGATGTCGACATGATTGTACCCCTGATGGAAATATTGGTTTGTAAAAATGCATCCCTAAATGCATTCTTGGAGTCTGAGTTGAGGCCCTTCCAAGCAAAGAACAGTCACTGCCCAAAAGGCAGGAAGGGACCTTCAGCTGCTAAGAGCTGTGGCAAAATCAAATGGCTGAACATAGAATTTCGGAAGCCAAAGAAAGAAAGTAATCAGGACAGACTTGGTGACCCCTGCAGAGGGATTCACGAGTGGAAAACACTGGGGAATGGATGGACAGACTGCATAGGCAGGTGACAAAAGGAAAGCAAAGGGGACATAAGCAAAGGAGGGGAAAATGGGAATGAGTGACAAGTTGACAGGATGGTGGGTGGGACTTGCCAGTCAGTAATAAAGTCAGTGACTCAGAGGTGAATACACAGCCGCTACGCCTTCCACAAAACCTAGCCACTGAATACTCACCTAGATCAGGGGCCAGTCGGAAAATGTTGCATTTGCTAATCCATCTAGAAAATCTACTCTATCCAAACGATCTTTGCTTTGGGAATGTAACGATGTAACAAACTGTGATTTACAGAATAAAAATCCGCCCTCAGTATGGACGTTTTGGGGAACCTCAATAACTAATGAGCCCATTCCACAACACACACAGATTTGGAGTCCAGCATGGTTCTTATATTGGGGTTCCCGGGGGTTTAGGGATTTTGTTTGTTTGTTTGTTTTGTTTTTCCTTTCAAAGCCAGTTTTGAATTTGACTATCAGATTCATGGCAGTGGCTCTGACTGGAAAGTCGCCTGTCCACTGCACCCTAAGAAGTCTAGGTTGAATAATTACATTTGATGTGTATGGTCACTTTTTTTTGTTGTTGTTTGTATGTTTTAAGGATGGTTCTAGAGGTCGCTTTTTCCGAATTGTTAAGTCATGCTGCCGATCAAGCCTTGGCATGGCCAAATCTCAGCTGCCTGGCTCGTTGCCTTCAGAGAGGGATGAGCAAAAGGAACGCTGTCACTCCGCTGCATTTCTCTTCTCAAGCAGACCAGCAAGGACAAAGATGGAGTTAGACAGGGGTCGCACACCAGAGCCTCCTGCAAATGCTGCACAATAGTTTTTAAAATACCGAGCCCTTGTTCAAAACTGAGAAGATTGCAATTAAAATTCCAGTGTGTTGATCCTCTGGCGATATACAAAGCTTGCCGAAGGAGGGTGAAAAGTTGTGGTTGGCAGTTAATAGGCTGAGGGTGGGCAAACTGTGCCAGCAATATACTCCAGGCTGACAGTCCCTTCTCTCCCTATGGCTGACTACACATGGTAGCATAGAACCTTAAGGAACAACAGGGCTTGTTGTATTCACCGCTGTATCCCCAGAGCCTAGGGCAGGGCCAGAAAAGTCTTGGGAGCTTGATGCATAGTTAACATAAATGAAATGTTCTCAGGGTAGACAGGTCCCTTTAAAGAGTAGCTTTAAGACAATAGAATATGCGCAAAACTGTCATTCCATTTATATACAGGCAGCCCAAATAAATTCTCCAGATCCTGAGGCAGGGAGAGTGCTCACAAATTATTTATCTCTGTACCTGGCACTAAAAGTAGACACAAGTCAGATAAAACACAAGCAAATAGACTGAGCCCATTCAGCTCACCCATCTTCTTTTCTTAACCCCACAGGCATCGAATTTGAAACTCTTAAGGAGTGAGAAGCCTAGGTCTGACACCACAATGACATACTGCTCAAGTTCCTTCTACCCAAGTGTTTCCTACCAGCTCCATCTATGTTAAGGGGTAAGTGAAAAGAACCATATAAAACAGACCTTGGAAGGGAATGAAGACTGGGTGACTCTCCACAGAGCTGATAAGAACTGAGGTCTGACTTAGGATACCCAAGATATAAGATACAATTTGCTAAACGCATGAAACTCAAGAAGAACGAAGACTCAGAGGACCTGAGCTCCCTACACCACCACCAACAACAACAACACTACCACCACCAACACCAGCACCACCAACACCACCACTACCACCATCACCAACAACACCACCACTACAACCACCACCACTACCACCACCAACACCACCACCAACACCACCACTACTATCATCATCACCACAACCACCACCAACAACAACAACAACAACAATCACCACCACCACCCATTGACTCAGATGCTGTGCAAATACGCAAAGCACACCAAACAGAACAGGAAAGCCTGGAAGAAAGTCAGCTGTGAACAGCTGAGTTTTGAAAGAGCTCTGTATCCCTCCCCCAGATCTGGCAGCAGAGGATGCATCGTACCGGCTAAGGGATTTGAGGATGAGCACTGGGTGAGCACGGAGCTGTGCAAGCTGGAAAGACATGGAAGAGCCATGAAAAGGCTGATTGTCACACACTGAAAACAGTGCTAGGGCTGGATATGTAATTTAGCAATACAATACTTGCATGCAAGAGGCTCTGGGTTCAGTTCTCAGCCTCACCAAAGAAAGAAAGGAACAGAGCCAGAAGGAAGGGAGGGAGGGACAAGGGAAGGAGGGAGGGAGAGAGGGAGGGAGGGAGAGAGGAAGGGAGGGAGGGAAGGAAGGAAAGAAAGAAAGATGACTGAGCCTCTGAAGAATCCATTGACGGCTCAGCTGATAAAAGCACTTACCACACAAGTCTAGTGACCTACATTTGAAGACTAGAACCCATGATAAATGGAAAAAAACACAACTTTCAAAGGTTATTCTCTGATCTCCACATGCACACCATGGCACATGATGCCTAACACACACACACACACACACACACACACACACACACACACACAGTTAGTAATAGCAATAACCACAATTTAATTTTTTTATTTTGACCAAATGAATGGAAATTTTAACATCGGTAGCCACACATCACAGGGAAAATAGACTTAACAGGTGCAACACTTTATAAAAATTAAAACAAGCCAGATAATAACACAAACAAAAGAGAATAAACAGGCCTTCAAGGAAAACATCCAGAATCCTATTTGTTACAGTGTGTTGGCTAAGATGTCCCATTTTCAGCAAACATTTACAAGACAAAGACAGAAAAATAAGTGTGACCTATATTCTGGTGAGTAAGCTGTCAATAGGAATTAACCCTGAGCCAAGCTGGTGAGGTTTTGTTCGCCAGAGTCACCATCTTGTCAATGAACAAATGGAATAAACACAGCTTGAAAAGTTAAAAGAAAATATAAGAAGAGAATTTAAAGTATAATCATAAAGAACAGCGTGTATCTTTAAAACTAAGAGTCCTGCCCCACTTTAAAAAAGTATCCTCTTTTAAGACTGTACTGAAGAAATAACCATTAGAAGTAAAACTATTTGAATTTTAGGAGAAAATTCTTCATGGCCTTGCTAGTCTTTCATAGTTAGCTACAACACCAAAATAATCATCAAAAGAAAATGAGAAAAATAATACGTTGACTTTCCAAATTGAGAAAGCTTCATCTTTAAAAGATGTTCATACTAATTTTCAATTGCTGCAAAACACATGAAGAGAAAACTAATAGCTTCAAATACCCACAGTTCCATAATTCAAACACTATGCGCCATGACTGACACGGCTCAGAGAAAAATCAGGTAGGCTATATTGTCCTGTGAAGCATAGGCTGCTCTGCCATGCTCTTCTGGCACCACCATTTACCAGAGTCAACATGACAAAAGTTGTCTGGCCTGGGGAATCTGCCTCTTAAGACTAGGTGATGTGGGGTTTGAATTTCCCCAAAACTCCTTCCCAGTAGAATCTAAATTTAATAGACTATCTAGGGACCAGAAATTTAGGGGAGTTGGACCTTGAGGGAGATTTAAAAGTTCTGCTCAATGAAACACATGAAAATGGAAAAAACAAAAACAAAAACAAACAAACAAACAAAACTATAGGCTGGGAGAAGCTGTTTTTAAGTTGTCTATCTAATAGCTCATATCCAGAATTTGAAAACAATATATGTAGTTAGAAAGTAATTTGGCACTGGGTGTAGTGGTACATGCCTTTAATTCCAGCCCTCGGGAGGCAGAGGAAGGTAGATTTTTGTTGAGTTTGAAGATGGCCTGGTGTCTGTGGTGGGTTCCAGGACAGCCAGAGCTCCTAGTTACATCCTTATCTTGAAAAACAAAAACAAAAAAAAGCCAAGTTAACTACAAACAAGAAACTAACTTGGCAAGCAACCCAGGAGTAAACAACATGGATAGACATCCATGTGATTCAGCTTCTTCATTCTCCCTTAATATCTGACATAAACGAAATAAAGGAAGAAAGGTTGGTAGTATCAGAGATTTTAGTCCTAGGCTGTGTTAATTCAATACCAGTTGAGCATCTTGGTGATAGAAGCTTGCAGCTAAGTATATGCATCTCATTAGATAGGAAGCAGAGAGCCAGGGGCCAGGTACTAGCTACACTTTTAAGAGTATACCACAATAACCTATATCTTCTAATGGGTCCTCCCCTCCCAAAGTCCTCACCACTTTCAAAAATTACACCAGCATCTAAGGACCAAATACTCCACACATGAGTCAGTGGGGGACATTTCCTATTCAAACATAAGAGCAAATTACAAAGCAAAATATATAAATGGCTAGTGGATACATAAGATGCTCACTTCAGGGGCCAATGCCCCTTCCATGAATGTCTTAAAGTTTAAATTTTTGTGTACACAAAAATTCATATGTTAATATTTACAGTGGATTTTCATTGCTAGAAAATATAAATCATCCAAACAACTCTCAACCAACAAATGGCTCAATACACAGGTATGGCACATACATGGAAAGAGCTAAATAAATCTAAAATGTGATTGCTAAGAAAAGGATGTAGACTCAAATCCCACATAGTATATAGTTCTATTCGTATGACAGTTTGGAAAAGACAAACCTATAGACAGGAGCTACTATGTCTAAAATGGAGAGAAGAGTTGGTTGCAAAGGAATGCAGATGTGATAGGGGGGGTTGATTAAGTTTCCATGTTTTAGTTGTGGTTGTGGTTATGTAAGTGTAGTATCAAAATCATACTAATCATATTGCATATTAATTACACCTTAAAAAAATCAAACCTGCAAAAGAGAGTAACAGATTATACACGTCCTGAAAGCAGAATGAGGAGAGAATTTGGAGGAAGAAATGAACCAGCAGGAAAGGAAGGGGAGACATGGAAAGGGAAAAGTGTGAACAAATAAAAGTAGATAACAGATAGATAGATAGATAGATAGATAGATAGATAGATAGATAGATAGATAGATGACCCAGTAAAGCTTGCTTCTCTGTATGCAAACCAAAAATATTAATAAAAATGGAAATAGATAAATTAGTATATAATATATGCAAATCGATTGCTCATTATGGTGGTTTGAGTAAGATTGGCCCACCTCATATATTTGAATGCTTGGCTCAGAAAGTGACACTATTTGAGAAGGATTAGGAGATCTAGCCTCACTGGGGTAGGTTGTGGTCTTGTTGGAGGAAGTGTGCTACTGAGGCTGGGTCAGGTTTCAAAGTGGAACTCTCAGCTACTTCTCCAGCACCATTCTGTCTCTATGTCATCTTGCTCCCTGCATTGCTTCCCACCGTGATGATAATGGACTAAACCTCTGAGACTTGTAAACAAGCCCCAAGTGCTTCCTCCTATCAGCATTTCCTCAGTCATAGTGTCTCTTCACTGTAGTCCAGCACAGACCAGGACACTCTAAAAGACTAAACTCTAATTTCACCAGTTCCTGTCAAGTGAATTAATATATCAAGCAATAAAATACAACAAAAGAGTTCATTCATGTCTGTTCTCCAAGATTTATCTATCCCAATCTGTGACTGATAAAGGAGAAAGAGTTTAATCTATTTCAGTTTTTGTGTCATATGTTAGTTAGGTTCATTACTGTAATTAATGTAATTATATATATCTTATAATCGATGGCATATTCATACATTATATTGAAATAAAAATGAATGAAATTAAATTATAATTTCTTATGTTTTAAAATATTTCTTACGTTGTTTTCTTTTCTTTGTGAAGTTGTGTGCATATGTGCATGTGTGTGTATGTGTGTGTGTGTGTTTGTCTATGTGTGTGTGCATGTGTGTGTGTATGTGTGTGTGTCTATGTGTGTGTCTGTCTGTGTGTCTGTTTGTCTGTGTGTCTGTTTGTGTGTGTGTGTGTGTGTGTGTGTGTGTGTGTGTGTGTGTGTGTGAGCAGGCACATGCCACAGCATGCAATTGGATGTCAGAAGCCAGCCTTGGGTGATGGTTCTTACCTTCTACCTTGCATGAGATTGTGTTTCTTTGTTGTTGGTAACTGTATAAGCCAGTCCAACCAGCTGACAAGCTTGCAGGTACATGCTATCCTGCTGGATTTATGTGGGTTCCGGAGATCTGAACTCAAGTCCTCCGGTTGATGTGACAAATACTCTACTTTAGCCATCCCCCAAGCTTTCCCACTGTCTTTCATAATTTTGCAATGTGTTTTAAGTAGAAAGAGCTCCCTGAAAGTGGACATAGAAAGTCCAGTATCTACGAAGAAGACCTTATTTAGAAAGTCTTCACACATACTGAAACCAAGATAAGATCACTAAGATTGAATTTTTTTTTCAGTTCAAGTAGAAACTTGAACACAGATGCAGACATGTACATGGTTAAAACATGAGTGTACAAGAGGGAGGAAGCTGAGAGCATGCTCATACAAGCCAAAGATTGATTCTGGAAGCTGGGGACAGGAACAGCACCCATTGTCCTTCACAACACTTACTAGAAACCAACCCAGCTGCCACTTCCATTTAAGACTTCTAGGCTGCTATAGCCTTCTAGGCTACTGCATGAGAAAAGTTACATTAATCTCATCAGAATCCTCAACAGGAAAGCTGCTTTTTGCTGTAGATAGCAATTAACACAGAGATCCCTAACTGAACAATGTGCAGAGAGTGAGAGACTTTGGCATACTCAACCCTACATTGGATGTCTTTATCTCTTCCTTCCCCTCAAGGTCTATGTTGGGGAGGAGGTGGGAAGGCTGTGAAGACCCAGAGGAAGAAGACAGTTTCAAGAGAATAGCATCTTTCAGAGATGTCAGAGACTGAGAGCATATAGAGTCCATGACAGCATGCACAAGACCTGTAGAAGTCCAAAGCAGACAAATCCCAGCACCAAGAATAGGAAGTGTACAGAAATCCCCACCCATAACGGAGAAGCCATTTGAGACAGATAGCTGCTGAGAGATGCAAAGTCAGTTTTCTTCAGCAGAGTGACATTGAATATATCAGTCACATTGCAGGGTACATCCCATGTCCAGGAGTAGTTAGCTAACACAAAGGTCTCTGTGCATATCTGCTTATGTGCATGTGTGCCTGAGTATGTTTCTGTGTATACACAGGTTTGTGTGTGTGTGTGTGTGTGTGTGTGTGTGTGTGTGTGTGTGTTTGGTTTGGTTTGGTTTGCAGGGGGAAAGAACATGAAATTGAGTAGATAGAAAGAACTTGGGAAGAGTTGGAGGAGGAAGACAAGAAATACTATTAAAGTACCTTACGTGAGAAACATTTTTTAAAAACTTCAAAGCAGACTTCTAGGCTCCAGAACTCTTGTAAAATCAATACTGATGTTTTGCACATTTGGAGACGGGAGGCAGATATGTCCATTTCAAAGTTGATACCAAAGGAAAGGAAGGGGGAAACTAGTCACTGTGTTCTAAAATAGATCAAACAAAACAAAAGACCTGATCAAACACACAAATTCCAAAATTCATTGCTTTAAAGCTAATGGCTTGAAGACCTTTGTATCATTTTATATAGAAAACTAAACCCTGTATATGTGTGCAGGGAAATATTGGGATATTGGTGCTTGTTCTCAATAACATATATACATATATGTGTATATATATATATATATATATATATATATATATATATATATATAGATAGATAGAGAGAGAGAGAGAGAGAGAGAGAGAGGGGGGGGGGTTGCTATGTAGCCTGGGCTTGTTTAGAACTTATGATGCTCCTGCCTCAGCTTGTCAAGGGCTGGAATAACAGGCATGTTCCCCCATACCAAGCTTACCCTCAGCTTTCAACTGAACTCTGAAGCCTTAGTTTACAGATGATCTCAGCTCAGCTTGTGAACTCCCTGCCATCGCACTGGGGATGCTGCCCCACCACCCACCCCCTCCTCCCTAAGGCTACCACTCTCATTCTCCTTCATCTCCCAATGCTTGTTCAACTGTGTTTCATTTTCCATAAATTTATCATGCTCTCCTATCCACACTTCCTCCCCTCCTGTTACACACGCTTAGTAAACTCTGAATGTAAATTCAAGAGAGAGGGGGAAAAGAGAGGAAGAGAGGAAGAGAGAAAGAAAGAAAGGAAGAAAGAAAGAAAGAAAGAAAGAAAGAAAGAAAGAAAGAAAGAAAGAGAGAGAGAGAGAGAGAGGTGAGGGAGGGAGGGAAGGAGGGAGGGAGAAAGGAAGGAAGAAAGAAAGAAAGGAAGGAAGGAAGGAAGGAAGGAAGGAAGGAAGGAAGGAAGGAAGGGAGGGAGGGAGGGAGAGAGGAAGGAAGGGAGGGAGGAAGGGAGGGAGGAAGGAAGGAAGGAAAGAAGGAAGCAAGCGAGCAAGCAAAAGAAAAAGTATGATCTTGAACCAGAAACTCAAAGAAAGGTCTTACGGTCATTTCTGTGAAGTAATCTAAATGTATCACTCACTATCACTCCAAGCAGCAAAACAAAGATTCTACCTGAGTGAGCTCACAGCAGCCCAGCTTTTCCTGCCCCGTTTGCCACTCAGATGTACGATTCATGGTGGTGGACTTACACTCTCTGAATTAGAAACCTAGACCTGCTTTCCCTAAGCAAGCATTTCATTTTTGATTCCCTAGCACCAGAAAAAGAGGAAGAGAGAGAGAGAGAGAGAGAGAGAGAGAGAGAGAGAGAGAGAGAGAGAGAGAGAGAGAGAGAGAGAAAGAAAGAAAGAAAGAAAGAAAGAAAGAAAGAAAGAAAGAAAGAAAGAAAGAAAGCCCAACCAGCATTTATAAGTTGGCCCCAACAGGGGAAAACAGATCGCCCTTGGCAAGCACATGGCTTTAGAAAACACACCTGTTTCTTCCTTATTGATGGTGTGATTAATCGATCCCTAGAATCTGATTGAAAACATTGGGACATAAATCATGCCATATGAGAGGTCCCGGAAGCGTCCCTGTGAGTAATTCAAAGCATATTTCAACTGCCCCTGGCATGCATGTCTGGATTAGTGTCACAGGCCAGTTCACGAGGAGCAACGGGGGCTATTTGTTTATATGGTCACATTTCTCCCCTTCATTTTACTTCATATTCAACTTGACACCAGCTATACAGAGCAGGACACACATCAGGGTGGGTTCCCAGCCTTTTGTCAGGGAGTGAAGAATAAGGCATTGGCTGGATCACAGTGAAAGGAGAATAATGTTCCAGAGTGTGTGTGTGTGTGTGTGTGTGTGTGTGTGTGTGTTTAAGGAACACCATTATCTCACGAATGTACCCAAGACCTGGACTTTTGTCTAAATGAAAACATTCATCATCAAACCAGAGGCCGGGATAACCTTGTCTTTTATCTCCAAGGCCCGTGCTTGTTTATCTATCCTTAACACAATGAATCTGTCCCATTTTCTAGGACTTGGAGGAAAGCTAGCACTTGTATTAGCACAGAGAAAGCCGCCATTATGAGATCAAAGCCAAAAGACTAGTTAACCACTGGCCAGAGCCTAAAGTCCTCAGAAGCAGGAACGAGTGAAGGCACCATATTTCTGGAAAGCATACATATTAACGTATGCCTACTGCCGAGGAGGATGGCTCTCCTCCAAGAGCTATTTGTGGCCCACCCTCACTGCAGCACACTGGGTAAGCTGTGTTATCTCCACTTTCCACACGAGGACACTAAAGCAGCCGAAGGGTTCGTGAAACATGCAATCAATGAGTCTTTGTAATCCGGACCCGTGCGTGGGTCCTGATGAACATGTGTGATACTTCAAGACTGGGCTCTGAGCTGAGCTGCTCCGTCACTTCCGGGAAAGCAAGGAGAAGTTTCGGGCTGACTGAAAACACTGTTCTACGTTGCTGAGACAGCGGGAGGTCTCTTATTTGGATTCCCAAGTGAATCTTGACTAAGATGAAACTAACTCCCTAAGTAAAAGCTGTCGGTAAACCTCAAAGCAATCAAGTATAGAAACTATGAACAAGCACTGATAATCATTGCTGGAAATTCCGTGACATAGGAAGAATTGAAAGAATTTTCTCACCTGCATTTCCCACTCACATTTGTGTTCAGATGGAACTATTTCTTTGGCTACTACCTTTGTCATGTCTGAGGTCTAATCTTCCTCACTGGAAGTGGAGGGACCACTGTGTTACATCTTGGCCACATATTTTGACAGCCAAAGCCTTTTACGTCATCTCCAAAAGGATGCCAGAGGCCGTGGACCACAGTTTGCTATTTAAGGGGTTGCACTGGCTGCTCTTTCAGAGTCTGATGTTGGAATCTCTATCACATTGAACGACATGAACTACAAAGTGCACAAAGAAAACCTTTCCCAGTAAACTAAAGGAAAAGTGCAAATTTGGGTATCGTTCATTTTGAGGAGGTCACACGTCCTGCTACAGAGAAATTAAAAATGGGGGAAAATCCTCTACTTTAAAGGAGTAAGACAGTACAGTCCCTATTAGAGACTTCATAAATAGTTACAAATATTCCACGCCCAAATATTCTAGCTGCTCACAAAGAAGACAGCTTAATCAAAGCTTAAAAAACAATAGTGCCTTTTGAGGTTGGAAAAGAGAAATTCTCTAAAACTCTATTTTAGCCTGGCAATGAATCAGCTTCCTGGGAAAGCAAGATACATTGATAGCATCAATTACGTGCCACACAGCTGCGGTGCTGCTTTAGACTCATGAAGAATGAGAACCAAATGAAAATTTTAAAAAAGCAGAATGAATTTTCAAAGTTATGCATAGCTTTTTAAAAAGTAGATTTATATGCATGTTCAGATTTAAATAAATAAACATAAATGAAGCGTCTGATTGATTCCACCAAACTAATGGCACTTCCTATATAATAAAGTAGCTTTGGTGGGGCAGGAGCTCAGTACATAAGTGTTTACCCCATAAGCATGGAAGCTGGAGTTAGGATCCCTGGACCCACATAAAATCAAATGTTGTAGCCATACTTTTCTCTGCATGCAGTGGGTCCATGGTCTACTGAGTGGAGGAAAGCTAATAAAGGTGAGATAAAGTTTACCATAGGAAATGCTAAGTATAATAGTTTGTATATGCTTGGCCCAGGAAGTGACACTATTAGAAGGTGTGACCTTGTTAGAGTAGGTGTGTCACTGTGGGTGTGGGCTTTAAGACCCCAGTCCTAGCTGTCCGGAAGTCAGTACTCTGCTAGTAGCCTTCAGATGAAGATGTAGAACTCTTGGCTCCTCCTTCGACATGCCTGCCTGGATGTTGCCATGCTCCCACCTTGATGATAATGGACTGGACCTCTGTACCTGTAAGTCATTCCAATTAAATATTGTCCTTCTAAGAGCTGCCTTGGTCATGGTATCTGTTCACAGCAGTAAACCCCTAAGACACTAAGAGAATTATAAATCAGAGATATCTGTATCACGAGTTTAATCAAAGGATTGGAGTGATAGACTGTTTCCAAGAAGAGACAGAAATTCCTTTCATGTTGCCCCATTGGCTGGCTTGTTCAACCTAGTAATGCCCACTTTTATTTTAGCTTCCTCCATCTCCTCCCTACATGCACTCATGGTCTCTTCTATTTCTGAGTCATGTAAGTCAAAGCAAGACAAATCTGGAAAGGGACCTCACTAGAGGACTTCCGGTGAAATTCAAGATCTGTGGTTACCAAATGTAGCTGCTCTCAGAAAGATCCACCAAAGATCTCATGCAGAAACCACACTGCACTTCTGGAGGGCCTTGTTTACTGGGATTTTGGTTGTAGGATGAAGGGAAGATCAAGGTCTACAGATATGATCCTGTAACTTTAGAAATCAAGCTGATATATGGGGATCCCGGTTCACCGTAGGGCCTTGGGTTCTACTGCGTGTGCATGTGCGTGTGCGTGTCTGCATGCATGCATGTATATGTGTGTGTGTGTGTGTGTATGTGTGTGTGTGTGTGTGTGTTCATACACGTGTGCATTATGAAAGTATGGAGGTGAGTGTGAGAATGCACATATATTCCCTTGTACATGCATGCAGAGGCCAGAGCAGAGTGTCACATGTTTCTCCTATCACCTTCAACCTTGCTGCCTTAAAACAGGATCTCACTGGACCTGAGCATTCCTCTTCCATCTATGCTGACTACCTTATAAGCTCTCAGGATCCACCAGTCTCAGCTCACCCCACCCCACCCCACCCCCACCCCCACCCAGTGCTGTGGTTACAGGTGTGCAGAGCCAAGCCTGGCTTTTACCTAGAAGCTGGGTTCAGACTCACGTTCTCATCCTTGTGCAATAAAGCATAAACTATTACTAACGAGTCACCTGCCCAGCTCCGATGTTCTTCATTCTTCACAAGTAGCAGCTGTACAAAGCCAGCACAATGCTGACCTGAGGACTCCAGTTTGGAAGACGGGGTTGAAGACCATAGCACTGGTCATAACTGGTGTTGGGAGGGTTGCCACAATGCCAGTCAACCCAGGACCTTTCTCAGGGAGCTCAGCACAGAATTGTGCCACACAGAAAATTGAAAAGCAAAACAGAATAAAAATCCTATTTTCCCATTCATAATATTGGACACCAGATGTGTGGGGGTTTATAATGCCAAGCGATCCTCCAATTGCTCATGACACCCACTGGGAGTCCTACAATTTATTCAATTCTGACACTACCCGGAGCTAACAGACTCCATGGGTTAAAAGCTTGATCCCCCAAGTGTCTTCCTCCCTGCACTTTGGAATGTAATTATAAGCAGTGTGTTCCCAAGTTACCTCAGCTTCTGTCCAGCTCCACTGCAAACTGAGATTCCAGTGGTTTCTTCATCTTGTCACTTCTCACTCACTACGGTCGGCTTGTTATAAAGGACTTGACCAAACATCCCAATGAAGAAGTGTAGACTGCAAAGCTCAGAATGCCAGACGTCTCTGTTCCCATGGAGATGGGGTACACCACCACCCTCCTGATACCCACACTTTCCGCCATAAACCCACTGCCTCAGTTTCCCTGTGTTCTATATAAATTAGGGTAGAAAAAAATGGATTTACTTAGAGAGTCTGGCCAAATTATGAGGAGAAAGAAATCTAATTTCCTCTTCACCCTTGCATGTCACTACCTCAAATTTTATAGGCAAGCCACAAGACAAAGGCTTAAGCAGGGCAACTTTAGTCATGAGACAGGTTAGCTCGTTTTTGTTGTTGTTGTTTTGTTTTGTTTTTCTGTAGAAGAGGATCTGGGCTGCAGACTGCCTCCAATGTCTCTGGGCTTCTGTTTGTTTTCCTGTTGTTACACAGATGGTTTTTACTCAAGTCCTGGCCCAGGAAAAATGGGATGTTAAGATCCCCCACTTTGAGTATCTTGTCAGGTTTGTGGAATGTGAGCTCCCATGCCATTCTGGGCCTATAGAGTTCTCTTCCTTGGGTTCTTGCTTTCCCAGGGACAGGCTAATTGTATAGACCATCTCGGTCACCTCATTGAACACTAGCTTCAAGCATGCTAATTTTGCAAGTGACAGTCTGATTGCCAAAAGGAGTGATAAGGTGTCTAACTATTGCTTCCTCTCCCTAGAGCCTTTACATAAGATCCCAGTCACACTATGACGGGGTGAGTTCACCAACCAAAAACCCCTCTAAGCCTTGCATGTAGTTTCCATGGATCCATGCATGGACTTACTGTGAATAACATCAGCACCACTACTACTCCATCACCCAGGACATCAAAGATTTAGAAGAAACCTTGTGCTAGAAACTGGAGACTACTGTGATGGCACAAATCCTCACTCCTTCAGGATTTCCTGGCCAAGTGACTCTTAAAATTCCTTGACCTTCCTGATCAATATCATCCAGAAGACGAAGAGCAATGCAAGTCGTGGTACCACACCCTATATATGATTAATCAGAAACTCTTACCATGTGGCATGAACAAACTGTTTAAACAGCCAGGTAATGCTGTTCCATGCTCAAATTTGAAAATCAGAAACCTAAGTCGTATATTCCGGAACCTTCCTCATTCCCTTTTCATGATTCTGACCAATCTAACTCGATGTCATAATCCACCTGACTGCACGTTAAAATAATTTGGGAAATTGTTATAACAAATCTAGGTCTCTTCCCGGAATCTATAGATAGGTATGGGGCCTACCCTCATTCCAAAGGTTCCCTGTTGATGTTAGTATATAGCTACAGCTGAGGTCATTGATGTGGATATTTTCCAGGTTATCTCTTGATATAGACTCATTTTCTGGAATCCAAATATCTAGGGATGCATTTTCTAAATTATTCAATACTTTCTTGTGCTGTATGTCAATGTATATTGTTGACTGACATCTTAATGTCCTGACATGGTAGTGATCTTGATAAATATTATAAGGTGTCAACTCAGGGCTATGGACATTTTATCTGCCTTTCTTTCCTAACCCATAATTTCCTTGTAAGTGGAGATTTCATACAATCTCTGGGCTTACTTCCAGGAGGCTGCATCCCACCCAATATCCTCTTCTGATGGAGCTTGTCCTGCCTCCTACCATGCTCAAGTCTTTCTTTAATCCACTGAGGCACCATATCCCATTTGTCTTCCCACTGTATCTGTTTAAATATTTTTACTTTAGTGCAAATACATTCCCTCTTCTTTGCTGTGGTCTCAGTGTGTCCCGACTCCATGTGTTTGAAATTTGGTCTCCACTGTAGCAGTGTTGAAAGGTGGAAACTTTGGTAGGGCTGGAGTTCGTGAACACTGCCCTTGGAAAGTATCAATTCATCAGTGAATTTATGTCTGGAAGTATTATTATGGGAGCAGCTTTTATAACCACTAATGTCCTTCTGTTTCATCATCTGATATCCTCCATCTTCTGGAAATAATGTTCTCACCACATGGTACTACACTTGTGAACCAGCCTCAAGAATCATGAATTCAATCAAATACTGTTCCATATTGTAATGGCTTATATATGTTTTGCGCAGGGAATGGCACTACTGGGGAGTGTGGCCTTGTTGGAGTAGGTGTGGCATTGTGGGCATGGGCTTTAATACCCTTGTCCTAGCTGCCTTAAGAAGAAGTAGAATTTCAGGTCCTCCAGCCCCACAGCTGCCTGGACACTGCCATGCTCCCAACTTGATGATAATTGACTGAACCTCCGAATCTGTAAGACAGCCCCAGTTAAATGGTGTCCTTTATAAGAGTTGTCTTGGTCATGTATCTGCTTAAAACCCAAACTAAGACACTTATAAATAATCTAGTCCCAGGTGTTTTGTCATACCATCAGGAAATTGATCAAAGACATTCTTCTACTTACTCTTACATCATGTACACAAATATGAGCACTCCATAAAGATTTGTATAGAGGGCCATGTATCTCTGCTGCCTATCCACACATTCATTACCAATCTGCTAGCTACTAGACTCTCATATCTCGATTTCTTTGTATTCTTGAGATATCTATAACAAGGATATTTCCCCAGCCACTTCTCTGGCTCAGAGTGTCAGCTCAGTTGTCATCTCATCTAGTTTTTGAAGCATCCCCCATAGCTTGAAAACACTCCCACCATTTCTGCACCATGGTTGAGTTAGAATGGGAAACTACTGAATGGGACATGTCCATACAACAGACAGGAAGCAACTTCTATGTAATAGTGGGACTGAGAAAAATCATGGGGAATAAAAGAATAAATTCTACACAGAGGAGAGAAAGCAAGGAAAAGTACAAAAAGCACAAAAGAGATCACAAGACAGCTGAAGAATCCAAAGAAATCAAAAGGGTAAACAGAAAAAATAAGGACCCAGGTCTACTTGATCTATGGAAGACAGGGGAAGCTGAGACTTTTCCACAGCTTCCACTTGGCTAAGTCAAGTGACACTGTTTAAAGACACACTGTCAGACCTATCCATAGAACAAGCTTACAGTCATCACCAGCTTTCAATCCAGATGGAAGATGGTATGAGAGTAACTTCTCATGTTACAAATCCATACCAAGACACTTTGGAAGGCAGAGCCCCGGTGTCATCTTCAAAAGTCACCTATTACTTGAGACTGAAACGCTCCTAAGGCCTGGAAAGAAAAGCAATCACAAGTTGGGGAGTCTCTGAACACAGACACAGCCCCCACAGAACTGGAAGCAGGGACACAACATCAAGAAGCTCAGATAACAGGAGGCTTGGGCAGTAAAGGCTCTGTGTTTAATGGCTCTGCTGTCATTGGCAAAAAGCACCATACCTTCAGATTCTACTATTCCTAAGCCTGGGGCAATGATAGATTAAACTCCGTGATTTCTTCTCTGCTATGCAATTTTCCATATGCAGGATGGAGAACTCTAAAGCCCTGATCCAGTTATCATTCCATGAAGCTTGCTCCCTCATGCAAAGTGTTGATGCTGAGGAGAATCAGAGAGTTCTGAGGAAGGTACTCCAGCAATAGACCCCAGTTTCTACCTGCTGTCACACACCTCAATACAGCTCAGGAGGCACCTTTTGGCTAAGACATTATGTATCTCAATCTGTACAAATGAGAAATTTCTTGAGCAAGTGAGAATCTGCCCATCCCATAAGCTACAAGGCTTATGATTGTCTCAAGTGACATCTGAAAATTCTGAGGACGGTGGCATGCACTTACACTCTCAGAACTAAAGAGGCATATGCAGGAGACTTGTAGTAAATTTGATCTATGCAATATATAGCCAAGGATATGGAGTGAAAGTCTGTCTCAAAAAAAAGAAAAAGAAAGAAAGGAAGGAAAATAAAATTAAAAGAAAAAGAAAACAAACAGAAGGGAGGTGGAAGAATAACACTATAACACTAAAGATTTTTCAAAAAAAGACATATTTTGATATTACTGTATTACCAATTACTGTAGAAGCTTCCTAAATACACACATGTACATGCACACACACATGCAGATGCAAATAATAAGAAAAAGTTTAAAAATAGAGTTATTCTATAACAGAGCCACAATTTCCCTACTAGGCAGCAGTGCCTAGTAGGATTATTTCTTTTGGCTTTTTTTTTTTTTTTTGTCAGTGAGATGCAAAGTCCACCCCATCAACTATATGGGCTATTGCCATTGCTCTATGTTACCCTTCAGAACTTGCCTATAAGACCCTATTGCTTAAAATACTTGAGTCATAGTACATGATGACATCAAGCTGAAATAGACCTGGATGCTTGATCCTTACTGGCTAGCTTTCAGGGTACTAGAACTTGTTATGCAAGCTACACTGGAGAAAAAACAATCATCAATTATACCCAGTTGTGAACTCTGTAATTTATACAAATGACTGTCCTGGAAAGACATGTCAATTTGTGTAATAGTGGCATGAACATCGTGGGAGCAAACAACCACTTTATAAAACTTGGATTTAAGTTCTACTCTGACAGATGAAACCTTTACTAGGAATCATTATTGAGCCAAGAACCAATTACTGGAAACATGTCATAGGCCTTAGGAGAGAATCTACTACTATTATGCTGTTAAATAGATATAGTATTAAACCTACTCATGTTGACTTTCACTATACCTATAGATCAGAGCATTCTATGTACTCATTAGAGAAGCTTATATTTAAAGTAGATAGTGATTAACACAGAAATCAACAACTGGTCAAGGTACAGAGTATTAAAGACTGCAGAACCTCCAAATATATATATCACATACTCTCATAAGACTTAAGCCATTACTTTTCTTGCCTATAAAAACTTCATGATAAAACTCTATTACGGAAGACTTCACACACCTTGGTTGCATGATATAGAGACCACTATCTAGAAGTGTTAGAATACTTGTCCTCTCTGCTGTCTCTTACAGTCCCAGAAAGTCCCAGAGACTCACAACTGGTCAAGTTACACAGAATAAAAGATTGCAGAACTCCCAGCCCTAAAACAAATATATACCACACACAGCCTAACAAGGCTCCAACTGGCAGGTCAGAGATTGGCAGATTCCTAGAGTTCATTGCCCAATCAATTTAGTAAAATTGATGAACTCTAGTTTTAGTAAGAGACCCTGTCTCATATAAGAAAGTGAGGAAAGTGATTTGTAGCATGAAGTTTTAGCTACTTAGATTTATGCTCCCAGAAGGTCAGGCTTCCAGCCACCTGCACAGGGAATCTTTGGATCTGTAAGTGATAGACACACACACATTAACTTACTTATAATATGCCATCTAGCTCCATGGCTAAGCACTTCTAATCCTCTGCCTACTACTCTAGGCCAAATCAAGGAAATAGCTAGTAGCCACTGACCCAAAATCTCATATGGCTAGTTGGCTTTCTCTCTTGCATCTCCGATGTCCATCTATATTACACCACTTCATTGTGATTTTTCCTTCTCCCTCAAGCCTCCCTTGCCTGTGCAACTACAAGGGTCCCAACCCATCTCCCTTTGCCCAACCATTAGCTACTGGCATCTTTACAGATTGATCAAAAACCAATTGGGGACAAGGACCTTTAGCATTTGGACATGCAGATTCTTGTTCAAATCAAAACATTAGAACCAATCTCCAACACCTCGCCATTTCTGTCCAAATATATAAAATAAAAACAATAAACAAAAACAAACAAAAATCTCTTCTCTCAGATATAAATTGAGTACAACCACAATTATGTAAATCAAAGAGTATGACATACAATTAACATTTAGTCCATCATATTTGTCAATTAGATAAGGTACTCTACCATCATTCCTAACTTAAAGATTCTATACCTGAATTAAGTTTTGATTTTATCCTATAACACCATCTGAAAACCATGCTTTCAACTCTATATCATATCTTTCAATGCTAAACAACTTATATAACTAGTCTTCAATCCTGTCAGAAATCCTAGTACAAATTAAATATTAACTAACTATATAGGCAACACTAAACATAGCTTCTAAAACTCAAACAACTGTAGAGACAGCTGACTATGTGGTCAGCCCCTATTCCCTATAATGTTGGAGCATTTGTCTTCAGCCTTCTGATACAGAACCATCCAGCAGACCTTGAAATGAAGTAGGAATATGAAGGACAAGCTTATCCTATCTTAGTGGAGCTTAGTACCTGCTCTGGAAGTGCAACCCGCCAGAAGCATAAAGCCGAGTAGCTAAAACCTCCCACTACAAATCACTTTCCTCATTTTCTTTTTTGAGACAGGGTCTCTCACTGAAACTAGAGTTCATCAATTTGGCTAAATTGGTTGGGCAATGAACTCTAGGAATCTGCCCATCTCTGACTCCCTCCCCTCCCCCCCCCCCCCCCCCGCCTCCCAGCTGGAGCCTTGTGAGGCTGTGTGGGACTATCCAACATGTGTTTGTCCTTTTATGGACAGTATTTTTTGTCTGTAGATAGATAGGGCATTTTCTGCCCCCATGGTTGCCTTGCCGCCATAAGCAACTTCACCTGGAGGTAAAGATACTCAATTCTTTTTTGAAGGAGAATGAGGAAGCTGTCAGGAGCAGACATGTCTTGTTGTCAAATGATCCTTAATAATGAGATAACATTAAATGCCACATTCTGTGGATTTCTGATGTTTTTTAAGACTATCTATCTATGAAAAGTATGTTTAAACTGTTAATCCTTAGCCATACTTAACCATTTCTATTTGAGTAAATTGGAAGCACTTTATTACAATTAAATTAGAATCTAGGAATCTAACATAGCCATGAGTTTACTACCTGACCCTTAACTTGTGCTATTTAATCATCTTGAACAGTTTGTAATAGCAGCTATTAGAAAGAATGGATCAAACCCTTGTATTCTTAAATGAGTTGCATAAGTACAATGCCTATCTAAAAGTAACAATATTCATTTCAAATTTTGTATCAATATAAAAATGTGTACCAATTAAAACCTTAAGTTTCTATCAATATATAAATTCTGTACCAACGTAAGAAATTATAACTTCAATTTTACATCAATTACACAGATTTCTATTGATGTAAGATTGTGGCTGCACATGCTTTGTTCAAGAATAAAATTTAGTAATCCATCCCATCTATTTTCTCCCTGTTCAAAATTATGATCATTTCCAAATTATGCCTTAAAATGACAACCTATCTTTAATTTGTAAAATAACCATAACCAGAAACCCAAACCTGGGGAATTGGCCTGATGACTCTTCATGTCTTCTTCTTGTCAAATAAGGGTGATGAGAAATTCTTTAAAGGGGTTAGAATGGGTAGGGAAATTAGAAAACCTGGTTAGACTTAAGAAGGCTAATCTAGCATCTGTCTGTTGTCCAGTTTCTGTATGTCTAGACGGCTCAGGGCTTAACTGACACTCTGGCTGGATCCATCTCAAAGATTGCATGAGGCAAGATCATCTAGAGTCAGCAGCAATTTTTGAAGCTGTTTTGGAAGCAAATCTCTGGACAGCATCAGTTCAGCATCTCTGAGGATGAATCTTGCCAGAGCTGTACATTTTGTAATTATGAATCTCACAACCAAGATTTTAGTACCATTGAGCTATTTGTTTGGATTGTGCAGGGTGCACAGATCAGGTAAGGATGAAATTTTGCTTGTTGTTTATGCAGGTGGAAGACAGCTGTCCTTTTTATGAGTTAATTTTATCAGTAACCAGTTATAATAACTCTTCATTCCTGCCATATGAAGGAAGGCATGAAGAATCTTAAAGATTCTATAACCAACAAGATTTATTGTCTCATTTTAGCTGAAGTTTTGGCTAGAGATATTTTTCTGTCTAAGCCAGTTACTAGGCTGTTCCCATGATGAGGAATCAACAAATCAAGTTACCTGTTCTGTTTGATTTTCTTGAATTTTTGAAGCTTTTCAGGGGATCTTCCCCTGCCATATCTGATCCATATCACTTTGGAAGGGGTTCAAAGCCTTTTCTCCTTTCTTGTCAACACAAATGCAGAGTCTCTCTCCCCAAGTAGCCTGTCTTTGGTTCAGTAACCAGAAATCCTTAAAGGTATAGCTTGACCTCTCTCCCATAATATAAAATATAATATAAAATATAAAATATAATATAATATAAAATATAATATATTATATTTTAATATAACCACCAAACTCATACCCACATACATTTTGATAATTAAAACACTTCAAAAACAACTAAAGCATTCTACACAAATATTCTCTGTTGAGACAGTGCTTCTTTGATGTACCCTGCACTAACCTACATGAGATCAAGACCTAAATTATGTATACATCTATGTAAACTTTAATTCTCTCTTCTACAGAGATTGCTATCTCTGTAGCCTAAGTTTCTACTGCCTGAGATAGATCAGGCTCCCTATGCCCTGTCTTTCAGTGTAATTTTTAAAAATCAAAAACCTTAATATTTATTATCTATGTATTTAACTTTAATTAAATTACCTTAAAGTCAATTAAATCAAGTCTTATTTATTCCTAACCTCTGATAATTTGTTGGCTGGAGGCAGGTACCTTTTATTGTCTGCTTCTCATTGCTTTCCTCCTAGCACCCTGGTCAGGGAAGCAGCCAGCCCCTTTGCACAGCAGGGGTTCCCAGCATCTCTGAGTTGAGGCTCTCTCTGGCAGTCACTGTGCTCCTCTGCTATAGTGTCTTGCATGGGAACCATGTGACTTGTCTATACTCACTTTAGTGGAAACCAGTTCTCCCCCCTCCTAGACCTAAACCGTGTGTGTGTGTGTGTGTGTGTGTGTGTGTGTGTGTGTGTGTTCCATTCCAGAATCGCTAAATTATTTTCAATAATGGGTTCTCACCTACCATATTGCATGCCATATGTAGAATGAATTTGGGCTATACCATTTCAGCTCCCTGCAGATTGCATGTCTGGATTCACAAATGGAGCACACACACACACACACACACACACACACACACACACATCAGGTTTAAAATGCCTTAGCTACCTAAAAGGCTGGTCAAGGGCTAGGTACTCCTAAACCTTCCCCTGCTATCCTAGGCCCAATAGAAAAAAAGTGGCCCATGGCCACTGACCTGAAATATTACATAGCTGGTTGGCTTTATCTCCTACAGCTCTATGTCCAACTGTATTCCCATGCAACTCCAAAGGTCCTGCCCTACCTCCCCTTGCCTAGTAATTGGCCACTGGCATATTTATAAATCCATCAAAAACCAGTTGGGGACAAGGACCTGTATTGTTTGGACACACAGATTCCTAATTGAATCAAAGCATTGAAAACAATCTCCAACAGTGATTGAAGAAAATACATGAATTTGACCTTGGTCTACACAAACACACATACACAAATATTTCTTTCACTCTTTCACACACATGTACACACAAACAGACACTTCAATTGAAAAGGCATGGTGATGCATGCTTTTAATCCCAGTATCCAGGAGGCAGAGGCAGGCAGATCTCTGGTTTTGAGACTAGGTTGGTCTACAGAGTGAGTTTAGGGAATGCTAGGGCTACAGAGAGGAAACCCTGTCTTAGAAAAGAAGAGAGAAGGAAGGATAGAAAGAAAGAAAGAAAGAAAGAAAGAAAGAAAGAAAGAAAGAAAGAAAGAAAGAAAGAAAGAAAGGAAGGAAGGAAGGAAGGAAGGAAGGAAGGAAGGAAGGAAGGAAGAAAGGAAGGAGAGAGGGAGGAGAGAGGGAGGGAGGGAGGAAGGAAGGAAGGAAGGAAGGAAGGAAGGAAGGAAGGAAGGAAGGAAGGAAGGAAGGAAGGAAGGACACCAATCAGTTCTAAAATCAAGGAAAGCACAGCAAAACATATTTCAAATCCTGAAAGTAAAAGCTGCTAACAGAGATCTATATTCAGCAATGTTGTCTTTTGAAATTAACTGGGAATAAAACACTTCAAGAAAACTGAGAATTAAGCAGTTCCCAACCATCAAAGCCAGGATTATAGGAGACAGTTAAAATAATGCTAAACATAGGAGAAATAAAAACGTGTTCAAACAAGAAAATGCTGAAAGGTAGTTTGGTCTTTAGGTTTTCTTTGCATGCACTTCATGGATCTACAGATGATTCAGTTGAACAACAATGAAACAGATATTCTTTTACAAACCATGGGAATTTGTTTAAAATAGAATACATTTAAATCCATAAATGAGTCTTAACAAATAAAAAAAAATAACTTCCTTGTTCATATCACGTCAGATCAGACTAATATGAGAGATAAATAAATGAATGACATATATAAATTTAGATTAATTCATGTACACAAATGTGGTCAGTTGGCCACTTGAAGACATCAATGAAGTATTTTTTATTAGGTATTTTCCTCATTTACATTTTCAATGCTATCCCAAAGGTCCCTCAGACCCACCCCCCCAATCCCCTACCCACCCACTCCCCCTTTTTGGCCTTGGCGTTCCCCTGTACTGGGGCATATAAGGCCTGAAATTGTATGAAAATTTATTATTGTCTTAACCTTTCTCTCCATCTTGAAATCTATTCTGCTACCTATTGTCTATTCATGACACCTTCCAACAGCTAATTTTTCCGTTTTGTTGGTTTGCATTTGATGATTGGTTTCATCATCATTATCACCACCACCACTACCATCATCATCATCATCTTTAATCATCACTGATTGGCTCTTTTTCAAAAAATTTCTGTTTGACTTGTTGTTAATGCCAGTTTCCTTGTTGATACTCCACATCTTTAAAGTTTCCTCCATACTGGGAGACAATTTCAGACAACTTCCTAACTTTCCTATCTAGGCCCTTACCTCCTTCACCTCTTACCTCCTTCTCTGGCACATCAGCTATCTCTCCATCTTTGGGTTCTGGAATTGAGTTCTGAGCTTATGGAAGTGTCAGCGTGGATATTACTCCTACTTTTGTGCTTCTTTCTTGTGTTTTGAGCATCTGTTGGGATAGGTGTGCCTTTTCATTTTTATTTTCTCCTTTTCCTTGCCTGTTTTATGTGAGTCTTTGAATTCACTTGTTTCCCATTATTTAGGAGGGGGTGGTGACTATAATGACAGATGCTGTGATTTTATCAAGGTTTTGGTGTTATCTTGCTCTAGAATACACTTGTGTCCCCATAAACATGGTCATATTGTCAAGAGCAATCTACAGATTCCATGTCATTCCTGGAAGTTTCAACACAATTCTTCACTGAACTAGACCAACCTAAAACTCATAGGATAATAAATAGTCCTCTAATACCCAAAGTAACACAAAGACTAAAGAGAAATGCTGGAGATAGTGCTAGGAATAACCATTACATTAAAACCAGTCCTTTTAAACCACTAGTGCTAAGAAAACTAGATCTCTATATGTAACGAAAAAAAATGAGAATAAATCCCGATCTTTCACACTTCATAAAAAAATGCCAATTGGATGGAATATATACTAATGTGTAACAGAACACCTTGAAAGATTTCAGAGCAAAGCATAGGTAAAATACTTTGAGACACAGACAAAGCTTTCTGAAAAGATCTCGAATAGCTTAGGAAATGGCTAAGGATTAAAAAATGAGACTGCATGAAGTTAAAAAATATCTACACATCAAAAGGAGTATTCATCAGAGTAAGGAAGCAACCTTGGTGACAACAGAGACAATTGCACCCGCTGCTTGAATCATATGGATGGGTGATCTTCCAAGTATAAGTAGCAGAACGGTATATTGTATGGCTCAGTTGCAACTGGGCATCTTGAGCTTCTACCACTATGATGCATTGTCACCCAAGAAACTTTTATGTGAACCCAGGCATACACAGACGGGTAGGTATGTAGGTAGATAGATAGAAAGTTGACCTATAGATAGATAGATGGTTGATCAATAGATAAACAGATGAATACAAATCCAACATCATCAATCATAACAAGGTTTAAAAAAAACTCTGCTATACATGTAATACATTTGCTGCAGATGAAAGCAACTAGGCCTAGTAATTAATGAATAAATGTATTTATTAATTTTTATATTAAAAATTAACTAGAGCCAGGCATGGTGGTGCACACCTTTAATCCCAGCACTTGGGAGGCAGAGGCAGGCGGATTTCTGAGTTCGAGGCCAGCCTGGTCTACAGAGTGAGTCCAGGACAACCAGGGCTACACAAAGAAACCCTGTCTTGAAAAACAAAAAAAAAACAACAAAAAAAAATTAACTCTTGGACATCCAGGTAAGATGACTGATTAGCAATGTCTTCTATGTGACACAGTGAAAGAGCAGAGATAAGACATTAGGCAATAGAGTGTTCTTATGAGAGAATGAGCTAAAGAAAATAGAAATCACCCTAGGTAAAATCTCCTCCACAGAGAAGCAGCCAGCAGTGGCTGCCAGCTGGCACCCAGGTTCATCGCTATGATTCTTGGGCTGAGCCAGATCCAGCTGTGGCTTTCAGAAAGATCCCTTCTTCTCCTGATACTGGCATCACAGAATCAGTGACCTGGAGAGACTAACCTGGTTGTGGAGACACAAGCAGGGTCTAGATCCACCATAGGGAGAGGGACGGGAGAGCAGGGCAGGCTGTGAAGATGGAGGAGGAAGTCCTGCAAAAGGAGGCTAAGGCCAAGTCCCCACCATTGCACCAGAGAAGAGTATTCTAAAAAGGAAACACCCGGGTCACTGTCTGGGCATGCAGGAGCATGGGAGGTAAGCAATGTGCTTAAAGTCTCACTAATCAGCAAAGAAAATCAGTAGCCAGAAAGAAAACGCCCAGCAACTACAGTAAACACAGATGGGGAGACCTTTCACACATACACAGAACCTCAGTCCCAGAAATCCCTGCTTGGAAACAGTGATTCTCAGAACCAGAGAAGTTGTAGTTGGCAGGCAGGGGAGACTCAAACTGGGGCATTCTGGAAGAGAGAGTGGTCCCACACAGAGATTGCTTTCAGCAGAAAGAACATATTGATTTAATTTCTTTGAATTACTGAGGCTAGCAGCCCTCCCCAACCTGCGGAGATTGCTACAGAAGACAGGCCAGGGACAAGGGGAAGCCACATCTGTCCCCACCAGGAAGAAACACTGACTGATATGATAATCCGTTCTACTTCATTTTATTTTTATTTCATTTATACATTTGTACTTCATTGTTTACACATTATGCTTTAAGTGGACCCTTACCTGGAAGACTTCTATGAATGTTCTTTGTTTCTCTGTGTCCACTCATCGGTAGCATCTCTTTCAGTTCTCATGCTTCTAAGACATATACTTTCTGTTTTATTCATACTTAATCCTTCTTGTCCTCTTTGCCATATCATTCTCATTACTACTTAACTATTAGTAACCTTAGTAAAAATAGTCTTAAAAATATAGAAACTCTATTTTTCTGATTCATGTTCTGGTGACACTATGAATATTACTGGGGACACAAGTGTATTCTACAGGAATACCTCTGTAACCTCTTTTTATCTGTTACTGCAGTCAGCTTCTCTCCCTAAATAATCCCTAAATCCAATGAAGAAAACTCCTCATGAAGGAGATAGATAAGATAAACCAAAGGGAGGAACAGGGAAAAATAAAAATGAAAAGACACACCTATTCCAATAGTTGCTCAAAACACAAGAAAGAAACGCAAAAAGTAGGAGGGAATATCTACTCTGACACTTCCATAAGCTCACGACTCAATTCCAGAACCCAAAGATGGAGAGATAGCTGATGTGCCAGAGACAGGTGAAGAAGGTAAGGGCCTAGATAGGAAAGTTAGGAAGTTGTCTGAAATTGTCTCCCAATATGGAGGACACTTAAAGATGTTGGGTATCAACAAGGAAACTGGCATTGACAAGAAATCAAATAGAAGCTCTGGGAATAAAAGAGCCAGTTGATGATGCTGATGGTGGCTGTGATGGCGATGACAATGATGATGAAATCATTTTTTTAAAAAGAGAAAAATGGCACAAACAGACAAAACCAAGCAGAAGAATGGCTTCCAAGACTGATGGGGCTAAGACGATAATAAATCAGGCATATATATATGTAAAACATGACTAAAATTTCCAAGACATTTGAGAGACTAAATCTAAGAATCCATGTTGTAGAAGGATCTTAGTTCCAGTCTAGAGACATAGGCCATTTTTCTACAAAATTAAAGCGGATTTTTTTTTCTAAAACAGATTAAAGGACTTGCCTCACATGCCTGATGAGCTGATTTTAGTTCCTAGAACTAAGAGTGGAAGAAAAGCATCAATTCCTCAAAGTGATTCTCTGATAGTCACAGCACTTCTCCGGTGTCTCGTCATCAGTTCCCGTTTTGAGTTCCCGTCTTGACTTTTCTGGATAACGATGGGCTGCGAGATGCAAAGTGAAATAAACCCTGATTCCGTCCCACATTGCTTGTGGTCATAGTGCTTTGTCACACAACAGAAACCATGACTAATACAGTAAAGTGGTAGTACATGAAATCAACCTTGAAAAAGAATATTTTTTTCTATATAACAATAAGCAATTTGTCAAGAAGGAAAACCATCCCATCCATTATAACTTCAAACATAAAAGCAAAATAAAGTACCTAGGAATAAATTGAACCAAAAAAGTGACAGGCTTTATAAGGAAAATGCTAGACACTGAATTAGAAAAATGTAAGAAAGCACCAGAAAATGGAAAAACTTCCAATGTTCATAGAATGACAGAGTTAATATTCTGAAAACCATTATCTTACACAAGGGAATTTTATACACAATACAATATCCATTAAATCTCAATGATATTCTTTATAAAAATTTAGAAAATAACCTTTAGAATAGTTGAAATCAATCTTAAGTAGAAAGAACAATGCTATAGATGTCAAATGTCTGACCTCAAATTATCTTATGGAGCTATAGTAACAAAAACAATGTCATAATGGTACAAAACCAGACATCACGGTATAGTCACAGACCAGGACTTTCCGAAAAGGATTCTGACACCATAGAATATGTTGCAAGAATTGACAAATGGTATTGCACAATTACTGCTATTACACAATAAATAGTGTTACACTCTACTGCACCACAAAGAAAACAATCTCCATAGTTGAAAACATGGCTTGCAAAAAATGAAAATTGTTGCCAACCATAAATCAGACATGGGATCAATATCTACAATACAAATGAGCTATGACAACTAAATAACAAAAAAGGAAAAGAAACCATTAACTGACAAAATGGGTTAACAAACTGAATAGATAAGCCTCAGAAGAAATACAAATGACCATTTTTAGAGTCCAACCCACCTCATTCAGCCACTAAGAAAATCAATGTGCAGGTTTCTCAAACTTAGAAATAGAAGTTCCATGTGCTCCAACTACACCACTCCTGGGTGCATGACCAAAGGACTCTGAGTCCTCTTGCTGAGAGTGCCACTTCTGTTTATGGATGCAGGTTTTTGTCACTATCATCTATATTAACCAATAGGAATTCAGGACAATCTTCTGCTCATTTTTGTACAAGGGAGTTTTATTTATACTAATCTAAAGAATGTAATCGGTCATTTCAAACAGGCATTGATGCCTGTTTCATTTAACTGATCATTTGCTTTCAAGATAGTAGTTTACAAGTGCGCCATCGGTCAGTGTGGTGGTGAACTTTGATTGAAATAAGAAATGCTTAGGTAAGATCAAAACAAACATGGGAAAGCCCAAGTAAAAGCACAAGAAACATATTACAGATGCTGAAACACACACATTCATACACACAGAGAACCCATTAAAATGAAGGTCAGAGACCATAATATATAAGCAAAAGATATGTAAGGGGAGAAAATGCCTCAACAAAGCTGTGAGAAAAATTCTCAGTATCATCACTGGGTTTGTTTTGTGTTAGCCATCTACTGTTAGGCACGGGGTCTACCCTGGTAGTTTGTCTACCCAGGGAGAGTCAGTTGGAGAAAACTAATTTGCTTGCAGTTACCAATTGGAGATACCTTCTGGGTTAGGGATGGATGCCTGTTTGTTTTCTAATGAGAGAAAGAAGTAAAAGGTGTTGGTTAGGAGTAAGGGGAAAAGTGGGAAGGACTTGGGAGGAGTTACGAGAAGCGAACCTGCAATTGGAAAATAGCGTATGCAAAGGTATATTTTCAACAATTAATAAATTCTACAAAGAAAGAAATAGTTGGTAAAAAAAATAGTAAAATCCGCTAATACGGTGTGCCTATTGATGGCATTGCCATATACAGATCATGAGGGCTCTAACCATACATATTTATATATACCATGTGAAGACTTAAGAGTATGGTGCCCTTATTGAGAGGTGGTGAAAACCAGGAGCCAGGGATTTATAGGAACAAATAGATCACTAAAGTCATGCTCTTAGGGGTGCATCTTGCCTTGGCAACTCTCATGCTAACTCCACCCCTGTATGTCTTTCTGTTTCTCTCCCTCTCCCCCCTCCCCCTCCCCCTCTCCCTTCCCCTTTCCCTCCCCCTCCCCTTCCCCCTCCTCCCCCCTCTCTGTGTTTTGTCCACAGTGAAGGAGCTCCTTAGCTATAAGCTGCCATACATATATATGAACTAAATATATTGGACCCTAACCATTAGCCAAACTCTCTGAAACCATGAGACATAAGAAACCCTTCCTTCCGTGCATTGTCCTCTCAGAAATTCCCTTGATAGTAATAATAATAATAGTAATAATAATAATAATAATAAACTAGCTAATACAATCACACTGAGAGTCTTTTTTAGTTTGGGAAATAAAGCTAGAGTTGGTTTTATTTTTCTGTAAGTAACTTGGTCTTTGTACAGTCTAGTGACCCATGAATGATACAGCAATGTGTTGCAGCTATGTCCTGGCCAGATTCCCAGTGGTGTCAGCAGGTTTGTGACGATGTGGTTCTAACTTCGACAGCCCACGGAGCATCATGTCTCAAGTCTAAGTCTCTGAAATATCTACATGGTTTTGTTTTGTTTTGTTTTGTTTTTCTAACAAATACTGAGAAGAGTCAGGCATTTGGGAGAACACACACATGAAAAGTTTGTTAAAAATTAAAACATTTAAAAACCACCACAGCCTTTCGAAATTAGTGAGAAGCCAATTCAGTCATTTCAGTCCAAGCGACGCATCACCTAAACTCTGAGTGCTGTGCTACACATGTTACATGAACTCACTTTGTAGCTAAAACATTGGCTTTAATCACTTTATTGGGAAAGTCTGGTATTGAAAGGAAGTCTATAAACCAGTATTTGTTTGTGGAGGAAGCATGCCCCGGAATGACGTTGTCTTAGAGGTTCCTTTACCAAATTAAACATTTCTTGTCCTTCATTGTGTTGAGACTGGAGACACACGTAATTAACGTGTGCTCACAGAGAAGTCAGCAGGAAACAAATAGAGAAGCCTCAAGCAAGAGGCACACGTTGGGTGGAGAGGAAATGATTTGTGGATGCCGGAATCTTAGAAAGAGGGAACTGTACTCATGTCATTCTTACATTTAGTTCTGCAGGGTTTGCTTTTCTTCTCCCAAAACCAAATGGAGTTTAAATTTTTCTCTCCCCAGTAATATAAGCAAGAAGTCTGGGCAGATACGACAGGCATAATACTTGCCATCTGCCCATTATGACACAGGCAATAAGTGAAGGCGAAGGAAGAGGGAGAGCAGGTTATTGTTACAAGAATAATATTTGAATAATCTTTGTTTCCTGAAGACTGAGTGGGGAGGTGAGAAGCCATTACTTTGCACGTTAAACAACAGCTCCAACTGGTGGATGGTGAGAGAGCAGGGTCACTGTTTCCATGGATGACCCTGGGAACAAACCCCCTGCTACACATGCTGGGGAGTGTGCCATTTTATTTAACGGCCAACACAGCATTTTCTATCAGCAATCTGATCTTATCATACACACACATTGGTTTCAAAAGATTGAGGGTTAGTGAGCAGGACCTTTTAAAGCAGGAGGAGCTAAGGCAGTCCCATTTCCAAAAGCTATAGTATGCCAAACTGGTAGGGAGAGGCGCACTACAGAATCTCTTGCCTAAAGCTTCTTTTTTTCTAGAGATTATGAAAGTAGTTGCTTTGTAATGGTCAATTGAGGAACTAAGATAAGAGGGAAAATGAAAATCTGCCCCGTGGTTGTCTACATCAAGAAAACGAGGTTGGATAGGCTGTCACCTCTGCTAATGTTACTGATGATGTAAGAATTGTGTTTGGATATCTCTGATGGGACACAGTAAGTCCTCCCTGGGGAACTTGACTGTACACTGTAGGTCAGGTCAGAGCATCACCTACAGTCACCATCACAGTTAGCCTTCCTTTTCGGCTCAAGAAAGGAAGAATCATGGTTTTGGCAAAGAATTGAAGGCAGTGGAGTGACTAACACTGTGTTTACAGGAACTTCAAAGGAAACACCCAAAGCCTTATGGCTGTTGACTGCCTCATCACCCTCTGAAACTCCCATTGCATCAGCATGCTATTTAGAAAGTTAAGCAAGACCCAGCACACGGACAGCAGCTGGTACTTTTGCTATTATTCTAAAACTCGGCCTTTGCTGAAGGTGCTCAATGATATCCTCATTTGCATAGGTGAAGAAACAAGAGTGGAGGTTGACTTCCTTGTCTATTGCCATCAGAAGTAACACAACCAGAATTGGGCTCAGGTAAGTAACACCTGGGAGTTAAACAATAAAACAGTGGGGGTGGGGGTGGGGGTGAGTGAGTGTGGACCAAGGAGCTTATACTGAGCTCCTAATTAAGACCAGCCTAACACAGAGGACACTGTAAGACCAGACTAACACAGAGGACACTGTTGTAATAATAGCTGGGAGGATGGATAACTTGTGCTTCATTTTCTCCTGAAATCCCAATAATTTTCAGCTAACCTTTTTGCCTGTAGCAAGCATAACGAACTATGCAGATATCTAAACAAGGTAGGCCTAATTGATAAACTGATATCTCTTTTCAAGATACCAGTGGCACACTGGGTATGGTGGCAGACTCCTGCAATCTCAGCTGTTTGAAGAAGGATAAAGGAACTCAAGGACAGCCTGGACTATAGTAAGATACTGTCTGAAAAATACAATCCCAGTGTTCACCTTGCAAACACTAGTCAGCAGCAGTGAAAAACTGCTTTTCCTTAATGCTAATTGGAGGGCACTCTCCTCAGCTCTGAAGGAACAAAGATAATGGAGTTAGCCTGAGTAGAAATGCTACTGACACCCTCTAATTCTTTCAGTTCCACTTCCATTATATATATATATATATATATATATATATATATATATATATATATATATATATATATATTCCATATGTAGAGTGTACACTGTGATAATTCCATATAATGTCTAAAAATCCAACCCTAACAATCCAACCCAGGTAAGGAGAATTTCCATTGTTTACCAGTTTATCATTTATTTGAATAAGAAAGTTCCCAAATCCTCCCTTGTAGTTCTTCATAAAACATAAAATAAATTGTTGTGAACTAAAGCTGCTATAATGTTCTATAGCATATTAGAAAGCCATCCCTCCTCTCTAGACATGAGTGGGTACTTATTATTAACCTGCCTCTGTGCCTTCTCCATCATCCTCTTCATTGACCACAATTCTATCCTCTATTTTCACAGAACAAACTTCTGGGGCTTCTACATATGAACAAGATCATGTAATATTTGTCTTTCCAAAACTGGTTTATATCCCTCAATGATCTCCAGTTCCACCTATGTCATCATAAATGGATTGCATCCCTTTGTGGCTGAGGGATATTCTGTTGTGTGTATTGTCTTTTCCCATTTGTCGGCTTAAAGACGCCTTTTCTGATGACAGGATCTTGACTATTGTTAAGATGCTGAGGTAATCAAGAAACTGTAGCTATCCCTTCAATTTACTGATGTGTCAGTTGGCTATGCAAAACAGTATTGGGCTGGAGCACAGTTCTATCTTTAGTTTCGAGTCTTCCACATGAGAACGATTCTGATTCTATTTTCCCTTGGTGCACACTTGTGTTTTCTCATTTCTATGCTAAAAGTGTACATGGGAAAGGAAATAACCACAAGAAAATTAGAAAGGCACAGTCCAAAGTTTTGAAAGCTGGATAGAATCTTCCTGGATAGCCTACCTGCGTTTTGGAAACATATTATCTTAGCCCCCAAATCAAGAAAACATGTCTTATTTTCTAAAATAAATGCAATTAATTTTGAAACCATAAAACAGATTTGAAGCAATTTCAAAGCCCTAACAAGTTTAACTAAACTCCTTCAAACTATTCTGTCACCCAAAGGGCGTGCAACAAGAATCGGTGGATAAAGTGTGCATAAATGATTCATTAAGTAAGTGGAATTGGCAAGAGCTTTAATCTACTACCTTACAGCACTGGGCACGCCCTCCAAAACCCACGAGGGATAAATAGAAACAACATGGAGAGGTTTCAGCTCATGCCACACATCTGTTCACTTAGTTGGATCTTGTTTTAGATTTGGGCATAATACGTTTTGATTGTCTTTATGTACAGTGACAGCGGGGTAATGAATGCTTTTTGAACATGAATTGTATAAATACATAGACATGTTGATTTGAGAAGGGAAAACAAAGCATGTGAAAATTGGCAAAATACCCACTTCGAGAATTATAGATAGTCTTCTTAAGGAAAGAAGACAGACACTCAGCTGGCAGACCACCCACAAAACGCCATTAAAACCTAAACAACATGAAAAGAGACAATTTTTCCCAGCCAGGGCAGTTCCCGAAAGTATTAACTTTAAAAGGCTTTCAGTTTAAACCAGTGGCCTTGAACTGTTCCCTGAAAACACTGACTCCTTAGTGTATGCAATAGACATGAAATTCACCTGGGAAATAGGAGAGGTTAAGAAAACTACTAATAACAATACCCTCTGGCATCTGTATGACACCATCTAGAAAAGATATGGAAGCACGTGGCATGTCATCTTATGCAATGATATCATCATTCCTGCAAGTGATACAAGTGCACATATGTCAAAAAAAAAAAAGGCCACTGGGGCTGGTCTGCCTGGGTCAGCCCGCAGAGGTGAGTAGCACAGCGTGTGGTCCTCTGCGTCCCATTGTCTAGATCTGGCCTTGTTCCTTGGTTCAAAGGAGCCTTGCTGGACCCCAAGAACATCCCTGTGGAAACCTTCAGGGGCCCCATTTAAACCAATAGAAGAGACATGTCTGTGTTCGTACGTGTGCATGTGCACACACACAGAGACACACACACAGAGGGACTGGAAGAGAGAGGAGGAGGGAGAGGGGGAGAGAAAAGGGGGGAGAGAGGGAGAGGGAGAGAGGGGGGCAAGAGAGGAGAGAGAGAGAGACTCAACCAACACCAAAGTTAACAGGAATTACCAATCATTGGTCAATATTATCTCTCACCATCAATGGACTCAAGTCCCCAATTAAAAAGACACATACTAACAGAATGGATACATTTTGTTATAGCAGAATACATTATTCTGCTATATACAAGGAAAACATCTCAGCAATAAATATAGTCATTATCTCCGTATAAAGGGCTGAAAAAAAGGTTTTCCAAGCAAGTGGATCCAAGAAACAAGCTGGAGTCACCATTCTAATATCTAGTAAAACAGACCTTCAAGCAGAAATTAATTAAAAGAGACGTGGAAGGACACTTCATACTCATTAGAGGAAAAATACACCAAGATGACATCTAAGTTCTGAACATCTATGCCCCAAAGACCAGGGCACCCACATTTGTAAAAGAAATATTACTAAAACTTAAGTCGCACATCAAACCTCATACATTAATATTGGGAGACCTCAACATCCCACTCTCACCATTGGACAGGTCATTGAGACAGAAACTAAACAGAAAAATTATGAAACTAATAGAGGTTATGATTCAAATGGGCCTAGCAAATATCTATAGAACATTTCACCCAAACACAAAAGAATATACCTTCTCCAAAATTGACCAAATAATCAGTCACAAAGCAAACCTCAACAAATACAGGAGACTGAAATAACCCCAGGCATCTTATGAGATTCCGTGGATTAAAGCTGGCCTTCAACAACAACAGAAAGCTGACATACTCATGGAAACTGAACAACTCTCTACTCAGTGATTACTGTTTCAGGGAAGAAATAAAGAAAGAAATTAAAGACTTTCTAGCATTCAATGAAAATGAGGGCACAACATACCCAGTCTTATGGGACACAATGAAAGCAGTGCTAAGAGGAAAGTTCATAGCACTAAATGCCCTCATAAAGAAGTTGGAGAGTTCTCACACTAACAATTAAAAGTACATCTGAAGGCTCTAGAAAAAAAAGCAAAGAATGCAAATAGAGCCATATGTATCGCCCTGCACAAAACTCAAGTCCAAACGGATCAAAGACCTCAACATGAAATCAGATACATTTAATTTAATAGAACAGAAAGTGGGGAATAACCTTGAAGTCATCAGTACATGAGACAACTTCGTGAGCAGAACATCAATGGCTCAGGCACTAAGATCAAAACTTAATAAATGGGACCTTATAAAACTGAAAAGCTTCTGTAAGTCAAAGGACACCATCATAGGACAAAACAACAGTCTACAGACTAGGAAAAGATCTTCACTGACCATACATCTGGCAGAGGGCTAATATCCAAAATATATAAGTAACTCAAGAAAGAAGACACCAACAATCTAAATAACCCAATTAAAAATGGGGGAAACTCAAGAAGAACGAAGACCAAAGTGTGGACACTTTGCCCCTTCTTAGAATTGGGAACAAAACACCCATGGAAGGAGTTATAGAGACAAAGTTTGGAGCTGAGACGAAAGGATGGACCATCTAGAGACTGCCATATCCAAGGATCCATCCCATAATCAGCCTCCAAACGCTGACACCATTGCATACACCAGCAAGATTTTGCTGAAAGGACCCTGATATAGCTCTCTCTTGTGAGGCTATGCTGAGGCCTGGCAAACACATAAGTGGATGCTCACAGTCAGCTATTGGATGGAACACAGGATCCCCAATGGAGGAGCTAGAGAAAGTACCCAAGGAGCTGAAGGGGTCTGCAACCCTATAGGTGGAACAACAATATGAACTAACCAGTACCCCCGAAGCTCGTGTCTCTAGCTGCATATGTATCAGAAGTTGACCTAGTTGGCCATCATTGGGAAGAGAGGCCCCTTGGTCTTGCAAACTTTATATGCCTCAGTACGGGGGAGCGCCAGGGTCAAGAAGTGGGAGTGGGTGGGTAGGAGAGTGGGAGGGGAGGGTTTGGGGGACTTTTGCGATAGCGTTTGAAATATAAATGAAGAAAATACCTAATTAAATTTTTTTTTAAAAAATGGGGTACAAAGCTAAACAGAAAATTATCAGCAGAGAAATCTCAAATGCCTGAGAAGCACCTAAAGAAATGTTCAACATCCTTAGTTATCAGGGAAATGCAAATCAAAAATGATTCTGAGATTCTACCTTACACTTGTCAGAATATCTAAGATAAAAAACTTAAAGGACAGCACAGGCTGGTGAGTTTGTAGAGCAAGAGGAACACTCCTCCGCTGCTGATGGGCGTGCAAACTTGTACAGCCACTCTGGAAATCAGTTTGGCAGTGTCTCAGAAGATTGAGAATAGTTCTACCTCAAGACCCAGCTAAACCACTCGTGGGCATATACCCAAGGGATGCTCCATCATCCCACAAGGATACCTGTTCAACTATGTTCATAGCAGCATTATTCATAATAACCAGAAACTAGAAACAACCCAGATGTCCCTCAACTGAAGAGTGGGTACAGAAAAAATTATTCATTTGTACAATGTAACACTATTTGGCCATTAAAAACAGGACATCATGAATTTCACAGGCAAAATGGCACATATGGTATGTACTCACTTATCAGTGGATATTAGCATAAACTACAGGATAACTGTGCTATAATCAACTGACACAAAGAAGCCAAATAACAAGGAGGGTCCAAGGAAGGATGGTTGAATCTTTCTCAGAGGAAAAACAAAGTAGATATCAGAGGTCTATGGAAAGAGGGAACTGAGTGGAAGAGGAGATGAGGAAAGAGGAGTGGGGCAGGGAAGCAGATCATATGTAGGGAGAGCATGGGAAAGAGAAGAGAGATCAGCTGACAATCTCTAGGATGTGTCAGAGACCTGGGATGGGGAGAGGCCTCAGAGGGACTAAGGGGGCCTCTTTAACTGAGGTTCCTAGCAGTGGGGGATATGAATCCTTAAGTGGCCAATTCCTTAGCCAGGCAAGACTTCCAGTGGAAGGATAAGGACAGCAACACGCTCACAAAGCCTTCAACGCAAGTGTGTCCTGCTTACACGCTATGCAGGGACAAAGAGCAGAAACTGAGGAATGGTCAACCAATGACTGCCCCAAATTGGGACTTATCCCATAGGCCAGAACCAATCCAAAACTATTAATGATAATCCATTATATTTGCAGACAGGAACCTAGCATAATTGTTCTTTGAGAGGCTCCACCAAACAATCAATGGAAAAATATGCAGAGACTCACACCCAAACAGCATTTGGAACACAGGAGTCTTACAGAAGAGTTAGGAGAAAGATTGAGGGACCCGAAGAGGACAGGGACTCCACAGGAAGACCAACAGACTAAACTAACCTGGACAACTTGGGAGCTCTCAGAGACTGAATTACCAACCAAAGATCAAGTGCAGGCTGGACTTAGGCCCCCTGCATATAAGTAGCAGATGAGCAGGTCCCCCAAACAACTGGAGTGGGGGCTGTCCCTGAGCCTGTTGCCTACTTGCTGCCTTTGGATCCCACATCCCTAAATGGGCAGCCTTGTCTGGCCTCACAGGAGAGGATGTGCCTAGTCCCTCAGCAAATTGATGTTGACACCCAGAGTGACGGGCTTCCCTTTCTAAGAGAAAAAGCAGAGAACTTGCGTGATGAGGGACTGGGAAGAGAGTAAGACTTGATATTGGGCTGTAAAATGAATAAATAAATTTACTTTTTAAAAAAAGATCACTGAATAAAAATGTCACATAGCAAGATACAAATTGAGGCTGAGTCAAAGAAAGATGGCCATTTCACTACCATATCCTGATTTAAGGACATCTGCCTCATATGGATATAATTGATATGCAGTGCACCAAGTTCATTACTAACAATTTTAGAAAAAAAAAATATTCTTGAAATAAATTACGTTCTCAGAAGAAAGTTCAATGACACAATTTCCTTAGGAAATAAATAAGCAAATACATTGGGCAAATGTAAAAGAAACAAAGAAAGATAAATGTCCAACAATTCAAAATAAACCTGCCTTAAGTAATAATGAAGTTCTGGATATTTCTGAGAGCTCCCAGAGGGAAGGAGGAGGGAGAACCAATCTACCTGGCTTCAGGGAGACTCTTAATTAAAAATGGACAAATGTTATTTCCCTTATTTTTTCCTCTGTTAATCCTAATTACCAGTGCTTTTCTATTTTTCCCTCTTGTACTTCATACCACAGTGACTCACAAATTTCTTCATTTGTGCTGTTAATTTCATTTCCTTTTATGGGTTTGTATAGCTCTCTACAATGAGATAGAAAGGATGCAAGTATTCCTTTAGGATCTTATTAGAACTTATTCATCTGCACATAGTGCGCTCAACTAACCCATGGTTTATTTCAACGCAATAGATTCATGAAATTTGGCAAATGGTAGTATAATATTTATTGTTATCTCGTCTGCTTTTGAGAACTTTTGTATTTTCAGGGGAAAAAAAAAGTTGCCACCAATAACTTCATAAGACAACTTATCCCTCTGCAGTCCATGTGAAGGTCACTCAATTACAAGAGCAGGCAAAGCCTACATTTACATGGCAGTTAAACAGTACAATTTTAATTTCTACCACACATGGACTCACCTCAGATACTCTTAGTATAACAGATCTACCTTTAACCAGGAAAGACTACAAGTGCCTCAGAGAAAGAGGATGGATAAGGATGAAGAGAACTTTATCTTGAAGATTCAGTGAGGGCCAGGGATTAGGGGTTGAGGGGCGGCGGTTCGAGAGCAGAGGCAGTGGTGAGTTAGAGAGTGTTAGAGTGTTTGCCAGAACCCTGAATCCCATCTCAGAGATGAAGAAAACAAAAAGAATTAACTAAAACCATAAGAGAAAGGAAGTATTAAAACTAGAAAGAATGAGGCAGAGTGGGCCAAAGCTTTAAGATACAGATGCTGAGTTGAGATTTGGGGTGATCTATTAACATTTATTCAATGACGAGAGACTGTAGAAGCTTAATGACAGGATCATAAATGTGGGCAGAAGATCAGAGTTAAGATCCACTTAGGAGATACACAACTATGCAGAAACACTGAATGCAGTTTTGCATTACCTTTGAGAACTCTCAAATAGCTAAAGGTCCACACTGGCTACCAAACAAGGTTTGAAAACTGGTGGGCACACTATGGTTCTCTGCATCTCCCAGGCAGCTATAGACTGGAGAATGGGGGATGGGGTTCAACGTATAGCAAGTACACTAATTGTCTCCAAGTGTGAAGCTTCCACATCCCATGGAAGTAGTATTTGTGCCTCTCTGTTCACACATGCACAGTGAAACATTGACTTCCTCAGATGAGATGAGTTGCAATGACAGTGTTTGCCATCTTTTCTCCCCTATCTTTGGATGGTGAGCTAGAAGCAGTGTCAAAGCATTTGATTACCCTTATTAAAGTAGATTTTGAAAAATCTAAGCTAACATTCTTCTCTTCTTCAAAATGATATTGCTTTCTTGTGTCTTACAGAGTCCAAAAGCATATGCTAAGGTATAATTATTCAATGACTCAAACAAATTTCCACTTCACTACCACATAAAAAAAGGGTATTTGACAAGTAGTAGACTATGATAATGGGACCCTTTTGCCTGCATGTTCCATTTAGTTGTGGAAGTAACATCTTTTAAATCACCATCATCCAGATTAAGAAAATAAAATTGTTGGTACACACTGCCTATCAACATTTAAAAACTCTAAGATCAACTACAAAATAAAGAGGCCAGTGCAAAATGCAAGGACCTTTGTTCAGAATTACTGAGAATTTAAGGGTAGAAACATCAGAATCACAAAACCATGCCCTGAGTCCTGAACTCAGGGACTTATGTCACAGCTCATACCTTTGTAAGTAAGTTCTAAATTTCACCTCTGCTACCACCCAGAGAGAGAGAGAGAGAGAGAGAGAGAGAGAGAGAGAGAGAGAGAGACTCTTATGCTGAATTTTCTAAATATGGATTTCACAGGATTAAAAGGCTTTCCTACACACACACACACACACACACACACACACACACACAAAAGATGTTTAAGAATTGTGAACATGCTATAAGTGCAGTATCATATGTGCTTATCTGTAAATTGCCATCCATTCACTTTCATTGATGATATTGTACAAATAAATGTGCCACAAGGTATTGAACTATGTCCACACTAGAGAACATATGAATTGTATTCAGTTTCCTTGTTTCTTTGTGGGAAAAAAAAAACACTGGTGAAGACATTTGTGGATGTGTCTCTTGATTCATGTTCATAAAATTCTTTGATTTAGGTTTGTTTCTTGTAAGCAGCCATAGACAGTCTGACAATCATCATTGCACCTGGTGAAAACGAGCCATTTACACTTAGTGTAGCCACTAATTTTGACTCATTCCTATTAATCTCATCCAACGTCTTGTTCTGTTTCAGTTGTGCTGGGAAGCTTCCTAATTTTCCTCCTAACTTATCTTGTTATCACTGTGTCGTTTCAGCTTTAATTGAATTATTTTCCTTCTGTTCTTGGAAATTTAGCATTCCTACCTATCAAAGGCTCTGGACAGTCAAAGTAGAAACCATTAAGTGTTTTAAACCCTTGTCATACACCTCCAAACTTCTCAGATCATTCAACATTTCAGTTCTACCTTGTTTTTGCCTTGTTACCCTTAGTGCCACTATAAAAATATAAATATAATAATGTATAAAATAGAAAATTAATAAACAAGTTTCATTCCGTCTGTTTTTGAAGAATAAATTGTACTTCCCAACTCCATCAACTCAAAATCTACTACCAACTCTGAAAGCATTTCATGTTAACTCTGTTCATTATCCTGCTGTCTCCTAGGACTCAAATGCACCTTATATTCCAGTGTCTATCGTCAATCTCTTTGTGGTCTGTGGTTTATTTTTCTTCATATTTATTTTTCTACTTTACCAATCCTCTCTCTATCAGTATCTAACCACTGCTTAATTATTCATAATTTGTCATTGCAACAAGTAGATATTTTCTTTTTAGGGTTTTATTGTTTGTTTAGAACCCAAATTTAGTCTAAAACTATGTTGACTTTGCCAAATTCCATAGTCGACCCTGGTAGAGCAGTAGGACCAGGTGGGCGTCCTCTTTGTATTCCAGTCAAATAGTCCAAGGATAACACACATCAATCCATTCTGATAGAAGGTCTGTTATCTTAGGTGATAACACTGAGAGGGACTAATCCTACTCAGTGCGTTAGGATGGCCAGTGCTTCTTTTATTCCTGCTTTTGCTTGTAAACAGGCAATAAAATAAGACTGTCTTAAATCTACCCAATGCTTAAAGGAAAATTACCTAGTCTTTGGTGAAGTCTGGCTGTGTAAGGATAGATGCTTGAAGATGTTTATGTAAATTGGGGGGAAATGAATACAGTAAAGGAGGATGAGGAATGAGAAACAATGGATGAAGGTGAGTGTTTATGATATTGACTCAGTCCTAGTGTCTTGGGATCAAAAACTATATGGTAAGGTCATCAAATTGAAAACCATCAGGCATGGGCATTCTCAGAGAACTCTGTTCTCATGTTGTAACTCCTGAATTACTGATGCTAGAGAGACTTCAGTGTTGTGTACAGACAGTTTGCCTCTGAATTTCCAGAATACCCCTTTACCCCTCCCCCCCCCCAGAAGTTCCCATCCTCCCTCCAGCAGCTGTAAGCAGGATATGCAGACATCTGGTTTCTGTGTTGCTTTCTTCTGCAGTAGCCTAGGGCTCCCTCCCCCTCCCCTAGCATTAGAATGATACTACCCATCAAACTAACCCTTAATGAGGAATTCTGAGGAGACATCCTCCCTATCTTTGGGTCCCCAAAAACCAACACTCCTGCTGATGAGGTGCCTCTCCAGGTGCCTGTCCTTGAGACCTTAGAAAAATAACAAGCTCAAGGAAGACCATGGAAAAAGGGTAAACAGAGGTCAGATCACAGACAGTTAAGACTGGCTATAAAATTAGTCCCTGAACAGACACCCATTAACCCCTCCCCTCCTGCTTCAGTACTGTTTCACCAAATGATTATAGCCTTCTACTCCCCTTTTCTAACTATACTGTATATAAACCCAATGTTTTCTGGACCCAACGTTGCTCTCCAGCATTCACACAGTGAGTGCTAGGTGGGCGATCAGAGTTTGAACTTGAAACAATAAGTCTCTTTTGTGAGTTGCAGTGGACTTCACAATTCTTGGGCTCCTCTGGGTTTCCCGTGGACTCAGGGCACAAGAAGAAACAATGGATGAAGATGAGTGTTAATGATACTGACTCAGTCCTAGTGTCTTGGGATCAAAGAATGCATGATAAGACGGTCAAATTGAAAATCGTCAGGCATGGGCATTCTTACAGAACTCTATTTTCATGGATTTCATGCATGTGTATCTTAGAATTTATTTTATACACATGACATGCATATTTTAAATTTGAAATAAGGATGTATCATATCACTGTCTTTTATATTTAATGTCATTAGGTGTATGCAGTTGAGACACAACTTGGCAATTACATTTTTAACACACACACACACACACACACACACAAATGAATATCCTGCAAGAAACCTAAAGGGCTAGCTTTTAATTCCTTCCCTGGGAAAATAAGGCTATTGTCTGAAAAGGCAGTTCAAGGAGATTGGGTGTTGTAAAGAACCACCAGGCTTATTATTCGTGACATAAACAGAAACTTTTTAAGTAGATTATGTTCTGACATAAAGGGATCCAGTTAAGACACCAGATGTAAGGCAGAGACACAGACAGCTGCTGCGGGCTCGAAGCCATGCTTACTGCTCAGTGGTTCACCAAAATGTTTAGATCTAGTTTACTACTTTCAAACTCTCTGCAGACAAGTGGCAGGGAAGTGTTACAGGCCTAGAAAATGGTTTTAGAAATAATCAAAGGTTGATGTGAAGCCAGGAAGTGCTGAGCAAGCAGGCCCTGTTTCCACTTCACAATGCAGTGAAGCCTTCCCAGCAAAACCATGATGTCACTGAAGGAAAAATGGACAGCCAACCTGAAGAGAAATAAAAAGGTTAAAGTAGAATAAAATCACCATGAGAGTTACAGCACCAGTCTCCAGAGAATCAATAAGCAATTAGGTTTCTAGAGAATATGAATCCTACTTGCCAGAGAGAGTCAAGGAGACCAATATTCTCTCTAGCCCAGTCTTTGCTTATCCAGAGTCCAGCCATTCTGCACACTGAGATCAGCTCTCATTGGCCCATAACATAATTTCTCATTAACTCTTCCAAAGGACCACAGCAATTGGGACTCTTCTCAAATCATATTTAGGCAGCCACACTGAAAGGCTGCAGTACTATGCTGGTTACTTTCTGTCAACACAGTACAAACCTAGACACACCTAGGAAGAGGGAAACTCTACAGAGGAACTCTTGCCATCAGACTGGCCTGCGGGCATGTCTTTGGGACATTTTATTAATTGTTAATTGATGTATAAGTGTCCAGCCTGATGTGGGTGGTGCCATCCCTGGGCAGGTAGACCTGCCACATATATAAAAGGGTAGCTGAGCATGTCAGGGAAAGTGAGCCTTGATCCCTGCCTCAATTCTTGCCTCCAGATTATGTTTTTTCTTTAAAATAATGTTTTAATTAGTAAAATATATACAAATACATTATCTATATAATATTTTATTTTATAGATGCAGATACAAATATATGTAATACAAATATGAAAAGAACATCACATTTTAGCATGAAAAAATAGCCAATAAAATAAATGTGTAAATTACAAAAAAATAGAGTAGTAATCATTGCATTTGTACAACACATAAAGGTTTGTAATGAATATATATGTTTGTATATAATGTATACATATGCATAATGTGTTATAAAGTATAACATTCTAAGAATTTACAGTTTTCCCAGAGATTCTGCTTTACATATTACTCTTCATAATAATTATACAAGAAATTTTGTTCCATTTCCATTGTACAAATGATTAAACTAAGGACTGATTCTTTTAAGCAGCACACGTATCTGTGGTACATGTTCATTCAGAAAGAGACAAAATGTATGGTTTCAATTAGGAAAATTTGGTCCCAATGACATGGTATCTCTCAAACTTCATCTGTGTGTTTTCTTATTGTTTGTGGTATTTTCAGTCCTCCCCTATTCTCAGGGTTATGTCCATGCTTATATCTAATCTGCACAATGATGAAACAAGTTTGAAGTAATTTAAACCAAATTTTACTCTAGTAGATTTTGAGGTTAGATCATAAATGCAGGCTATTTTTTCCTCCAGGATAGAGATAACTGGGAGCCAAAAGCTTATATCCTCAATAATTCTTTTTTTTTTAATGATACATAATTTACTTACAAAATTTACCAGTCTTAATACATATGAGTAACAAGGATGCTGAGAAAGAGATCATGGACACACTCCTCTTCCCAGTTTCTCAAATAAAATAAAATAAAATAAAATAAAATAAAATAAAATAAAATAAAATATTTAGAATATACATAACAAAAGAGATCTTAAAAACCCTCTACAATGAAAACTTTTTTTTTTAATTTGTAAAGAAAGAGATTAAGAAACATACTAGAATTTGAAGACCTCCCAAGCATATAGCTTGGTAGAATTGACATTGTGAAAAAAAAAAAAAAAAAAAAAAGACTTTCCTACCAAAACAATTTACTGATTCAATGAAATCATAATCAACATCCTCATCTCATTCTTCACATAAATAGAAAGAAAATCCTCAATTTGATATGGAACAACAAAAGACCCAGAATAGCCAGTTAGACTTAGATAAGTATTTGTTTCAATGCATTCTGCTCATTTTAAGTGCTAAGTGCATCTGTCTATGACCCCAACTTTTATACATCTGTTTCTATTAAGTCAATTTTGTTCAATAATAGAATGTCTACTCCAGTTTGTTTCTCAGGACCATTTGTTTGAAAAATTGTTTTCCAACCTTTTACTCTGAAATAGTGTCTATCTTTGTCACTGAGGTGTGTTTCCTATATGCAGCAAAATGCTGGGTCCTGATAACATATCCAGTCTGTTAGTTTATGTCTTTTTATTGGGGAGTTTAGTCCTTTGATGTTAAGAGATATTAAGGAAAAGTGATTGTTACTCCCTATTATTTTTGTTGTTAGAGGTGGAATTATGTTTGTGTGGCTATCTTCTTTTGGTTTTGTTGAAAGATTACTTTCTTACTTTTTCTAAGATGTAGTTTCCATCCTTATGTTGGTGTTTTACATATATTATCCTTTGTAGGGCTGGATTTATGAAAAGATATTTTGTAAATTTGGCTTTGTCATGAAATATCTCGTTTTCTCCATCTATGGTAGAGAGTTTTGCTGAGTATAGTAGCCTGGGCTGGCATTTGTGTTCTCTTAGGGTCTGTATGACATCTGACCAGGATCTTCTAGCTTTCATAGTCTCTGGTGAGAAGTCTGGTCTAATTCTGATAGGTCTGCCTTTATGTTACTTGACCATTTTCCCTTATTGCTTTTAATACTCATTCTTTGTTTAGTGCATTTGGCGTTTTAGTTATTACGTGACAGGAGGAATTTCTTCCAGATCAAGCCTATTTGGAGGTCTGTGGGCTTCTTGTATGTTCATAGTCATCTCTTTCATTAGATTAGGGAAGTTTTCTTCTATAATTTTGTTGAAGATATTTACTGGTTCTTTAAGTTGGGGATCTTGATTCTCTTCTATATCTATTATCCTTAGGTTTGGTCTTCTCATTTTGTCCTGGATTTCCTGGATGTTTTGGGTTAGGAGCTTTTTGTCTTTTGCATTTTCTTTGACTTTTGTGTCAATGTTTTCTACAGTATCTTCTGCACCTGATATTCTCACTTCTACTTCTTGCATTCTGTTGGTGATGCTTGTATCTATGACTCCTGATCTCTTTCCTAGGTTTTCTAACTCCAGGGATATCTCCCTTTGTGATTTTCTTATTGTTTCTAGTTCCATTTTTAGATCCTGGATAGTTTTGTTCCTTTTCTTTGCCTATTTGATTGTGTTTTCCTGTAACTCTTTAAGGGATTTTTGTGTTTCCTCTTTAAAGGTTACTAGCTGTTTACCTGTGTTCTCCTGTATTTTTTTAAGGGAGTTATTTATGTCCTTTTTAATGTCCTCTATCATCATCATGAGAAGCGATTTTAGATCTGATTCTTGCTTTTCCAGTGTGTTGGGGTATCCAGGACTTGCTATATTAGGAGAATTGGGTTCTGATGATGCCAAGTAACCTTGGTTTCTGTTGCTTATGTTCTTATGCTTGCCTCCTGCCATCTGTTTCTCCCTAGTGCTACCTATCATCGCTATATCTGACTGGAGCCTGTCCTTTCTGTGATCCTTATTGTGTCAAAACTCCTCAGAGTACAGCTGTCTCTGTGGTCCTGTGATTCTGGGATCCTGTGATCCTGAGATCCTGGGCATGTCAGAGCTCCTGGGGGTAAAGCTGCCTCTGGGACCCTGAGATGTGAGCAAATCCTGGGATCCTGGGTGTGTTAGAGTGCCTGGAAGTGGAGTTTCCTCTGAGTGCTGTGAGACTGGTTGCAGAGTTTGGGCCCAAAGTCTGCTCAGGGCTCCAGCCCAGATAGGAAGGAATCTGTGCTACTGGTTGGGTGGGGTTCCTGTGTCCCTGGATTCCACTGATCCCAGTTACTCCCAGTGGTGTTGGGACAGATGTTGCATCTTCCTCACTTCTAATCCTATACCTCCAAATTCTTGACTTGAGTTTCTGTCCTATCTTCCTTCAATAATGGAAACCTGTCAACCAGGAGAACTCTATGTTCCCCTTGTTACTTGTGGTCATGGTGTTTTATCACAGCAACAGTGAACCCAGACTAGAGTACACAGAAGTTGAGGAATGCTATGGTACTTGTTTCTCACCACTCTTCACATGAACCATATAACTGTGGCTCTCAGAAAATACCTTGAGGATAACTAAACTTGCTGACACACTAAATCTCACAGTTTCAATAATGAAATTATGTCATCAAAAAGTACAATGACCCTGTCAGTTCGCTGAACACTTGGCAAACTAAAAAAACCACAGCTCAATGGCATTTTCAAGTTTACAGGGTATCTTTGGATTCCATTGCTTAGTTAGGGGCATCATGACCGTGGCAATTCTTAAGAAAAAATTTAATTGGAACTAGCTTATATTTTCAGAGGTTTAGTCCATAGTTATGGTGGGAGGCATGGCAGTCTGCAAGCAGGGTTCTGAAGGAAAGAGTCAAGAGTTCTACATCTTGATCTGCAGGCATCAGAAAAAGATTGGATGTTTTTCCCACTGAGCATAGAGTAAGCATTTAAGACCTCAAGGCCCTACCTTCACAGTGACACCCTTCCTCTAATAAAGCCACACTTCCTCCAATAAGCCCACACCTCCTCATAATGCTTCCCCCTATGGCCAAGCATTTACACATATGAATCTATGGGTCCATACCTGTTCAAACCATCACACACAGTTAGAGAATTAGACCTTCTGTTTCCAAGCTCAGGACTGCCTCTCAGAATCTGCCTTGATTTTACATACACACAAGCATGAACACACTCATTCAAGATTGCATTCTTACATGCATATTGGTTTGTGCTCATCCACAAATACTCTCCCATTCACATGCATACAGTATTTATATTGTTACACACAGAAGATGCACACTCAGACACAGTTGACCTCCTAAATTAAAAATCTCTGGCATGCTACAGTGGTGTTACAGGCCATTAAGAACCAGCTTACAATGCAACTATAAATTGGGTGGGGTTTGGAATTTAAACAAGTATCTGTCCAATGATAAGAAATATGCAGTAATGTCTTGAGAGGTGATTAAAGTAAACTACAATTTAAAAAAAAGCAGGTCAGCCCTAAGTCATATTCATACAAGTAATATTATACTGACTGAGAAAGCTATATTTATATAGTTAGGAAAATATGTGTGTGTGTGTGTGTGTGTGTGTGTGTGTGTACCACAGCAAATATAAAGATGCTATGAATTTGAACGAAAGCAAAGGAGGATACATGAGAGGTCTTAAATGAGAAAAAGGAAGAGGGGAAATGATGTAATTGTACTTTAATTTCAATTTAACACATTTTTAAGTCTTTTTAACTTCTTAATGTTGTGTTCTTCAGAGGTTATTTATTAAAATGAAGAAAAAGAACAACAACAGCAAAAATAAAAATCCCTTAACCAACCTGAAAGGAAGACATAAGTCAAAAGAAATCTGAGGGTGCCTGAACACTGCCCCCAGGACTATCTGAGAGAATTCTGGTTCCTTACTCATGATCTTTTTGTCTGTGGGTGGAAAAAGTGGAGATCAAAAAATAATACTTATTTGCCACAAAATGTCCTTCTATAATCTCTCATATCTCCAAGCCTCCAACCCCCAATCCCAGTAAACTACAGCTCATATTTGCATGAAAATGTACCTTGTAGCCTTGTGGCAGCTCACCATAGTTCTGTCATGAGATTCTCTAGTTACTGTCACCAAATGTGATGATAAATGGCAGATTAAAAAAACATACACACACACATTAGGTGAGGGTTGCTAGTTAAACTATTCTATTCTTATTTATCATTTTCTTTGAATTATCTGAGGAGGAGCTGGGAGGCTGTTTCAGATTAGCTCAGAGGGAATGATGGTACCATGAGAAGAGCATCAACCTCAAGTCCAAACTCTATGTTCTTAGCTGGTCTTCCCAGGCCACATCAACAAAATCAATTCAAGTTTCTAAAGAAAAGCCAACCATTCCAGATTTCTTTTTTTTTTTTTTTTTTTCAGATATCTACAGAACATTTTTTTTTAACATTTCTTTTTTTTTTTTCCATTTTTTATTAGGTATTTCGCTCATTTATATTTGCAATGCTATACCAAAAGTCCCCCATAGCCACCCACCCCCTCTCCCCTACCCACCCACTCCCCTTTTATGGCCCTGGCGTTCCCCTGTACTGGGGCATATAAAGTTTGCGTGTCCAATGGGCCTCTCTTTCCAGTGATGGCCGACTAGGCCATCTTTTGATGCATATGCAGCTAGAGTCAAGAGCTCCGGGGTACTGGTTAGTTCATAATGTTGTTCCACCTATAGGGTTGCAGATCCCTTTAGCTTCTTTGGTACTTTCTCTAGCTCCTTCATTGGGGGCCATGTGATCCATCCAATAGCCGACTGTGAGCATCCACTTCTGTGTTTGCTAGGCCCAGGCATACTCTGACAAGAGACAGCTATTTCTTATATCAATAAAAATACTTTAGAAGTACAGAGATCACTCAGGTACTAGAATATAAGCCAAAATAAACTCTTCCATAAGTTGTTTTTGGTCATGGTGTTTTATCAGAGCAACAAAAACTAACTAATACAACTGGTAAGTACATGAAAAGAAGTGTAATTTCATTGCTTGCCAAACAAACACAAGTAAGACCACAGGATGACAGTGTGCATGCATTGGGATTAGCTAAAAACCAGAGCTGGCAAGACGGCAGAGGAACAAAAACTCCAATACAATGTCTATGAGGACATAAGATGGGCTGGACACTTTGAATTGCAACTCAACCATTGCTTGAAATATAACTATAATGTTTACTTTTCATGTTGCTGGAGAATACCTCACAACATCAGTTTAAGCAAGGAAGGATTTGTTTTGTCCCACAGTTGGAAGAGATTCCATCCATCATTGTAAGGAAAGATAATGGGAGAGAGCTCCATGGTGGTGGGAGTATGTGGCTACCTCACCTTGTCCTATCTCTGGGCAACAGGAAGCATGAACAAGGTGAGACAGGAAGACTGGGTAGCCTGTAAACCTCAAGACCCAATCCTCAGAGATCATTTGTGGTTTTGTCTTCCAGCCAATCCCTACCTTCCAGAAGGTCTACAACTTCCCAAACCAGCATCATAGCCAAGAAGAACACATTCACACATGACAGTCTGTAGGTGACATTTTACATTCAAATCTTTTTTTTTCTTTTCTTTTTTTTTTTTTTTTTTTTTTTTTTTTGGTTTTTTGAGACAGGGTTTCTCTGTGTAGCCCTGGCTGTCCTGGCACTCACTTTGTAGACCAGGCTGGCCTCGAACTCAGAAATCCACCTGTCTCTGGTCTTAACAACCCTTGTGAATACAATCTCTCCATGCTGGTACCAACCCTTGATTCGTGAGATAACAGATAAATGGTATGACTCCATTCAAGATGAGAGCATTCATAGCATCTCTGTTTCTAGTCATAGACAAATGAGAGGAAACAGACCTACATGATGGTCCAAGATACAGAGAAATGAATTATTAATGTGTGCAATAATGTGGATGAACCAGGGAAAGAGGGATCAAAGAGTAACGCAAACTGAGTGAAGCCACTTATGGAAAAAGTCTAGAAGGTAAGTAAGGGCCAACATGTACAGAGAAAGCTGGGGAGCTGTATACTGAGTGGTGTCTAAGTTGATATGTATTTCCAAGAGGCATGAGGAAATTAGCATCTGACAGGACTATTTATTCTCTTGACTTGATAGTGCCTAGTAGTAACTGTAGTTGCAGTTTATTGGTATAGCACTTGCCTGACATGAGTAAGGCCCAGGTTCGATTCCTAACACAACCACACCAAAAAAAAAAAAAAAAAAAAAAAAAAAAAAAAAAAAGACGCTTGTTTGTGAGCTTAAAACACATGTAGTGTTTTCATAGATCAATTATAACTCAACCAAGGAAGAAGGAGCAGGTGTTATGAAAATAAAATGGCAGTCTGCCTCTTAGCAGTCATGAAAGAAGTTACAATCCACCTCCCAAGCCCTGCTATTACAAAATAATGTCATAATGGCCATAATGTCAGGCAATTTGCATAGAGTTATATGTTGCATGGACACCCAACCCATCTCGTAGCTGTGTTTGGGAAACAGTGCATCTTGCCATTCAGGACAGAACGTAAGACCACACACATATGTGTACATGCTCATAGAACATTGATTACACAACCCATTCTGAGCAAAATCACCTAGCACTGTTCAATTCCGTTATCCTGTGACTTCTGACTATATTTATAATTTTGGATGGAACCTAGTTAATGTTATTTTAAAGAAAATTGTATGCTTGGACACCAGGAGCTATTTGAGTTGATCTTTACATTAACTCTTTAACCAATGCCCAATGCTACAAGCATTTAGAAATATTGAAAATGAATAATTTCTGAACTCTTATATTTTATGAACAGAGAACCTAAAACTGGTACAAATTGATGAGAAACTAGTGTTGGAAATGTGGTAAATTTACAACAGCAACACTGAGGTCCAGTGCTACTACTCTAAGCTAACTCAAACAAGAAATGCATGTAATGATATTTGAGTCACAGTGAAAACAACAACAATAATAATAATAATAATAATAATAATAATAATAATAAACAACTCAGTCTCTCATTAGGTAACTTGGGACATCATTGCTTTTCCAGAAAAGAAAAGAAAAGACTGAGGTTAGCAATAGAGGACCACAGCTCTCATTCACACTCATCTGAGATGACCTTGTATCTAATGTGCCTGTCACAATCAGACTTTATGTGGGTTTAGGAGGAACTGACTGATTCTGACGGGATTAGGCTCCTTCAGCAGAAATGGACAAATGTGTGAAATCAATATTTTTCAAAGAGAGCTGGCCTCCTTCTAGCCCAATATCATATCTCGATGCAAATGATGCTGCAGGTCAGAATAAAGCATAACAAACAGGAAGCTAAAGAAATAAAAGAGGTTAGAGTAAAGGAAAAGGAGGAATATATGACAGAAAGATATAAGACCAAGATTAACCAAACAAAACTCTAAGGTCTAAAGAGTGCCGAGGGTGAGAGAGAACTGTCCTGCTCCTAGGGGCAAGAAAATCAACTGTTACTTAATACCATTGGTCATCCATATATATATATATATGTGTGTGTGTGTGTGTGTGTGTGTGTGTGTGTATGTATGTGTAAATATATATATGTATGGATATAATATATATGTCATATACATCATATATGTGTATATATACATATATATTACATACATATATATGCTATAACATTACACAGACTGAACAAGTTGTACTTATGTATTTAGGAATATACACACATACGTGTACAGAGAGAGATAGAAATATATATACATACATATATATATATATATATATATATATATATATATATCAACAATTTTTTAAAAAGCAGCCAGTATTTAAAAGAAAACAAGGTGGATGGATTCATGAGAGAGCTTGGTGAAACTAAAGAAAAGAGGAACTATGTTTGATATTATAATACTTCAAGAAGCAAGCAAACTAGGTACGGTAGAACACATCTGTACTATCGGGGATGGGGAAAGATGTACGTGTAGAGCTAACTTGGGCTTTATCTTGAGCACTTCAACAGTCATAGCTGTATGGCAAGATTCTATGTCCTATTACAATAAAGCAACTGATGCAGGTGTAAGGAGACTCCATAGAGTTAGGAGCAGGAGCGTCAAGGAAAGAGACTCAAGTAAAAGGAACCTCATCCTGACTAGCTTTGTGAATGAGAGAAATGGCAGGTAAAATAAAGACCTTTCTCTCTCTCTGCCACAGAGTCAACCTTCTTGTCTTGTGATGAGCTCCTTTTGTTCCTCAACAGGATACACTGAAACAGGGCAGAGGTACGTGGCTTCATCAAGATCACAGGCTAAGGCTGGGAGCTATCACTCATAAAACTAAATATGTTTAGTTATAAAGCAGCCTTTTGCAGATAGTTTCAAGTCCCTAATCCATGAACCTCATGCAAATCAAATAGAGCCCCAGTCACATGAGCATAAAAGAGATGCGTGGTCAGAGGTTGGAGACCTGAGAGAGGTCTGCACAAGCATTCGCTTCCTGCTGAAACATCAAATATGTAAAGAGGTCTAGGAGTCAGCTAGTCAGTGGCCTATGGGAGCAAAGGGCCATAGTCCTGCAACCACACAGAATAGGATTCTGCAACACTCTGTAAGTTAGAGGAGGACCCAGCCTCAGAAGGGAAGTCAGCCCCAGAGGAGTGTATTTCTTTCTGCCAAGATTCTCAGCAAAGAACCCAGCTAAGCCATCCTGGACCACTCACCTACAGCCAAGATGAAATAGTAACTCATGTTTCTTTAACCCAAGAGAGCCACACAGTATGTTACGTAGCACTAGAAAGTGTAAGCCCTATCTTTAACATGGAAAATGTGTTTGTTTCTCCTGTCTTCATTCCTATTAATCTATTTATGACATTGTGTGGGCCCTCTCAGAATCCTTGGGCTTGACCAGAAAGCTACCAGTTTGTGACTTGATTTTCCTGTTATATGAGTCAAAGTATTGTATCTGTTTCCCCAGCTTCTGAGTCTGATCCATATGCCACTTGGACTCAGCTTATACTTTGATAATGTTTATCCTGGTAAAGATTGTAGTATCTACCAAGCATCATAAATACTGAGGCAGAAAAAAAAAATCTCATACTTTTTAGTTCAGATGACTGCAGCCCAAACTATCACAAACATAGATTCAAAGATCATTCAACGAGGAAGATAAAACGTCTCTATAGCAGCCAGTATCCCGTATTCACTGTCCAACGGGTGATATCAAACATGGTATCTCAACAGGAGCACTAGAGTCAGTTCTTGCCTTGAGGAGTTTGTTCTTTGTGTTGTAAGACATTTAGCTGTGTCCTTGAACTCTAAGTGACAGTAGCATACCCTTTCCCCACTTATGATAACCAAAACCATTCCACACATTGCTAAATGTTCCCTGGGAAGGAAAGCATCCCTAGTTCAGAACTGTTATTACAAACCCATAAATTCCATGGTAAACCCTGTGGCTATTTGGAATCAATGTGTACAGCAAGCAAAGACCCTGCTTTTCAAATTGTGCTTCACAGAAAGGAAGCCATCAGCCATGTGAAATGACAGAGCGATTTAAATGATGTTATTCTGAACTGAGACCTTCTAAAAGTGGGGAACATGAACAAAACTCCAAAGGCTTTATAACAATAAAAAGTAAAAGATCACATTAAAAGATTAGCATCAGACTGCGGATAAATCATTTGTCGTGCAAGCAGGAGGACAGGAGTTAAAATCCCTAAAACTCACCTAAAAGTTGGGCAGGTGTGTCAGTCACCTGTAATCCCAGCATTCAGAAGCAGAGGTAAGGCTGTCTGGGGGAAAAATGATTAGCTAGACCAGCTAGAATTGGTGATCTCTATATTCAGAGAGAACCCCTACCTCAATAAAGCAGACCAATAGAAAAAAATCTGAAAAAGAAGTCAACTTTGGCTCTCCACATGTACATATGCACACACACACACAGGTATGTTTACACACATGAAAACATGTATATACATATGTAAACTATATATAAATATACAAGAAAAATATCTAACATATACTAATGTTCATTAAACAGTGAAATGAAATGAAATGAAATAAAATAAAATAAAATAAAATAAAATAAAATAAAATAAAATAAAATAAAATATTCTGGGTAAATAAGTGTTGTAGTTAGGGTTTACTGCTATGAACAGACATCATGACCAAAGCAAGTCTTATAAAGGACAATATTTAATTGGGATTGGCTTACAGGTTTAGAGGTTCAGTCCATTATCATCAAGGTAGGAGGAGGGCAGCATCCAGGCAGGCATGGTGCAGTCAGAGCTGAGAGTACTACATCTTCATCTGAACATGGCTAGTGGAAGACTAACTTCCAAGCGGCTAGGATGAGGGTCTTAAGCCCACACCCACAGTGACACACCTACTGCAACAAGGCCACACCTCCTAATAGTGCCACTCCCTGGGCCAAGCATATACAAACCATCACAATGAGGTCATGTATAATATGCAATTGAAGTTAAACATGTGACTACCTGAAATTTTGAAATTATATATGTGGTTCTTAGAATGGACAGGGCATTACATGTGAAAAGTATTCGTAGCTCTCTGTTAAAGCAATGATATTTAAAGAATGCCTACCATGTATGCCTGAGACGATTTGCTTTTGGCCACACTTAGATGAGGGAAATCAGTTCATGTCAGCTGATGTTATTTGTTTTATAGACAGAGCTATATGAACCTGGATAAAGCATGTGTTTAGCATAAACAAGACCTTGGGCTCAATCACCCACTCCATTAAAAAAAAGAGAGAAAGAGAGAGACAGAAAGTCAAGAAAAAATAGAAACTCAAAGACAAGTAAGTCCCTAGGGCTATTCTTCCAACTGGAAGGCCAGGACTAATTAAATACAACCCATTGCCCTTTGTCCCCAAATAGTTTTTAGTCAACTAGCATGCATGTCTTCAGAATCATAGTATGTTTTCTCTGCTATAATTATGACAGAGATACAAATCAAATTCCAAAGCAAACAATTTCCAGACACCTTCAGATAATAAAGGCAGCAGTTGTTTGAAGAAGAAACAAAAACAAGATGGGAGACTCCCAAGGCTCTCCTTTGTATAATAATTTAATTAATGGCATGTTGAAAAGAGAAAAGCATTTTCCTTCATGTTTTCCACCACTTTTGATTCTTTTCATGAAGACTTATGCAATCTGTTACGGTTGTTATGGTTGGTGCAGGTCCCCTAATATTTTATGCATGCTTGATTTGCATATGTGCCTTGAGTGTCTCGTGGACACTAAACTAAGATCAACTGAGTTAATTTGCTTTCTTAACTCTGGTTTAAGTGTTTCATGCTCACTAAAGTTAAGATCAACTGAGTTAATTTGGAGCTTAACTCAGAAAATTAGAATCGTGATTACCCAATCATCTTTCGAGCATTTACAGAATCATGATTGTTTGACTAAGTAGCTGTCAACAGATTTGTGTCTACTCCTTTAACTCCTATTTTATAGCTTCTTTGGTAGGGGAAGGTACTCAGTACACTATCAACAAAGAAGCATAAACACTGGGTAGCCACAATCCTTGTAGTCTCTGACGTCTTGCCTGCAAGGAAAGCAATGGCCATTGCTTGTAAGCAATGATGGAACAAAGCTGGTGGGGCAACCAACCAATATCTGATTTGTCTGAAAGCCCACACCACAAGATGGAACTCAGACTTGACACTACTTAGGTGTGCAAAAACCAGAGACTAGATAGCCCAGGGTCCTAAGATAAAACAAAATACTTCTTGTCTAAAAACAAACAAACAAACAAACAAAACAACAGCAACAAGTGTAGTGGTGAAATGTCTCCTAATGATGCTCTGCTGCACTCATAGATCACTGCCTTGCTCAGCCATTATCAGAGACATTTCCTCCTGCAGTAGACGGGAACAAATACGGAGACTCACAGCCAGACCCAGAGGCCACAGAACCCCACAGAAGAGGAGGTAAAAAAGAATGTAAGAACCAGAGGGGACAGAAGACACACCACAACAAGCCTCCCTCAATCAACGCCATGGAAGCTCAACACTCGTGGAGGCTAAAGCAGCAAGAACAGAGCCTAGCCAGGTTTCCCTCGGGTTGTCTGCTCAGATCTTATATCCTCCAGTTTAATTTTTTTATTGGATTCCTGAGTATGCTAAAGACTAGATCTCTTAATCTTATGCCTTATCTTTGGCTCTCTCTCTCTTTTTTTTCTGTTTGTCTTGTCCAATTCTGATGTGACAGTTTTTTGTTTTACCTTATTATAATTTATTTTGTTATATTTTATTATTATCCCTTAGAAAACCTTTTCCCCCAATAGGAGACAGAAAGTAAGTAGATTCAGATGGGAGGGGAAGTGGGGAGGTACTGGGAGGAGAGGAGGGAGGGGAAACCATAATCCAGACGCATTATGTGAGTATCTATTTTCAATAAAAGGAGGAAAATATGTCTAGACGTCCTCACTCAAAACACCCAGGATGATTACAGAAAAAAAAAAAAAAAAAAAAAAAAAAACAAGAACAACAACAAAAACCCTGTGAATAATAAAATGAGTAGATTATTTTAGAGAAGCCACAGTCACATTGAACAATAGTACTTTTCAGTGTGGTATTCCTAAAAAAATCCAGAGAGCATCTGAGAAATGTAGAGTGCCCCTAGTTACCCAGAGATGAGGAAGGGACCCAGAGAAAAGACACACACTGCTGGGATTGCAGAACTCACTGCCAAGGAGAGCTCCTTGTTGAGAAAGAGAAAAAGGAAGCTCAGAAGTCTTACTTAATCCAGTACCTGGGTTTGGAAAGAAGCCTGGCTCCACCAACCGAAAGCACGTTACCTGAACCAGGAGCAGGATTACCAGCAAGAGTCTGTGTTCACACACACACACACACACACACACACACACACACACACACATTTGTTCTCTCATTCTACAAAGCCATGGGTCAAAGACTTTGCCTGAAGTTCCTGGTGAAAGGAAGGGGTTACACTGGCAGCTTCTGGCATCAGGCAATACCAGATCATTACTACACTAAAGAAGTATCTTTCAACTTAAACTTGAGTACCTACAAAGGAGAATGCTAAGTCCCTTACCAAGGCAGCAAAGCACAAATGTGTCTAAATGTCCCTTCATGCTGAAGCAAGTACTCCACCAAACCCTTTGTGCTGCTAATACTAACAGAATCATTATCTTGAGACTCATCAATTTGTTGTTTTGATAGCTAAGTAAGTCCATGTGTTCTTTTGAAGACGGTTAATTAGTCATCAGATTTTCCTGTGTGATCCTAATACAAGACTCATCGGTCTGATGATTCCTGGAGGAACTGGTTTCTCTTAAACCTGTTTCTTATTTTTTAATGTCTATTGGGTGAATTGTTCATTTATAAGTTTGGTTTTTGATACCATACAGTTACTGAAACTCCCAAGGACCTATGAGGTGTGCCTTGCTGATGTCAGATGGATGCCAGTGACCCACAAATGTGATCATTCTTCACATCCCACCTGTGTGGGACTGTTCAGGGGAATAACGCTCATTTCATAGTTAGATAGGGTGTTAGCTAAGAGGAAACCTTTTCTAGCCAAAAAAAAAAAAAAAAAAAAAAAAAAAAGAAAAAGAAAAAAAAAATCATCTGACAAAACAAACCAGAGTCTGGCTATTCAGCAGACAGCTCACCTTTTGAAAAGCCTAACAAGATTTTCTTCCACACAGCCTACTGATTCTGACCCCTCCTTATTTCAACAGCCACCAAATCATTTTAAATTCCATAAATGTTCAAAGAAGCAACTGCACCCCAAATTAGAGACACTACCCGTCTCATCTCTCTAGGAAGCATTTCTGTTGTAGGGTTTGTAATTGAGAGTCAGTCGTAAGTAATGAAAAGGTGGCAAACTCCAGGACGATGAGTTGGGATTGGATCTGTGGGTATCACGCATACAAGAAGTGGGTTCTTGTGCAAAATCTGACTCAACATCAATAAAATTAACCCTGGAATTCAGTGCTCAAGGCTCTTCCAGGCTAAAATTCCATTTATTGCAAATTGTTCTATTTCCAATTTCTTTTAGTAATAAAATGCATGAATAGCAGCCCCCCCCCCCAAGGCTATAAATAGTCAACAATGTAGCACGGTTTTTATCAGAAGTAGGGGGAAAAGGAAGGGACCATGGCTCTGTGATGGCACACTCTCTAGCCCGAGGCAAGCCTCCACAATAACTCACTAATCATTAATAATTCCTTTGCCCATTTAGTTTCAATGAATACATCAATCAACTATTTACTCTAGCACAAGGCATGGGAGAATTGTTTGAAGTCAAAATTCTTTGGGGGCATCAAAAGTATGTAAATCACCTGTCTTCTGTTTGAACTCTGAATAAGGGAGGGAAAGAGGGAAGAAAAGAAAAGATATGGTAGAGACCCTGTAGGTAAACTATTTCTCTGCCCTTGTGTATACACAATCACACCTTTAGGCTGCTCCAGTACTGTGATAAGATAAAACCCAGCCACAGTTACTGACTGATGAGTTGAGAACCCAGCAGGCTGTGTGTGAGTAGTGTGGATTCCATGTTTATGCTTTGTCCTTTCTTATTTTTCTTTCCTTAAGCCATTCAAAAGTGCAGGTATACATGTTTTAGTTCAGGAAGACAAAGACAGTGGATGTGGCAACTGTCTTTACTATCCCCAACAACTAGATAAACAAGCCCAAAAGCATAGCATTAATAATTCAAAAGAGCTCTGGATGCTCTGGCAGATGACTCAAGTTCAGTCCCCAGTTGTTGCATCAGGAACTCACAAACCCCTGTATCTCCAGGCCCAGGGATGCTGACCCTTTCTATGGCCTCCTCTGGTACCTGCATTCACATGCACAAGACCCCATACAAACACATATATAAACATAAACAATAAAAATAAAATAAATTTCTTAAATAATTTTAAAAGCAGGAACATGAGCTTCAGGATGGCTTAGCTTGGAGAAACACTGAGAAGCCTGATTATCTGAGTTCAATCCTGAGAGCCTACAGTAGGAGAGAACTGACTCCCCAAAGTGATTGTCGTGGGACCCTCACTCACACACAGAGAATAATAATAAACAATTGTTTAAGGCAGAGAGATGTGACGTTGCTTAGCATTCCAATCTCATCACCAATGCTTTTAAAATAAAAGTTATTGCAAAGAAGATAAAAGCAAAGCGAAGTATTAATGGAGAACACAGACATGACACCCTCCAGTACAAACTATTTTAACACCGGACCATCTGACCCTTCAAAACCAACAAGCATGGAGACTGGGCTAGAGACTCTTCTCCAAAGAGCAGAAATAGCATCTTTGGCCTCTGAGGCCAAAGTTAGTTTTGCTCTCTAGTCTTGGTGGCTTCAGCATGCTCCAACACAGAATAACTCTTTCTGCAAACCCTAAGGCCACTAAGTGGTATAAACAACTCTGATAGGTGTCAACACTTTATTTCTTCTCTCCCTAGGCAGGTTCCATACTACTCTTAAAGATTCCTAACAACTACAAAGTTTAATTTATGACCGAAGAATTCCAGAAAACCCCTACCTGTTTCTCTGTCCCAGGCAACAATTCCCTTTCGAAATTCTATCTCTCTCCCCGCTCTGTGGTTCCTATGGTGACCACTAGGTCTTGATTTCATCATGGCCCAAGGCCTTTGGTTGCATTCAACAGAAGCTGTAGTAACTCGGGTTCCCACTGGCCTGAGAATCTAGTGACAGACAAGAAGTCTCACTGAAAATAACATTTCTAATTCTATCTCCCTGGAATGAAAACCACTCAGATCTATAAGGGAAATAATTTAAATATCTTTAAATGGGGGGGAAAAAGTATCTTTTATTTATGTTGTATCCAAAACTCTATACATTTTAATGTCAAGCATACATAATTACAGATGTCAAATTTTACAATTCTGCATTCCATTATGAGGCTAAAAGATACCTTCAAGATTATATAATCTAATAAGTATATAGTTATGCAAAGAAAATTTTTAAGGAGATAAATGGCTATTTGGGGAAAAGAATATGTTTTAAGGAAGTGTCCATGATATGTATATGTGGAATTGTCAGATTTAAAGCACTAATGAGAGTCAGTTGTGTCCTCTAGCTCAAAGAATGAGTGTTTAAATGTTTAAGAGGGGCACATATTCTTAAAAATAAATTCAGCAAAGGTCAGACCAATAGAATTGAAAATAATACTAAAATAATTGAAATACCATCTGCAAATGTAATTTAGGAAGAAATTAAGAGAGCAAAAGAAGAAAGAAAGATAAGGAAATGACCTCAACCAATGATATCTTACCCATGCCTACCACAGTACACTTTGTCAAATATGGTAGTTCTCAAACTAGGGTCCCTGGACCAGCAATATCAGCACCAAGTGCGCCTTTCTTGGAAAGGTGAACTCCTCTTCCACCTCATGCCCATTTAATAAGGAAAAACAAACAAACAAACAAACAAACAAAAACAAGCTTAAATTCTACCAAGCCTACAGGCAATAGAGTATCCTGCCTGCTAAATCTGAAAGATCAGTAACCTGCCTTAGTTCTCCACATCAGGTTACAACTGAGATCACTGGGTCACATCAATAATTACAGTTCAACAGGACTTTCTCACCAGATATTTGGTGCCATTATAGATTTTCCAAACATGCTCTTAGTGACAACCACCCCTCTCAGTATCTGACCAAGTTCCGCAAACGCTTAAAATGGGCCAATTGGAATAGGTCCTGTAAGAAGCCTTCTATGACAAATACTTCCTTTGGGGTTGCTCAGCCTCTTGGAGTCTGTTTGCTGATCATGAAAGAGTCATACTGAGTCTCTAGAAGGCTCATTATCAGGACCTGATGTTACACATTAAGTATAACGGCCTAAAGTAGGGAAGGAAGCATCTTCCACATATTATTATGGCTAATACTGGATTTAATTCACAGCAGATAGATAGATAGATAGATAGATAGATAGATAGATAGATAGATAGATAGATAGATAGATAGATAGATAAATGTCAGCAGTCTCTAACATAACCAACACTGATTAAAAACACTCAAACTATAGACACCTCTGGACCTTGTTGAAATTTAATACCCACTAAGTTGCCTACCTTGAAACAAGAAACCTACTCAGGTGAAATCAGTCAGAAATCCCTCATTTTCTGTGGTTCCATTAAAAAAAAAAAAAAACCTACTTGTTTTTCAAGGAAACAAAACAGCATGGTAGTTAAAAGCATAAACTCTGGTTCTAAACTGTATCAGTTCAGGCCCTGACTCTTCTTCCTACCATCTAGCCTTGACTTAACCATATGAACCTTCATGTCATCTGCAGTAAATTGAGGAATGTAATAGTTCATTGCATCATCAGGGTATGGGTTGTTCAAATGAATTCATATGTATGATGGACTAAGAGACAAGCTATGAAGATTAATACCATCTAAAATAAAATATCATTGATATCAATTTGGTGCTCTAACTCTGATACATTTGAAACCAAACAAATTTGAAGTTTTACCTTAGTAATTAAACACAAATGTGGATGTACGTAGTATTAAATCATTAACAAAAGTATATTTCTCATTTTTAATTCATTAGGATTAAGGGGAAAAAATTAAGGGATGTACTTTTACCTTGATTGTGAGCTTCTACACCCAGTGCTTCTAGTGCAAGAATCGTGACAATATTGCAATGCCTACTTTCAGGTACTCAAGAGAGATGGGGTCCCTTTAGCACAGTAGTTCTCAACCTGTAGGTTATGACCCCTTTCAGGGTTGAACAAACCTTTCAGGAATGGCCTAAGACCATTGAAAATCAGATACTTACATTATAATTCATAATAGTAACAAGACTACAGTTATGGGGGGTAGCAATGAAATAATTTTATGGTTGGGGTCACCACAACACGAGGAACTGTATTAAAGGGTTACAGCATTAGGAATGTTGAGAACTGCTGCTTTAGCAATCAAAATAAAGTCTAAAATCACCATATCGCTTAGGATGCAGCTCATGGTGGAGCCCCTACCCTGCACACAAAGGCCCTAGGTTTTAATCCCTAGCACTGGAGAAAGAATTCTCTCTAAATGCCCCTGCAGTAAACTGTGGATTGTAATAGTTCATTGGATCATCAGGGTAGGAGATGTTCAAATGAATTCAAACCATTCTGACTGGCTGGTTTTATTTACATTTTCACTATATTTACATAATGTTTAGAAGAGAATGTCACATAACATAGCTGAAAATAAAAATACTGAAAGAGCAAGCCAATATTAATGGAAAACAATTTTTAAGAAGGGTATGTAGCTAGGCGGTAGAGTCACATACCTTTAATCCCAACACTCGGGAGGCAAAGGCAGATGGATTTCTGAGCTCTAGGCCAGCTTGGTCTATAGGGCAAGTTCCAGGACAACGAAGGCTACACAGAGAAACAAATACAAAGCAAAAGAAAAAGAAAGAGGGGGAGGAGAAGAAAAGAGAATAGAAGAGAAATATAAAAAGAGGCTCAGAGAGTAATGGTACTTGCTGCCAAGGTTGACAATCTGAGTTCAAGCCACAGGACCCACAAGGTAGAAAGGAAGACCTACTCTTAAAAATGTGATCTGACTGCCACTAATATACCATGCCACATATATACAAAATTAATTTTAATTTTTAAAGGAAGCTATAGTAGGAAAGTTGGCCATGGATGAGTTGACTTTGATGAAAACATTGAAAGCAATCATGAACAGCACAGATTGAAAACTCAAACTCATTCTGGTGTAGAAGACCTTGCATCCCTTTAACATCCATGTATTGCAAAGTCAACCTGTTTGGTTCTTTCAATATTCAATCCACCAAAGAAGACATTCTCTTCATCTTATCTGTGATAAAATATCTAATAGCCTTTTAAAAGCCACAGTCCTTTGTGCTTGCTTCTCAGGCCAAGCAAGTCTTCCTCTACCTTCTCAGGCCAGACAAGTCTTCCTCTACCTTCTCAGGCCAGGCAAGTCTTCCTCTACCTGCCCTCAAGTGCCTTTGAAGTAGTAAAGCAGCAATGGCTGCCCGCAACCCACCCTCCTCCACCCCCACCAACCTCCCCCTATTGCATTCCAGTCCTTTTTGCAAAGGCCACAGAGGAAGAAGATGCAAACAAAGCCTTCCTCTCATCTTTTGTTGGGAAAATTGCAGCCATATCATTCCCTAATGTCAGGTCTTAAAACAGGTAAATTATGGCCTTTATCACAGGGTGCGGGTTCTTTAAGATGTGCTCATAAACACTAGATATTCCAGAAGCATCCTACCCTAAACTCAAAATTCAAGTTTACATTTTGAAAAGAAAATATTTTCTTGGTGTATTGTTGGTTTTTTTTTTTTTTCAGTGAAAAGATATTTTGGTTGGTTCTATAAGAAAGCAAGCTGAGCAAGCCAGGGGAAGCAAGCCAGTAAGTAATATCCCTCCATGACCACTGCATCACCTCCTGCTTCCTGACCTGCTTGAATTCCAGTCCTGACTTCTTCAGTGATGAACAGCAATGTGGAAATGTAAGCTGAATAAACCCTTTCCTCCCCAACTTGCTTCTTGGTCATGATGTTTATGCAGGAATAGAAACCCCGACTAAGACAGCTGGTAATGATAAAGAGTCAAGGCACAAAGAGGACTAACAGAAGTGTAGAATGAGCCAGCAAACTCTCCGAACAATTCTTATAATCAGTTGCTACTTTAGGTTAAGCTCCATGAAACTGACTTTGTTTGTTTGTTTGTTTGTTTGTTTTCACCAAGAGTTATCAGGGTCTGGAGAAATTTCTCAGATTTTCAGAGCACTCCCTCCTCTTAAAGGGGACCAGAGTTTAGGTTCCAGAACACACATGATAGCATAAAACCCTCTGTAGCTCCAGTTACACATGATCTGTCACCCTCTTCTGGCATCCACGAGCACTGCACTCATGTGGTACACATACATACATGCAGGCAAACACTTATACACATAAAAATCAGTAAAGCTGAAAAGAAAGGTGTCAGCAGTTTTATGATTCCATCTTGTTACTTCCTTACTTTTATGAGTTAGACAAAAATACCTGACACAGATTATTGGAGAAACTCTTTTCTTTGGGGACATGGTTTTAGGGATTGTCCTCAGTGTCTTCTCTGCATATCCTTGGGCAGAAGGTCATGGTGGCTGAAAATGTCAAGATGGTTTTTCACTTTGTACTAGCCAGGAAGCAGGAAAAATCCTGACCCCAACTGGATTGCATGATGCCACACTAGCTTGACTTTCAAATACCTCCTCCTGCTCCTCCCAAGTCCACCCTTATCTGCCCCAAAGCAACTGTTAAAACAGGTGTTTAAATTGTTGAGAAATTTGGTTCAGGAGAGGAGGTAAATATAGATGGGCTTTTCAGGGCTACATGGATCACATCATATAAGTACTCAAAACTCTACATTTCACATAGCTGTACCAAAGAGAAAAATTATACTGTTGCAAGTTCCAGCAAGCTTGTATATGTGATGGTATCACTCAAGCATAGACCTGCAGAGACCCGTCCTCCCTCAGCTGAGATCGAGAATCACTGTTGGCTATTCAAATGTTTATGCAACTCAAATACTCTGTCAATTCCTTTCTTTCAGAGCTGCTTTTCCAAGCCATCTTACTACACATTTAGTAACATCAACCAAACCGGAGATATTTGTATTTTATCCCAATTAAATATTTCCTTATCAGTAATCCAAGTTATTATATGTGAGGGCCGTGTGGCTGGAGGTGAATACTGTGGGGTTTGAGTCCTGACTCTTTAATTCATCATCCTAGCAACTTTAGGCAGGTCACTTAAATTTCTATGCCTCCATTTCTCCATCTATACAAGAAGGACAATAGTGTTTATTTCACAGGGGTACTGTGAAGATTGTGTGGCTTAAGCTAAATGCTCAAGCTTGTAAGTACTTAAAATACTGACTGGCCTAGTACTGCCCAGGATTTGTTAAATTCACTACAAGATCAGATCGAGGAGACATAGAGTCCAACATTAGAAACTGGAGCAGCCTGACCAAAACGTTAAAGAAAGAGCTCACCCTTTCTATAAGAAAATGGTTGAAGAAGTAGAGAAACCCCAGGCTACAGACTTAAAGCCCCAGAGAGGCAGAGGTACAGGGTGAGAGAGAAAAAGAGATCTGAAGAGTGTTAACTTCACTTCCCACATGAAGCATGGGGACAAACAAGCTACGTCCCTTGTGATGACAAATGATGACTGAGAGTTAGGCATGTCAAATCCTGAGCCAAATCCCAAGCCATGGTCACTCTTCATGCTGTGCTCATGTGACCCTGCATTCTTATAGACCACTTGAGAGGACAAGGTGCCCATTATTAGTTCTCATTGCAAGCTGGTGTGTGTGTGTGTGTGTGTGTGTGTGTGTGTGTGTGTGTGTGTGTGTAAGCTTATGGGTACTCATGTTTAGAGGGGTGCACACATGTTTAGAGGGGTGCACAGAAGTTTGGGAATGCATATCTGCATAGGGCTACACACATGTGAAGACCAGAGCACAGTTTCAGGTATTGCACTTTGAACACTATTCACACTCCCCCCCGCCCCCCCCCCCCGAGAGAGATTCCTGTTTGGCCTGGAGCTGGCAAAAATAGGCTATGCTGGCTGGCCAGCCGGCCTAGGAATCCCATCTGTTACCACCTCTCTAGAGCTGGGATTACAAGTATATGCCACCATGCCTGGCTTTCTTATTTGATTTCCTTGTTTCATCCTGTTGCTCTGATAAAACGCCATGGCAACCTAAAGCAACTTGGGGAGGGAAGAGTTGATTTGGCTCCTACGTTCACTGCAGCCCACCACTGAAAGGAGCCAAGGCAAGAACTCAGGTAGGGACTTGAAGCAGAAACCATGGAGGAACTGGTACTTGCTGGCTCACTCTCTGACTCAAAATTAGGGAGCTAACGTTTTTATCCAGCCCAGGACCACCGGCTGGAGGAACGGTGCTGTCACAGTGAGCTGGGGTCTTTTACATCAATTAATTATCAGTCCCTTGCAAATGTAACGACAGACCAACTGGATCTACACAATCTCTCAACTGAGGTTTCTCCTCTCAGATGACTGAGTGCTGTGTCCAGTTGACGATGGAGACCCACCAAGACACATGGATCCTGGTGAACAGAATCAGATCCTCAAGGCAAAAAATCCATTTCAACAACTCAAAATCTTTACATCACATGGGACCTGATTGGCTAGGAGTTGAGGTCAGTAACTCATCTGTGGGGAGTCTGATAGGGTCTGACCCACTGGTTTTTTGGTTTTTTTTTTTTTTCAGGGAGGTTCACTTTCAGTTCTCACATCTGGGTTCCGATTAGATGTTGCTCTCTTAGCCTCCAAACTCCAAAATGAAAACATCGTGGACAAACCAGGTGTTTGAAATCCTTTCAGTGGGACAGAACACTGCCTGGAAACCCTTATGCACAGGATCATTTTATCCTACCAACACATTCATTCCCTCCAAAACGCTCGAAACCAGGGCTGAGAAGATGGCATCTTTGAAGACCTAGAGTACACAGAGGGACTAGCCTCACCAAGCTGTTTCTCACATAGACCAGGCTGTAACCAGGAACCTTATTAGCCATGGGGCTTTAGAGTCTTGCCCTCCGGCATGGGCTCTGCCTTCTGGCATCTGATTCTGCAGGTATCAGATCAGGTGTCTGCAGAGGGTTTCAAGCTGACCTTTTACTGAAACCACTCTGATCATCCTAAGGAGACACTCCAGCCTTTTCTAGGACTTTATTTTCCATGGGGAACTAAGCTGTAAGAGTGAGGAAAGTAGGTAGATAGGAGCCGTGGGGGTAGAAGGGAGGAGATGTAGGGCACAGGTACTGTGAACAGGGAAAAGGGAACATGGGGAGAGCGCCTTTAACTGGGAAGGGTTGGGAAGAGTAATAATACAGAGGGAGGAAAGAGGAAGGAGAGACAAATAACACTAAAGATGTTTTTAAAAGGCATAGGAAAACGCATTATTGTATTAGCTTGTGAAACTGTGTGTGCACACATACATGTGTGTGGGGGGTATGCTTGTGTATACTTTAAATGTAATGTCATACAGGATGGTAATGCACACTTAATAGTCATGGACATCAAATAAAAATTCCAGTGCCAAGCTTCTGGAAACTTCCATTCAAGTTGTTGGTCATGAGGGTTCAAAATACTCCCAAAACAATATTGGCTACTGCCATTGCTCTTAGCTGCCCCCAGCCCAGAATTTGAAGGCAAGACCATATTGCTGAAGATACCACACACTTCAGACACAGGACTTGGAGGAAGTGAACTGGAACTAAGCTGGAAACTCCTTCCTGAGGACAAGATCTCATTGTATCAGAAGGTGTTACGCAAACTGCTAAGGGAGAAGAGCAGTCAATAGTCTGACCCAGCTCTGAAGCCTGTGAACCACAATGATGGCGAGATATTCCCAAAGGTGCAGCAGTGGCACTTTCATCTCGAGGGTAACTAACAGTTGTCTAATTCAATGCAATGCCCTCCAAATAGATGGATATTCGAGTCTGGAACTCTAAACCTAGCCAAGTACCCATGGCTGGAGCGGTCTTAGACCCTGGAGAATTGATTTCTGCTATTTTCCTAAACCAATATAGTTTCTAATTTTGACGTTTTAAAAACTGTCATGTTTTATTAGATGAAGGCAACATTTCCTACAAAAAGAGCAAGCCATAGATGCACAGTGAGATTTGGCTTCAGACACAATTTGACTAAGTTCATTCCAGATTCAAATCTCGCAATAACTTAAGGGTGAGTGAGTGAGTGAGTGAGTGAGTGAGTGAGTGAATGAGTGGATTTCCTGTTGTCTCAGACCCCATACCTTTTAGTAATCCCTGCCATGGAGCTGATTTTAAATATCTCACATAGTACAAACTTAAAGCAGTGTCTGACAAGTACATATATTCAGCCTTGATTTACAGGAAGCATGGTGCCACTCCATACCCAAGCTAGAGAGATAAGGCGGGCCAGGAAGTTTGGTCAGAGGATATAAATTATAAAGAGGAGTAAATTCAAGAGATATATTATGAAATGTGATGAACTACTGCTTATAATATCCTGTCTACTTGAAAATGGCTGAGAGACTAGATTTTGTTATCATCACAAAATAGTTAATGTGAGGCAAATCCCATATGAATTAGCTACAGATGCAAATATATCTTAGTTACCTATTTGTAAACATGCTCTATACTTGTGCTGCACAGCTTTCCCTTTCTATGACAAAGCACCTGAAACAGTAAACTATAAAGATAAAAGGTTTGTTTGGGCTCACAGTTTGAAAGGTTCTGCCCCATACCCCCTTGTATGCATTCCTCCTGGAATGGTAGCAAAGGAACAAGGGTCAGGGTAAAACAAAGCAACCCACCCCACTGACAGCAGCCACCACAAGAGGAGAGAAAAGAAGGGAACTTGGGTCCAGAGCACTCCCACAGTAAAACCAAATGTCTTCCATTAATTAAGTCCTGTTTAAGGTTCTACCACCTACTAATACTGCCACAGACTGGGGACCATGGTTGTCACCCATAGTCCGTTAGGGGAAAATCCAGGTCCAGATTATAACATTATCAAAAGTGTTCATTTGTCAATGAAAACTAATTTTGAAATGAGCTTTTGTAAAGAAGCAGGTTGGCATTTTACCAAGGGAGCCAATGGCAGGGGCGTTTCCACACTGGCATGTGCAGAACACGAGGCACGTGACTTGCTTCCGGTAGCACATGACTAAACGGTTATTTTGATATTCTCTTTCCATTGCTCGAATGCATGCAGCCTCGGCACCTGGCTCGTTTGTATCTGAACAAAGGGTTTTCCCGGTTACTTTGTAGCGGCACGGATAGAGGCAGGTCTCTTGAGCAATTACCCAGAATTAAACTTCCAGTGGGCCTCAATAACTAGGGGAGTGACTTGTTTTCAATTTAACAATTTAGGAAAATGGCACATTCATAAATTATTTACTTTTGATCCCGCTAACAATCAGACTAATGGTTTGAGCAGAGTCCTCTTAGGGCATGAGAATAAACAAGTTTTAAAAACAGGTGGCTAGAAAAAAGTATTTTAACTATTGGCCTGTTTTATTTAGGCTCCACTCTCAGAGTAATTTTTAAATTCATTTGTTTGGTTTGTTATCTACTGTGTTGAACAATATACCAAGTACATTGGAGTGGTAGATGAAGATGCAGGGCAGGTAATGTGCCAGAGGAAAAAAAAATGTATTCTCTACCTTCAACTTCTTCACAGTCTGCTTCTAGAATTCCCTTACACTCCCGAGCATAGAAAACAGAAAGCATTACACACAGGGTATTACTGTAAAAAAATATGTGAGCATCCTGAGGAGCTCTGGAGCTGAGAACTAAAGAATAGAGTGGACTCATTTTCTCAGAGCGGTTAAGAGCACTGGCTGTTCTTCTAGAGGACCCAGGCGCGAAGCTCGGCACCCACATGGAAGCTCCCAACTGCCAGTAATGCCAGTCCCAGTGAATCAGACGCCCTCTTCTGGTTCCACAACTAATAAGTACTCACATGATACCCAGACATACATGTAGGCAATTCATATATATGTACTTGAATACATAAATACATGTGGAGGGGGCAAAACAGTGGGGTCTCGCATCTGCTCAGATTAGGGCCGCTAGACGAGGCAGATGGGGAGTTTGTGCGCAACCCCACCAAACCGCCGAGCAGGCGTCGGACTGTGAGAAGCCTGCTCTGGGATGGGAAAAGGCGCAGTCTGGGGTCCCCAAGGACCTGCCAGAGTTGGGCTCTGACTCTAGGACACCATAAACACCGCTGGGCACCGTGGAAGAGCCAGTTCTGGGGTCCCTGGGCCGCATGGAGGCCAGGGATGACAGGTTCTCATTCTCCGACATCCCAGACACCGCTGTATGTCGAGGAAGAGCTGAAAATGGGTGGAGACCCTAGGGCAGACTCTGGCCTGGGGGTCAAAGGGAAAAGGGCAGAGAGGAGAGAGTCTGACTATCTCAGGCCACTATCTCAGCAGGCTGCTTGGTTTGGTTGGAACGCAAGGAGGCCTCTTGGTGGGAGGCTAGACAGGCAGCTCGTTTTAGGGGAAGACCTGCTCCATTGCTCCAGCATGGTGGATTCCGATGAGATGAGACAGTCCTTGATTTTAAGGCATTTATTTTAGAAAGGCAGAGAGAGGGAGAGAGTGGGGAAGGAGAAGCTATTCATGGTCACATGGAGAGAAGGGAGAAGGGAGGGGGGAGCAAGGGAGCAAGAGCAAGAGCAAAAGAATAAGAGGGCAAGAGAGCAAGAGAGTGAGGAGGGGGCAAGCAGCTCCTTTTATAGAGGGCTGTGTCATCCTGGCTGCTGCTAGGTAACTGTGGGGGTGGAGTCCAGACAGAATACCAGGAGCTTGGGGTGTTGCCCTACGTGACTGATGGCCACACACCTCTTTGCTGGGAGGCTGTATCTGTGACAGAAGCCAGAGGCCCAGGAGGTGTGGCCAAACTCCTCCTGTTTCCTGAAGGCAGAAGTCACTGCCCACCAGGTCTCCAGGGTTCCAGGTCTGTGCTCCACGGGGAACCAGCCTGTCTGTACAATCCACCGTCCCACATGTGTGTTTATAAAAAGTACTACACAGAGAGACAAGAACGTACACAGAAACACAGCGACACACTCACCCAGGTACAGACATACTTTCATATACACACACAAACACACACACACACACACACTGTTATAATGGCAACATCTCTCTGTTATAAAACTCACCATCTGAATCAATGTCCAGAAGCACTGACCTCCTGCAGGAAGAGCAAGTGGAACCAAGACCACATAGCTTACTCCACGGAAGTACAAATGCAGCTCTCTACCTAAGGGTTACAGGGTGCATATCTCAGAATGGTGTGGAACAGAGAAGATGTACTGGTGGGCAAAGCCAAGATACTCCTGAAAGACTGTGATGCCCAGTCAGGTCTGTATTACCAGCATATACTGTAAAACTGCAAGGTTCGATGGGCAGCAAGAAAGATTTTACAAACGTGTGAGTGGCAGTCAGCAGGTTGTGACTGGCAACGAGCCAATGTTTTCAGCTGTCCCTCCAGGTCATGTGTTTCAGGCAGGAAGTGAAGTCACACTTGGCAAATACACAGCACAGGCAGTGCTTCATGTAAATTACTAAATAAATCACTGAATCAATATCTAATAATTGGTCTTTTCTACCTTACTCTACTTCCATGGCTGTTCATTTAAAAAATGGGAGAAAAATCCTATTGCAGGGCAAAAGGAAATCATTCATAGCAAGAGCTAGATAAAACTTGTCTTCCTTCCACAGGATGTACAGGACCACGCCCACACAGTGCCTCTGAGTACATACCTGCTCAACACAGTGGCATCTTTGTCTACATTGAATACTCTAATCACTTCTCTTAACAATAGACCATGGGCATTTCCTGCAACAAAAACTTTATATCCCTGAAGAAACATATCTGTAATGTTTACATGGTAGCAATCACAAAAAAATGCAAAACTGTGATATTTGAAACCACTTCTTTTCTATTGTGAAGTGCAAACATTGCTTTCGATATGAATGTAACCAAAAAAACAAACAAAAAAATGGGAAAAAAAACCAAAACAGCAACAATAAAACACGAACACAGATGTAAGACACACAGTTCTGAATGCTGTAAATAATAACTTCAGAGATATGTTGTCTCCCAGATGATTCTTGTTTTTTATTAGATATTTTCTTTATTTACATTTTAAATCTTATCCCCTTTCCTGGTTTCCCGTCCAAAAACCCCCTATTCCCTCCCCCCTCCCCTTGCTCACCAACTCACTCACACCTGCTTCCTGGCCCTGCCATTCCCCTATACTGGGGCATAGAACCTTCACAGGACCAAGGGCCTCTCCTCCCATTGATGACTGACTAGGGATCCTCTGCTACATATGCAGCTGGAGCCATAAGTCCCACCATGTTTACTATTTGGTTGGTGGTTTAGTCCGTGGGAGCTTTGGAGGTACTGGTTAATTCATATTGTTGTTCCTCCTATGGGGCTGCTAACCCCTTCAGCTCCTTAGGTACTTTCTCTAGCTCCTTCATTAGGGACCCTGTGCTCTGTCCAATGGATGTCCGTGAGCATCCACTTCTGTATTTGCTAGGCACTGGAAGAGCCTTTCAGGACACAGCTATATCAGGCTCCTGTCAGCAAGATCTTGTTGGCATCCACAATAGTGTCTGGTTTTGATGATTGTAAATGGGGTAGATCCCCAGGTGGTCATTCCTTCAGTCTCTGCTTCACACTTTGTCACTGTAACTCCTTCCATGGGTATTTTGTTCTCCCTTGTAAGAAGAATCGAAGTATCCACACTTTGGTCTTCCTTCTTCTTGAGTTTAATGTGTTTTATAAATTGTATCTTGGGTATTCCAAGCTTCTGGGCTAATATCCACTTATCAGTGAGTGTATATCACGTGTGTTCTTTTGTGATTGGATTACCTCACTCAGGATGATATCCTCCAGATCCATCCATTTGCCTAAGAATTTCATAAATTCATTGTTATTAATAGCTGAGTAGTACTCCATTGTATAAATATACCACATTTTTGGTATCTATTCCTCTGTTGAGGACATCTGGGTTCTTTCCAGCTTCTGGCTATTATAAATAAGGATGCTATGAACATAGTGGAACATGCGTCCTTATTACATATTGGGGCATCTTCTGGGCATATGCCCAGGAGTGGTATTGCTGGGTCCTCTGGTAGTACTATGTCCAATTTTCTGAGGAACTGCCAAACTGATTTCCAGAGTGGTTCACGGACGATTCTTAAAAGATGATGAGAATTGCACATAGTGGACTAAGGAGGTCACGGCCTTGTGCACAAAATAATATGTGGACTTCTTAGCAATGTCAAGAACAGGGTCTTTCAAAGGAGGAGAGGGGATACTGGACCCTGGGAGGCACCAGGAAAACAGCTACAAAAGAGCTTAAGAGCCTCAAGTGCATCCTGTGACCCTGAGGAAGGCTTCAACACGTAGGGTACTGTTTGGAAATGTGTTTTATGGAGGGACAAAGATTGGTTTTGCACATTTTGAATGAGAGTAGGAGATAAATACACAGAGCCCTGGAGATATATTAAACCAAACTCAGAAAAACAACAGGGATGCAAGAAGCGAAGTGGTTCAAGTACACACACAGTAGGGTTCTTAGGGTGGGACTTGACCGCAGTGTACAGGGAGTGGGGACATGAGGAGCAGAGAAAATAAACCCCAGAGGTCAGAAGATGACCAGGCAGATGTGGAGACAGAAAATAGTTCTGTGGAGCGAGAGAACAAACACACACTGGAATCTCAAGTGAAATGAAGGGCAAACCTCTCGAGTTGTTCCCAACAGACTCTATCTGCGCTGGGTAAGTTTTAGGACCAGTAAGATTTGGCTTGGGACCTCCAAAGGCTTCCTATGATGACAATGTGGATTGGGAAAAAAATTTATATAAACATGCTCACATTTTGGACCACTGGATTCTGAGGACGGGCAAAACTGAAAATTAAATGGGTGGAGCACATTGTACAAGAAACAAGTGGCCTGTACTGTGTGGTTCTTTCTGTATCGGACCCTTAGGGAGTGGATTTGGTGTCCTTGCATGTATATACCTGAGTGTATATACATATACATGTGCACTCTATAAACAGACATACTGACTATTACATACTAGGTATGTAGGTATGGTATGAATATGAGTCCATATATTTTCATCTTCATGGTAGATTTAGTGGCATAATTTATTTTTTCCCACTAAGATATAAATGTCTAAGATCCATAAATGTGTGTGTGTGTATGTGTGTGTGTGTGTGTGGTGTGTTTGCATGTATGTGTAAGTTTTGTGTGTGCAAAGCTAAAGATAATCATAAGAAATATACACTATATATATATATATATATATATACACACATATATACACATGGACACATACTGTATCAACTAATATATAAACTAGTATAAACAGACATAGTATACAGACTATTACATACCACGTATGTAGGTGTGGTATGAATATGAGTCTATATAGTTTCATCCTCATGGCAGATTTAGTGGTGGGATTTATTCTTTTTTCCCACTAAGATATAAATATCTAAAATCTATATATACATATGTGTGTATGTGGGGTATGTGTGTGTTATGTTTGCATGTGTGTGTAAGTTTTGTGTGTGTGAAACTAAAGACAATCATGGTCATACAGGCAGAAAAAGAAATATACACACACACTATATATATGTACATATTTATAGTGTGTGCATATATATGTGTGCATGTGTGCATATATCTATGTATGTGCATATATATATATATATATATATATATATATATATAGACACATATGTCCTCATGGACACATACTATATAAGCTAATATATATCATTACGTATTTATATTTATATAGGGTACATACTTTTAGTGTGTGTTAAACACTGTCACTCAAGTCCAAGGTACGGAGGCTTCCCTGGCTTCACTCTCTGTGCCTGCATTAGGGGCAAGGACACCAGATTTCTGCAAGCCTTCCGAGTATCTTCAGGCTGCAATTCCAGAACAGCTGTGTCCTTTCCACAAGGGAGGCTTCCCCTTGTATCCTAATTGGGCATGAAATCTGACTCACCAGCACAAGTTACAGTGGAGCTGGCCAACAAAGCAGCTGCCTGTAAAACCCCTTAACTAACTCCCATCCTGTGATTGAAGTTGATGTAGGCTGAAGCACGCAGCCCTGCTCACCTGTCAGATGCTATGAGAGATTCAGGTCACTTGGTCTCCTCATACATCACAATGTATCACCGGCTTATTCTGTTTGTCCTATGGCTCCTAATCAGCCAGGAATAGTTCAAAGGTCCCAATATTTTTTAACTTGGTGATAGAAAAGCTATTGACATTGTGATGTTATTTTTTATGCAGTAATTTGCCCCATTAGAGATCAAAGAGAAGGATCTATTTAAAAAAAAAAAAACTTTGAGCCTGAGAGAGGGTGCTCCATTGCAGAGATTAGAACTGGTGTTATATTGAACCACCTCCAAATGCTAGTGACTTTCATCGAGTCCCTGCTAGGATCTAGGCAAGCATGAATTATTAAAGAATATCCCAAGTAGCTAAGTCCAACCTGTAGCCCACAGGCAGCGTGTCCCAGGAGAGCCAGGAGTACAGCCCAACACATTTATAGATGACAATGTCATATCACCATGTCAAATGATTGAACACCCCTGCCTGAGCCGAAAATCCCAGGTTTTGGCCTCAGACAGTCTGGGATGAGCACAGATCAAACAGTTCTTGTCAGTGATAGGGGCTAAGTTACTTAGCCTCTCTGACTGCTGGCTTTCTCATCTGAAGCTGTGTATGTTTTTAACACAAGCAATTGCTGTGAACGCATGCAGAGAAGACTCAATAACAACAAGCTAATATCGCTGGTATGTCTCCAGTAAAGACTACTACAAACAAGTGCACAGTGGGCCAAAACCAAGCTCTCCCACCCTAGCCCTCCAATGGTGACCTCAGGATTAGCAAGGCCTCATTTGTGAACTAAAAGAATTTCATTCCTTAGTAATTTGTCCCAGCATGTAAACCTCTCTCCCATGAGTCTCAGATAAAGAAATCAGATTGTTTCCACTCCTGAAACCAGAGAAATTTTGTTCTTGGGCACAGTGACTTTGAGAAAATAGGCTTCACCAGACCTCTCGGGATTGATGAAAATTATTGATTTGTATTCCCTCCTGATCGCTATTTAGAGTTAATGCAATGTAATGGCCCAACTTTCTTGAAAACTACTTAGCAAGTTCAAGCTGCCCTCGGAATCTGCCTTTGCTCCTAGGAGATACATTGGAGAAGAGAGTGCATGAAGGAGACAGAGGAGTCACCTCCAAAAAATAACCCACAAGTGCTGGAGGCCCTGAGAATTCTCCAGCTCACACAGGAGAGCCTATCGAAGTTTAATCTTGGTAATTGTATACTGAAGACCTTTCTACCGTATCATGTATACAGCTGTGCCTAGGAATCATTAGAAAGCCAATAACTCTTGGCATCATAGGGAACTCAGAGAACACTGAGTCAAGTGTCTCCTTTCTAGGGAAAGAAACTGGCACACAGAATGTCCAGTCTCATGTGACTGCTTCAGACCAAAGCAGAGAGTTTTAGCTCAAGTTTTCTGGTGACCCTTGTGGCAAGTGCCTATTCTGATTTTTCTTTAAAGATTCCTGGGTCTAAAATACCAAGGGTTTCTAGTCAGAGTCCTAGGCTTTGACCCTCCTACTGCTCGGAGCAGGCATGGCAAACCAAACAGGCTCGGGGTGAACCACTTAGCAAAGTCTACGTAGCCTCTTGTTTGGCTCTTTCTTCCATCCACTTAGTGAAGTCGGTTTCCCAAGTCCCTCATCATTTCAGCTGTGTGCTACCATAATGACGTGGGACCCGTAAGAGTCACCTCTGTGTCACCATGCTCCCGATGCCTTTCCCTGGACTGTGTACACCATGGGAAAGTATTTTCCACAAGCAGATGTTTGCCTCAGAGGAGATGCTCAACACCTGAACTCCCAGGGAATGTTCCAGATGGTCCAGGGCCGGATTTTAGCTTCAGAGCTGTGGGGTGGGCGGGGCCATCATTAGCAGAGCCTTCTCTTCGGTCAGCGGGGTTTTTCACGTTTCCCAACCACAGTCTCAGTTGGGGCCCCAACAGATATCAAGCCTTGGCCTCCGCTATTATCACCTTACTCCCTCCTGCCTAACCCTATTACCACCTCTCTCTCTCTCTCTCTCTCTCTCTCTCTCTCTCTCTCTCTCTCTCTCTCTCTCTCTCTCTCTCTCTCTCGTGGGCTAAAGAGAAAACTGAATTATAACCTTCCCAAAGCAAGGCTGACCGAGAGATGGCCTACCTCAGAAGATGGGCTTGCAGGGATGCAAGTGTCCAATGTTGGCTTGAATTTTAGATCAGGACCAAGATGAGGATGCCAGGTGGTGGGTAATGTTAATGATTGGTCCAACAATGCAAGCAAATGCTCACCACTCATACACATAAGAAGGTATAAGCAGTCTCAAAAACCAGTGACTCACCATTACACACACACACACACACACACACACACACACACACACACACACACACACTAGTTCTTCCCAAGTTATTTCTTTCTAAAATTATTTCCTTATTACTAGAATCCTGCCCCTAAAAAGCAAAACAACGCTTTCTCCACACACATCCAGAATAGAGTGCTACGGCTCAGACTATCTCTATGCGATGTCTCTTTCCCACCACCAGCCCTAGGGAAATTTCTCCTGGTCCTTTTGAGTGAGTTCCCCACAAAATCCCTTGCCCTCTTCACGTTCGTTATTAACAAGCTTCGGGAATGGAGTGGCAGCCCTCCTAAATTAAACACCTTATACTTCAGGCTAATTTTCTGTTTTTTATCACAAGAGTGGGGCAGTATTAGCGGCCTAGCATTTTGTCAGCTTTCTCATTTAGCAAAGCAGCTTCAATTTATTAACAGTGAGGAGTGCGCATGAATCAATATGTTTCATTGGGCCATGTGTCATTTGTTAATCGGATATTGATGAGATTATTGACGCACAGCTAATTAATCTCCAGGCCTGTGCTAGCCTTCATATGTTTCCTTAATTATGTCCTTCATCTTACTCTGGCAGCCTAAGCACCAGGCCCCGGACCTCAGACAGTGAGTGAAGTAAGCTGTCAGGGGCGCCTCTCACACATTTACAATCCCTTGGCAGTGAAATTATTTTCTTAGTTGTAAATAGGTATCAAGGAGATATTTAATAACATTTGGCAGAGGACTGATATTGATTGCTGCGGACTCGGGTAAGATCCCACAGCCACGAAGACTCTGCCTTGGAAAGAGACTATTAAGAAAGAAATTGCTTCCTTAGTGTTAAACAATCGCAGAAGTCACTTGTCACCTGCTCGGTGGAATTTTTAAGATGTTCTAAATGTGGACACTGTTTATACACCCCCGGCTGGATATTTCAGGTCATTGTGCTTTTATTTTCCTTCTACCCGTACGGTCCCTTTCCTTAGACGCACACAGCAGAATAGGACATTCAGGAAGACCCGATTTCTACATTTTAAAAATTCTTCAAGTCACTGTTGCTCACACAATTGTAGTTCCACTGCCTGTGTATTTAAAGCCATGAACCCAAAAACAACAACAACAACAAAAATTATATTAAAATAGGAGTCCACTTGCCCCGCTGAATTTGTTTTCTCTGGGCAGAAAGGGGAGGTGGGGCCAGGCAGGTTCTAATCTGTCCATTATTCGTGTGACTCATTTGCATGTAACAGCCACGCTGAACCTACTGACTCACTGTAAAATGGGACCAAGATTAGATGACTTGACTAACAAGCAGATTTTTCCAAGAACCTGTGGGAAGAAGAAGTGAGAATGCTTAGCATTGCTTAGGTGTTCAAGACATTCCAACACTGACTCCAGATGTGTTTGGGGCATGGAACCCCGCACCATCATTATCTTCCTGTATTTTTAAAATGTTGTGTGTGTGTGTATATGTGTCTGTGTGTGCAAGTATATGTGTGGGGCTTGTGCACATATGTACTTGTGGAGGCCATAGGTCAATAGCAGATGTCTTCTGCTATAACTCTTCAGCCTAGCCTTTGAGACAGAGTCTCTCATTGAACCTGGAGCTCATACTGATCTGACTAGACCACCTAGTATCAAGCTCCAGGGATCTAACTGCCTCCACCCTGATGTGCCGGAGTTATAGCCACTCACCACCATGCCAGGCTTTTATAGAGGTGCTGGAAATGTGAACTCCGGCCATCATCCTAATACAGTGAGCAGTTTACATATTAAGGCACCTCCTTAGCCCTGTTATTCTGTCTCTGTCATCCATCAGTCCCTCACAAGGGACTCATATGGTATGCTAGAGGTAAGAGACAGATTCGCTGTGCTAGGATTGCCTCTGGGTTCTCCTCCTCACCTGTGGCTTCCTCTTGCCTAAACTTGAAGGGGAGGAACCCTCCAGCTGTATCTCCCTCAGCATGTGCACGCATACAACGTAAAGAACCATTCCCTAGATGCAGGGATGCTCATAAGGACTCCTGTCTTAGAAACCAATACAGTTCAATGTTTGTAGCATCCTTATAAATAAAAGGAATGAGGAACAATTCCCATTGAGTAAGGGGACCTGTGATGGCTAATCTTAGTTGTCAACTTGGCATGCCTGGAAATATGGACTCTCAGTTGAGAAGCTGCCTCCATCGGACAGGCCTGTGGGTATCTCTGTGGAGCTTTTTTCTTTATTGTTGATTGATATGGGAGGGTCCAGCCTGGGCTACACACACTTATGCCTATATGCCAACTTAGGGGATTGTTGGTCTTCAAAATGATTAAGATCATCCATCCCAGGGATGACTTTGGCTATTTAATCTATATCATCTAGGTGGATCAGAATGAGGAGAGAGAAGTCGGCAGTAAAGAATTAGCAATAAAACGTCAGTGTTGTTTTAACTTGATTTTCCTTATGTAAGACCAATCCAATAACCCTTCCCTTACATGCGAGTGTTTCCTAAGCTTGTTGGCTCTCTGTGGACAGACTCTTGAATCACAGAATCTAGATGGACTTTTTGGAATGCCTGCGGGGAATTGTCTTGATTGTGTTTAAGGGGTGAGAAGACCCAGTCATTAGGGGTGACAGGATTCCATGGCTTTTCTCTTGGATTGTGGAAGTGAAGAATAGGAACTGAACGAAGATATGCATCCATCCTTCTCTGCTTTTTGATTACAGATGTGATATGCTAGCCACCTTAAGCTCCTGCCTCACTGACTCCCCAGCCATGAGCAACTGTACCTTTGAACTGTAGTGAGTCCTTACATTTTATTTTATCACAGTCACAGGAAAAGAAACTGGGGACAGCATCCCTTTGGGCTCTGCCCTTCTGCACTATGTACTTCCTATGAAGTCTGGCTTCAGACACATCTCTGTGTGAGTAACTCTGATGCCTTTATTTTCAGAAAAGACTTGTCTGAGCTATTCCAGACACGTTCTAGAAAATGTCCATTGAAAGGTATAATAACATTGCGAAACCCTTCTCACCCGTCTTTAAAACTGATCCATCACCATCCCCTGCCTCTTCTTTTAACTCTGTCAAATCCTTTGTTCACTCTCCTTGGTCAACACTAAACAGCTCTCCCAGAAGTTCCTGCCTAAATTACTAGCAGCCCCTTAACCCACGCTCATCACACTCCCTACCATATAATGATTCTTGTCCGTGGTATAAGTGTTACTCCTGCATTTTTGGTTCTCTGCCTCATTTAAGGGAAAAACACTAATCTTTTTCATCCTTTGATTTGTATGATATGGTAGTCACTGCTTCTCCATGTCCATCTTCAAGTGCCCCCTTGACATCTGGCTGAGAGTCTTGGTGAATGTCTGTCAGTTTCCTGGCCACCCTGGGTTCCTGTCCACATTGTTCTGCTTGGAGTACCCCTCATTGTGACCCAGGTTGCTTGCCCTCTAGTCAGAGCTTACTGTCACTTCCCTTGGCTAGTGCTCTGACATCATCCACTCTCAAGCCCAAGTTTCAGTTTCATCCCATACTTGTTCTTTTAGGTAATGTTTATGAAAAATCTGTTTATTCATCTAGAACCTTCTGGCTGGAAAGGACTCTCTACCACTGTCAGCCATTTGTAGTTCAAACCTAAGAAAGTTCTTCAAATACGTAAGTCTTCCTAATTGCATGCCAAATGGAGACTGGTATGGTATCCCATGCCTATAATCCCAGCATGGAGGAGGGGGGAGGCAGGACACCACCCTGATTTGCACAGTAAGCCCTGTCTAAAACCCATGTGTGAATGGACTTGTTCATTTCCTTATCACCCCCTCCTCTGAATACACGTTCTTTCTTTAATCATATGCCATTTATCCATCTACTTAGTTACTTATTTAGTTACTTATCTTACAAATATCTTGAAGCACAACAGGCCCTATACTCTATTTCCTCTTATTGTGCTTTTTCATGGGTCTCTTTGTCCTCCCAGACAATTGCTTTTCTACTTTCATATCTTGTAAGTTTAAACTTTTCTCAATCCTAATTTTAATAGTGGTTTTGAAATGTCTCAATCTCCCTTCTAGCTCATCACTTACCGGGAGCGATAGTGGAAAAGAAAGGTTATTAGGACACAGGGGAGGTGAGCCTGTTTAGAAATGGTTCTTTGGAGCAAATTCCATCTGCATTGTCAGGAAATCAGCAGTTCAGTTCACAGGTTAACAGCAGCAGCTCAATCCACTCACAAACACTTCGTGGATACACCAGCTATCCGGTTCAGTAGTACCAGGATAGCAAACAGGAATCAGCAGTGGTGGCATGATCCAGCAGAAACAGCCAGGCCTCCACCAAATCGGCATGAGTCAGCAGAAACAACCAAAACCAGCAGGGACTCTAGAAGTTCTCAGCTGTATCTCTCTCAGGGAAGATGCAAGACTAAGAAGTGTTACTGAGCTAGCTATGCAAGCCCCTGTCACTGTCCAGTGAGTCCTATTTATACTCCCTCCAAACATCATGTGTCCTCCATGGGTCTTGCCTCAGCACATGAGTCTTAGCCAAACTCCAAGTGATTCTGTATCAGCTGACATCCTTGTCAATCAGCCCAAGTGAGAAGAGGCAGCAAGATGCCACAGGAACCTCATGAGAAGGTTTTTGGTACGTTTCTCTCTATGGAATTACAACAAACAGAGCTCAGCTATGAAATGTAAGGCAAACCAATATATGTGTGTCATTAGCGAAGAATCCTTCATCACGAGTCCTTTCCTGTGCTTGGTTTAGTAAAACATCCTTTTACCTGGATCTGCTTCAGTAAAACATCCTTTGACATAACTAACTTTCCAAAGAAACCAGAAGTTTTCCACTTCAATATCTTCTATACATACATGATTTTTGCAACCAGATAAGATCTAAGGACTTCAAGTGAGAGAAAACATATGATATTTATCTTCTGAGAATGGCTTAACTTGGTTAATATGATCCCCTCCATTCAATCCATTTTCCTACATATAACATACTCTTTTGTTTGTGTTGTTTGTTTCTGGCTGAAAAAAAAAAACATTCTGTAGCTATGTCATGTTTTCTTTATTCTTCTGTTGCTAGATACCTAGGTTGCCCCATAACTTGGTATTGAGAATTGTAATAGGCACTAACGTGCAGGCATGTCTGGGATGGATGTGCCAACTTGGTGCCCTTTGGGTAGACACACTGGAGTAGTATAACTGGGTTGTGTTATGACAATCCACCATACTGACTGACCAAGTGCCTGAACTAGTTACACTGGCCCTATGTCTTCACTGGTATCTCTAGTTATTTGTTATTTGTTTCCTAAAAGACTGCCATTCCTGCTAGGAGGAGAGGGAATCACAATGTAGGTTTGATTTGCAGTTTTCTGACAGCTGGTGGAGCATTTTTTCCATGTTTATTGGCAGTTTGTGTTTCCTCCTCTGAGAGCTGTCTGCTCACTTCATTGGCCCATTTATTTATTGACTTGTTTGATTTCTGCTTGCTTTTTGAGTTCTTTATTTGTTCTAGATATTAATCATTTATCAGATGTACAGCTGGTAAAGATTTTCTCCGAATCTCTTCCTTCAATTAACTGTTTCCTTTGCTGTACTGAAGCTTTTTAGCTTGATACAATCCACTTGTTGACTGTTTCCTAGGAACTCACGTTTTACTCAGAGAGTTTGATGAATATATTTAGTTTCTTGATCACAAGCAAGGCTATTTTTTATTTCTCTTTCTCCTCATCAATAATTTGCTAGATTTTTTGTCATCAAAACTATTTTTTAATTTTTAATGAAATAGTAGGCTGTTTCACCATGTATAACCAATATTAAAAGTTACATAATTATGTGATAAAATATACTACATAAATATATAAGCTTGGTAAAGAACAAATTTAGGCAGGGCATGATGGCGCACGCCTTTAATCTCAGCACTCGGGAGTCAGAGGCAGGCAGATTTCTGAGTTCCAGGACAGCCTGGTCTACAAAGTGAGTTCCAGGACAGCCAGGGCTACACAGAGAAACCCTGCCTCGAAAAAACAAAAACAAAAAAAAACAAAAAACAAAAAAACAAAAACAAACAAAACCAAAAAAGAACAAATTTAATAAACACTTGAGATTTGAAAAAATAAATTATTGAACTTTCCAATTAAATTGAAAGCAAAAGTGATAAGTAGTTAAATTGCATTAGTGCCCAACTATGGTCCATTTTGCTATTATTTGTGCTGTTGGGATGCTTTCTGTCTATTGTACCTCAATACTATGCTACTCTGTGGCCTGGAAGGGAGTATGGTAACTGAGATATGGCTCAGTGGTAGATTGTCTGCCTAGTATGAAAGATGATGCCCTGGGGTTCGCCCTCAGCAGGATAGGAGAAAGGAAGGGGAGAGAAGTAAAAGGGAGGAGAGGGGAAGGAGAGGAGAGGAAAGGAGAAGAAAAACTACCTATGGAAATAAGTTATTTCATAAAAATTTTTAAGTGCTACAAATAAAGGTTGCTCCTTTCCCCTGGCAGAGTGAGCTGTCTCCTGTACCATACCATCACCACTGACTCTAGCTTTCCACACACAGACACTGGCCCTCTGCTCTTGCATTCATGACTTTTTTTATGGCATTGTCACATTGCTCTTCCTACATAATCTGAACACATACGACTTCTTTAGTCTTTCTGAAGCATCCTGCCCTATGCCTCACCCTCGCTGCCATTACTCAGTAACAGAAGCCCTTATAACGTGATTGTATGTGGGGGTCTCATGTCTCCCTTCTGCAAACTTGATTATCTTACCTGATATCATACAGTGAGTGTATAAGAAAAGTGGCATGAATGGATGAATGAATGAATAAATGAATGTGAATGAGATGAAACAGTGAAACAAGCTCTCTGGCCATACATAGCCTAAGGTTCACAGCAACAAAGACAGCTTACAGTCGTCAATCTAGGGGCATCTTTAAGGGGTCTAAACGAACAACCAGTCTCACCCTCTCCCTATTGTACGTTTTCATGGAGATCACTGTAGGTATGAATGAGTCATGGGAATCTCAAAAGTTGTGGCCAACTCTATCATAGGTTTAGGTTGTTAATTCAGACTTATATTTTCTCCTGTTTCTCAGCAGTTGCCAACCATAGCCAACAGCACCGTGCTCTCACATATAACACAGCTTCCTCCATAGAAACCCCACCTTCCCACACAACAGGTGTACCAGTTGCCTTGTACTGTCTCCTTCCCTCTTTCATATGGCTCCACACACTTGATGAGTGGCAGACTCACTCTGCCAATGTGGACCTCACCTTGCACATTGAGGCCAGGAGCTTTCCACTCGTGAAGATATATAGTCACTATGCATAATCTCTGTATCAAAAATGATTGAGTATTAGAAATTTCTAGGTTTTCTTCTACAGACTAACTGGCCAGTTGACAAATAAGCAAAAAAATAGGGAGAAATTTATTCACGACATTTCCTTCAGCTGCATATTAAGATTCATTCTTCCCCTAGCGGGGACACCAAAGTATGTCTTCTTAGAGTCAGATATTGATGACAGGGTCCTGTGCTTGAACTCAAAGAAGAGCCAATCACAAACCAAATTATTATTCCTATGTGATCCCAAATCTAGTGATGCAGTTCCTAGAGATGATATACAAAGGCTCTTGCAGTTATTGCTCCCATATTCTAAAACCAAGCCTTAGCTATCAGCAAGCAATGTGGCTGAGAATTATGTGGTAAACCTAGAAATGAAAGACAGTCAAGGTGAAACTGAGTTCAAATCTCAAACAACCTTTCCATGCAGTGTGACAGAGAGAAATTACAGATGTATGTTCAAATCTGTGAGCTCAAGTCAGTAGAGGGAGAAAGAATGAATTATATTAGTAAGTCTTCACCCAGTGTGCTGAGATTCATTCACTAGTGACATGTAGGTCTCTGCTTTGTTTTGGTGTTCAAATGAAAGAACAATATTTGGGAATGTGAATATTTCCATGTGTGTAAAAGCACCAGAAAGAGCTAACACTTGAATACCTGAGTTAATAAGATAGTTGTTGGTTGCAACATGGAAGTTCAATATATTTGGAATGGCCATGATGATTTTATAAGGTCACTGAGAAGTCTGCCTCGATATGAGAGGAAGAATAAATTTCCACGAGTCCAATTCTGGATAAGGATATAATTGCAGACAAAGGAGGGAGGGTGGCATAGTCTAAGAGACACAGAGCCTGAGCCATAACATGCCATGCAAAGCAAAGTAATGGGTGACAACATTTTAATAATATATTTCATTTTACCTAGTAGTTCTAAAACAATCCCAACACTTTCAGAGCATTGTAAGAAATATGAATCAGCCACAGAAAACATCATCAGTAAGCTACTTGGCATTCTTAGCTTGGGATAAGTTATTTCTCCACCAGTGAAATAAGCCGATTCAAGACAGATTTTATACACACACACACACACACACAGACAGAGAGAGAGAGAGAGAGAGAGAGAGAGAGAGAGAGAGAGAGAGAGAGAGAGAGAGAGAGAGAAAGTTCATATATCACATTATATCACATATTCCCAATCATAATTTTACATTTTACAAATTATTGTCCTACAGCTTAGCATCCCCATCAACAAGGTCAATTCATCCCTCTCGAAAAAAAATTATTTTAACTGAATCAAATGTTTATTCAAATTTCAGAATGGCATCTGTCCAAACTGAGTGGATCCACGAACTTGTGTCAACTCGGTATTGACACTGAAATCAAAAAGAATTTGCATAAACCGAAAAGCGACACTCAACTTACCAACATCAACAGTCCTTCATTTCTTTGTAGCTTCTCAGTCAATCAGCACAATGCAGTTAAATCACAGCCAACATATTCTGTATATTGATTTATGTTAGAAAAAAATGTACCAGTTCAGTATGATTGATCATAATTACTGATCTTAACCTAAATTCTTATACCCGCCTCCTGAGATTATTAATAATTTCTTTTCTTTCTTTAGAGACTCAAACTTGGCTCATTCACATTTTGTGCATGTGGTGAGAAAATAGCAACCACACTGCCATTCTTGCTTTGGGTTATTGCATACTGAGTTCTATACACAGAGTGTTGCTCGGGGTTCAGTGAGCAGTGTTGTTAAGTCTCTGTGAAACTCTTCTCCAACTCCTCTGATAAGCGCTAGACAAGAACACACAGTTTGAATAAATGCTTCCCCTTCTATCAGTATTTCTTCCAGCACTCCTACAAACTGCCAACGAGTCACAACATGTATGGATTCTCAAATTATTTATTCAATAATTAATTTAGGGATAGAAGCTTGAGATCTAAGCCAAGCTAGACTGGCATCTCTTGCATTGCTTATGTGCCCGAGGAAAATGATACCTTCCCCTTCAACAGCCATTAAGTGCCAGTTGTCAGGAGTAGAATGTCATAGCCCCTTCCACCACCCAGGATGAAAGGGCCCACTCTAGGGTGGGTGTGTGTAGATAATCACAGCTGCATTAAGTTTGTGAAGGCAACAGCTGTGTTATGTCAAGAAGACGTCTTTTCGCTGTATATGTGAGCATCGCTGCATCCTCTGGTTCTTTCCTACCCCTTTGTTTCTGTGTTGTTCACTGAGCCTTGGCAGGGAAGTGGTATCCTTTATATCATTCAAGTCGTCCACACTTGAAAACAATTCTGAGCTGGAAGAACAGAGTTCAATGATAGAACATTTGTCTAGCATGTGTGGGGCCCTGGGTTTGATCCCCACCACTACCACTGCAAGTGTGTGTGTGTGTGTGTGTGTGTGTGTGTGTGTGTGTGTGTGTAGATGTATTTATATATAGATTTGTATGTATTTGTAGATACACTGAGTATATATGTGTCTATGTATCAATGTTATATATCTGTATAACTTTCTAATAAAATTCAGATAGTTAAAATAAAATTTATTTTTAAAACTCAAGCTGGCTTAAATAGCTGGTCCATGTGAGAAACTCAGATACCTCTAGAACCTGCTTTGAAACTATTCTTGGGACATTTGATGCTGACTTCAGGTACAAAATTCCTTTGCTATCACTTGACTGTTAAGAAGCAAACCTCTTATGGAATCACTGCATTTTCTCAAAACATCTCTTTAT